>NC_085141.1:25582482-26782482 GCF_024139115.2 Armigeres subalbatus
CCGATCTTATTCGGAGGCTTCCGAATCACTTCGAAAGGATTCTCCGCCGCCAGCTCAGCGATCGATTTCACCTCCATGCACGAGTCGGAAAATATGTTGATGTTTTCCTTGTTGCTTCCATTGTTGTTCACACCAAACCGGAAGCTCGGATTCTCGAAGGAACTGCCATCGATCTGCTTATTGTGGATAGGCGTCGACGATGGGATGCTAAACGTTTGATCAGAAAACGACAGAAATGGGTTCGTCTCCGCATTGCGTTTTCTCTTTTTGCTGGGAGTTTCCAGCGCGGTCGGAAGTTCAAACTGGTTGTTGTCCACCACGGGAGCCATGTTGCTTTGCGTTGAACGGTTGAATATAATTGCGTGTACAGACTTTTGCACTGCGCTGTTCGAATGAAAATAAACGGTTGAATCAGAATGGATGCAGGTGGCTTCACTATTAAATTGTTTAGTTGTTAAGCGTACTGTAATTTATGTTTATTTATAACTGATGACAACTGCTGCTCAATATTTAACGTTTCTGCAATAAGTTAAATATCTTTCGTTTGAAAACACGTCCGAACTTGAAATAAATCTTCACTCTTGTGCACTTGTTTTGCTACAACATCAACCGATTTTCGGATTTTATTAGCGCCATTTAGGTTGGTATTGCTGATTCGAAGTTCTTGCTTACACTTGCATGCAAATTTCATATTGTATGCAAGGTAACGGTAGCGCCACTCATCTGTCAGTGTTGGAAGTAGTGCTGGAGTAATACACGGTTATTTGATTCAACCCAAATATCAGTGTTAAGATAATTTTCCTAACGAATGCTTCCATAAAAAACAATCTTTTTTCTGTTTACACTCATTAGTGCATTATGACAGATTCATTAGTGAATATCTGGAACTCGAAGAAATCGGTTCTGGAGCCAATATAGCGCTATACAGGACGTCTAGCAGACATGAGCATAGTATATTAAATAATATCGAACAAAATCTAATTACTGTATTTCCCCGCTTATCCGGACCACACTAATCCAACGACTCGTTAGTTCAGATCTAGATATTTCGTAATTTTCCGGATTAAAAAGTATCAACACCCATTTAAACACATTATGCTGTCAGTTTTCAAATTGGTGCTGTGATTTTGTTTTTATTCATTTGTATGGATTTGACAGTCGGATTAACGAGAGAAACCTTGATTTGCCATTGATTTGTCGGATCAGCGGGGGTGTACTGTACTAGTCCCAAGACGAGTTAGTACCTGGGTAAGGAAGATTCAATACCATTCCATTTAATTCCATCACTTTATAATTTTTACAGATAATTTCGACTTCATCATTAAGGCCGTCTTCAGTGTCTTGTTCTTGACTCGACACGAGAAGTTGAGTCAAGTATGTGCGAGAAATTCCAGAAAACGAGCGTGAATAATTTTTGTTGAAACTTGAATTGCAGCTTTTACGCTAGCCATAAATCTGGAAAGGGGAGCTCAAAAATGCGAGATATCTAGATAGGGAGGTTATCGAGATGTACATTAGCATTGAGCAATTCGCACAAATTCGTAGGTGGTACAAGCATGAACTATTGTATAGTGTAGAATCACTTTCATCCTCTTATAGGTATCACGAGATTTTTTAATTGTTAGCTTGTTAGTGTGGGAGATTATATCAGTATGAATCGTTCCAAAAATTCATCCCAGCGCTTCGCGATTTTTTCGAAACCCTTCATTTCATTTATTTAGTCTTCATCTAAACACATAACACTGAATCAACAATTTGACGCCACAATACACGGTTCGAGGCCGCATCTCTCCATTCTGGTCTGCCCATCTCGCTCGCTGCACTCCACGCCGTCTCGTACCTGCTGGATCAGAAGCGAACACCATCTTTGCAGGGTTGCTGTCCGTCATTCTTGCAACATGTCCTGCCTATCGTACCCTTCCGGCTTTGACTACCTTCTGGATACTGGGTTCGCGGTAGAGTTGGGAGAGCTCGTGGTTCATTCTTCGCCGCCAGACACCGTCTTCTTGCACACCGCCAAAGATGGTCCTAAGCACCCGTCTCTCGAATACTCCGAGTGCTTGCAAGTCCTCCTCGAGCATTGTCCATGTTTCATGTCCGTAGAGGACTACAGGTCTTATTAGCGTCTTGTACATGACACATTTGGTGCGGTGGCGAATCTTTTTTGACCGCAGTTTCTTCTGGAGCCCGTAGTAGGCCCGACTTCCACAGATGATGCGCCTTCGTATTTCACGACCAACATTGTTATCAGCCGTTAGCAAGGATCCGAGGTAGACGAATTCCTCGACCACCTCGAAGGTATCCTCGTCTATCGTAACACTGCTTCCCAGGCGGGCCCTGTCGCGCTCTGTTCCGCCCACAAGCATGTACTTTGTCTTTGACGCATTCACCACCAGTCCAGTTTGTTGCTTCAAGTTTGAGGCGGGTGTACAGTTCTGCCACCTTTGTAAATGTTCGGCTGACAATGTCCATGTCATCCGCGAAACAAATAAATTGACTGGATCTGTTGAAAATCGTACCCCGGCTATTAGACCCGGCTCGCCGCATGACACCTTCTAGCGCATTGTTGAACAACAGGCACGAAAGTCCATCACATTGTCTTAGTCCCCGGCGCGATTCGAACGAACTGGAGTGTTCGCCCGAAATCTTCACACAGTTTTGCACACCATCCACCGTTGCTTTGATCAGTCTGGTAAGCTTCCCAGGAAAGCTGTTCTCGTCCATAATTTTCCATAGCTCTACGCGGTCTATACTGCCGTATGCCGCCTTGAAATCAACGAACAGATGGTGCGTTGGGACCTGGTATTCACGGCATTTTTGAAGGATTTGCCGTACAGTAAAGATCTGGTCCGTTGTCGAGCGGCCGTCAACGAAGCCGGCTTGATAACTTCCCACGAACTCATTCACTAATGGTGACAGACGACGGAAGATGATCTGGGATATCACTTTGTAGGCGGGATTAAGGATGGTGATTGCTCGAAAGTTCTCACACTCTAGCTTGTTGCCTTTCTTGTAGATGGGGCATATAACCCCTTCCTTCCACTCCTCCGGTAGCTGTTCACGTTCAGTTTCCCAGATTCTGACTATCAGTTTGTGCAGGCAAGTGGCTAGCTTTTCCGGGCCCATCTTGATGAGCTCAGCTCCGATACCATCCTTACCAGCTGCTTTATTGGTCTTAAGCTGTTGGATGGCATCCTTAACTTCCCTCAAGGTGGGGGCTGGTTGGTTTCCATCGTCCGCTGAACTGACGTGGTCATCTCCTCCGCTGCTTTGTCTTTCACTGCCTGTACTCTCAGCGCCATTCAAATGTTCCTCGTAGTGCTCCGCTTCTTCCAGGCGGCGTTTCTTCTCCTGAAAAAGGCGTGTCTGCTGTCTCCGCTTCGGTCTATAACATTCCACGTTCTGCCTGGTACCTGGTCCGTCAAGATGCTCCCATCCTTATCCCGGCATATTTCGGCTCGCGGCACGAAGCATTTGCGGGATGCGTTGAGCTTCTGGTAGAACTTGCGTGTTTCTTTAGTACGGCACAGCTGTTCCATCTCCTCGCACTCCGCTTCTTCCAGGCGGCGTTTCTTCTCCTGAAAAAGGCGGGTCTGCTGTCTCCGCTTCCGTCTATAACGTTCCACGTTCTGCCGGGTACCTTGCTGCAGCGCGACCGCCCGCGCTGCGTCCTTCTCCTCCAGAATCTGTCTGCACTCTTCGTCGAACCAATCGTTCCGTCGACTTCGACCCATATACCCGACGTTGTTCTCCGCTGCGTCGTTAATGGCTGCTTTGACTGTATTCCAGCAGTCCTCAAGAGGGGCCTCATCGAGCTCACCCTCTTCCGGCAACGCTGCCTCGAGATGCTGCGCGTATGTAGTGGCGACATCAGGTTGCTTCAGTCGCTCTAGGTCGTACCGCGGCAGTCGTCGGTACCGAACATTGTTGATGACGGATAGTTTTGGGCGCAGTTTAACCATCACCAGATAGTGGTCAGAGTCGATGTTAGCGCCACGATATGTCCTGACGTTGATAATGTCGGAGAAGTGCCGTCCATCAATCAGAACGTGGTCGATTTGTGATTCTGTCTGCAGTGGTGATCTCCAGGTGTACCGATACGGGAGGCTGTGTTGGCGGGGGGAGGCGGCGAAATCAACTAGTCGTAGGCCGTTTTCGTTCGTCAGCCGATGAGCGCTGAACTTTCCAATAGTCGGTCTAAACTCCTCTTGGCCAACCCGAGCATTCAAATCTCCTATGATGATTTTGACGTCGTAGCTTGGGCAGCTGTCGTACTCACGTTCCAGCTGCGCGTAGAATGCGTCCTTATCATCATCAGTGCTTCCGGAGCGTGGGCTATGGTCGTTGATTATGCTGAAGTTGAAGAACCGGCCTTTGATCCTCAACCTGCACATTCTTTCATTGATCGGCCGATCACGCGCCTTTGCATATCGCCCATCACTATGAAAGCTGTTCCCAGCTCGTGTGTGTTGCCGCAGCTCTGGTAGATGGTATGATTACCTCTAAACGTTCGTACCATTGATCCCTTCCAACAAACCTCCTGCAGCGCTACGATGCCGAATCCACGGTCCTTGAGCACATCGGCGAGTATGCGTGTGCTCCCGATGAAGTTTAGAGATTTGCAGTTCCACGAACCGAGTTTCCGAGTTTTTCGAAACCATTCATGGCGAATTGTGTATGTAATCAATAGTGAAAGTGCTCTGAGATCAAATGCTCCCAAAACGATGCTTCGGAAGATTCGGAACATTCATAAAAATTGTCATTTCCACAAGTTCATCCCAGAGATTCGCATTATTTCGTAATCATTCATTCGGACGAATAATGGATGCAATCAGTAGTGAAAGTCTTCCGTGATACCACAAAGCTCCCGAAACGGTTATCCGAAAGATCCGGAGCATACGTAAAAGTCGCCAATTTCAAAAATACGTATCAGAGCTTCGCAATTTCTTCATAACCTAATTGCCTGTGCAATCAATTGTGCAAATCTTCTGCGACCCGCAAATGCTCCCCAAAGTGGCCGATACCAAAAAGTCATTGCAGAGCATTGCTATTTTATTCGTTACCTTCCATACGGGCAAATTGTGTACGCAATAAATTATCTAAGTCTTCTGAGATGACCACAAAGGGCCCTCCAGGAAATCTGAAACATCCGTAAATGTGGCCAATTCCAAAAGTTCATCTCAAAGCAAATTTTAGAAACTGTTTATCACATTCGATTTTTTTAGAAAACATTGTTATCGGTCTGTAATTGACAGCAAAAGTCGACAAATCGGTTCTCCGGGAAATTTGGGAAATCCACTTAAACTATTAATTCCAGAAGTTTATCCCAGAGCTCCACATTTTATTTCGAAACCATCCATAGCGGGGATGTAATTGTGCAATCAATAGTGGGAATTTTCTGTGACGTCTGAATGTCCACAAAACCGTCCCCCGGGAGATCAGGAATATCAGTTTTCACTGGTCACTGGTCGATTCCAAAAGTTCATCCCACAGCTTTGCTAATTTTCGCTTTCATTCATATGGGTGAATTATGTATGCAATCAATGGCGAAAATCTTCCGTGATATGCAATGACAATAATAAAAGTCGAGTCAAGTACGAGACACTGAAGACGGCCTTACTGTGTAACGGTTTTATTCGGTGGATTTAAAACAAACAACAACATAAAATGAACCCGAACAAAAACGCCTTAAAAATCTGGTTCAAGCGCCAATCCTAAAAGAGGATTGCCAAATTACATTTCGTTGCCCGCTAGCTAGTCGGCCACGTCGTGGTCCGAATACCGTTCTCGCGAAGTTGTTCGGTTCACGTTACTTACAAAACAATAAACAAAAAAAAAACACGAACAGCAAATTTAACTTTAACAAAACATCGCGAAAAAACATCAAAATTTATTAAGCGGATATTTCACTTCAACTTTCCACTAATTCTTTCTTCATGTGCACATTTCTTCACCCCGAAGGGCAGCAGTACTCTGGTTGCTTGTCGTAATCGAAACTTCATCACACCTCCAAGAACCGACCGCTCCGCGCTGCAGAGAAGGGGGAGGTGGGTAGACTTGATCCCCGGGGAGACCCCCTGTTTTATCGAGAACTAAAGTAGTTTTGTTCTAGCGTAGTTTTTAGTATAGATCCTCTAGACAAATGACCTTTATGTGGTGAGTTATTTTTTGGATTGACAACCTTATTTGTTCTGCAGGGCGGTTTGTATGTTTTGACCTTCCTAAAGATTTTTTTATTGGCCACGCAAAATTTGAACAATTTTTCATAACAATGACCAAAGGATTTCGTTCTTTCACAGCACAAAGCCATAAATATGCTTAATGATCTGTGCTAATGAAAATGTCAACATTCCATCAAAGTTTTAGGATATTTGGATTTGAAGTTATTGCCTCAATATGGGGACATTTGATCCCCCATTAGTCACCCATACAAAAATTTGGCGAAAAATTTCAAAAATATATAAATCTGTTCTCAGGCTTCTAATTTTTTGTAGATTTGACAGATTTGATGAAGGGTTGTCAGGAAAAATTATTTATTGCGTAGATATCATAGAAAGGGGATCAAGGCTCCCCAAATTTTAAAATTGCATGTGCTGTCGAATTCGCACAGCAATTCGGACAGCAATTCGGAAATTGCGCGTTTTTTGAAGGAAAAATGTCGAACTGCATGTCTGGTCTGCCTTGTTCACTCGATGACGAGTCCACACGGCACCAGCGATGAGTAGGCATACTAACTACGGCCTGCGTCGACTGCCTGTCGCATCATCCAACGGCAAGATGCTTGCTGCCATCCCGGAGGCGACGGCTGATCCTCCAAGCCAAGGCTTGCTGTTTGTCCTGGGATGTTTATTCATAGTCGACTTTGGCCCATCGTCTGATCAAAACTGACCCCAGTTTCGTGTAGCGCAGTTCCTTTTATAGTTGGGCTAGGTACGAATCATTTGCTTCCCTATGTGTGATATAGCTTGATCGCGCGTGTGTATTAAATTTCTATGCACAATTCACAGTGTGTCAAAAGGGACAAAATTTGACCCGAAATTGAAATGCACCAAATTAACTTTTTATGTACATAATCGTTACAACTGTTAAGGTCGAAATACGTATCTGTCAAAGGTACAAAAGAGTGGAATGGAATTGTACAAACTCGTCTGATGACAAGTAAAGACATGCCACTGATAGCTCAAAATAATTTTCTTATCAATAATAAAAATTCCTTCGTAAAATCCGGAACATCCGTAAAAGAGACCAATTCCAACAGTCGGCGTAATATATTATCATTACCCAGCGACGGCGGCGTGGAGGCGTTGCTCCTTGAATTCCTCCGAAACTTCTCCAAAAGCTCCGCTGACAGTTCTTCAAGAACTTCTTCCGGAAGTTCGTCCACAAGTTCCTCCGGTAATCACTTCAGAAGTTCATCAAGTAATCCCTCGGAAAGTTCCTAAAGGCATTCCTCTAGAAGTTCTTCTGAGAATTCTGAAAATTCCTCCAGAAGTTCATCAAAAATCAATCCTCGGGGAGCTGCAACGAACTCCTCTGAAAGTTCTTCCGGGAATTCCTCCAGTTATTTTCAAGGAAGTTCTTCTCCTCCGTGAATTCTTTTTGGAATTGGCCACTTTCACGGATGTTCCAGATCTTCCGGAGTACCATTACCGTACAGTATCGAAGACTTTTATTATTGATTGCAAACACAATTCGCCAGGATAGGTGGTTATGAAAAAATCGTGATGCTCTGAGATCAACTTTTGTAATTGACCACTTTTACGAATGAACCGAGTCTCCCGAAGGACCGTTTCTGGGACATTTGGGGGTCACAGAAGGCTTGAACTATTGATTGCACCCACAATTTGCCAGAATGAATGGTTACAAGCAATTTTATGTTACATAACACGAAACACGAAAATTTGGTACTAAATTGAGAATCTCAAACAGTACCTCTTTAGTACAGGTTCCACGGGGACTAGACTATTTGGATGAATCACACCATGGGCTTATTCTAGGAACCTACAGCTTTCGTTTGGTGCCTAAAGATCGAAAATCGGTTGAAATTTGAGTGTTTGTGATCGTGATGAAATATGGGTCCAAATGGACCCCAATGCACAATGTGTCACTTTTTTTGTGGCGCCTCTCCTAGATGTCGCTGGAAGCTGATTTTCTCAGGGAATTTTAGTTTCCGAAAGCCAGAATTTTTCAGATTTTTCTCTCATTGCGTTACAAAGTTACAGCGTTGTTTTGGGTGTGCTTGGGTCGAAATGGGCCCCAATGCACTAGAAATGTTAAGACAGCTTGCAGATGATTCCGTTCTATCCGTTTCGGGGCCAACCGCAATTGATCTGCAAGCGCAACATGTTGGGGAGCGCACCTCGAATATCTTATCACGTTGTACCGAACAACCATTCTGTCGGTTCTCGAATACGGTAGTTTCTGCTTCCAGTCCGCGGCTAAAACACACATGCTGAAACTTCAACGGATTCAGTACCGCTGTCTCCGTATGGCGTTAGTTTCTATGAATTCGACTTATACAATGAGTCTGAAAGCCTCTGACAGATCATTTCGCAAAGTTATCGCTCTGATTCCTCACCCATTGTGAGGTTCTTAGTCCAGGTCATACAATGGGTATTAGTCATACAAGAATTCCCTGGAATATAGGTCTTGAGGTCTACCCGCGATACCGAAGGGCTGTTATCTCTTTTATTAAATGGTTCATGCTCTATATGATCTACTAAACCAAACTCAATATGCCTTAAGCAGCCGTTCCTTTCCTGGTCATCCAAGAATTCCCTAGACTCCTCAGCCGCGGATTCATTCCAAATATGTCCTCCGAGTATTTGTCTTTCATTTGCGTCTCAAATGTAGGCATATAAGTTGTTCTAAGATCTCCAAATTGCCCTTGAGTTTGAGTTAAATGGTCTGCCGAATCAACCAAGGCTTTCATGATGTCCCCAGCCGCAGTATCAACCCAATTATGTCCTCCGAGTATTTGTGGGTCTCAAATCCAGACATATGAGATGTAGTAAGATCTCCAAATCCTCCTGGAGTTTGAATCAAATGGTCTGAAGAATCAACCAAGGCTTCCATGATGTCCATTAGCCTGGGACATGGATATATGAAAAAAATAAATTTTCGTTCCCTCATATTTTTCAGAAGCCTTTTGAGTCTTACAATGCATGTACCAAATTTCAGATCAATCGGTGAAACTATATTTTAGCGCCGGCGATTTTAATTTTCCATAGGATTTACTATGGAGAAATTTACCTTTACAAAGAAAAAATCCCCAAAGGTGTCCCATTATTCTCTAACGATTAATCGATCCAACTACATCATAGGAAATTTTATCAGCAAACTTTCATTGGAAGACCGCAAAGCGATCCGACGCTCGTGAAAAATGTTATTTACATAAAACTAATTGCTGTATGAACGCAACTCATTGCACTTTTTGTTCCAGCATCACTGCCGTCTGCTGCTTGCTGTTGTTTGCACGAGGTACCACTTTGCGTGGAAGATTTGCTTAGCATGAATACTGGGGATATGTTTATTGACCTTGCTGTTTGAGTCTTCGTCCTTCTAGGTAGAAGAAATTCAACCAAATTTCAATGAAGGTGTGATTAACAAAAAGAGGCATGTAACGCACACTTTCCACACACAATGCAACGAAGCGACTATAGATGCGAGGTATAGGTTGGGGCCTATCATTCTCGACGTCAATAGTTCGAAGCTGGTCTGAGCTGGATTTTTTGTTTCGATACTGGTATTCTTTAGGAAATTCTTTATATTTCCAGATTCTAACTTCCGAGAAGCTTTCTGGTATTTCTAAAATACTGAGATATGATTCTTGTGATACTGATTTCAGAAAAGAATAATTCAATGAAGTTACTTTGCTTCTTTGATATTTGATTGATATGCCAATAATTCGAATGAAAGACTTGAATTATAACTAATTTTCTTTTTTTTTCAGAGGGTATTCCTTTGACTTTCATACAAACTATTCTGTCAGCCGTGTATTTTTTTAAATTATGAAGTGATGATTTATTTATTTGGTTTACATCTAAACAGTAATGATTTTGATAGTTAGTAGTTATATTTTAAAATAATAAACTACTGTAAAAGTTGTTCTCAATATCACCGTTGATGTTGTACACAAATATGTTGAGTTCATTTGAACGAATGTGACATAAAATAGATTAATAAATATGCTTTAAACCAAAACTTAAGAAAAAATCACTTGTTTATTTATATACTTGAGACAAAAGGGCCATTTCAAAACAACATTTCAAATAGATTCATTTTAAGTGCTTTCAAGTTATTTTCTATGGGAATATATATTATCTATTTCTATAAGATCGTTTTAATTTAATTTTTGCCTTTCTCGTACAACAAAGTTGTACCGAAAGGCTATCATTTCACTCCGAAAACGCACTTTTTATAGAAGCCTCTGAGACCCATAGTGTTATATACCAATCGACTCAGCTCGACGAACTGAGCACATGTCTGTCTGTCCGTGTGTATGTATGTGTGTGTGTATGTGGGTGCACAAATGCTAAAGAAAACATTAGACAACTTTTTGTATAGTAATCCTTAACCGATTTTCTCGCAACAAGTTTTATTCGACAGAGGACAAAGCCTTGTTGATCACTATTGAATTTAGTTGAATATCCATGATATGACGTTGATTTAAAATGGGATGTGATGTAAATTTGGATGTGAAAATCATCTCTCATACAATCTAGATTTTTTCTATAATCTGTATTAAATAGATTTCTAACTCGAGGCAAAACAAATCTACGAATCTCCAAAACTATTTCTCAATTTTGAAAATACACAACTTTGCAGAAAGTGTCTCTAACCCAGTAGTTTTCGATTTGAATTATCGGCATGTCAATCAAGTATCAACGCAGCAGAGCAAGTTTATTAAATTATTCTTTTCTGAAATCAGTATCACAAGTCATAGCAAATAGTTTTGAAAATACAACGACTTGTAAAATTGCAGCTAATTCCATCAAACGAATTAACATTTTATGTTCAATTCAATTTGACTGAGTTTTACAAGCAGGCACAGTTTGAATTAAATTCGCTTTAAAAGAACAATAAGATCGATTGAATATTGCGTTTATTTGTATGCTCCAAATATGTGCATGAAAATACATTAAAAATCACAACATATTTTTATCTAAGTATCTTATTTAAATCTTTTACAAATACCAGAAAGCTTCTCGAAAGTTAGAATTTGGAAATATAAAGAATTTCCTAAAGAATACCAGTATCGAAACAAAAAATCCAGCTCAGACCAGCTTCGAACTATTGACGTCGAGAATGAGAGGCCCCAACCTATACCTCGCATCTATAGTCGCTTCGTTGCATTGTGTGTGGAAAGTGTGCGTTACATGCCTCTTTTTGTTAATCACACCTTCATTGAAATTTGGTTGAATTTCTTCTACCTAGAAGGACGAAGGCTCAAACAGCAAGGTCAATAAACATATCCCTGGTAACCCGCTTTTCATTCATGCTAAGCAAATCCTCCACGCAAAGTGGTGCATCGTACAAACAACAGCAAGCAGCAGACGGCAGTGATGCTGGAACAAAAAGTGCAATGAGCCTTGCGTTCATACAGCAATTAGTTTTATGTAAATAACATTTTTCACGAGCGTCGGATCACTTTGCGATCTTCCAATGAAAGTTTGCTGATAAAATTTCCTATGATGTAGTTGGATCGATTTATCGTTAGAGAATAATGGGACACCTTGGGGATTTTTTCTTTGTAAAGGTACATTTCCCCATAGTAAATCCTATGGAAAATTAAAATAGCCGGCGCTAAAATATAGTTTCACCGATTGATCTGAAATTTCGCACAAGCATTATAGGACCCAAGAGGCGTGCAAAAACCATGCAGGAAGTGAAAACAAAATTTTGTCCCACCCTAATGTCCTTATGTCCTCCAAGTATTTTACTTCACTTGGGTCTCAAATCCAGACATATGAGATGTAGTAAGATCTCCAAATCGTCCTGGAGTTTGAATCAAATGGTCTGCCGGATCCACAAAGGCTTCCGTGATGTCCATAGCTGCGGTATCAATCCAATTATGTCCTCCGAGTAATTTTCTTTCACTTGCGTCTCAAATCCAGACATATGAGATGGAGTAAGATCTCCAAATCGTCCTGGAGTTTGAATCAAATGGTCTGCCGAATCAACCGAGGCTTTCATGATGTCCCCAGCCGCGGTGTCAACCCAATTATGTCCTCCGAGTATTTGTCTTTCACTTGGGTCTCAAATCCAGACATATGAGATGTAGTAAGATCTCCAAATCGTCCTGGAGTTTGAATCAAATGGTTTGACGAATCAACCGAGGCTTCCATGATGTCCTCTGCCGCGGCGTCGATCCAATTATGTCCTCCGATCGTTTGTCTTTCACTTGGGTTTCAAATCCAGACATATGAGATGTAGCAAGATCTCCAAATCGTCCTGGAGTTTAAATCAAATGGTCTGCCGAATCCACAAAAGCTTCCGTGATGTCCATAGCTGCGGTATCAACCAAATTATGTCCTCCGAGTAATTTTCTTTTACTTGCGTCTGAAATCTAGACATATGAGATGTGGTAAGATCTCCAAATCGTCCTGGAATTGGAATCAAATGGTCTGCCGAATCCACCGAGGTTTCCATGATGTCCATAGCTGCGGTATCAACCCAATTATGTCCTCCGATCGTTTGTCTTTCACATGGGTTTCAAATCCAGACATATGAGATGTAGTAAGATCTCCAAATCGTCCTGGAGTTTGAATCAAATGGTCTGACGAATCCACCGAGGCTTCCATGATGTCCATAGCTGCGGTATCAACCCAATTATGTCCTCCGAGTAATTTTCTTTCACTTGCGTCTCAAATCCAGGCATATAAGATGTAGTAAGATCTCCAAATCGTCCTGGAGTTTGAATCAAATGGTCTGCCGAATCAACCGAGGCTTTCATGATGTCCCCAGCCGCGGTGTTAACCCAATTATGTCCTCCGAGTATTTGTCTTTCATTTGGGTCTCAAATCCAGACATATGAGATGTAGTAAGATCTCCAAATCGTCCTGGAGTTTGAATCAAATGGTTTGACGAATCAACCGAGGCTTCCATGATGTCCTCTGCCGCGGTGTCGACCCAATTATGTCCTCCGATCGTTTGTCTTACACTTGGGTTTCAAATCCAGACATATGAGATGTAGTAAGATCTCCAAATCGTCCTGCAGTTTGAATCAAATGGTCTCCCGAATCCACCGAGGCTTCCATGATGTCCATAGCTGCGGTATCAACCCAATTATGTCCTCCGAGTAATTTTCTTTCACTTGCGTCTCAAATCCAGACATATGAGATGTAGTAAGATGATTTAAGACGAGCGAAAGACAAACACTCGGGGAATATAATTGAGTTGATACCGCGAGTGAAGAAATCATGAAAGCCTTGGTTGATTTGGTAGACCATTTGATTCAAACTCCAGAACAATTTGAAGATCTTACAACATCTTACATGCTAAAATTTGTGATTCAAGTGAAAGACTAATACTCAGAAGACAAAATTGGGTTGACACCGCGGTTGGGGGAATCATGGTAGCCTTGGTTGATTCATTAGACCATTCGATTCAAACTCCAGGACAATTTGGAGATCTTACAACACCTCATATGTCTTGTTTTGAGATGCAAGTGAAAGAAAAATATTGGAGTTTGCTACCACGGCTTAGGACATCATGAAATCTTTGGTTGATTCGATAGATCATTTGATTCAAACTCCAGAGCAATTTGGAGATCTTAAAACGTATCATATACCTGTATTTGAGACGTAAGTGAAAGACAAATAATCGGAGGACATAATTGGTTTGATATCGTGGCTGGGGGCACCGTGGAAGCCTTGGTTGAATCCTTACACCATTTGATTCAAACTCCAGGACAATTTGGAGATCTTACAACACCTCATATGTCTTGTTTTGAGACGCAAGCAAAAGACAAATACCCAGAGAACATAATTGAGTTGATACCACGGCTTAGGACATCGTGAAGGCTTTGGTTGATTCTGTAGACCATTTGATTCAAACTCCAGGACAATTTGGAGATCTTACTACATCTTATATACCTGGACTTGAGACGCAAGTGAATGACAAATACTCGGAGGGCATGATTGGGATGATACCGCGGCTGGGGGCACCATGGAAGCCTTGGTTGATTCATTACAAAATTTGATTCAAACTCCAGGACAATTTGGAGATCTTACAACACCTCATATGTCTTGTTTTGAGACGCAAGTGAAAGACAAATACTCAGAGAACATTACTGAGTTGATACCACGGCTGAGGACATCATAAAGGCTTTGGTTGATTCGATAGACCATTTGATATAAACTCCAGGACAATTTGGAGATCTTACAATATCGAATATGCCTGTATTTGAGACGTTAGTAAAAGACCAACACTCAGAAGATGAAATTGAGCTGGGGACATCATGGAAGCCTTGTTTGATTCTGTAGACCATCTGATTCAAACTCCAGGACAATTTGTAGATCTTAAACCATCTCATATACATGGACTTGAGACGCAAGTGAAAGACAAATACTCGGAGGGCATGAGTGGGATGATACCGCAGCTGAGGACATCGTACAAGCCTCAGTAGATTTGGTAGACCATTCGATTCTAACTCCAGAACAATTTGGAGATCTTCAAACATCTCATATACCTGGACTTGAAACGCAAGTAAAAGTCAAATACTCGGAGGGCATGATTGGGATGATACCGTGGCTGGGAGCACCATGGAAGCCTTGGTTGATTCATTTCACCATTTGATTTAAACTCCAGGACAATTTGGAGCTTTTGGAACTTGTTTTGCGATTTGTTAGTCGTGAATTTTAATATTCTTTCGAACGGTGTAAAGTTTACATCA
Source organism: Armigeres subalbatus (assembly GCF_024139115.2). NCBI lineage: Eukaryota > Metazoa > Arthropoda > Insecta > Diptera > Culicidae > Armigeres > Armigeres subalbatus. The sequence continues at coordinate 25,597,379 of NC_085141.1, forward strand.
AGATTCGTAACAATTTCTGAGATATTCAAAGTGGAAACATTTTTCGTTTTTGGCCCAACCTTACCCCGGCACATGATGACACCCCGAATGATGGTACATGACCCAAACAAAAGTAATTTTATTATTTTTTTAGTTTCTCTTTTCAGATCCTTATTTGTAATGAAACATGAAAAGAAAAGATATAAACATCACAAATTATATTATACACTCTAAGGCACCAAATAACTCGAATTGTATAACCAAACGTTCAACACACAAGGAATAAACTTTCGTACAACCTTACCGCATGGTGCTTCATTTCATTGTGCTGACTCACTCCAGTTCAAATATAGGTTGTTAATCTTCGACGAATCCGCATTAACACATGATTAGTGGAAATTACTCGTTAATGTAAGCAACCGGAGTCGAGTCTAGTTCGATCCGTGCAAAAACGCATTCAAACTCATTTTCTCCACCGAACAACATACCATCGTAGATCGCACCGAGTGAATCCGAAAAGAAAAAAGAAAAACACTGACTCCCTCGCAAGCACGTGCCTCCTTTTTGAACTAATCCAATCCGACTCGGCCAAACAGCTGCGGCTAATCCACATCAAAAACCAACCTCCAAGAACAAGAGAGAATCAGTGGAAATGGGATAATGGCCGGTGGGCCACCACAACACAACACGCATTTTCACCCATTTGTCTGTAAACGAGCTGGGAATAAGACACTCAAACGCGCGGCAAATGCAATGAGCGGCGGGCAGCCCGACCAGGTTGACCACATGCGATCTGATTGAAGATTTTCGGGAACGCGTAAACATCTCTCCCGGCAGAGCTGAGTAGTGATGGGTTGTTGTTTGAACCAGATTTACGTGTCCTCGCGTCTCCGCACCATGCTTCCTTCCATAAAGGTGATTCCATTCAGAGAAGTCAACATCGCAATCATATCGAACTAATGCTTCGAAGTGTTGGATTCAGCGAAATTTCGCACACTCAGCCATCGTCTGTTTGAAAGTGGCGTAACTTCCGCCCGAGATCTAGTGAAGCAAATCGGATTAATCGGTCTAACAGTGGAGCCTCGATTTTCCCCATAGACCTATGCTCCCAATAGGACACGGCAGCTCGGGTTGGAAAATAATATTCTCGCGTTATGCTCGTCGCACTGTTTGTATGATTCGAACCGACCACCGACCAGAGCCAGAGGATAATCGCACACATTTCTCGGATGTTTATATTTGCGCTTGCTGGCCAAAAACTACTTGCCCGGCTCTCGTTCTCCCTTCTGTCTGGACGGAGATCAACTCTACGGACGGCTCTTCTGCTGCTTGCTGGCGCGTTTAGTTGCCACCGGACGCGTGCTCAAAACGGTTCTCGGTTTCTGCCAAAGCCCCGTCATTCAACGAATACTCGCTCTCTCTCGCTTTCTCTCGACGACGGATCCCTCCGTCGCAGTTTCGCACGATCGCCGTCTGCAGGATTTGCCATAAACAAATGGACTTATATTTTGGGTGAAATTTCAAAAACCGATCGCTGCCTTGCAGCAAACCCCTTCCACTCGAGCTGGATGCTGGAGGAGTTGTCAAAACATTTGCCCCATTTGGCCGGACAGTAGAGCTCGGAGCCGATCTGGACAAGGCAGTGATCTGGCGTTCGGTGCGCGCCAGTCCAGAAATAGTTCATCCATTGATCTCGGATGGTCCGTACGCGATCGCGATCGTATTGTAGCGTGCCGGGTTGTGTTTATCCGGGCCGTACCTCCCGCTGGTCCCCGAGTACGGTCGAGTTGTTTATTATCGGATTGATTTACGGTCTCCGCGCGTTCCCGTTCGAGTCACGTAAACATTGAACAGATAACATGATCAGTGTCGCCGGCCAGCAGGATGACCCATTATCAGAGGTACAGCAGTACCATCAGCACTTGGGCCCGATCCCGCCACCTGTGCTGTTGCCGCAGATCCCATTGGGGGCGGGGCTCTCAACGCAGACACACCCGCCCTCAACAACTCCACCGCCGCAACAACAGCAGCATCATCAGCAACGTTATGGCATGTTCAACCCTACCACGTTGGCAATCCCCATACCGGACAACCTCCGTGTGAAAACTGGTAAGTATTTAGTTGGATGATATTGACTAAGCGCTTTGTCGATTCATTAACAATGAGATATGTATAACATTAGGATTTATACTGTACTGCATGGTTTCCCAAACTGTGGGTCCCGACCCCCAGGGGGGTCGCGAGCGGATTGTTGGTGGGTCGCGTAGAACAAATATTAATTGCAGCTCGAATGCCGAACGTTTCGATCATTTTTTCATGAATATAATTTCAATTTCAAACCGCATTTGTTTTAAATATTCATCACCACGTTATTTCAGAGAAGTTTCATGCCTAAAAGCTATCCCCTTAATGAAGTAAAATAAAAACATTTTGACAAAAAATATCATGTTTGTCATTTTTTGCATTTGTACATGAAGGTAACGTGTATATTTTTGTAAAAATTGCCGAAACAGACGACGGTCTGATTCAATTAATGCTTAATACTACTTGGTGAAAAATTTTCATAGGTGGGTCGCGAGACATATAGAATTTTGCTAGGTGGGTCGCATACCCAAAATTTTGGGAAGCTCTGCTGTACTGGGTTTACATTTCAACAAATGAATGGAGCTGGATTTTAGTTGTGAACTTGAAACGTTGACTTGTTTTCCTGAATGATTTTTCAAACAAATTGATTTTGCTGTATTTTTTTACGTGAAACATTTGTTTTTCAATTTCAAGATACTTACCATTAGAGTGAATTCGTACCAGAATGTGTTATGATGTGCCAAGCAAACGATGTAGGTAAAGTATCAGATGTTCTGGATTTGAAAATAATAAATTAGCTGAATACAGATTTCGTGTTTTGGCACTTTTTTGAGGAAAATTTCGTCAGGAGAGGATCTTTAGAATTGCTGTTACCGTAAAAAGTTGTATTCGAGTCGGGTTTTACGATATAGATTTAATTTATTTCTTTTATTGTTTTGAAGTTCTATATAAAATATTAGCATATACAAAAGACTGCTAGACCCTAATCTAAAAAAAATGCTATAAAAAATAAATAAAAATCCAAAACGTTTCCTGTAAAATACAAATGATCATAGCGAGGAAATACAAACGAATTTCTCAAAGAAATTTTAGAAGAATTTCAAAAAAGTTCGTAACATTTCCCTGCAATAGTGAGGAATAAAAAATCTGTAAAAATTCAGTAAAATTACCCGTAAATTTCTGGAGGATATCTCGAGGAAATTTCGGAGAGTTTTCCGAGGGATTCCTTGAGATTGGTACAATGGTATATACCATTTCGCGGAACAACGTCTTGCGGAGTGTATCATTTCTTGGAAAGACATTTCGCTGAATGTACTTTTCCACCGAAAGTCCATACGCGAAATGCCATTTGGCGGAATGCAGTTAGAAATAAACTTTGAAAAATATATTGAATTCTACTTAATTACATGGTGCTAGTGATTTGCAATCCTGAAGTTCAAATTCTTTTGGATTGTAGTATAATGTAATAAAATAAGGCAATGTTTTCTTTGAATGTGCGCATTTGGCCGGTATAAAACGAAGTTAAGCTATAACTAGATAATTATTTATTTATTACCAGACTAAGGCCGGAGTGGCCTGTGCTGCACATAAAAGTCTTCTTCATTCAGCTCGGTCCATGGCTGCACTTCGCCAACCACGCAGTCTGCGGAGGGTCCGCAAATCGTCCTCCACCTGATCGATCCACCTTGCCCGCTGTGCACCTCGCCTTCTTATTCCCGTCGGATCGTTGTCGAGAACCATTTTCACCGGATTACTGTCCGACATTCTGGCTACGTGCCCGGCCCACCGCAGTCTTCTGATTTTCGCGGTGTGGACGATGGATGGTTCTCCCAACAGCTGATGCAACTCGTGGTTCATTCGCCTCCTCCACGTACCTTCGGCCATCTGCACCCCACAAAAGATGAAACGCAACACTTTCCTTTCAAAAACTCCCAGTGTGTGTTGGTCCTCCACGAGCATCGTCCAGGTATCGTGTCCGTAGAGAACTACCGGTCTAATAAGCGTTTTGTAGATAGTCAGTTTGGTACGGCGGCGAACTCTATTCGATCGGAGCGTCTTACGGAATCCAAAGTACGTACGATTTCCAGCCACTATGCGCCTCCGAATTTCTCTGCTGGTATCGTTATCGGCGGTCACCAGTGAGCCCAAGTACACGAATTCTTCAAACACCTCGATTTCGTCACCACTGATAGAAACTCGTGCTGGGTGGCTTACATTGACCTCTCTTAAGCTTCTTCCTATCATGTACTTCGCCTTCGACGTGTTGATGACTAGTCCAATCCGTTTAGCTTCGCTTTTCAGTCTGATGTAGGCTTCCTACTTCTTCTCAAAGCAACGTGCCATGATATCAATGTCGTCGGCGAAACCAAATAGCTGGATGGACTTCGTGAAAATCGTACCACTCGTGTCAAACCCTCCCCTTCGTATTACTCCCTCCAAAGCGATGTTGAATAGCAGACACGAAAGACCATCACCTTGCCGTAACCCTCCACGCGTTTCGAACGGACTCGAGAATGCCCCTGAAACCCGAACTACGCACATCACCCGATCCATCGTCGCCTTGATCAACCGTATCAATTTATCCGGAAATCCGTTTTCGTGCATTAGCTGCCATAGCTGGTCCCAATCATATGCGGCTTTGAAGTCGATTAATAGATGATGTGTGGACACGTTGTATTCGCAGCATTTCTGCAATACCTGACGTACGGCGAACAACTGGTTTGTACCCGCCTGATACTGCCCCACGAACTCCCTTGCAATTGGTGTTAGTCGGCGGCATAACATTTTGGAGAGTACCTTGTAGGCGGCGTTCAGCAATGTAATTGCGCAGTAGTTGCTACAATCCAGCTTATCGCCCTTTTCGTAGATGGGACACACGACACCTTCCCTCCACTCCTGTGGAAGAGCCTCATCCTCCCAAACCTTGGTAATCACCCAGTGCAGCGCTCTAGTCAGTGCCTTCCCATCGTGTTTGAACAGCTCTCCTGGTAGTTGGTCAACTCCTAGGGCTTTGTTGTTTTTCAGCCGTCCAGTCCTCCTGGATTTCCTGGAGATTCGGATCCGGATGTCGCATGTCCTTCGCGCGTGCTCCTAGGTTCATTACCATACCGCCACCGTTATCTGCCATATCGCCATTCAAGTGCTCTTCGTAGTGCTGCCGCCACCGTTGGATCACCTCACGCTCGTTTGTAAGAAGGTTCCCGTTTATGTCCTTACACATATCGGGCTGTGGCACGTGGCCCTTACGTAAACGGTTTAACTTCTCATGAACTTTCGTGCGTTATTAGCGCGGTACAGTTCCTCCGTCTCTCCGCGGTCTCGATGTTCCTGCTGGCGCTTTTTCCTCCGAAAAATCGAGTTTTGTCTGTTCCGCGCCCGTTTGTATCGTGGCTCATTCGCCCTCGTGCGGTGTTGCAGCAATCTCGCCCATGCTGCATTCTTCTCCTCAACTAACTGCTCACATTCGCCGTCATACCAGTCGTTTCTCTGATCCGGGCCACCGTGCCTAGTGCAGCGGTTGCGGTGCTTCCAATGGCGGATCGAATATCTCTCCAGCCATCTTCAGAAGATGCTGCGCCTAGCTGCTCTTCTGTTGGGAGTGCCACTTCCAGCTGCACCCATATACATGTGGCATTCATTAAGTTGGACCCAATTCTCAACCACCCACTCTTGTGTTCTGAGCACCTTTTAGGGTACATAGGGACAACGTTAAGGACCTCCATCCTTGGCTTGAGCCCAAGTCTGATTCCCATCGATTTTGTTTATTTCTCTGTTAGGTTTTTGCTGCCAGGCGATCCTGGGTCTGCCTCTGCTGCGATATTCTGCCGAATTCCAGCGCTTGCTTTCAGATTTCGTCTCTGCTCTTACGTTGTCTACGCCCATTCACACTGTGGAGTTGCCGTTGATATTGGATCGTCGATGGGGCTCAGCATTCGGGATCCAGTTGTGAACCCACCAGGCCTGAGCTGTAAAACATAGACATCGGGTGATGAAAACTTGCCAATCTATGTGATTTCTGCCACCAAGTCTCACTGGTGTATAACATCACAGATTTCATGTTAGAGTTGAGTATTCGAGGTTTGGTGCATTTCCTGGACAGATTGGATTTCCATGTTCTATGTTGATCTTGAGCCGCCGTCCGACGTTGGCTGGCTTTGGTTTCGACCTTTTCCACTGATTGCACGGCTACCGTGGAGTTGGAGTTTGTTGAGTGGGAGCATACGACCAGGTCATTCAGTTTACATTCTACTTGGAAGAGCGATGTGGCGTTAGTAGAGCAGTATCTTGTTAGTAGAGCAGTAGTATGTTCTTGTTCGATTACTCCATGGGGGTAGACTGCTAGAGAGGTCCATGATTTGGTCGACTAGGATGGGAAATAGCAACAGAGGTATAATACATGCACCCTTGTCTCACTCTTGTACTCACTCACGATTCCGTGATCAATCAGTACCAAATGGAAGGACTCTTGAAATTAAATGACCTGCTCCAGCATGATGCAAAGCGTGACAGAATAGTTCTCACATGATCGTCCGAGGCGGAATTCTGCCTGCTGCCGTCGGAGATTATTGTCAACCTTTCTATATATCTGAATTAGGAGAGGTTGAAGAAGTTGTTGTAAGTTGTCGAGCCAACGTTTCAGCTGGTTGTCGAGCCAACGTTTCAGTTGATCAGCTGGATCGATGAGTGACCGACAAGTCGCGCCTTTATCTATCATCCACGGTTTTGTCCTTGCTCCATTCAGGCGTCGTGAAGTATCGAAGAGGAAATGAATATCGCCGGTTGTTGCGGGTTTCCTACCATCGTCGGTCTCTGTAAATGGATCATCTGAAAACGGAGACGATACCTTTTTGAGTCCGTAATAAACGCAGCGCTGACATCGCTTTTAACTATCATCTTCTAATTGGCGACAACGCATTGCTCGGATTCAGCGATGTCAGGAGAGGCTCGGGCGACAAATCAAAATAGACCGTCCAGAAAATCTAGCTGTGAAGAAGTCGTTCGTTGAAGATCTTAGGACTTAACTCGGATAGTGGATGTTCTGGAATGTGGCAGTAGAAGATAAGTGGGCAGTGAAGAATGCTTTTATCGAAATCGGCTAGAAAAACTTGAGTAACAGATGTAACCAGACGGAAAATTGAGGAGCGTAGAGAAGCAAACGATGAGGAAAGTGAAGAATCATAGAAATAACGTAACGTCCGTCAACGGTATGTATTCCTGTGGAAGTTGGGCGCTACTGCAGACAGAACAGGCGGGCATGGGTGGACTTCCTGACCGTGACCGATGAAGAAAGGATGGCTGCAGCAACCGAAGGTTATTGCTTTTTGACTTGGACAGCTGAAGTGTTGGTTCGCTAACTTCGAACAACGTCTTCAAGTCTCCAGCCAGTGTTCTCCAAAAACTATGACGCTCGTTTATGCTGAGTGGGTTCAAAGGCCTTTTTTGCGGCGACTCACCATCGAAGTCAGCAGGACCAGGTGGTTTAGTGTCAACGGGAACAGCCCCCCAAACTGTGCAGTAGCCGGACGATCGGATGATTTAAATATCTTGAAAGTCTGATATCAGCAGATAGCGAAATTGGGATCGATATGGAACCATGAGCTGGGGATAACATTGCGAGTTATTGAAATATTTGGAAACCCAATCGGTGTACCACTCGATCTTGAAACGTGTTGAGTATAGAGGCAAATATATCGCAGATGATGTTTAAAATTTACAATTCGGACGACCATTCAGCTGGATTTCGTGTGCCGAGCAACATAAAAGCCATCAAATACCGATAACAATATGTAGATGTTCGAGAACATTGGTGGAAATGGGTAGGCCACATATTTCAAGGGAGCTTAGACGGAATCTGTAAGCAAGAGTCCCCTTAATATGCGTGACATGATAGGTTATAGAATATTTATACCGATTAATATAGTATATGCTGTTATTTTCATTTGAAATACTCTTGGTGACAAATGTATGGTCTGACATATTTCGTCCCAGGATAAAAACAGTGATGCACATGTTCAAAATAAAAAAAAAATCAAAACGCCAAAAAAATGTTTTTTTTTTGCCCTCTCGATATTTTTGGAAAATTGAAGGGGGGGGGGGGGGTTGACATACAATAAATTTAATATTTGTATCGGCCTTATTGAGGAATAAATGGTGTTTTGGTGCAAATTGGTCAACTGACTAAAAAGATATCTCATTTTTACTCAATATGTTGTATTTTTTACAACGATGCGAGTCCCGGAAGGTTAAGCACCTTCCACAGTTGTTAGTTGCGAGGTTTCTAAGCCAGGCTACCATTTTTGCATTCGTACATCATACACGATGATACTTTTATGCCCAGGGTACAGCTAACACGATGATACTTTTATGCCCAGGGAAGTCGAGACAATTTCCAATCCGAAAATTGCCTAGACCAGCACCGGAAATCGAACACAGCCACCCTCAGCATGGTCTTGCTTTGTAGCCGCCCGTCTGATCACACGGCTAAGGAGGGCCCCTAATCACATTCTCACTCATTCACTCAGTCGCTAACTTACACACATACTTTGTCACTAATATAATTACATTTGCTTACTCGGTCACTAAATCACTTATTTACCTACCTACCCATTATCTCGCATACTCTCATACGCACTTTCTCACTTTCTTTTGTTCGTTGTATTTTTCATGTTTATTCTAATCATCATTCATTTGTTCTCTAGATTTGTTACTCACTACCCATTTATTCACCTACTTATTTATTCACTTAATTACTTATTTATTTGCCCACTCACTGCATCACACGCTTACTTGCTCACTTATTGATTAACCGGTGCTTTTACTAAATCACTCAATCACTCGTTCTCTCCCCACTCATTATCTCACTTCCTCACTCACTCGTTCATTCACTTTTTCTCACCATCTGATAAACTCACTCACTTACTCTTTCAATTACTTACTTATTAACTCATTTGCTCACTTATTTATTTACTCACTCACTCACTAAAGTAGTCATTCATTCTCTCATGCGATTTTATCTTCTTTTATTTATTTATCATGTTCGCTTACTTATTCACGTGCGTAATCTGCACCCTCATTAACTTACATACAGTCATATAATTATTACACCCGCCTAGGGCTGAAAGTCTCCTTAATAAAGACAAAAAAAAAAAATTATTACGCCCGGTTCTGTTTTTACACGGCCGTGTAAAAAAAATCCCATGCACAATTTTTGCAAAGTTGCTCCATTTTGCATGATTCGTCGAGAAATCATAAAACTTTTTTTACATGGATTTATAAATTTTGAACTAAAAACTTTTTTTACACGGAACGCATCTCCCGTGTAAAAAAAGAATCGGGTGTATACGGTTTGCACTAGAGCGTTTCTTACGCAATTTGTTTTTGGCCCTTGGAGTTAATACAATTTTACGTTTATTGCTCCGAAAAATCTACAAAAAATCAGAGAAAAATTTGATGGAATTTGAGGTTACCGACATATCTATGAAACCCAAAAGCGTAAAAAGCGGGTCTGGTATATATAAAAGTAATGCTATCTTTAAAACTGTTTATGTGTCACAAAAATAAAAAACCCAGATTAATCCACCTAGCGGTGATGGTGCCTTTCTCGACCTTCGTAAAATGTGTGTGATTGAAAATAGATGAGCTAGTAGCTAGGAGTAAAAAAGAAAAAAAAATCTTTGTCCGTTCTATGAAAATCGGATTATTTCGGATGTCGCAACTGCATCGCGAGTGCTGCACGACTATGGCATAGATGCGCACCACTCGCGATGCAGTTGCAACATCCGGAAATGCCAGAAAATGCGATTGTCGCGAAACATCGGTTCGGTTTTCGACTTGATCTACAATATGCTAATAAGAATTTCGACAATTTTTATCCTTTTCCAATCTTTTTGACGTACATACCTCTGTTTTATTTTACCCAGTTATATTTTAAGGATATTACTTTTGGATGTTTGTTAAACTGAAGCTCCGGCTACACAAAAAGAAAACGAAAATGTCATTCCCATCAAGCGAGCGGAGGGCAATATTTGTTATGATATAAATATCATGACCGTCCTTCTGCCAAATTCTCGTATGAAGAGGGAGGGAAGTGTAGCAGTGTGGAAGCATCCGACAGTTCGTTTTCGGAGCGAAATTGTAGCCTTTCGGCACAACTTTTTTCACAAGAAAGGCAACAATGGTGGCCAATTTCTAAGATAACAGTCCAATCTGGCCAATTTTCAATAGAAAATAATAGAACAGGATTCCGCGTCTAATGCAATTTGTTGTGAGTAAATCGGGTAAGTGCATTAAAAGTGAGCTAGCCTTTTCACGCGCTTTTTTATAACACAAAGTATTTTGGCCATAATTTCTGTGCCCATCCGATCTTCCGATCTTCCAAATTTTCAATAGAAAACAATACGGCAGGTTTCCGTGTGGAATGGAACTTGTTGTAAGTAAATCGGTTCGGAGGATAAGTACCGAAAAAGTGAGCTACACTTTTCGCACTTTTGGTGGGCGCACACACACAGAGACATCATCTCAGTTCGTCGAGCTTAGTCGATAACACTATAGAACTCAAGGCCTTCTGTAAAAGTTTGGTTTTGGAGCGAACATATAGCCTTTTCGTATACTTTTTAGGCAAAAGGCAAAAATGGTGTTTCAGCCATAACTTCCGATCCCATATTTCGATCTGGCCAATGATCAATAGGACACATTGGGACAGGATTATGCGTCGAATGCAACTTGTTGCGAGCAAATAATTTGAAGATAAATGCCTAAAAATGAGTGACATTTTTTAAGCGATTTTTTCGTAAACGTTTGCATTGGAATCTGCGTCGAATGCAACTTGTTGCATGTAAATCGATCAAGGTTAGGTGTCCGAAAAATAGGTGACATTTTTTTTTGTGATTTTTCTATTAAAAAAAGGTAGTTTGGCCATAACTTCCGATCCCATAGTCCGACCAGGTCAATTTTCAATAGGAAACAATGGGACAGGATCTTGCGTCGAATGCAATTTGTTGCGAGCAAATCGGTTGAGGAAAAGTGCCTGAAAAATGAGTGACATTTTTTACGCGATTTTTACGTATAAATTTGTATTTTGGCCATAACTCCCGATCCCATAGTCCGACCTGGCCAATTTCCAATAGGAAACAATGGGAAAGGATTCTGCGTCGAATGCAATTTGTTGCGAGCAAATCGGTTGAGGATAAGTGCCTGAGAAATAAGTAACATTTTTTACGCGTATTTTACGTATAAATTTGTATTTTAGCCATAACTTCCTATCCCATAGTCCGACCTGGCCAATTTCCAATAGGAAACAATGGGAAAGGATTCTGCGTCGAATGCAATTTGTTGCGAGCAAATCGGTTGAGGATAAGTGCCTGAAAAATGAGTGACATTTTTTACGCGATTTTTACGAATAAATTTGTATTTTGGCCATAACTTCTGAACCCATAGTCCAAGCTGGCCAATTTCCAATAGGAAACAATGGGACAGGATTCTGCGTTGAATGCAATTTGTTGCGAGCAAATCGGTTGAGGATAAGTGCCTGAAAAATGAGTGACATTTTTTACGCGATTTTTACGTATAAATTTGTATTTTGGCCATAACTTCCGATCCCATAGTCCGACCTGGCCAATTTCCAATAGGAAACAATGGGAAAGGATTCTGCGTCGAATGCAATTTGTTGCGAGCAAATCGGTTGAGGATAAGTGCCTGAAAAATGAGTGACATTTTTTGCGTCGTTTTGTGCGCACACACACACACACACATACACACACACACACACACAGACATCACCTCAATTCGTCGAACTGAGTCGATTGGTATATAACACTATGGGTCTCCGGGCCTTCTATAAAAAGTTTGTTTTTGGAGCGATCATATAGCCTTTACCGTATACTTAGTATACGAGAAAGGCAAAAAGGTAGTTTGGCCATAACTTCCGATCCCATAGTCTGACCTGGCCAATTTCCAATAGGAAGCAATGGGACAGGATCCTGCGTCGAATGCAATTTGTTGCGAGCAAATCAGTTGAGGATAAGTGCCTGAAAAATGAGTGACATTTTTTACGCGATTTTTACGTATAAGTTTGTATTTTGGCCATAACTTCCGATTCCATAGTCCGACCTGGCCAATTTCCAATAGGAAACAATGGGAAAGGATTCTGCGTCGAATGCAATTTGTTGCGAGCAAATCAGTTGAGGATAAGTGCCTGAAAAATGAGTGACATTTTTTACGCGATTTTTACGTATAAATTTGTATTTTGGCCATAACTTCCGATCCCATAGTCCGACCTGGCCAATTTCCAATAGGAAACAATGGGAAAGGATTCTGCGTCGAATGCAATTTGTTGCGAGCAAATCGGTTGAGGATAAGTGTTTCCTATTGGAAATTGGCCAGGAAACATTTTTTACGCGATTTTTACGAATAAATTTGTATTTTGGCCATAACTTCCGATCCCATAGTCCGACCTGGCCAATTTCCAATAGGAAACAATGGGACATAATTCTGCGTCGAATGCAATTTGTTGCGAGCAAATCGGTTGAGGATAAGTGCCTGAAAAATGAGTGACATTTTTACGCGATTTTTACGTATAAATTTGTATTTTGGCCATAACTTCCGATCCCATAGTCCGACCTGACCGATTCCCAAGAGAAAACAATGGGGAAGGATTCTGCGTCGAATGCAATTTGTTGCGAGCAAATCGGTTGAGGATAAGTGTTTCCTATTGGAAATTGGCCAGGAAACATTTTTTACGCGATTTTTACGTATAAATTTGTATTTTGGCCATAACTTCCGATCCCATAGTCCGACCTGGCCAATTTCCAATAGGAAATAATGGGAAAGGATTCTGCGTCGAATGCAATTTGTTGCGAGCAAATCAGTTGAGGATAAGTGCCTGAAAAATGAGTGACATTTTTTACGCGATTTTTACGTATAAATTTGTATTTTGGCCATAACTTCCGATCCCATAGTCCGACCTGGCCAATTTCCAATAGGAAACAATGGGAAAGGATTCTGCGTCGAATGCAATTTGTTGCGAGCAAATCGGTTGAGGATAAGTGCCTGAAAAATGAGTGACATTTTTTGCGTCGTTTTGTGCGCACACACACACACACACATACACACACACACACACACAGACATCACCTCAATTCGTCGAACTGAGTCGATTGGTATATAACACTATGGGTCTCCGGGCCTTCTATAAAAAGTTTGTTTTTGGAGCGATCATATAGCCTTTACCGTATACTTAGTATACGAGAAAGGCAAAAAGGTAGTTTGGCCATAACTTCCGATCCCATAGTCCGACCAGGTCAATTTTCAATAGGAAACAATGGGACAGGATCTTGCGTCGAATGCAATTTGTTGCGAGCAAATCGGTTGAGAATAAGTGCCTGAAAAATGAGTGACATTTTTTACGCGATTTTTACGTATAAATTTGTATTTTGGCCATAACTCCCGATCCCATAGTCCGACCTGGCCAATTTCCAATAGGAAACAATGGGAAAGGATTCTGCGTCGAATGCAATTTGTTGCGAGCAAATCGGTTGAGGATAAGTGCCTGAAAAATGAGTGACATTTTTTACGCGATTTTTACGTATAAATTTGTATTTTGGCCATAACTTCCGATTCCATAGTCCGACCTGGCCAATTTCCAATAGGAAACAATGGGACAGGATTCTGCGTCGAATGCAATTTGTTGCGAGCAAATCGGTTAAGGATAAGTGCCTGAAAAATGAGTGACATTTTTACGCGATTTTTACGTATAAATTTGTATTTTGGCCATAACTTCCGATCCCATAGTCCGACCTGGCCAATTTCCAATAGGAAACAATGGGACAGGATTCTGCGTCGAATGCAATTTGTTGCGAGCAAATCGGTTGAGGATAAGTGCCTGAAAAATGAGTGACATTTTTACGCGATTTTTACGTATAAATTTGTATTTTGGCCATAACTTCCGATCCCATAGTCCGACCTGGCCAATTTCCAATAGGAAACAATGGGACAGGATTCTACGACAAATGCAATTTGTTGCGAGCAAATCGGTTGAGGATAAGTGCCTGAAAATGAGTGACATTTTTTACGCGACTTTTACGTTTAAATTTGTATTTTGGCCATAACTTTCGATCCCATTGTCCGACCTGGCCAATTTCCAATAGGAAATAATGGGATAGGATTCTACGTCGAATGCAATTTGTTGCGAGCAAATCGGTTGAGTATAATTGCCCGAAAAATGAGTGACATTTCTCACGCGATTTTTTCGTATGAATTTGTATTTTGGCCATAACTTTCGATTCCATAGTCCGATCTGGCCAATTTCAAATAGGAAACAATGGGAAAGGATTCTGCGTCGAATGCAATTTGTTGCGAGCAAATCAGTTGAGGATAAGTGCCTGAAAATGAGTGACATTTTTACGCGATTTTTACGTATAAATTTGTATTTTGGCCATAACTTCCGATCCCATAGTCCGACCTGGCCAATTTCCAATAGGAAACAATGGGACAGGATTCTGCGTCGAATGCAACTTGTTGCGAGCAAATCAGTTGAGGATAAGTGCCTGAAAATGAGTGACATTTTTACGCGATTTTTACGAATAAATTTGTATTTTGGCCATAACTTCCGATCCCATAGTCCGACCTGGCCAATTTCCAATAGGAAACAATGGGACAGGATTCTGCGTCGAATGCAATTTGTTGCGAGCAAATCGGTTGAGGATAAGTGCCTGAAAAATGAGTGACATTTTTACGCGATTTTTACGTATAAATTTGTATTTTGGCCATAACTTCCGATCCCATAGTCCGACCTGGCCAATTTCCAATAGGAAACAATGGGAAAGGATTCTGCGTCGAATGCAATTTGTTGCGAGCAAATCGGTTGAGGATAAGTGCCTGAAAAATGAGTGACATTTTTTGCGTCGTTTTGTGCGCACACACACACACACACATACACACACACACACACAGACATCACCTCAATTCGTCGAACTGAGTCGATTGGTATATAACACTATGGGTCTCCGGGCCTTCTATAAAAAGTTTGTTTTTGGAGCGATCATATAGCCTTTACCGTATACTTAGTATACGAGAAAGGCAAAAACGAAGGAATTTTATTGATTTCAACGAATAAAATAATTTACCTCTATGCGCGACTGCCCGCAAGCTCTTTTCGACACCAATATTTCAAAAGGGCGAAACTGCTTTTGCAATCAAATGCTTCATTTGTCGCTGGTGGGCTAATTTGTGCCCACTAATGCAATCCAGCGCCATTAAACAGGAGAAGAAAATTCACTGCCTCCATTAGCGAGGCTGAATTGCGTGGGTGGGCGTAGGGTTTCCATTTCCCGGCCATTTTCGTTGTCCCGGGATTCGGGATGAACTTGTTCGTATATCCCGGGAAATCCCGGGATCCCGGGATTTTTCGATGTTTCCTTAGAACACTTATTTTTTTATTTAAAAACGATTTTATTCAATGTTCAGGAGTAAAGTTCATATTTTAGAAAGGCCAAATAATACAGATTTCTAATTGGAACTCAATTCAATTCTAATTTGAATCGATTCTTTCGTAAAAAAACGACTTCAAGAAGCAAATAATATTCACATTTTTCTCGGAAGGTAGAGTACCCTTTCGGAATATATGATCGCCGAGTCCGAGAAGAAGGGTTCGCTGGCGGTTGAAGTCGGCTTGGCTGTTTGCATTGTTTTGAATATCCATTGGGTTTAGACAGTTGCTGGGATTGCATTCAATACCCTAGTGACGAAAGATGGAAGATGCGCAGTAGAATCGTACTGGACCCATAACCTATTGGAGATATGCGAACCCAATCACAAAGAAAACACAATACTAGAGTATCCTACAACCCATGGCAGATTATTAATTGATACTTGTTACCGACTGAATCAGTAACAAGCCAGCTTAAATAGAGGCAGCGGTGTTGACATTAAATAAGCGACCACTTAAATGATTAAATTTCATTTCCTATTGCATTGACATTAACCCTATTACCCACTAACATGATATGGGGTCGTTCAACAATGATGTCACAGGTTTTAGGGGGGGAGGTGGTCTAAGATTTTGTGACACTGCATATACTAGGTATACAAAAAAGCGTGACAGAGGGGAGAGGGGGGGTCTAGAAATCTCAAAAAGTAGTGGACGTCATATTTGAATCGTCCCTATCGGCTGGCATCTCTGCATCGACATGGTCGCCAACATTTGCAAGGGGAAGCCAGCAACTCGAGATCCGGATGAATTGGCAAAGAGAATGTTCTCTCGGGAGAGAGTGGAACCCGATCCGGAGTGTGGTGTGCAGAGACTCGAACAGAAGACGGCAGTTGATGTGCGACCACGCTAGGAGTAAGACGAACCCAGGGAACGTAAACCTCCTAAAGCCGTGGCTTAGTGGATCCGCATCAAAAGAAAAAGTAGAAAAGAGTGTGAAAAGACAATTTCTTGTCGGTGAAGACGAGGAAATAGTGCCATCCCGGGGCCGCCTCCGGTTCCGAATCCACCACCTCTCGTCCGGCTGCGCCACGTGAGACGCCAACTTTCGTTAGTGGTCAGCCGCAGACCACATCCACCATTTTGTGAAGACGCCCGCCGGATTCCCCGGCCCAGTGAAGCAAAAGTGCCATCCCGGGGCCGCCTCCGGTTCCGAATCCACCACCTCTCGTCCGGCTGCGCCACGTGAGACGCCAACTTTCGTTAGTGGTCAGCCGCAGCACGCATCCACCAGTTTGTGAAGACGCCCGCCGGATTCCCCGGCCTAGTGAAGCCAAAGTGCCATCCCGGGGCCGCCTCCGGTTCCGAATCCACCACCTATGTCCGGCTGTGCCACGTGAGACGCCAACTTTCGTTAGTGGTCAGCCGCAGCACGCATCCACCAGTTTTTGAAGACGCCCGCCGGATTCCCCGGCCCAGTGAAGCCAAAGTGCCATCCCGGGGCCACCTCCGGTTCCGAATCCACCACCTCTCGTCCGGCTGCGCCACGTGAGACGCCAACTTTCGTTAGTGGTCAGCCGCAGACCACATCCACCATTTTGTGAAGACGCCCGCCGGATTCCCCGGCCCAGTGAAGCAAAAGTGCCATCCCGGGGCCGCCTCTGGTTCCGAATCCACCACCTCTCGTCCGGCTGCGCCACGTGAGACGCCAACTTTCATTAGTGGTCAGCCGCAGACCACATTTACCATTTTGTGAAGACGCCCGCCGGATTCCCCGGCCCAGTGAAGCAAAAGTGCCATCCCGGGGCCGCCTCCGGTTCCGAATCCACCACCTCTCGTCCGGCTGTACAGCGAGGAGCCCTTGCAATCGTTAGTAGTCGCGCGGGCCATAGCCCTCTGGGAAGCGCTGCTGCGTGAACTTGACAATCAACGGAAAACCCAGGTTATGGCTAGCCGCCTCCATTCGACCCACCCAACCTAGCAGCGGTCAGGTATGTTTCAAGCATGAAGACATGGTCTCAATACTAGTTACCGGCCACATCGGCCTATTCTCTTTCCTTTCATGTATGTTCAATAAAAATATAAAATGAAATTTATTGCTTCTTATCGTTATTCATGGATCTGAGTCCCTATTTGTTGTCTTCTATTCTCTACTTCTGTTTGGCTTGGAAAAGTTTCGATTTGACCCCAACTGATTAATTGGCCGACCCTGAGTTTAATTGATACCCACTGAGCTAATTAGGGACATGTGGATGTCCACTGTGCAGACGTGTGGACGTCATAAGCAGTTACATACTTTTGCCAAGAGCTGTAGCTCTTTCTAATCTTGAACAGATCGCTTCCTAATCTTGATATTAATCGTTAATTTATCGTTATCGCCGATAAAGTTAATTGTGTTCAATGTAATCGTTTGCTGGGTTCAAGATGTATTAACTCAATTATTATCGGAGTTTGATAATTTAACGTAAGTTAACTCGATAATATAACGATAATGGGGTAAATAGATTACGCGATTAAAGTTGGTATATAATTTTGTTTTCATCGGGAAACGCTCTATAGGTCGCACATACTGAATAACGTCAGCTTTAGCCATTGGCGTAACTACCTCCGATGCCTAGGGGGGGCTATAGCCCCTTCATATTTTTTCTCGAAATTGACCCTCTTTTTGAAAATTCTCGAACATTTTAACATCTCATCAAGTTATCAGCGGTTATCACTCATTCATATTATTCTCTTTTCTCAAGCACGTGCACGTGTGCACGTGTGAGCAACAACTCACAGTCTATGTTTAATTGCGCTCGACTAGCGTCAGGCAGTGGATATATTTGCATACTTCATAAATATTCTATCTATCTCAAATGAAAAAAGAAATAGTGCAACTGTCCATGGATTCCGCCGAGAATCTTCCAAGAATTATGATGAGAATCCTTTAGTGATCCTGACTGGAATGTTCCAGGGACTCCGACGGGAATCTCTAGATATTTCGACGAGAATACCGATGGGAGCCTCCAGGGATCATGAAGGGAATCCACCAGAGATTTCGGAGGGAATGTTTCAGGAATTCCAACGGAATTCAGGAATTTGAAGGGGAATATTCCAGGGATTTCGTCGAAAACCCTCAAGGAATTCCAATATGATGGTTCCAGGTATTTCATGAGCAATGTTCCAGGGATGAAGACGCATATCGTCGAAGGATTCCGAAGCAATCCGTCGAAGGACTTCGAAGCAAATCGTCGAGCGACTCCGAATTAATCCTTCAGTTATTTCGAAAAGAATCCTCCAGCGATCCCGAAGGGAATCCTCCAAGGATGTTGAAGCAAATCGTTGAGGGATTCCGATGCAAATCATCAAAGGATTTCGAAGCCAATCCTCGAATGGTTCCAAAAAAAATTCGTTAAGGGACTCTGAACAAAATCTATAAGAAGTTCTGAAGCAAACCGTCGATGTATTTCGAAACGAAACGTCGAATGATTCTGAAGAAATTCTTCTCGGGATTCCGAAGCTAATCGTCAGCCGGATTTCTTATCGTCTAGAGATCCCAACGCAGATCATTTGCAAAAAGTCGAGAGACTCCGAATTATATCTTCAAAGGATTACGAAGCAAATCGCCGAAGGATTCTGATTTGTCAAGGAATTCCTAAACCAATCTTAAAACGAATCTGGAGATATTCCGGAGTAAATCAACGAGAGATTCTAAAGCAAATCCTACATGGATTTTAAAGGGTATTTTCCAAAGATTCCCAAGGGGATTGCTTACTGATACTGGAAATAATCCAGTAGGAATTCTTCTGGATTACGATTGGAATATTTCGATGAATCCGAAAAGAATTCTTTAGAGATTGGAGTGAGAATCCTTCTCGGATGCTGATAGGAATCTTTCTCAGAATTCAGAAACAAGCTAATTTTTTTTCCACTCATTTCATTAAGTATGATAGAGTGAATATGAGAGTCTTTAGTCTCTTTAGTCTTCAAACTTTTTCGGTAATTCATTATGCTATATGTTGAAAACTGATATCCCTGCTAACTAACTTATCAAACCCTAGGGGGGGCTATTTTTTTTCTAGGGAGGGCTAAGCCCTTCCTAGCCCCCCCTTATTTACGCCAATGGCTTTAGCTATAGCTATAGCATTAAGCAACGGCCAGGACATTTAACCAACACTTAGTAGACCAGTGGAGAATTTTCCGCTTTGCAAAAAGTTTACTCCTCACTAGACGGGAATCGAACATACGCTTCACAGCATGCAAATGCGCCCAGACGACTGACGCCATTAAGCATACGTGAAGTCTACCATAATTTATATAATTTATTATTTATATAGTTTATACATAATTATATAATTTATATATTCATTCCACGTCGAGCAACCGTGCGAGACAGTCGAATAGTCGCGTACGTTCCGGTTTTTTCTCTTGTGGTTTTTTTTTCCGAAAAGTGCTAGGCTTGGAAGAGGTGCTTATTCGCAGGCCATCATCGTTGGATTTTCGCTATTGCATTTTTGAGTCGTTGCGTGCCATAGGATCGTCAAGTTCAACGGATTAAACGACAGCGTCATCCGACCGAGTGCCATTCATCACATCAATCGCTGCCATCCTGCCGGCCCCGCGTCAGTTCGCAGGGCTGTAGCTATGTGAGATCGGTGTGTAGTCAAACACACACGTCTAACGTTACTGTTAGCGGCTGACGACGTAGTAGTAAGGAAGTATAGTGCATATTTACGCTCTCCCTATTAATTTATCATTCTCTCAATCTTTTCGTTTAGTTAAATTATAAGTTTTTCATCAGTCTCCCTTATCTTTCCCATCATTATCTTAGTGTTAGTTGTTTTTCTCTCTCTCAGTGATAAGTGTTTATTTTTAGAATAGTGTGTGCCTCGTTGCTGCGGCACATTTTGTGTCCGCAATGCACGAAGGCGATGATGGTGGGGAGGTTTCGCATACCATGTCTAATTCATTGTTGCATTCTGGTATACCACACCAAAACAGAATGGATACTAGCAAATCTGTTTCCACTGCGACCCCCCGCCACAAGACCTACCCTCCTGACTCTAATGGGCCATTCGTTGTTTTTTCGACCCAAGAGCAAACGATTGAATATCAGTCAGATCAGCAAAGATCTGGAAAAGCGATTTTCGTCTGTCACGACCATTGACATGGTGGGGCCAGTAAGATGCGCGTTACTTGTTCTGATCGCAAACAGGCCAACGAGATTGCCTGCTCTGAGCTCTTCACTCTTGAGTACAAGGTTTATCTCCCATCAGCAGTGTGTGAAATCGCGGAAGTGATCACGGAGAGGAGCATGACATGCGATGATTTGAAACAAGGTTCCGGCCGTTTCAAAAATGGTTCTCTGCCTTCTGTTGAAATACTGGACTCAAACAAATGCATTCAGTGTCGCAGGAGGGGGAGAAACGAGTTTATTCGCCTTCAGACTCCTTCTGTGTGACCTTCTCCGGGTCCGCACTGCCTGATTATGTGGTGATTGGAAAACTTCGTCTACCTGTTCGGCTGTATGTACCGAAGGTGATGAATTGTGTTAATTGCAAGCAGCTGGGCCATACAGCCCAGTATTGTTGCAATAAACCTCGCTGTGCATCGTGCGGAGAGAAGCATGTGGAGGGCGCTTGCAAGACGGCGCCGAAATGTGTTTATTGCAACGAAGCCCCTCCACATGCCCTCGAAGCCTGTCCGACGTACATACAGCGGCGAATTCACCAGAAACGGTCTCTTCAACAGCGTTCTCGACGAAGCTACGCCGAGATGCTGAAGAAAGCCGCTTCACCGGTTGTTTCTGACACCATCTACTCATCTCTTCCTTTGGACGATCAAGAAAGCTCTGACTCGGAAGTTGGAAATGGGGTCCCCTTTGTTTTCAAAGGCTCAACGAGGAAAAGAGTAAAACAGAGCCAGCGTCCCTCGAAAAAGCCTAGAAAACAGGCTCAAAGTGTTCCCCAATCCACCATGGTCAATTCGCAAGCGGCTGGAAATACTCAGAAACGTTCGACTTTTGTGGTTTCACATCGGGATGAACGAGAAATTCCTCCGCTTCCGGGAACATCTAAAAACCCAGACATCCCAAGTATTTCGAATTTTCAGCCAGAAAGAGAGCATAGAGAACGAACGGAACAACCTCCGGACACTCCTATGTTCACGCTTTCTGGTGTCGTGGAACTCATCCTCAACTTCTTCGATGCTTCCGACTCCGTGAAGAACATGGTCAAAACTGTTCTTCCTATTCTGACTCCTCTCCTGAAGCAGCTGGCTTCAAAAATGCCCCTCCTCGAGTCATTCGTATCCTTCGATGACTAATTTCGTCGATAAGGCTCATATGATTACGATTCTACAGTGGAACTGTCGAAGTATTCTTCCAAAATTAGATATTTTCAAATTTTTAGTTAACAAATTACAATGCGATGTTTTTGCTTTATGTGAAACATGGCTAACATCAGATGTAAACCTTCATTTTCCCGATTTTAACATCATTCGCCGCGATCGGGCAAATCCATATGGAGGGGTGCTTTTAGGGATCAAAAAACAGCACTCCTTCTATAAGGTCGATTTTGCTCCGATGTCAGGCACCGAAGCTGTCGCATGTCAGGTGACTATTCGAGGAAAAGACCTCAGTATCGCCTCGATATATCTTCCTCCAAACACCGCGATATCTCGTAGAGATCTCTCGCACATCTGCTCGGTTATGCCCGAGCCACGGTTGCTCTTGGGAGATTTTAACTCCCACGGAACAGGCTGGGGGGAACTGTACGACGACAAGTGTTCATCAATGATACACGACCTCTGCGACGATTTCAATATGTCAATTTTGAATACAGGAGAAGTTACACGAGTGGCTCCTCCAGCAAGAGATAGCCGTCTAGATCTTTCCATTTGTTCGAGCTCATTATCGTTGGACTGTACTTGGAAGGTGGTCCAAGATCCCCATGGTAGTGATCATTTGCCGATCGAAGTTTTAATTTCCAATGGACATAATCAATCCGCTTCTATCGACCTCTCATATGACCTCACGACGCACATCGATTGGGGAAATATGGAGAGGCCATCATCAATGGCATACAGTCGATAGAAACACTTCCACCGCGGGAAGAGTACCAGTTTCTATCTCAGTTGGTTATTGACAGCGCTCTCCATGCACAACGCCGGCCGGTGCCAGGAGCTTCGGTTCGTAGGAAACCACATAGTCCGTGGTGGGACATCGCGTGCACACAGCTCTATCGCGAAAAATCCAACGCGTTTAAGGAATTTCGGAAACACGGATCGATCGTTCTTCACAAACGGTACGCGCTCGAAGTCCAGTTCAAGAAGCTGGTCAAGGTGAAGAAACGCGAATATTGGCGCACTTTCGTTGAAGGCTTGTCGCGCGAGACTTCAATGAAATCTCTTTGGACCGTCGGAAGGAGAATGCGAAACGCGTCGTCCGTTAACGAAGATCGTGAAAGCTCGCCGCGGTGGATACTTGACTTTGCAAAGAAAGTTTGTCCGGATTCGGTACCAGTGGAGCAAGTATCACGTGATACTTTTGCTGACAGGGATGATATGGATCACCCCTTTTTGATGATCGAATTCTCGCTCGCTCTCCATTCATGCAACAATTCGGCTCCGGGGATGGATAGAATCAGGTTCAATTTGCTCAAAAACCTCCCAGACGCCGCGAAGAAGCGCCTATTGAATTTGTTCAATCAGTTACTGGAGTGCAACATTGTTCCGGATGATTGGAGAGAAGTGAGGGTGATAGCCATCCAGAAGCCCGGAAAACCCGCGTCGGATTATAATTCGTATCGCCCAATCGCGATGCTATCATGCCTTCGGAAGGTGTTGGAGAAGATGATCCTCTTCCGGCTGGACAAATGGGTTGAATCTAATGGTTTGTTGTCAGATACACAATTTGGTTTTCGTAGGGGAAAGGGGACGAACGACTGTCTTGCGTTGCTTTCTTCAGAAATTCAGTTAACTTTCGCTAAAAACAGCAAATGGGCTCAGTATTTTTGGACATTAAGGGGGCTTTTGATTCAGTTTGCGTCGATGTCTTATCCGATAAGCTTCACGCCTGTGGACTTTCTCCAATTTTAAACAACTATGTGTACAATTTGTTGTCAGAGAAGCGTATGAGTTTTTCTCATGGTGACTTGGCAACTTCACGAATTAGCTACATGGGTATCCCCCAGGGCTCATGTTTGAGCCCCCTTCTTTACAATTTTTACGTCAGAGACATTGATGAATGTCTCATGCCAAATTGCTCGTTGAGACAGCTTGCAGATGATTGTGTTGTATCCGTTTCGGGGCCAACAGCGGTTGATCTGCAAGGACCATTGCAAGATACTTTGGACAATTTGTCTACTTGGGCTTTAAAGCTGGGTATCGAATTCTCCCCGGAGAAAACTGAGATGGTTGTCTTTTCAAAAAACATAAGCCGGCTAAGTTCTCGCTTCAACTGATGGGTAAGACAATCACTCATAGCATGTCTTCTAAATACCTCGGGGTCTGGTTCGACTCGAAATGCACCTTCGGGAAGCACATTGTGTATCTGACACAAAAATGCCAGAAAAGAATCAACTTCATGCGAACAATAACCGGAGCATGGGGGGGAGCGCACCCAGAAAGTCTCAACACTTTGGATCGAACAACAATGCTGTCGGTTCTCGAAGACGGTAGCTTGTGCTTCCAGTCGGCGGCGAAAGAGACATGCTGAAGCTCCAACGGATTCAGTACCGCTGTCTCCGTATCGCGTTGGGTTGTATGAATTCGACTCATACGATGAGTCTGGAAGTACTTGCGGGAGTTCTTCCTCTGACAGATCGTTTCGCGGAATTATCGCTCCGGTTCCTCCTCCGTTGTGAGGTTCTCAATCCATTGGTCATTAACAACTTCGAAAAGCTGCTTGAACAAAACCCTCAATCTCGTTTCATGAGTATTTACCACTGGTATATGACGCTGGAGGTAAGCCCATCTTCGGTTGACACCAATCGTGCTAACTCCTTAGACTCCTACAGTTCCTTTGTATCATTTGATCTGTCCATGAAGCAGGAGGTTCATGGAATACCAGACTCTCTTCGTGCGGAGGTATTACCTCCATTATTTGCAAGCAAATACTGGCACGCCAGCCAGAAGAGAAGCTTTTTCACAGATGGGTAAAAAATGAATGACTCCACTGGCTTCGGTGTTTTTAACGGTTTTCATAGCGCCTTTTTAAAGCTCACAGAGCCTTGTTCCGTGTATACTGCTAAACTAGCAGCTATACATTATTCACTTGAGCAAATCGCGTCCCTACCTTCTGACCACTTTTTCATCTTCACCGACAGTCTAAGTTCACTGGAGGCTGTTCGGTCAATGAAACCGGTTAAGCACTCAGCGTATCTTCTGAACGGGATACGGAAAGCTTTGAGTGCTTTATCAAAACGGTCTTACACAATCACCATGGCTTGGGTCCCTTCTCATTGCTCGATTCCGGGAAATGAGAAAGCGGACTCATTGGCTAAGGTGGGCGCTATGGAAGGTGATATTTACGATCGACAAATCACCTTCAATGAATTTTTCACATTAGTTCGTCAGGAAACCTTGAACAGCTGGCAACAGAAATGGACAAATGGAGAGTTGGGTAGATGGCTGTATTCAATTCGCCCGCAGGTGTCGAAACGTCCATGGTTCAAAAAATTGAATATGGGACGAGACTTCATTCGAACCATGTGTCGTCTAATGTCCAATCACTACACTTTAAATGCACATCTTTTCAGAGTGGGGCTCTCAGAAGGCAGTTTTGTGTTTGCGGCGCAGATTATCAAGACATTGACCATGTCCTGTGGGCGTGCGATGAGCATCGTGGCCCCAGATCTACGCTAAATAAACTTCACCGGGTCCGAGGAAAACAACTAAAACCTATTAGGGAAGTGTTGGCGGGTCTTGACCTCGAATACATGTCCCTTGTCCACCAATTCTTGAAAGTAGCAGATGTTAGGCCGTAACCATTGTCCCATTGTCGTACCCCATCACGAATGTCATCTTCTTGTTGCTCATCAATGTCTGTCGTTATTCCCTCTCGTATTTCTACCTCTTGTTGTCTTCCAAGAAAATGTTTGTTTGTACTGTTACAGATGAAACATCGTTAAGCATCTAAACCATGTAACCATTAGTATCATAATTAGTAAATACCTTAAATCCCTTTTCTTTCCCTTTGTGTTATTGTATTCCCTAACCTCGACCAAACCGCGAGTTTTTCGGTTCCCCAAAACTAACATTATTTATAAGAATCAAGATTAAAATTGTACTGTATGACGCTGTACTGCCGCTAACCGCAAGTCGAGCACATATTGATATGGACGCCATATGGATATGGACGCCATATACAGATGTGCTCGACTTGCGGTTAGCGGCAGTGTAGGTAGTCTATAAATGGAAGAAGCAAATTTCAAATATATCAATGACGTAAGGCATTTTTCTTGCTTTTCAGTTTTTTTTCACAGGTAAGATTTTTTGCAAACACATTTTTTTTCTAAACGACTCGTAAGGAATTGACATCCGTCTCACCCATCCCTGCTAACGTAATAAGAATACAGCCCCTACAGGATAAACATATTTGTGTTTAAAAACAGTGCTTCGAGCATCTATAAAGCTCTCGTGCTTTCCCTTCACGTTTTGACAGTGCAAACATTTTAC
Source organism: Armigeres subalbatus (assembly GCF_024139115.2). Taxonomy (NCBI): domain Eukaryota; kingdom Metazoa; phylum Arthropoda; class Insecta; order Diptera; family Culicidae; genus Armigeres; species Armigeres subalbatus. Next base: position 25,623,525 of record NC_085141.1, read on the forward strand.
TTCTTTAGAATAGAGGAAATTTTCAAATTTATTCAAGCGAGAACTCAAATAAATAAATTCATCGCGAATAAATTGATTTTGCGGTGTGCTTAGTTCTTTAGCTATTCAGTATTTCACTCTATTAGGAAGCTATTTTTACTGTCACTCTTCTGAAATATATTTCAAAATATTTTAGTTTTGGTTGTTGGCAGATACATAACCTAACTTTATTGCAACTCTTTAAAATGTAACACAAGAACAAAATATTGTAAATACAGTTTCTTTTGTGAAATAATTTCTTTGTCCACCAAAGCAGTTCTTACCCCATTGCTTGATCGCTAAACAAACTTAATGTTTCTATTGGCGAACCAGCACAAAACCAGGACAGTAGAAAGCAGCATGATTGTGTCGAAACACTGAGGGCAGTGATGTAATCATTGTGCTCTGCAACTGAACCACTCACAGCTGGAACGCTTTCAACTATCTATCAACAATTACCAGCATGTAAACCGAAACTAAGTAAAACTTTCCAACTTATCCAATTAATTCTCTTCCTGTCGACAATGTGCTCCCTTCCCCGCTCGGTTGGCAATGGTTGGTTTTCCCGCGCGCTTTTCCAGCCGGCATTGTTCGTGTGACAGAATCCAATTTTCTCAATAGATTTTATATTTTCGCTCGCTTCGCGCTGCTGCTGTCGCTGTCTAGTTCTCGTTTTTTGAAAGCGATTTTGTATCGTCGCCAGCATTGCCCCCAAGAGTTGGCACGCGGCCTTCAATTTTTGCCGATTGCAACAAAAGATACGGTCTGATGGCTGATTCGCTTTTTGACGGCGCGCACTCTTTTTGCAACAGTGTGTCAGTCGTCAGGCGAAATGGAGAGATAACTTTTGCAAGTTTCAACTGAAGAACAAGCGGGGAAAACTTTCCGACACTATCACATGCTGCTCCATAATGGCTCAACGAGACTCAATCACGGGCGAGTGGGTAAGAGCGTTTCATTTACAAGTGTTTTGTGCTGATAGTGCCTCGGCACCCCGAAGTACCGACCGAGACGACCCTGACTGGGATGGGGATGGAACAGATTCATCAGCCAGCTACTGTAGCCAGACTTATGAATAAAGATGCTGATGTCCCGTTTATGCCACTAAGATCTGTACTAAATGTAACATCTACTCCATTACACTAGAAAGGATGCCCGAAGTGCTGCTAAATTGTAGTGCTGCCGGGGGATTTTCTTGAAAAAGGGGTTGATGTAATGACATTGCTGAGACAGTGCAGTTCATTTCTTCGCTCATGCCAACATCACGATTTGTTGTTATATCTGCGCTCAGAAGCGTAACAGGGAAATTATGTATGACCAGATCTATCTGGCGTGTTGATCGAGTCGGCCAAGCCTGGCGTGAGAGATGATTCATATTACTGAGGAAAGAGTAACAGAAGCAGTAGTAGTAAAACTCGAACTGTTATTAGTAAAAACTGGAAGGAATTGTCCAAATTTCTCAAAATCTTGAGAGGAATTTACCCAAATTCCTAAAAAGAGTTTTTTCAAATTCATAGAAGGATTTTTTTTCAAAATTCATTGAAGAAACTCTTCAACATTGCTGGAAGGATATTTGGCAAATTCCTAGAAGGAATTTTCTCAATTTCCTGCAAAAATGTTTTCAAAATTTTAAAAAATTCCTGGAAAGATTTTTTTTACAAATTTCTGGAAGGAGCTTATTCAAATTCATATAAGGAATTATCTCAAATGTTTGGAAGGATTTTTCTTGATTTTTTGGAACAAATTTTTCCAAATTCCTAGAAGAAATGCCTCAATATTCCTGAAAGGATTTTATTCCCAAATTTCTGGAAAGCATTTTCCCAAATTCCTGGAAGGAATTTTCCCAAATTCCTGGAAGGAATTTTCCCAAATTCCTGAAAGGAATTTTCCCAAATTCCTGAAAGGAATTTTCCCAAATTCCTGAAAGGAATTTTCCCAAATTCCTGAAAGGAATTTTCCCAAATTCCTGAAAGGAATTTTCCCAAATTCCTTGAAGGAATTTTCCCAAATTCCTGGAAGGAATTTGCCCAAATTCCTGGATGGAATTTGCCCAAATTCCTGGAAGGAATTTGCCCAAATTCCTGGAAGGAATTTTCCCAAATTCCTGGAAGGAATTTTCCCAAATTCCTGGAAGGAATTTTCCCAAATTCCTGGAAGGAATTTTCCCAACGTTCTGGAAGGAATTTTCCCAAATTCCTGGAAGGAATTTTCCCAAATTCCTGGAAGGAATTTTCCCAAATTCCTGGAAGGAATTTTCCCAAATTCCTGGAAGGAATTTTCCCAAATTCCTGGAAGAAATTTTCCCAAATTCCTGGAAGGAATTTTCCCAAATTCCTGGAAGGAATTTTCCCAAATTCCTGGAGGGAATTTTCCCAAATTCCTGGAGGGAATTTTCCCAAATTTTTTCCTGGAAGGAATTTTCTCAAATTCCTGGAAGGAATTTTCTCAAATTCCTGGAGGTAATTTTCCCAAATTCCTGGAAGGAAATTTCCCAAATTCATGGAAGGAAATTTCCCAAATTCCTGAAAGGAAACTTCTCAAATTCCTGGAGGAAAATTTCCCGAATTCCTGGAAGGAAACTTCTCAAATTCCTGGAGGGAAATTACCCGAATTCCTGGAAGGAAATTTCCCAAATTCCTGGAAGGAATTTTCCCGAATTCCTGGAAGGAATCTTCCCAAATTCCTGGAAGGAATCTTCCCAAAATCCTGGAAGGAATTTTCCCAAATTCCTGGAAGAAAGTTTCCCAAATTCCTGGAAGAAAGTATCCCGAATTCCTGAAAAGAATTTTCCCAAATTCCTGTAAGGAATTTTCCTAAATTCCTGGAAGATTTTTCCCAAATTCCTGGAAGGAATTTTCCCAAATTCATGGAAGGAAATTTCCCAAATTCCTGGAAGGAAACTTCTCAAATTCCTGGAGGGAAATTTCCCGAAGTCCTGGAAGGAAACTTCTCAAATTCCTGGAGGGAAATTTCCCGAATTCCTGGAAGAAAATTTCCCAAATTCCTGGAAGGAATTTTCCCAAATTCCTGGAAGAAATCTTCCCAAATTCCTGGAAGGAATTTTCTGAAATTCCTGGAAGGAATTTTCTGAAATTCCTGGAAGGAATTTTCTGAAATTCCTGGAAGGAATTTTCCCAAATTCCTGGAAGGAATTTTCCCAAATTCCTGGAAGGAATTTTCCCCAATTCCTGGAAGGAATTTTCCCAAATTCCTGGAAGGAATTTTCCCAAATTCCTGGAAGGAATTTTCCCAAATTCCTGGAAGGAATTTTCCCAAATTCCTGAAAGGAATTTTCCCAAATTCCTGAAAGGAATTTTGCAAATTCCTGGAAGAGTTTTTTTCCAAATTCCTGGAAGGAATTTTCCCAAATTCCTGGAACAAATTTTCCCAAATTCCTGGAGCGAATTTTCCCAAATTCCTGGTAGAAATTTTCCCAAATTCCTGGAAGGAATTTTCCAAATTCCTGGAAGGAATTTTCCAAATTCCTGGAAGGAATTTTCCCATATTCCTGGAAGGAATTTTCCCAAATTCCTGGAAGGAATTTTCCCAAATTCCTGGAAGGAATTTTCCCAAATTCCTGGAAGGAATTTTCCCAAATTCCTGGAAGGAATTTTCCCAAATTCCTGGAAGGAATTTTCCCAAATTCCTGGAAGGAATTTTCCCAAATTCCTGGAAGGAATTTTCCCAAATTCCTGGAAGGAATTTTCCCAAATTCCTGGAAGGAATTTTCCCAAATTCCTGGAAGGAATTTTCCCAAATTCCTGGAAGGAATTTTCCCAAATTCCTGGAAGGAATTTTCCCAAATTCCTGGAAGGAATTTTCTCCAAATTCCTGGAAGAAATTTTCCTAAATTTCTGGAAGGAATTTTCCTAAATTTCTGGAAGGAATTTTCGTAAATTTCTGCAAGAAATTTTCCCAAATTCCTGGAGGGAATTTTCCCAAATTCCTGGAGGGAATTTTCCCAAATTCCTGGAGGGAATTTTCCCAAATTCCTGGAGGGAATTTTCCCAAATTCCTGGAGGGAATTTTCCCAAATTCCTGGAGGGAATTTTCCCAAATTCCTGGAGGGAATTTTCCCAAATTCCTGGAGGGAATTTTCCCAAATTCCTGGAGGGAATTTTCCCAAATTACTGAAAGGAATTTTCCCAAAATCCTGGTTGAAATTTTCCAAAACTCCTGGAAGGAATTTCTCCAATTTCCTGGAAGATATTTTCCTAAATTTCTGGATGAAATTTTCCCAAATTCGTGGAAGGAATTTTCCCAAATTCCTGGAAGGAATTTTCCCAAATTCCTGGAAGGAATTTTCCCAAATTCCTGGAAGGAATTTTCCCAAATTCCTGGAAGGAATTTTCCCAAATTCCTGGAAGGAATTTTCCCAAATTCCTGGAAGGAATTTTCCCAAATTCCTGGAAGGAATTTTCCCAAATTCCTGGAAGGAATTTTCCCAAATTCCTGGAAGGAATTTTCCCAAATTCCTGGAAGGAATTTTCCCAAATTCCTGGAAGGAATTTTCCCAAATTCCTGGAAGGAATTTTCCCAAATTCCTGGAAGGAATTTTCCCAAATTCCTGGAAGGAATTTTCCCAAATTCCTGGAAGGAATTTTCCCAAATTCCTGAAATGAATTTTATCAAATTTCTTAAAGGCATTTTCCCAATTCCTGGAAGGAATTTACCAAATTCCCGGAGGGTAATTTACCAAATTCCCGGAGGGTAATTTACCAAATTCCCGGAGGGTAATTTACCAAATTCCCGGAGGGTAATTTACCAAATTCCCGGAGGGTAATTTACCAAATTCCCGGAGGGTAATTTACCAAATTCCCGGAAGGAATTTTCCCAAATTCCTGGAAGGAACTTTCCCAAATTCCTGGAAGGAATTTTCCCAAATTCCTGTTAGGAATTTTCCCAAATTCCTGTTAGGAATTTTCCCAAATTCCTGGAAGGAATTTTCCCAAATTCCTGGAAGGAATTTTCCCAAATTCCTGGAAGGAATTTTCCCAAATTCCTGGAAGGAATTTTCCCAAATTCCTGGAAGGAATTTTCCCAAATTCCTGGAAGGAATTTTCCCAAATTCCTGGAAGGAATTTTCCCAAATTCCTGGAAGGAATTTTCCCAAATTCCTGGAAGGAATTTTCCCAAATTCCTGGAAGGAATTTTCTCAAATTCCTGGAAGGAATTTTCCCAAATTCCTGGAAGGAATTTTCCCAAAATCCTGGAAGGAATTTCCTCAAATTCCTGGAACGAATTTTCCCAAATTCTGGAAGGACTTTTCCCAAATTCCTGGAAGGAATTTTCCCAAATTCCTGGAAGGAATTTTCCCAAATTCCTGGAAGGAATTTTCCCAAATTCCTGGAAGGAATTTTCCCAAATTCCTGGAAGGAATTTTTCCAAATTCCTGGAAGGAATTTTTCCAAATTCCTGGAAGGAATTTTTCCAAATTCCTGGAAGGAATTTTCCCAAATTCCTGGAAGGAATTTTCCCAAATTCCTGGAAGGAATTTTCCCAAATTCCTGGAAGGAATTTTCCCAAATTCCTGGAAGGAATTTTCCCAAATTCCTGGAATTAATTTTCCCAAATTCCTGGAAGGAATTTTCCCAAATTCCTGGAAGGAATTTTCCCAAATTCCTGGAAGGAATTTTCCCAAATTCCTGGAAGGAATTTTCCCAAATTCCTGGAAGGAATTTTCCCAAATTCCTGGAAGGAATTTTCCCAAATTCCTGGAAGGAATTTTCCCAAATTCCTGGAAGGAATTTTCCCAAATTCCTGGAAGGAATTTTCCCAAATTCCTGGAAGGAATTTTCCCAAATTCCTGGAAGGAATTTTCCCAAATTCCTGGAAGGAGTTTTCCCAAATTCCTGGAAGGAATTTTCCCAAATTCCTGGAAGGAATTTTCCCAAATTCCTGGAAGGAATTTTCCCAAATTCCTGGAAGGAATTTTCCCAAATTCCTGGAAGGAATTTTCCCAAATTCCTGGAAGGAATTTTCCCAAATTCCTGGAAGGAATTTTCCCAAATTCCTGGAAGGAATTTTCCCAAATTCCTGGAAGGAATTTTCCCAAATTCCTGGAAGGAATTTTCTCAAATTCCTGGAAGGAATTTTCCCAAATTCCTGGAAGGAATTTTCCCAAATTCCTGGAAGGAATTTTCCCAAATTCCTGGAAGGAATTTTCCCAAATTCCTGGAAGGAATTTTCCCAAATTCCTGGAAGGAATTTTCCCAAATTCCTGGAAGGAATTTTCCAAAATTCCTGGAAGGAATTTTCCCAAATTCCTGGAAGAAATTTTCCCAAATTCCTGGAAGGAATTTTCCCAAATTCCTGGAAGGAATTTTCCCAAATTCCCGGAAGGAATTTTCCCAAATTCCTGGAAGGACTCTGCCTCAATTCCTGGAAGGAATTTTCCCAAATTCCTGGAAGGAATTTTCCCAAATTCCTGGAAGGAATTTTCCCAAATTCCTGGAAGGAATTTTCCCAAATTCCTGGAAGGAATTTTCCCAAATTCCTGGAAGGAATTTTCCCAAATTCCTGGAAGGAATTTTCCCAAATTCCTGGAAGGAATTTTCCCAAATTCCTGGAAGGAATTTTCCCAAATTCCTGGAAGGAATTTTCCCAAATTCCTGGAAGGAATTTTCCCAAATTCCTGGAAGGAATTCTCCCAAATTCCGAAGGAGTTTTCCCAAATTCCTGGAAGGAATTTTCCCAAATTTCTGGAAGGAGTTTTCCCAAATTTCTGGAAGGAATTTTCCCAAATTTCTGGAAGAGTTTTTTACAAATTCCTGGAAAGAATTTTCCCAAATTCCTGGAAGGAATTTTTCCGAATTCATGAAAATATTTTTTCCAAATTCCTGGAAGAAATTTTCCCAGCATCCTGGAATGCATTTTCCCAAATTCCTGGAAGAAATTTTTCCGAATTCCTGGAAGGATGTTTTCCAAATTCCTGGAAGGTTTTTTTTTCCAAATTCCTGGAAGGAATTTTCCCAAATTCCTGGAAGGAATTTTCCCAAATTCCTGGAAGGAATTTTCCCAAATTCCTGGAAGGAATTTTCCCAAATTCCTGGAAGGAATTTTCCCAAATTCCTGGAAGGAATTTTCCCAAATTCCTGGAAGGAATTTTCCCAAATTCCTGGAAGGAATTTTCCCAAATTCCTGGAAGGAATTCTCCCAACTTCCTGGAAGGAATTTTCCCAAATTCCTGGAAGGAATTTTCCCAAATTCCTGGAAGGAATTTTCCCAAAGTTCTGGAAGGAATTTTCCCAAATTCCTGGAAGGAATTTTTCCAAATTCCTGGAAGGAATTTTTCCGAATTCATGAAAATATTTTTTCCAAATTCCTGGAAGAAATTTTCCCAGCATCCTGGAATGCATTTTCCCAAATTCCTGGAAGAAATTTTTCCGAATTCCTGGAAGGATGTTTTCCAAATTCCTGGAAGGTTTTTTTTTCCAAATTCCTGGAAAGATTTTTCCCAAATTCCTGGAAAGGAATTTTCCCAAATTCCTGGAAGGAATTTTTGCAAATTCCTGGAAGGAATTTTCCCAAATTCCTGGAAAGAATTTCCCCAAATTCCTGGAAGGAGTTCTCCCACTTTTTTGGAAGGAATATTCCCGAATTCCTGGAAGGAATTTTCCCAAATTCCTGTAAGGAATTTTCCTAAATTCCTGGAAGGAATTTTCTCAAATTCCTGGAAGGAATTTTCCCAAATTCCTGGAAGGAATTTTCCCAAATTCCTGGAAGGAATTTTCCCAAATTCCTGGAAGGAATTTTCCCAAATTCCTGGAAGGAATTTTCCCAAATTCCTGGAAGGAATTTTCCTAAATTCCTGGAAAGAATTTTCCCAAATTCCTGGAAGGAATTTTCCCAAATTCCTGGAAGGAATTTTCCCAAATTCCTGGAAGGAATTTTCCCAAATTCCTGGAAGGAATTTTCCCAAATTCCTGGAAGGAATTTTCCCAAATTCCTGGAAGGAATTTTCCCAAATTCCTGGAAGGAATTTTCCCAAATTCCTGGAAGGAATTTTCCCAAATTCCTGGAAGGAATTTTCCCAAATTCCTGGAAGGAATTTTCCCAAATTCCTGGAAGGAATTTTCCCAAATTCCTGGAAGGAATTTTCCCAAATTCCTGGAAGGAATTTTTCCAAATTCCTGGAAGGAATTTTCCCAAATTCCTGGAAGGAATTTTCCCAAATTCCTGGAAGGAATTTTCCCAAATTCCTGGAAGGAATTTTCCCAAATTCCTGGAAGGAATTTTCCCAAATTCCTGGAAGGAATTTTTCCGAATTCATAAAAATATGTTTTCCAAATTCCTGGAAGAAATTTTCCCAGCATCCTGGAATGCATTTTCCCAAATTCCTGGAAGAAATTTTTCCAAATTCCTGGACGGATTTTTTCCAAATTCCTGGAAGGTTTTTTTTTCGAAATTCCTGGAAGGATTTTTCCCAAATTCCTGGAAGGAATTTTCCCAAATTCCTGGAAGGAATTTTCCCAAATTCTTGGAAGAAATTTTCCCAAATTCCTGGAAGGAATTTTTATAAAATTTATGGAAGGGTTTTTTGCAAATTCCTGGAAGGAATTTTTCCAAATTCCTGGAAGGAATTTTTCCAGATTCCTGGAAAGAATATTTCCAAATTCCTGAAAGGATTTTTTTCAAATTCCTGGAAAGAATTTTTCCAAATTCCCGGAAGGAATTTTTCCAAATTCCTGCAAGAACTTTTTCCAAATTCCTGGAAGGATTTTTCTCAAATTCGGGAAAGGAATTTTTTCAAATTCTTGGAAGGATTTTTTTTCAAATTCCGGAAAGGAATGTTTTCAAATTCCTGAAAGGATTTTTTCCAAATGCCTGGAAGCAATTTTTCCAAATTTCTGGAAAGAATTTTCCCAAATTCCTGGAAAAGTTTTTCTCAAATTCCTGGAGGAACTTTTCCAAATTCCTGGAAGGAATTTTTCCAAATTCCTGGAAGGAATTTTTCCAAATTCCTGGAAGGAATTTTACCAAATTCTTGGAAGGAATTTTTCCAAATTCCTGGAAGGAATTTTTCCAAATTCCTGGAAGGAATTTTTCCAAATTCCTGGAATGAATTTTTCCAAACTCCTGGAAGGAATTTTTCCAAATTCCTCGAAGGAATTTTTCCAAATTCCTCGAAGGAATTTTTCCAAATTCCTCGAAGGAATTTTTCCAAATTCCTCGAAGGAATTTTTCCAAATTCCTTGAAAGATTTTTTTACAAATTCCTGGAAGGAATTTTTCCAAATTTCTGGAAAGAATTTTCCCAAATTCCGAGAGGAATTTTTCCAAATTCCTGAAGGAATTTTTCCAAATTTCTGGAAAGAATTTTCCCAAATTCCTGGAAAGAATTTTCCCGAATTCCTGGAGGAATTTTTCCAAATTCCTGGAACGAAATTTTGCTCGCTTCCAAAAAACAAATTTTCTAAATTCCTGGAAGGAATTTTCCCAAATTCCTGGAAGGAATTTTCCCAAATTCCTGGAATGAATTTTTCAAAATTTGTAAAAAAAATTTTACAAACTGTTAGAGCGATATTCAAAAGTTTTATCCCTTTCCACATCATTGGCACCCTTCAGCCACATAGGTGCTAAGATACGAAAGTGTCGAGCGATATTCTCCGAGGACATTGTCTTACACTGGGTCGTGCCTCCTTCTTCCATCAGCTGTGTGCCATCTGCCGTTTTCTGCTCTTCGGCACGGTTACATTGCTCGGAAGATTCAGCTCGTGCGACAAACCAAACACTCATTAGGCCGCCACGGGTTTGATGCGGGATCTTAAATAATGGATGAGAAGCACACTGCTGCGTTGCAACTGGAATCGTTTAGGCTCGCCATATGGTGGTACGGTATGCCAAGCCAAGAAGGATGTGTCGCGTAATAACCGGGAAATTACTTTCAGGACTCAGCTGGGAGATTGCATTTGGTGATAAGGACGGAAGTGCATTACTGCTTAGATTAAGCAGTGCTCACTTCCAAAAAAAACACCACCCACAAATTAGATGGATTCTGTTCTTCATCAATTAGGTGCAGCATCTTCGCTGTTGGTTCCGCTTGCGAGTGCGAGTCGGACGTTGTTGCGTCATTCTGAAAAGTTCATCAATTTTCCCTGCGCGCTCGTAACCCTCAGAAATTTCAAACAATTGACGAAAAACAAACAACGGATACCGCCACCCATTTCAATTTTAATGGCACACGGTATGGACCCAGCTGATGGTGTGAGAAATATGGCACTAAAAGTCATAAATACCGCCATTCGGGGACGTGATTAACGGCTCAACAATCGCGACGACGAGCCACAATGTGCGTTTGCCATCGGCTTACTGTCTCGCTCGGTATCTCGGCGAGCGATGTGCGATCGGGTTAGAATCCGAGCACAACAATTTGGCTTTCAATTGAAACCTAAAAGTGTCGTTTATCTTTCGACGGGCGTTATAGGAATAAGAATTCCACTGCTGCGAGCACAGACAAATCACCAGTGCTTTATTGTCGAGGTTGTGGTGTTTCTAATGCAAACTGATTCCAACATTTCAATTGTAGATAAGATGCCTCAGATAAATGGATTTGTGGTTATACTTTAAAACTTTCACGATCGCATTTCTAGTGAGTACGCAATTTAAAGCTGTTATGTGGGTACTTACCAATTATTTATTTTGAATACAAATATGTATTGTTCTTGGTGCTGTGTTGCACTATTGCGGCATGTGTGTTTGACGACATTCTTGGCTCGAATCTATAGATTTTATCAACGGTTTGATAATTGAGACAGTGGCGAAAAAATCTTAAACAGATTATTTTATAGCTGAACGATTTTGTATCAACAAAATATTGTACAAGTTAAAAAATACTTTTTTAAGAGATAAATAACGAACCTTTTCCATTCGCCGATATATACATTGAAGACGAGTTTTGGACAATGCGAAGCCATAACAGAGGGCATTATTCTCGTACAATCGTTACAAGTCGAACTGCAGAAAGGTCCCGATGTTTCATCTTCCCAAGATACACTACATCAGCAAGAAAAAGTGTTGTAATATCCGGAACGTTGACCTGGAATGGCTTGCACTAAGCATCGAACAAGTACCAACATTAGGTCTTTTTAAGCACTTCCTAAAGGCAAGTAGTATCAGAGATAATTAGATATTTAAAACACATGGTATTAAGTAGTATTGTCCAAAAGTAAAACCTTGTTTTTGTATCTCCCTAAAAGTTACTAAAGTTTAACGTTTTATTCAATAAATCTCGGGTACTTATTCAAAAGGACGTATGTGATTTTGTAAACAAAGATTAAAACATCGATTTGTCCAATCTGATGGCAATCCCACGCAAACCAACACCACCTACAGGTAGCCGAAGGCTTGTCCTACCTGTCTGTGGTGATGGTTTGCGTAGGAGTGCTATCAGATTGGACAAATCAACGTTTGAATCTTTGTTTACAAAATCACATACGTCCTTTTGAATAAGTACCCGAGAAATACAAATAGAATATGGAGACGCATGGTACATTTGTGCAATGATTCATCTGGGGCCTGTAGCATAATCGAAATTCTACTAATAATATTAGTAGAGTAGCCTGTAACTTGTTGTAACTGTTGCATAAAGAAAATACAAGTACAAATTATTAGCGTTGACTTGTAGTTTCTTTTACAAGTATGAATGGTGCTGTAATTTAATTAACAATTAGCTTTTATTTTATTATTTCAGCTGTGCAAAGTAAATATACATCTATTTATTGTTTTAATGACTTAAAAGAGAAAGAAACTATTATTCAAAGTGTTTTAAATTACCATACAGTGAAATACTATGCACTAAGAATAAATTTCTCGTTCCAATACAAAACTGAGAATTATGAAATTTTTCAAATAATTCTGGACAAGGCAATAATACTTTAAATGCTGACATTAAATATTCAAATTGTGGGGCGCTACTCAAAAGTTGGTTATTTTCGCTTAAAACCGTACTTTGTCCCAATAACCCAATTTTGTGTAAAATGATTCTTCTGCATTGTTGACTTTATTCAACTTAAATGTGAGCTGTTGTACTGAACAATCTCGGGTGGGGCCATGCATCTTGCCCTATTTTTGACTAAAATCATGAATAAAAAAGGAAAAAATAATTGAATTTTTAATAAAATTTGATGCGATATTATCATCAGTAAGTATTTTGAACTTAAATTTTAAAATTATTGAACTTTGAGAAATCATGAAATAATTAATATTAAGCGTCTTAGGGGAAAATGTTACAAGGTTAAAATACTTCAAACTTCCATTTACTGCCGCCATATGCCCTGTCACGGAACAAGTATTTGTTGAGATTTTTGTAGCATGCCATTCATCCTTTGCGTTTCTAAAGATATTGAAAGGGGCAGATATGTAAACATCGCGTAACATCTCTCATTGAAAATGAGAAATTTCAGTACTGTTCCCGGGAGTCTTCAAAGCGATTCTCACAATTCCCTACGGTTGTCTTATCCATTTCCTGTAGTTTACTAGTTTTTTATGCTTCCAGGAATGTTCATTTTTCATCGCAAGATCGGATTGAGTACGAAAGCTGTCACAAAGATTGTAGAAAAAATCGTTCTATCAGATTTTTTTATGACGGAAATTATGAATTGCATAGTGTAACGGTACCAATAGTGGAAGCATTAGTAGATCCACAAAAGAAAATATTTTTTAAAAATTGATAATTATGGGAAATTTATTGCTTTATTATCTTAGTCAATAGATATACTAATAAATTTGCTAACAAAAATGAGATAGATGTCATTTAACATCAACAATTACCAAATATTACTTGCACCACTATGGGTACACCGTTCCTTTAGTGGCGGTAAAAAATAATTTTGGTTCCTATAGTGGTGCTATCCATTGGTTTCTTATGAGACTCGCCACTATTAGTACAGTTGCACCAGTATAGGTGCAAGGGAGTCAATTTTGTTAAGGAAAATCATTGTTTTCAATAGTTTTTCAAGCGAAATCTTAAGGTAAGTTGCATTTAAAAGGATATTTAAAGCACGACGCATCAACTGAAATACGATGGTTATGAAATACGAAGTGTATAAATATGATAAATCTCATTAAAACCCCACTACCTCCACTATTGGTGCTACCTCCACTAAGGGTACGGTTACCCTATAATACGCAATGGCTCTAGGGCCTTGCATGGGCATGCTGAGCTTATTTTGGTTTGATTTTGATCTCAACTGATCTCAACTCCAGAACAATTTGGCGAACCTGCATATAGTACGCAAGGGCTATTTGCTATTTAACATAATGAATCTCATGATGTTCAACATGTTCGTGGTGTTCATCATGTTGAGAGTAAAATTTATTGTTTTGGTTTGATTAGTCTCAAGGTCTCAAGTGTGAAAATTGGGCTACTGTGATGAAAAACAAGGCCATCTGACACATAAGATACCGCCTTGAACTAAACATGTTGATCGCAATATTTACAATTCACGCCCCTAACCCGGGTAAAAGCCATGAACAGAATACCACAACATGATATGGACATAGGCGTAACTAAAGTCTCGGTCTAGGGTGGGATGTATTTTTCTCTGGGTGGTGCGAATATAATCGATTTGGTTGTCAAACTGAAGCCAAACTTTTCTATTGTGCCGGAGCCAAACATTGAAGATTGTGGTTATGTTCGTTTCAGATCCTATATTGAGAAGTATTATTATTATTTGGGAAAAAATAAAAATAAACTTAGATTGAGTTTTTTATTCTTTGTAACAAATATTTTCACATTATATTTCGAGTGGAAAATTAGTAGGAATGCAATTAAAAAGCACTCGTTACTAATTTTCACAACAGCAGCTGATTGGAGCAGGAATGTATGGAAACCATCGTAAAGTCATGTAGAGTCTCGGGCATTTGTGCGCCATTTCAGTCAAGCAACTGCAAAATAATTTTGCTGATGGAATTGATTTCAAAACATCCCTCTACTCGCTTGAGAGCAAAAAAGCGGCTCTATCCGCAGTACCCAGATTTTTCTAAGGCAATTTAAAGCACTGTTCGCATGGGTTGCAATAGAAGTTTTGACGTAGGACTTACGTCTATCTTTACTATACTAAGTGTCATTTAGATTTTTGGAAATCGAGAGCGTTACGCTGAAAGGGAAGATTTCAAACGTTACTAGCGCCTTTATCTTTCGATGGATTTTGAAGATTTATATATATACTCGGATACTTTCCAACAATTTGACAATTTCATTGAAACTTAAGATTATTAACGATAAGTTATTGAGAAATTTTAATTCTTGTCGAACCATAAAAAAATCACACGGACATCAGAATTCTGTGAGTTACTAGCCTTCTTCTTCTTCTTCTTCTTCTTCTTTCTGGTCTGCCCAGCTGTCAAAACCGGAGCATAGGGGTGGCACAGCTATAATGCCAACGATGTGTCACGAGCCTTCAGGTCCATCGCAAGATTTTCTTTGCGTATAAAAGAAGCAGTGCCTGTCGCACATCCCATCGCTCGGAATTCACGGCAAGGGGCCGATTATGGCTGAGCCAGCGATAGCAGCGGTGGTAGATGAAGAAGAATAAAATTAGCCCAGAGAGATTTGGATGGCTCATCCACGGAAATTGATTGGTTTCTTAATCCATTTTGACACCGGGATGAGTCCGAGTCATGGCATATGACTAACCATATGTTGAGTTGTGATTGGTACTAAACGACTACTAGTACAACTAGTAGGGTTACTGCTCCTTGAGTTTCTTATTGTTGTGATTTTGTTCAGCAGTAAGCACGCATTTTAGCAGAAAGAAATAACGACATTGGTGCTGTTTTTTTGTTTAGAAAACGGGACAGTTCCCCTAAAATAGCACATTTTGCCCAAATCTGAAAATTTTATTAATAGAATTTTTAAACTTTAAATACTATTATCAATAAGAAATCTATAAATGCCCGAAAACAAAGCAATTCTTATTATGTATTTAATTATTAGTTTTATTTCCAGAAGTTTTGAATAAACAAATTCATAATTCTACACAGCATACCTATAACTATAATCAAACTCCATAGATCCAAAAGTTAAAAGTTATATGTAAATACGTTACGTTTATACAAGTCCTACGTCTACTCGCGGTTATGTTAAAAACATAACCCATTGCTTTTTTTGACTAAGTTTATCACTCATTCGTTTTACAACTAACATTACAAAATTCTCGGAAAATACATCTGATTTCCAATGATGCTGTGATTGCTTCAAAATGCTGTGTCAATTTGTCTTCTTCATATCACTAAATGTAGATAAGTGTGTAATCTAAGATTGAAGAATCCTTTTCGCATTATCTATAAATGAAATTCTATATGAGTGTATTTCTAAAAAGCATAAAAAGTCAAGCATTTCCATGATTACTTAATGCTTAAAGTTTTCGAATTCAGCTTGACATTTTTTGAAACTCTTTAGATGTGGAATAAATTCCATGAAATTTCGTCATAATCAATATAAGTATTCATGCATTTCCAAAATGTATGGGAATCCTGAGAATAACATTCGAAAATGTTTTGAAATACTTAATAGTACCGATGAACAATAATTTGGAATCCTAATGTGTTTTTAATGAGTCATCAAAAATATAAACAAATTCTAGAATAACATGGTTTTTCTGTAGTTGCTCACGTTAGGAAGTGGCTTCATTGTGGTTTTCTGAATATACTTTCACCGAATTCGAATGCTTTGTAGACTTTTCCGTTTTTGTAACAAAGATTCTTTAGCTTAAAAATGTTATACCTTTCTATGGCTTGCTGTAGCGAGAACAAAAAGCTTCAAAGGAACTGTTTTGCGGCATACCTTGCGATCAGCTCCAAATTTTGTCGAAAGAATGATTGTTCGAAATTTCATTGCCCGGATTTGTGTACATATGCTCATTTTGATGTAGTTCTAAAACGATTTTTTTTTGAGCGGGTGGTACAGAACATGAATGTTTATATCTTTAAACAATTACGTTTATGAACTTGGCATAATCAAAAGAACTTTAGATGTATACAAATAAGGTGAAAGTTTAAGCGTGACAAGCTATGAAAATCGAAAACGACATATTTAGCGTTAATGTTGGTATTGGACTTTTAGAGAAAATGGTTACGAATAGGAATAACTGATTGTATTTATGTAAGGGCAAGTATGAAACAAACGGAAATTACACTATACCGTGGATGGAAGTCTTATTTATTGATTTATTTATTTGTTATCAGACTAAGGCCGGAGTGGCCTGTGCTGCACATAAAAGTCTTCTCCATTCAGCTCGGTCCATGGCTGCACTTCGCCAACCACGCAGTCTGCGGAGGGTCCGCAAATCGTCCTCCACCTGATCGATCCACCTTGCCCGCTGTGCACCTCGCCTTCTTGTTCCCGTCGGATCGTTGTCGAGAACCATTTTCACCGGATTACTGTCCGACATTCTGGCTACGTGCCCGGCCCACCGCAGTCTTCCAATTTTCGCGGTGTGAACGATGGATGTTTCTCCCAACAGCTGATGCAACTCGTGGTTCATTCGCCTCCTTCACGTTCTGTCCGTCATCTGCACCCCACCATAGATAGTACGCAGCACTTTCCTTTCAAAAACTCCCAGTGCGCGTTGGTCCTCCACGAGCATCGTCCAGGTCTCGTGTCCGTAGAGAACTACCGGTCTTATAAGCGTTTTGTAGATAGTTAGTTTGGTACGGCGGCGAACTCTATTCGATCGGAGTACGGCGGCGAACTCTATTACGGAGTCCAAAGTACGTACGATTTTTTCTTTTCCCCATTGAACTCGAGCCCAAGTACATGAATTCTTCAACCACCTTGATTTCGTCACCACCGATAGAAACTCGTGGTGGGTGGCTTACATTGACCTCTCTTGAGCCTCTTCCTATCATGTACTTCGTCTTCGACGTGTTGATGACTAGTCCAATCTGTTTAGCTTCGCTTTTCAGTCTGATGTAGGCTTCCTCCATCCTCTCAAAGTTACGTGCCATGATATCAATGTCGTCGGCGAAACCAAATAACTGGACGGACTTCGTGAAAATCGTACCACTCGTGTCAATCCCTGCCCTTCGTATTACTCCCTCCAAAGCGATGTTGAATAGCAGACACGAGAGACCATCACCTTGCCGTAACCCTCTACGCGTTTCGAAGGGACTCGAGAATGCCCCTGAAACTCGAACTACGCACATCACCCGATCCATCGTCGCCGTCCGGAAACCCGTTTTCGTGCATTAGCTGCCATAGCTGGTAATCTTATTTATTGAATAGTAATTTGAAATGAGCATCATTTGATTAATGTCCCAAAATTGCAACTTTCTCAGAAGCTCTCCAAATATACACATTTTGGATACTCCAAATTAATTTTTAACGAACACGAACACGCACGTTTCGAAGAATAACGCATTGTAGCGCTTACTTTCTTGAACAAACTGATCCCATTAAAATTTCTTTAAATTATCGGTTTCTGCGACCAGGATACTCGTCAAACAAATGGAGAACAAATTTATTTTTTGAATCAAGCTACGGAATTAGCAGCGGCACTGATTTCAGCTCAAAAATCGAGAACATGTTGCCAGGGGTTCAAATCAATTTGGTTACTCTACTTGGACTAAAGATTTTGCAACAACAATTTTGATGCTGATATAATTCAATGCACAAAAAATATTTTTTATAGGATTCATAATCAAAATTAGGAAATATGTAAAAGAAATATAAATAGACTAAGTTGGAATTATTCTTCAAAATTTTCTGGAAGGGGGCACAAGTAGGTCTGGAGGGGGCCAGGCCCCTCCCTGCCTCCCCCCTTATTTACACCAATAGATATGGACTTGTTTGATATAATAGATAATAGAATACACCATTTACACCGCAGCTGACAGTTTCTGGTGCGCCGCCGCCGGCATCAATGCCTCGGCGCGCCGCTGTTAAAAATTTGATACACTGGTGGTCTATAGGGGCCCTCCTTAGCCGTGCGGTAAGACGCGCGACTACAAAGCGAGGGTGACCATGCGAGGGTGGGTGGGTTCGATTCCCGGTGCTTGTCTAGGCAATATTCGGATTAGAAATTGTGTCGACTGCTCTGGGCATAAAAGTATCATCGTGTTAGCCTCATGATATACGAATGCAAAAATTGTAACTTGGCTTAGAAACCTCGCAGTTAATAACTGTGGAAGTGCTTAATGAACATTAAGCTGCGAGGCGGCTCTGTCCCAGTGTGGGGATGTGATGCCAATAAGAAGAAGAAGAAGAAGGTGGTCTATAATTCTTTACGCCGATTCAAATTCGAAGAAGTCCGCAGAATTGTTCTTGGAAATTCCAAAGATTCAGTTAAATTTCCATAGATTTTTCCGATTGATCCCTTGAACATCACGTTAGAATGATTTTCCTAAAAATTCAATGCAATCTCCCTTTCAATTTTTGAAAATATCTCCATGACAACCAAGAATAACTTCGAGTGTAAATTTCGAAGGATTTCTAGTTGAAATCCAATAAAATGTGTTATTGGAATAGAACTTTTGAACGGAAAAGAGTCGTTTGGCAAAATGCCATTTGTCGAAGGCCACAACCCAGCAAACATTAGAGGTGACTAAAGCGCTTATATGAGCAAAATACTCCTCTACAGCTTATATATTTAAAATTGTTTGTTGGTAAAGCTGAAAGTTGTTTGGCCCTAGGATAGGATGTGACAACTCAATTGAGACTGCCTTGTTGTTTTTTAGTCGGTTGCTCTGACGAGGTGGTCGCCAGTGCAGCCAAAGTAATTTGGAACGAAATCTCCCAAATATCATGTATCAAAACTTGTTGTTTTTCTTTCCGTTCCATCCATTATTTATGTAAAAGAAGCGAAAGACTAACAGAGAGAAGTTTTCGCTAATGAAAATATGACTTTGAGATCGAAAATGACGGAAAGGTGAATGATAATGCTAAAAATCAACAGTTTTAAACCTTTACAACCCTTGAGAATAATTTATACGTCGTTTGCAGTTCAATATTAATTAATTTTTAACCAATAAAGTGGAACTCAAACATGTATGTATTTTGCTTAATATCAACTTTACAAACCAGCAACACGGCCAAACTAACAACATGCTGCCCTACGAAAAACGCGCCGCCACCATTCGAAGTAATCGATTGTCATTTTCAACCAATCAGCAACCGGTATGATTGTGACAGCAAATCGGTACGATTTTTACTGACTACTTGGCACATCCTATCCTAGGTTTGGCCTAATATGTCGTTTGGCCAAACAAACCATTTGGCTGAAGCCCATCTAGTCTAAAATTATTTTGCCGAAAATGTCATATGGTCGATCAGTTCCTTTGGCTAAAAAAACAGTTGGTCGAATAGCTCAATTGGCCGAAAAGGTCGTATGGCAGAAAGAGTAATTTCGCCAAACGGGCATTCGGCCGAAAATGTTGTTCGGCTGAATTTATCATTTTGCCAAAAAAAAAACCGTTGAGCCGAATAGGTCATTTCACAAGAAATGCCGATTGACCTAAACGGTTGTTATGCAGGAAGGACAATCTCGGGCCAAATGGTTCTTTCTGCCAAACAACCATTTCTATAAAACGGTATTTTCGGTCAAGTGATCTATGCGATCAAATTACTTTTTCAGCCAAACGACCATTTCGTCCAAATGAACTGTCGAGGCAAACAACTTTTCGATCAAATTTCGAGTTCAGCCGATTGTGCCTTTCGGCTGTTTGTCGTTGTCAGCCAAATCCCATTTCTGGTCGAACCATTTTCGTCCTAATACCATTTAAGACAAACCTTTAATTCGACGAAATGGAATTTGGTTATTTAATCATGTGCCATTCGAATAAATGGCTTTTTGTCGAATGACTTTTGGTTAAACGACAGGTAGTGCCATTTGCCCGAAATCCAGAAGGCCCAAAGATGTTTGGCCGAATATGTCATTTGCCCGAACAAATCATTAGGGCAAAACCTATCTGGCCGACAGTTTTATTTATTAACGTCAAAAACGTCATTTGGTCGAAAAGGTCGAAATTCTCGTTTGGTAGAAAGGCTTATAGCTTAGACCTACTGTACATATCAATGGTTGCTACTCCGTTTTTTATCAGAACTGGTGCAAATTGCATTTCAATCCAATGAATACTTAGTAGGTGGGATTTACCATCTTTTTTCGAAGTGCACGTTTAAGCAGCTCGCAAATGTTGATCAATAACGGCGCCGGCCAAGTCCTTACAGTCAGTTGGGAAAGCGAGGGAATGTTAATGTGTGGTTATTGTTGCTACTAGAGACCAAGAAAACCTCTGCATCTCCACAATTAGCACGGGAAGGAATTTGTGTTAGTTGGGTGGGGTAATCAGTCACGTAGATCGGGATTCATTATGGAAAGCGATGTGATCTATGCAACTTCTATACAACAGTATTCGCATTTACATAGCTTGTTCTATTGTACATCCTTCGAGAGGATAAACAATCAATCGCTCAAAGTGAGCGATTGTTCATTTGAATTTACGATCAAGCGCCCGCGTCACCATTTTTTTAACGTAAGGAAATTAGAGACGAAGCGGGATTGAAATTGTAAATAAGGAGATATTCACGGCTGTTGATAGTAATCGAAAAGCCAATGTCAATCAGCAAACTCAATTTGAAGTTGAATATGAATGCACAGCCAGACATTTTTTGTTAATTTAGGTTTATTTTACATGTCGGTTACCTTTCATTACTTTCTTTTATGTGAGCTACGTTTTTATTTAGTTTTTCAACTATTATTCACACAAATTTATTCCATTATTGCATCGTGGTGCACTGTCTGAAAAACATGAGCAAAATTTATTGCCGTTTATATAAAAATAGAAGCGTATTGAAGCAAAAACATATAATGAAATTCCGTTTTATTCTGTTGGAACAGATAATTTATGTATCACCTTCTGCTCAGTTAGCAAACTGATTTGTCTAGGGTCATTTTTTCAATCTAGTTAAACATTTGACTAAGTTTTATCTCGCGTTTCACTAACATCACTAACACTAACGACATAGCCAAAAGAGGCATGCCCCTTAGACAATGCTTCAAAACCAACAACGTTGAACATTTTTTCAATAAGAAATAAATAAAGTTGCGGATGGTATTCCCGGCACAGTCGCGAATACTAAAAATAGAAACTATTTTTTGCCAAAACTCCTCCGTAATCGTGTTTGTTTACTGGAGAGTTCACGATGCAGCTAGTTGAAATTGAATATAATGCCATTGCGGCTTTAGAGAGGTGTGCCATCACACCACTTTTTCATTTTCAATTATTACGGCACTTTATTCAATAGACAGCCTGCCGACATGTTATAAAAAAATTTACCTAAAATGTAAGGAAGCACAAGCCATACGATAGTCACCGTGAAAAAAGTCAGTCACTTCAAATATAAACTGCTGCAAATGTTTGCTCTAAAACTACTTTTTAAGGCAAATCTTAAATTCTCAATGATCTCGGTGTTCTTTTGGACCCGTTTTGGTAGAAAGGGCTTTTGGACCAAATGACATTTTCTGTCAAATGGCGGTCAAACGACATTGCCGGCCTTATATCCTACTCGGCCAAACGACCATTTCAACCAAACGACGTGATAGGGAATAGTGCTTTTTCGGTCAAATTACCAATTTGGTCGTATGTAGCTTTGGCAAAATGACATTTTTTCGTTTTCTCTCATATTTTCTGTTCCATAATTGTTTCGTTCCATTGATAATTTTCGACTTAACGTATTAATCGGCCGAATGGCTTTCCGCCAAATGATTTACGGCCACACAACCCTTCCACTTTTTTATATATTTCCATTGAGCTTCCGAAGAATTTCTTATGGACAATAGAAACAATCATCTATAGAAATCCAAAGAAATTGCTACAAAACTCCAATCTTTTTTTCGTTGATATTTCGAACCGTTTATCGTAAGACAGAAATACCGTCTTCGACCAGAGGTCGTACAGATTGAACGCTTGAATACCTAGCATGAGACAACGGACATAACATAACATGTATAACACCCAGTGGGGCCCTCCTTAGCTTTCGGCGTGACGCCGAGAACGCCGCCGCCGACCAAAATTGTGACAGACGCCGTCGATTTTCGGGACGGCGCACACCTCTAGGGGAAGGTGGGTAGACTTGATCCCCGGGGAGACTTGATCACCCCCTGTTTTATCGAGAACTAAAGTAGTTTTGTTCTAGCGTATTTTTAGTATAGATCCTCTAGACAAATGACCTTTATGTGGTGAGTTATTTTTTGGATTGACAACCTTATTTATTCTGCAGGGCGGTTTGTATGTTTTGACCGTCCTAAAGATTTTTTTATTGGCCACGAAAAATTTGAATAACTTTTCATAACAATGACCAAATGCTTTCGTTTTTTCACAGCACAAAGCCATAAATGTGCTTAATGCTTTGTACTGATGAAAATGTCAACATTCCATCAAAATTTTAGGATATTTGGATTTGAAGTTATTGCCTCAATATGGGGACATTTGATCCCCCATTAGTCACCCATACAAAAATTTGGCGAAAAAATTCAAAAAAATATAAATCTGTTCTCAGGCTTCTAATTTTTTGTAGATTTGACAGATTTGATGAAGTTTTGGCAGGAAAAATTATTTATTGCGTAGATATCATAGAAAGGGGATCAAGTCTTCCCAAATTTAAAAATTGCATGTGCTGTCGAATTCAATAACAAAAATCGTTCAAATCGTTCAAACAAAAATCATGCAATTCGAAAATGACTCGTATTTTGAAGGAAAAATATTTAAAAAATCTGAGGGCACCTTTCTAATTTTATCAAAGCAAGTTTTTGGAGAGGGATCAATTTCCCCCGAATATTTTAAAAGTAGATTTTTGACAACACTCTAAAAAAATTATTGTGTATCCATAACAACAATAATTTAAGGACTATCATACATCAGTAAAGTTAAATACTATATTTCTTAGAGAGTCTGTGTGGAAATCGCGTATGTTTATTTATTTTTGGCTGTGATACATCGGAAATCAGAAAAGGGGATCAAGTCTACCCAGTCTCCCCTATACATATCAAGATTTGCTATGGATAAGAACGAGCCAATTGCACATAACTTGATTTCCTCATGATATTTTGGTGCAAAATATGAATATTGTCATCTGATCTTTTATCTCTTATATCAATCATATCTATTTATATCTCATTTTGCTATCTAATCAAGATCTGATATTAGTGAGCTATTTTCGTCTGCTCGGGAACTGTATTGATCGATTTCTCTAAACCGATTTCCTCTATCGTTAATAATTCAACAGAATCAAAAGTTTCAACCCTGATTGGTGTTTCTGGTGCAAATTGCAACTATCCTTTATCACCCAAAATCATTTAATCTAAGGTATACTGTTGAAATTCGTTGCATTGATAAAAAGAAAACATCGATGAAGAGAAATCGACCAATACGCCCCTTTGATCCTAAAGTATAAGATTGCTATAGTGCACTGCACGGAAAGATGTCTTTCTCTTTCGTTCTTTATAAATTTTGACGTTTACTGGCCTTGTTGTTTTCTAATTTGTTTGCAGCGAGAAAGAGACAAAGCAGTCCGTGCAGTGCCCTATTGTCATTCCTTTTCGCTTGACTAATATCTAGGTTACTTTGACCTGGCAGCCAAAGTACCGGTACTACAAGTGTCAAACCGATGTTGGCGATGAAACCAAAAATGCACTACAACATGATGCATACATTATGGCCAATTGACGCTTGTTGGAGCATAATTTGGCAAAATATTTTAAATGACTACAGCGCCACTAGTGGTCTAGTACTTATGCTTCTACTGGATTTATAGCTCAAATATCAATCTAATAGTTATGTATCTAATTCTTGGACGCGCCAGTTTTTTTCAACTAAAAAGTTTTTTAATTTATATTTTTTAAATGAATAGTTTCGTAGGCTCCACCCATTACCCCGAATGCTAGTACCCTGAACGCCATTACCCCGAAGGGGACACTAGGGTAAACTGGGGTAAAATGCACCCCCGGGGCAAAACAATCTTATGGCTTTTTTGTCGTGTTTAAGGCTCACTTTCAAGAATGTTTACTGCTTGATTCGTAGTTCGAGTTTCGAACTACATGCGCTGCTGTAAGCACTCCTGAAAATCTGCCGAAAATGTCCTTTAAAACGTCAAAAGGTCGTTTTGCCCCGGGGGTGCATATTACCCCAGTTTCACCTAGCCCGAAATCCATTACCCCGAAAGGCAATTACCCCGAAAATATTACGAATCTGTAGTATTCTATTATTATGTTTAACACCAACAGTATTGATGAATCGCAAAATAACAATCTTTGCAAAGAATAAAAAAAGAGATACTTAGATAAATGCATAACAGATTCTGTTTAACCAACAGCTTTGATTTTTTTCTAATTAACTTTAACTGTTATTCCGACTCTACGACACTAGCCATAATTCCATTACTCATAATTCAATTACCTCGAATTACCAACTACCCCGAACGCTACAACCCCGAATTAGTCATTGATACAATTAAACAATAATTGGAACCGGGACTGTTTCAATGCAAAATAGAACTAAGTATTCTCACTCCGTAAGATCCCGTTCCACTTCATATGACACCGTTCAATAGTCCAGTAGGGTAGGTTCTCATGCACAATGCTGAGAGTGAGAGGCAATTGCGGTCCACGTCAGCATGGCTACAAGAGCAACTAGGTTGAAGTTGTTCCTTGGTCGCTGTAGTAAAAGCAA
The DNA here is from genome assembly GCF_024139115.2 of Armigeres subalbatus. Classification (NCBI taxonomy): domain Eukaryota; kingdom Metazoa; phylum Arthropoda; class Insecta; order Diptera; family Culicidae; genus Armigeres; species Armigeres subalbatus. The sequence goes on from NC_085141.1 coordinate 25,648,208, forward strand.
CAAAGCAAGTAAAAGTAAGTGTGAGCGAGTAGAAGTTAGTGAGCAAGAGTGAGTGCATGAGTAATAGTGCATGTATGAGTGAGTAAAAGTGAGTGAGTGAGTGAGTAAACAAAGGTGAGTGAGTGAGTAAATAAGAGTAAGTGACTGAGTAAAAGTTAGTGAGTGAATAAGAGTGAGTGTGTGAGTAAGAGGGAGTGAGTTAGTAAGTGAGTAAAAGTGAGTGCATGAGTAAAATTGAGTGAATAAGTAAGTTAGAATGATCAATTAGGAGTGAGTGAGTGGTATGAATGAGCGAGTGAGAAGCTTCTAGGAATGAACCAGTGAGCAAGAGCGAGTGAAAAGGAGTAAGCCAGTGAGCTAGAGTGAGTGAGAAGGAGTAAGCCAGTGAGCTAGAGTGAGTGAGAAGGAGTAAGCCAGTGAGCAATATACCGGGAAAACGCGTTCCATTGGAAAAATGCGCTCTTACTCCATTTCGTAGAATAGGACTTTTCCAGGTCATATTGACAGGAATGACTGTTAAAGTTAATTAGAAGAGTGGCGGTAGTGGTCTTCGGGATAATGGCGTTCGGGGTAAAGGGGTGGAGCTGTCATAATTGTGTACTCCTTCTCACTCCCTCTTGCTCACTGGCTTACTCCTTCTCACTCACTCTTGCTCACAGGCTTACTCCTTCTCATTCACTCTTGCTCACTGGCTTACTCCTTGTAACTCCCTGTAACTCACGGCGGACGAGGCTAAGTACTCGGATGTTTTGAAGGCGATGAGGAGTGACGTCAAGCTCGGTGAACTCGGCGCCGACGTATGTCGAATAAGACGTACCCGGATGGGCGAGATGATCCTCGAGCTGAAGCGGGGCGTCTCGCAAAAGGGCGCCGCCTACAAGAAATTGGCGGAGGAAGTCCTAGGCGAGACGGTCAAAGTGAGGGCACTCACGACGGAGGTGAATCTAAGGGTTAAAGACCTGGACGAGATCACCGAAGTCGAAGAGCTCGTCACGGCACTGCGGCGACAGTGTGAAGTGGAGGCGCCCACCGCAGCCGTTCGGCTACGGAAAGGTCCGGCAGGGACGCAGGTAGCATTGGTTCGGCTATCTGCAGCGGACGCCTCCAAGGTAGTCAAGTTAGGGAGCGTCAAAGTGGGATGGTCGGTATGCCCATGGTATCGTCGCTTTCGCGGCGTCGGTCAACCGGGCGGGTTCCGAGCCCGAGGACGGAAAGGGGTCCTCGTCAAGGCTGGGGCAGGCGTAGGCCTCGCGTCAGCAAGTCCCTCTGTGTGCTGGCGAATAGGCCCTATCGCACAAAGGTCAATTTGCCCTAGTAGCACAGTTCAGATCGATTAAGTTGCAGTAACTCCAATGTGACTGGATTTGGTCGCATATGAGTCACAGTAACTGGTATGTGACAAGTGTGCTACTCGGGTGGGGTGCACGCGGCATCACCATTCTTGATACCAGTCGTGCAAAGGGAAGCAGGCGTGAAGTCGATCCTTCCCACCTTCCGAGGACATAGGGTGTGGTAAGGCCACCTTGAAAGTCGGCAACGCGCTGGCACGATACCATGATGTTCTTCTAAAAAAGCGAGTTACGATGTTCGGTGCTGCAAGGACACGCAGCTAACCTCGAGGGTGCGTTGTGCATTGGCTCCCCTTTGAAGCATTACTTTCTGGTTGTACCGAAGGGACTATGGGCTTGGCGGCAATGGAAACGGTTTAGCGGGTCGGGGATGTAGTCCTGCCTCCCTCGGTGATCCCTAACCCCGCACTTCCTGGTCAACCCAGGATGTCTGTTGAGCAGATTCCCCCTCCATTGTTTAGGAAGAAAAAAAAATACTCCTTGTAACTCACTCTTGCCCACTGGCTCACTCCTAGAAGCTTCTCACTCGCTCATTCATACCACTCACTCACTCTTAATCGCTCATTCTATCTTACTTATTCACTCAATTTTACTCTTGTACTCACTTTTACTTACTTACTAACTCACTCCCTCTTACTCACACACTCACTCACTCACTAACTTTTACTCAGTCACTTACTCTTATTTACTCACTCACTCTTACTCACTCACTCACCTTTGTTTACTCACTCACTCACTCACTTTTTCTCACTCATACATGCTATATTACTCAATCCCGGTTCCAGTTATTGTGTAATTGTATTAATGACTAATTCGGGGTACTGGCTTATTCGGGGTAGTGTCCCATTAGGGGTAATAGCATTCCGGGTAGTGACTCATTCGAGGTTGTGGCGTTCGGGCTTGTGGCCTTCGGGGTAATGGAATTATGGGTAGAGTCGGTAGAGTCGTTTCGGAAGTTCGACTTATAAAATTAGCTGATATATGATTCCAAACGCCTTAGCAGTGTATTCCACTCCACAGGCTCCTAAACTTTTTGCTATTAATATATTGACTAGACGTTTTGGGCTGATGGTTCATTCGTTCTGAAAGGTTGCCCTTTCAGAAAAGGACGTTTCTCAGCTTGAAATATTTCCTAAAATGTCTCAAACACAATTATATCTTTTTTACGGACTATTAACAGAATTCAACTAAGTTCGATTTAGTTCGATCAGATAGGTCTTTAGGACTCAATTATGTAATAGGTCATTATCTGCCAGAGAACGATTTTCAAATATTCTGCGAAGATTTAAAAAAAGCACTAAATTTTCCATCTAAGTGAAACGAGTCTAAGGTCATATCTACTTTTCCATAAATCATATTCATCATGTATGCATTATTGTAATCCTACTATTTCAAATTCCATTAATGTGTGATGAATGTTATCTATTTTACCTTTTACCAACAGACTCGACCCGGATATGGGGCTGCTGGAACGATGGTAAGTGCACTGTTTTGCTTAACCATTGAAGCTTAGAAGTGTTTGTTTTATATGAAAATGATTTGCTAAAATAGCTTCGATACGCTTATTATTCTGATTTTATTCTCTCAATTTAATTCCGGCCAATAGATGCATATTCTCATTTTGATTTTGTTTCGTTTGATTCGTTTCAGTATGATTAATACTTTTAATACTGAAACACATTTTAATCAAATTTTACTGGAAATTATACATTACTAGCATGGGCACTATAGATGTGCCTGTGCAGCATTCAGCTTGTCCTTTAGGAACTGAGCTAGCTGGGGGCTGAAAATCCCTTAATTAAATTCAATTCAGATTTAATTACTTACCAAATCTACAACTTTTCATTCAATGCGTTGAGCGCTTATTTTCTGTTTATTTTTTACGTTTAATCCTTACTTAGTGCAATTATGTAAACATCTTCCGAATAACTTTACTACAAATTTAATATCCTCCGGCAGGCTCATTTGTTCCATGGCCGAAATTCCTGACTGTCCCATCCCTCGTTCCGTGGTTGGTTCGATATCAAACTCCGAACAGCAGCAAAATAGTTTCACCTAAAAAGGTCTGCATCCTAATCTTCTTATATTTGGGGACACAATCTTCCAAAGCTTGGACGACGACGACCGGTGCGACGTAAGCCTCATCCGGAGGAGATTGTGCTTCCTTCGCTGGCATCTCTCGCGCGCAATGCTAGGGATGATAGCGGCGGCAGTAGCAGCAGTCACCTATAAAAGCGAGAAGTTGGGGTTTGGCTTTGGCTTACAGCAGCCAGCCAGCCAACATATTTTGTATTTTATTGCCCATTCAACATTCCAAGATATCGCACACAGGGACATTGCAAGCCTAGCAAGGATGAGGACCTACATATGAATGAGCGTTAGAGTGCATCCCTTCCAGAAAACACAAATTCTTTTTTCAATTTACTTCTATGCTTCGAATATGTATTTTATCTCACATTTTTGAAGATCGTGATTAGGGCGGGAAATTTTATTGTCGGTTGTGTGAAAAATACGCAGTTGAAATTTTGCACAAAAGATTTATTGATTATGTTCAATTTTTAAAGATGAAATACAAAACAGGGAGTGAAAAGCCATCCATTAATGGTGGGCCATCAGCCGGGCGGCGACTTGTTCTGCTAACGGAAGTTAATAAAAGGGATTCAAACATAAAATCAATGTTTTCTTATAGCATTGCGTCGACTTCAATTTAAATTAAATCTAACAATTAAAAAGAAAAAAATGGGCAAAAATCGACGACTGAGTTTGATCGCTTACATTTTTCTCAGTTTTATTTTTATTTCGCAAAATGGTATTAATTTTCTCAGACTTTATACAACCCCTGAAAATTGACATGCTTTTCTTATCTTTATCTACGAAAGCTATGTCGTTTCCGATCACGATCCCAATAAATGGCAAAAATGTCTTAAATTAAAATTAATTAAAATTATGGGCAGGTGTCAATTCCAACTTGCTTACCAAAATGTCAAAATGTTGAGCAAATAAAAAAATACAATCGATTGATCGAGAAACATACGGTTTTCAAGTGACTCAAATACGTTTGAGCCATGAACGTGCCATGGATTTTTAATGTTGAACATACAGAAGAATTTGCGCTACAGCCTCACCCTAGTAACATATCTTATTAGGTATATGGTAAGTGGAATCTACCATCAGCTTTAAAAGGCGGTGCGTTAATTTCGAGTTCCGCTTCTAAGATCTTCGTGTTTGTATGCCACCACCAAGTGTCATCAGTTCTTCAGTCGTTTCCCGAGCAGAAATAATTGATGAGGACAACCGGCACCAAAGTAGTTTCTAATATCACACCATAATTTTACAGTAATCGGTCATTTGCTTTTCTCATTGATTCGAGAGAGAAATAAATTCAAAAGCATGAAGTAATTAGAGGAAATTTATCGAATAAAAGGATATACAATACAACTGACAAGGGTTATCATTGAACACTGATCCTGCAGTAAATGTTCGGTATGAAGAATCTGAATAATCATTGAATTATTTCCTTCCGTTCGAGTGCTTAGTACCCGATTATGAGGATTTCCTTTGATTTTTTTTTCAGTCTGAGAATACATTCCTTAGACGGCCCAAGCCAACGTATTTTGGCCTCCGCGTCTCGGGCAGTCTTGAAAAAAAAACCATTGAACGCGCGTACCGGAAGCCGTGCCGCCTCTGTGCGATGCCAATCTCGTGAGACAAGCAAAACGATATTTTCCTTACCGTAGTCAGAGCTTTGCCAGCTTGGAAACCGAAGCCCAAACGACAAAGCGCGCCACTTGGTGAACGATGTTGTGTGCTCCAGCATAAATAAGTCGTCCAAGCTGTTCGCATGAAAATCTCCTCTTACAAACATAGGAATCTCGGATTGTGAATAGGGTGGCTCTGCGAATCATCGTTAATTTACTTAATCGAATTAGGATTGCCATCGGATTACACAAATGCGACTCTTCACCTAATAAAGTTCCATAATTGATTCGGTTCCAAGACGGTGCTGCTATTTTACTCTACCCTACCACCGGTCCGGATCAGGAGAAATCTACAAACGGCTTTTAAACGCGCTCGTTCCTCTTGATTTTCGCAAAGCTCGCTGCCTCCTTTATCTGGCATCTGGTGTGTTGGTTGGTCGGTTGGTGAAGTTGAATCGGCTTGGTCTTTCGGGAGGTCTTCCTTTGCTTCCCTGCTCAACCGCGCGCTGCCACAATGCTGGTGCTTGGCTTTTCTGGTTCCATTCCCTCTCCCGTGGGATATTACGGCCCATGTGGCCTCGCCGCGTTAAACTTCCAGCCAGCCCAGAGCGTAGCCGATGCGATGGGGGAAAATGCTGGCTGCCGAAAGCCAGCCATCGCACCGATGGAACTTCGATACCAGGGAGAAGTGGAAATGTTCCGTGAAATTGCAATCAGGCCCATTATTTTTGCACTTTTTCACCGGAATTATGATCAAGATGGGAAAAAGTGTATGTGAGACTTAATTATCAAATTGACCTAATCCTTATTTGGTGTAATCCGGTACACCAGTCGTGGTTGTTTTCGACTCACTCGGTAATTGATGAGGCGTAGTTTTTTGTGGTAAATGTTTGATGAATGTCTTGCCTGATAATTTTGTTGGTAATTCAAAATGAAGCTTGCGTTTCGTAAGAAAAAAAATTAACAAAATTTACATCCTGGAAAAAATTGACAAATAAATAAAATTGTGCAAATAAGTAAACTTTAAATAAAATACTTAGTATATGAGGTTTGTTTCATATTATATGCTGATCGTTCGACAAGAAGTTCTTCAGAATTTCCTTAGGACATTCTTCCAAAAGGAAACTCTTCAGTTGCTTCCCAACTTTTGTTCAAGTCAGTTGTGTCTTGGTTGGTAGTAATAACTTATGATCGTCAGTTCTGCCGGGATCGTGTGAAAAAAGCTAAAAATTGTTTTCTATTGTTATCCACTTCCATACCAATACATAGCTGTTTAGTAGTAAAAGCAGGCTTGTTGTGGAGGGAAAGTCTTGCAAACTTTTTTAAGAAAACCGTTGATTGGATAATAGTAAGCTAAAAACTGAAAATGAGCTATTAGTATCATTCGTACTACTTTTGTTTCTTGTTACTTATAATTTTTGGTACCTCTAAACATGGACTTGTCTCTCAAGCACCCCCCCCCCCCCTATGGGCGGCGGTATAAAATACCATCGATTCTTTCCGGTGGTGAACGTGCTGGCAAGAGTGTTATTTCGTCTTGCGATCTCTTCTCTCTGCAGTTCCTTGTTAGCGTCGTCGTACTGCCATGGTGCAGGATTCAGAGGATAGGCTGTACATCACCTCCAAGTGCACAGCGCGAACCGTGAGGCAGGTGAAGAGGGCCACCCATCGCTCTACCTGGCTCCTCCCTACTTTGACCAGAATTGGTCCGAAGTAGTCCACCCCAACGAAACTGAATGGTCGAACGAATGGTTGTAAACGAGCCACTGGAAGCGGTGCCATGGCGGGAGGATTTAGAGCTGTTTTCTGATTTCGGCATACCATGCAGTTTTTTGGGACCTTTTCGACCAAGGCGCGCAACTTATTGGTTTCGAAGCGTTGTCTCATCTCGTTGACGACGGTTTATTGGATGGCGTGGCGAAACGATGGTACCAGTTTGTAATCAGGATAGTGATTAAATGTTCCCTCGGAAGAATCGCAGGGTACTTAGCTTCGGCTGGTGCGAAAGTAGCAGCACCAATTCTGTCGCGAAGGCGTAATACTCCACGTTCGTCTAGGAAAGGCCAATTGTTGTAGATTGGACTGGATTTACTTACGCGCCTGTGACGCGCATCAGGAGAACCTTAAGTTTCCGAAAGGACGGCAATTTCTTCTGGAAAGGCATCACCCTGTACTACCTTCCAGAGTTCTTCTTCAGCACGCTTCAGTTCGTCTTGGCGGAGAACGTCTAGTCGTAGTGAAAACCCGCTTCGTTTACATCGTAGGTTATTGATGAATCGGAGTACGAGCTCCATCGTTCATTGCAGACGAAACCATTGGCTAAACCGTGAAGGGTCGATTAACGATGCAACCGTAGAATGGTTTTAGATAGCTTTTAAATAGTTCTTCGATGGTGGTTATTGATTGCGCTTGCTGAGGACAGTAGTCCTGCGGCTGGTGAAGAAACGACGGTCCGTCGAACCAAGGAGTGTCCGGCGAGAAATCTGGTCCATTCTTTCACTTAGTGGTGAGATCTGCCGTATTTAAACCGGGGGGAACCCATCTCCATTCGCGGGCTTCTGTCGTTGTAAGGATCTTGGTAAAAACCAAGTCCTCCGCGGATCGATGGAGGTCGCTTCTGACTGGCTGACTTTGCGTATATAGATCTTCCGCTCGTAGTCGCATAATTGCTCGTGAAGTCGCTGCATCAACGCAATATTTCCTATCAGCTTCTTCTCCAATACTTTAATTCGACGAATGGCCATTGGATACGTATTCGGGAGCTCCGGATCAACAACTTTCCATAGGAGACCAGATTCGAAACCAGTTTCTGTACGCCTCGTTGTATCCACCAGTAATTGCCTCGCTCTTTGGTCCTCGTCTGACTCAATCGTCCTTCCTGGATTAGTAGTTCCGTTTTCTTCCTGCGTGAAATAATCTCGAAGCTGTTAATACGTGTGGAAGTTAACACTCACTCTCGGCAGCGTTTTTTTTGATGCTCCATAGACTGCCCAACCTAATCGGCACTTAACTGATATAGGATCAAACGATCCTCCCTCAAGCAACCACAGCGGAACCTCGAGACGAAGATTGTCCATTCCGATCAAGAGCTTCGATCGTACTAGATCGTAATCTTCTATCTTCTTCACGTGGAAAGCGTGATGTCATCTGCTTGTAATTCAAACGCTGCACCGGAAGAAGAACGCGCATTGCGTGATTCGTAGTGCACTCTACTGTGTTTGCCAGCTATTTCTAAGTTCCCTGTTTCCGATCTTTGTTCATTGCATTTCACGTTGCCTGTCCACTGTAGGGTAACCGGTTTTCTTGGGCCGGTAACACCAAGTTCCTTCGCAATCTTATCCACTAGCATAGTCATTTGTGAACCTTCGTGCAAACACAGGTACACAGCAAATAATTTTGAAAATTCGAAGGCCATTTACCATGGTTATTCAGGCATATTCGACAAAGACTCCGGTTCTGCACATATTTCCACCGCTCATTCAAGTCAAGGTTTTTGAACTTGGAGCAGTCAGCCTCTCTGTTGCCCTCGCTTTCACAAACTACACACACCTTTGCTGGTTTGAGTGCATCTCCGGTAACTGGTTTATGGGGTGAAGTTGCTTCAGTAGAGTGGGCTTGGATTTTAGCTTTTTCTCTTGGTCGCTGCTGTTTCTCCGCGTGTATTTCTCTTAAGAGTCTTGGGAGCTTAAAGCTGACCTCACTAGCGGCGCTAACGAGCTTAGCCATGAATTTGCCAAAGGTTGATACCGTAGTCCTCCGTGGTTGGCCCTTGAAAGTGGCCCAGTCCATTCTCATAGGCCCCGGCAGTTTCTCAACCAGTTCCTGCATAACCATTATTGGGTTGGGTAAATGCTCTTCCTGGTCTGCCGCTTGAAGATGGTCAAAATGGTACAAAATTCTGTACTGTCAATCCAAATTGATTCTGGGCAGTCATGTCTAGGTCCGGGTGTTTGGTGAATTTTCTCGTGTAGCGACTGAACCAGCAGTTCGGGGCGGACATAAAGAGTGCAAAGGGTGTTTATGACCTTTCAACTTTCTATTGATTTCAGCAGAGCTGGCCGAAGACGACGATTCTGTCTTTTAAAATTTTAGATTGCATTTTTTCTATAAAACAAAATGCAATGTTGGAAAGGTTTCTTGGAATTCTTTGGTATTTTTTTCCAAAACTTTACAATTCGAAAATTATATCAGGTACTAGCTTTATGTACCCGGCCTTGCTCGGAATTGCCAGTTTGGTTCGCAGTTTTCTTTTACAATCCGAAAATGATAAAACCAATTGGTCAACAGGGTAATTGTGTTTACTTATTGATATTTTATCAGTTGATTAAAATAAGGCTTTTGGAAACATTGACTGATTTTGAAGAAAGGATCGTGGGTTTGAAATGTCTTATTCCAGGCAAACGTATATTCTAAAGAAGGAAACACATTCATCGATGCCATATTCCGGGCAACGCATATTTTTAAAGAAGGTATCACACCCACCATTGCCTTATTCCGGGCAAATGCCTACTTTTAAAGAAGCAATCACATCCACCATTCAGAAAGAAACACATTAATCATTGCTTTTCACGGGGCATTAGAGTGATTCAAATTTTGACTTTTTTGCCCCCCGATGCTTAAACGATTGCATTCGCCATTTTAATAATCCTCCTAAATTTTGAAGTAATTTGGATGTAATTTGACTGTGCACATGTAATTTAAAGTTTGTATGGAAATTACTGTGAAAACCGACCCTTATGTGAAATACCGTTCCGTGAGGTGGCCCATGAACTATTTTTATATAATCAACGCATTGGCTACATAGAATACTTCTTAAGCTGGAAGGCAGTTGTTGTTGCGAAGCGATTGGTCGTTTGGAAGCAAAGTTATGCAGAAAACAAAAATGCTCATTATTGATATTGATGTTATTCTTTTACGTGTTAAATTGAATTTCCCAAGATTCAATATTCCTTTAATAACATTTCTTGCAAGCATCAAATCGTTTCGCAACAAAGACAGATATAGTCTTCCTTAGACAGATATTATGTGTTTGGTGGACATCGATAAATGGGTTCAGAAGTCATGCTGAATTGATCGATAACTAACCAATACCCTCTCACCCACACCCCCCCCCCTTTTAAAATTACTTAACCACATCCACTAAAATCGCTTCCTTAGGACAGACAATATTTGATACAAATTTGGTTCAAATCGGTCATGAGGCTCAGGATTTACATTGAGTTGATCGATTGCTAAATAATACCCCTCCCCCATACCCTCCCTCTTTTGTAAAGAGCATCCCTAATCTCCTATCGTCGTCTCCTTATGACAAAAAATTTGTGTTCCGAATTTGTTGGAAATCAGTCAAGGGGTTCAGAATTTACACTGAGTTGTTCGGTAACTAAGCAATACGCCTCCCCCACACCCTCCCTCTTTTCCAAAGAGCATGCCTAACCCCCTATCATCCCCTTCTCAAGATAAGGAATTTGTGTTCCAAATTTGGTCGAATTCGACCAAGGTGTTCAGAATTTAAACTGCGTAGATCGATAATTAAGCAATACCCCTCCCCCCACACCCTCCCCCTTTTCCAAAGAGCATACCTAACCCCCTTATCGTCATCTCCTTAAGATAAAGAGTGTGTGTTCCAAATTTGGTTGAAATCGGCCAAGGGGTTCAAAAGGTACACTGAGTTGATCAATAACTTAGCAATACCCCTCCCCCCACACCCTCCCCCTTTTCCAAAGAGCATCCCTAACCCCCCTATCGTCGTCTCCTTAAAATAATGAATGTGTGTTCCAAATTTGGTTGAAATCGGTCAATGGGTTCAGAAGTTATGCTGGAACATACATACAAACATTGACTTTTATATATATACTAGTTGACCCGGCATAGTTGTCCTGCATAGTAGGCGAAAATGGGCGTTGTGAACTGCCCATGCGAAATTTCCATACGATTCTTAATTTTAGTTTTTCACGATTTGCTCAACTTTACTTGTAATTTTCGCATTATCAAATATCATATAAACCCGTCGGAAACTATAACGAATGTTTCTGATGAAGAAATGAAAAAAATCATCCAGTCGTTTTCGAGTTATGCGGATACGAACACAGACCATTTCATTTTTATATATAAGACTAGTCGACCCGGCAGACGTTGTCCTGCATAGTAGGCGAATATGCGCGTTTTTAGCTGCCCATGCAAAATTTCCTTACGATTCCTAATTTTAGTTTTTTACGATTTGCTCAACTTTACTCGTAATTTTCGCATTAGGAAATATCATATAAACCCGTCGGAAACTATAACGAATGTTTCTGCTGAAGAAATGAAAAAAATCCATCCAGCCGTTTTCGAGTTATGCGGATACGAACACAGACCATTTCATTTTTATATATAAGATATAGATAGATATAGATAGATAGATATAGATAGATATAGATAGAAGATAGAAGATAGAAGATAGAAGATAGAAGATAGATAGATAGATAGATTCCTTCGGATAACATTGGAAACACCATTCCCTAGTAAATTTCTCCAGTACTTCTTCTAGAACAGCGGTTCTCAACCTGGGGTACATGTACCCCTGGGAGTACCTTCGCTGGCCCTAGGGGGTACCTCGGACAAAATTGCGTAATGGCGGACGTATTACATTTCCAATCAAATCTCATTGATAAAGTATTGATAATTATGTATTTTTTATTTCAAAAATCTATATTGTATATAATATGCAATGTGATCAATAAAACCTGCCTTCCTGCCTTCCACAATCAGAACAATGTATGAAGAGCAGCGGAACACAAGATCAAACGAACAAAACGTCGAATGAACAAAATGATTTTTTTTCACTAAAGCTCGTTTGCTTCGTTGCAAGAGGATTAGAAGCACACTTCTCGGAAGCCCTCTTCCAAGCAGCTCAAGGGGGCCTTCGCAGCTCGTAAGCCTCCTTTCAGAAGGCTCGGAAGCCTCCTGGGCACTTCAGAAGCCTCCTGCAAGTGGTTAGGTTGCCTTCTTTCAAGAAGCTCAAAAGCCTCCTTTCAAAAGGCTCAAAGGCCTCCTTCCAAGAGGCCCCTAAACCTCTTTCCAAGAGGCTCGGAAGACTCCTTTCAAGAGGCTCGGAAGGCTCCTTTCAAAAGGCTCAAAAGCCGCTTTCAAGAGGCTCAAAATCGTCCTTCCAAGAGTATCGGAAGCCTCCTTCAAGAGGCTCGGAAACCTTCTTTAAAGAGGCTGGGAAGCATTCTCTCAAGAGGCTCGGAAGCCTCCTTTCAAGAAGCTCAAAAGACTTTTTTTCTGGAGGCTCAAAAACCTCCTTCAAGATCCTTTCAAGAGGCTCGGAATCCTCCGTTCTAGAGGCTCAGAAGCCTTCTTTCCAGAGGCTCAAAAGCTGCCTTTCAAGAGGCTCTGAAGCCTTTTTCCAAGAGGCTCGGAAGGCTTTTTTTCGAGAGGCTCGGAAGCCTCTTTCCGAGAGGTTCGGAAGCCTCTCTTCAAGAGGTTCGAAAGCCTCCTTTCAAGTGGTTAGGTTGCCTCCTTTCAAGAAGCTCGTAAGCCTCCTTTAAAAAGGCTCGGAAGCATCCTTTCAAGATCCTTTGAAGAGGCTCTGAAACCTTTTTTCAAGAGGCTCGGAATCCTTCTTTCAAGAGGCTCGGAAGCCTTCTTCCTAGAGGCTCGGAAGCCTTTTTCCTAGAGGCTCGGAAGCCTGCTTTCAAGAGGCTCATAAGCCTTCTTTTAAGGGGCTCAGAAGCCTCCTTTCAAGAGGCTCAGAAGCCTCCTTTCAAGAGGCTCAGAAACCTCTTTTCAAGAGGCTCAGAAACCTCTTTTCAAGAGGCTCAGAAGCCTCCTTTCAAGAGGCCTCAAGCCTCCTTTCAAGAGGCTTAGAAGCCGCATTTTAAGAGGCTTAAAAGCCGCATTTCAAAAGGCTCAGAAGCCTCCTTTCAAGAGGCTCGGAAGGCTCCTTTCGAGAGGCTTGGAGTGTTCCTGTCGAGAGGCTCGGAAGCCTCCTTTCAAGAAGCTCGTAAGCCTCCTTTTAAGAGGCTCGGAAGCCTGCTTTCAAGAGGCTCGGAAGTCTACTTTCAAGTGGTTCGAAAGCCTCCTTTCAAGATGCTCGAAAGCCTCACTTCAAGGAGCTCGGAATTCTTCTTTCAAGAGGTTTAGCAGCATACTATCAAGAGGCTCAGAAGCGTCCTTTTAAGATGCAAAGGAAGCCTCCTTTTAAGTGACTCGAATACCGGCTCGGAAGCCTATCTACAAGAGGTTCGGAAGCCTTTAATCAAGAGGCGCGGAAACCTACTTTAAAAAAATTAAAAAGCTGAAAGGAGCTTGCCTTCCAAGGCCTCGGAATTATTTTTTCAAGGGGATTGGTAGCCTACTTTCGAGAGGGGGTACCTCAATTAATGCAAAAGTTCTAAGGGGTACCTCTCAAGAAAAAGGTTGAGAACCGCTGTTCTAGAATTTCCAGCAAGAATCTCTTCTCTTAGTATTCGAATAGGGTGCTCTTTAACGGTTGTTTCGTTAATATTACGTCAATAGTGCTTAATTTATGTTGATTTGTTTTTATTACAATAAAAGAATGCAGTTGCTTATCGTTGCGATAATTTCTGAAGGTCAGTCATATTTTTGTGGTATTGCCTGTATTTCTTACGGAGAGCGATACCACAACAATAAGACCTTAGCACTACCGCTATAGCAGGCTCAAAAGCCGCGTCTTTTTTAGAATAGTTTTGATTTTTTATTGTTTTGTATGGAGTTTCGTCAAACAAAAGGTGAGTTTTAGCGGATCCACAATTGTTTTCTATGCTATTATATCCAGAATATACTAATTTAACAAGAGAGGTTATAAACCATAGAAGAAGATTATCGCTGCGGTTCCTTTTGTTCTCGTTCCCAATCATGTTGGGTACACAGCTGTCAAAACGTACTGATTTTACCTTCGTTCACATTAAGCGTTCACATCACTTCCACTGCTGTTTATCACCTCTATTATTTTAACACTACCACAACATTAGGGCATATTACAACGATAGGACGTTTTACCAGTACTGACCGAATTCTTAGAATATATTTCGAAGAAATTCATGAAAGAATTTCCAAAGCTATTCTGGTATTATTTACCATGGTGGCGCTTTGGATGATCCTTCAAACGGGTTGTAATCAACGCCGGTCGCGTAGCGTACTTCCACTGAGGGCTTGATCAGTGGTCACAGTGGTCGTCGGTCGGGCAGCGAGCCACCATCGAGGGCTTCAACTAATGTTGGCCACGTGCCAGTCCACAGGAGACGCCAACCATGGTGGCAGGCGTGCGAGTTCGCTGCAGATCGTTGTACGGGTAGTGGACTTTACTTGATGCCGGAAGCAAACGGATCCTTCAACGGGCTTGACTTATGACTACGGCGAAAGGTTCACGGTTTCATCAAACGAGTTGCGAGCCACTACCGGGCGCCTAATCTGACGTCGTTTCTTTCGCAATTTTACGGAAAGGTCTCCTAAGGTCATCCTTCTCAATTTCCTAGTTCTTTTCTAGTGTGTATTGATCGTTGGTCATCATCGATTACATAGCAGGCCATGACTTTGTCTCTTTCTTCTTCGGGTGACCGGGCTTCATAAGATAGCGGAATCGGGCCACATTTTTAGCGCTCCTGCCAGGTTTGGAAATAATTCTCGCGCTTAGTTTCATAGGGGCGTAACTGTATTGATCGATTTCTCTTCGTCGATGTATTCTTTTTATTATTGTTTTGAATTGACATAGTTTGTCGATAATTCAATGGTTTGGTGTGATAAAGGATGATTGTATCTTGCGCCAGAATGAAGAATCACAGTTGTAGCTTTTGAAACAATTGTGTTAACAAAATATAAAATCGATTAAGAGAAATCGATCAATACAGTTACGCGCGAGAATTGTTCTATATGTATCCTGTAGTAAGTTAGAAAGTTGGGAGTGATTAGGACATTTTTCATCGGTTTCGGTTTGTGCTGTCGAAGATGCTCTGAAAGAGCTCCGGTTTAAGTAATTTGTCCTCATCGGTCCCGAATTACGATGTTGATGACGCTCTGGAAAAGTGCCGGAATACATTATTTGTTTTTCATCGGTCTCGGCTGGTGATGTCGAAGGTGCTCTGGAAAAGCGCCGAATTGAATGACTTGTTATTCTCATCGGTTTATATATCGAAGGCGCTCTGGAGAAGTGCCGACGTAAAAGATTCGTTTTCTGATCGGTTTTTAACTTGTAATGTCAAAGGCGTCGGATTGAATGATTTGTTTTTTTTTTCATCGGTTTTGACATAAAATGTTGAAAGTGCGCTGGAATTGTTGCAGCTTTGGCGTATTTTATTCGATGGTTTTCGGTGGATCGCGCGTTTGTGTTGCTCTTGGCTCTGGTCGAGACAAATGCGGAGTGTGGGATTGAACGTGATTCGCATGGAACGGTCGAAAAGTGGAGAAATTAGTTCGTAATTTAACGCGTTACGGAGAAGACGTCTATTACTTTTATTATGTGCGGTCGGATAGAAAATCGGACGCATAACTTTCGAGATATCCGAGTATTTAGTTCTGTGCTGACTACGCGATTGATCGTATTTCGATGAGCAAGCAAAACGGTCGCTCGATCCGAGATATTTTGTTTTGCTCTGTACAATTAATGCGCGTTATTATTTGCGTTTCATATAATTCCCTTCCATAGATTGCATCACTTAACAAAGTGAATCCAGATGAAAATATCTTGTATAACTAATACAGTATCACATCCCATGACAATCGTGGAGATGCAGAGGTGTTCTCCGTCTCTAGCAGCAACGAGAGTCGAACTAATAATCTTTCCTTTCCTATATAACCATAAGGATGTGGCCGGCGCCGTTATTGACTTAAAATACGTGAGCTTCTGAAACGTGTACATTGAGAATGGATACATGCATACAAATCCCATGTTCCATTCCCATGGTTCTCTGTGCAGCAATTCAGCTATAGATATAGAGTATATTTGGAGAGCCATCGTAATGGTTTCGGCATTCCAATTCGAAGGCCATAAAATTGTACTGGGGTGGCATTGTGCATCTCGATTCGAACGTAATTCTATCGAGTCGAACATGTTTGGCATTACGGGTTTCGATTCGATCTCGAAAACGACTCAGCGTTCGAGTATGATCGAGGAGGTACAAGAATAACGAGATGTTTGGGCATTATGGATGCTCGATAGCACACTGAAAAACGACTCAAGTCGAATGAAAAACACTCGTCACCTTTTTAGCTTTCGAATGTTGTTCGAGAGTAATTTCTTTCTGAAAGTTTTTAATTATAATTTGTTATTATTTGTTATAAATGTTTTATTATTGTTTCTTGAGGAAAACAATGTCATAAGTATACCTACTTTTACAGTTCCCTGGCAATATGCAATCTCTAATTATCCCGAAATCTGCGTCAAAACGACTTCAACTAAAATCGATTTTTCGAAGTTTTCACGTATTTCTTGACGATTTCGATAAACCGCGTGAAAAATCCATGAGGAAAATCTGCGTAAAAACGTGTTTATTCCAAAATCTACGTAAAAATAAATGAGCTAATTAAAAAAAACGCGCATGATATGACTCAAGTGCATTTAATTAAAACACATAGAAACATGGGGGCAGCAGGGACTATGTCCAAGGGCTTGACGATCCCTCCCCAGGCCATCTGCGAGTTGTGGTGCTTGCCTAGGATGTGGTGGGGTTTGACAGTGGGCCCTGTTAAACCTCTATAAAAAGCTGCATGTATCCGCAAGTAGGCCCCACCAAAGCGACCGTGTGCCGCTCAAAGCGCACAAGCCCAACTCCTGGTGTTAGGTGGGACGCTAAACAGCCCTGACACGACGGCCCTCCGACGAGACAGGAGGTTTGCGCTGGCCCAATAAGCCGCCTAGAAAACCAATCATTACGAACAATATAAGAGATAATGCGACTCGATATAATCGGCAAAGACCTAGGCGACGAATACAGGATCACGATTGGAAGCTTGGAACATGGAACTGCAAGTCGCTAGGTTTCGCAGGTTGCGACAGGATGATCTACGATGAATTACATCCCCGCAACTTCGACGTCGTGGCGCTTCAGGAGATTTGCTGGACAGGACAGAAAGTGTGGAAAAGCGGGCATCGAGCGGCTACCTTCTACCAAAGCTGTGGCACCACCAACGAGCTGGGAACCGGCTTCATAGTGCTGGGTAAGATGCGCCAACGCGTGATTGGGTGGCAGCCAATCAACGCAAGGATGTGCAAGCTGAGGATTAAAGGCCGTTTCTTCAACTATAGCATCATCAACGTGCACTGCCCACACGAAGGGAGACCCGACGACGAGAAAGAAGCGTTCTACGCACAGCTGGAGCAGACATACGATGGATGCCCACTGCGGGACATTAAAATCGTCATCGGTGACATGAACGCACAGGTAGGAAGGGAGGAAATGTATAGACCGGTCATCGGACCGGATAGTCTGCACACCGTATCGAAAGACAACGGCCAACGATGCATAAACTTCGCAGCCTCCCGCGGAATGGTAGTCCGAAGCACCTTCTTTCCCCGCAAAATATCCACAAGGCCACATGGAGATCACCTAACCAAGAAACGGAAAACCAAATCGACCACGTTCTAATCGACGGTAAATTCTTCTCCGACATCACGAACGTCCGCACTTACCGCAGTGCGAATATTGAATCCGACCTCTACCTCGTTGCAGTATGCCTGCGCTCAAAACTCTCGACGGTGTACAACACGCGTCGAAGTCGGACGCCGCAGCTTAACATTGGGCGGCTACAAGATGGTAGACTAGCCCAAGAATACGCGCAGCAGCTGGAAGTGGCACTCCCAACGGAAGAGCAGCTAGGCGCAGCGTCTCTTGAAGATGGCTGGAGAGATATTCGATCCGCCATTGGTAGCACCGCAACCGCTGCACTTGGAACGGTGCCCCCGGATCAGAGAAACGACTGGTATGACGGCGAATGTGAGCAGTTAGTGGAAGAGAAGAATGCAGCATGGGCGAGATTGCTGCAACACCGCACGAGGGCGAACGAGGCACGATATAAACAGGCGCGGAACAGACAAAACTCGATTTTCCGGAGGAAAAAGCGTCAGCAGGAAGATCGAGACCGTGAAGAGACGGAGCAACTGTACCGCACTAATAACACACGAAAGTTCTATGAGAAGCTGAACCGTTCACGTAAGGGCCACGTGCCACAGCCTGATATGTGTAAGGACATAAACGGGAACCTTCTTACGAACGAGCGTGAGGTGATCCAAAGGTGGCGGCAGCACTACACCTGAATGGCGATGTGGCAGACGAAGATGGCGGTATGGTGATGGACCTGGGAGAACGCGCGCAGGACTTAATTCTACCGGCTCCGGATCTCCAGGAAATCCAGGAGGAGATTGGCCGGCTGAAGAACAACAAAGCCCCTGGAGTTGACCAACTACCAGGAGAGCTATTTAAACACGGTGGTGAGGCACTGGCTAGAGCGCTGCACTGGGTCATTACCCAGATTTGGGAGGAGGAAGTTTTGCCGCAGGAGTGGATGGAAGGTGTCGTGTGTCCCATCTACAAAAAGGGCGATAAGCTGGATTGTAGCAACTACCGCGCAATCACATTGCTGAACGCCGCCTACAAGGTACTCTCCCAAATTTTATGCCGTCGACAAGCACCAACTGCAAGGGAGTTCGTGGGGCAGTACCAGGCGGGTTTTATGGGCGAACGCTCCACCACGGACCAGGTGTTCGCCATTCGCTAAGTACTGCAGAAATGCCGCGAATACAACGTGCCCACACATCATCTATTCATCGACTTCAAAGCCGCATATGATACAATCGATCGGGACCAGCTATGGCAGCTAATGCACGAACACGGTTTTCCGGATAAACTGACACGGTTGATCAAAGCGACGATGGATCGGGTGATGTGCGTAGTTCGAGTTTCAGGGGCATTCTCGAGTCCCTTCGAAACCCGCAGAGGGTTACGGCAAGGTGATGGTCTTTCGTGTTTGCTATTCAACATCGCTTTGGAAGGGGTAATACGAAGAGTAGGGATTAACACGAGTGGTACAATTTTCAATAAGTCCGTCCAGATATTTGGTTTCGCCGACGACATAGATATTATGGCACGTAACTTTGAGAAGATGGAGGAAGCCTACATCAGACTGAAGAGGGAAGCTAAGCGGATCGGACTAGTCATCAACACGTCGAAGACGAAGTACATGATAGGAAGAGGTTCAAGAGAAGACAATGTGAGCCACCCACCGCGAGTTTGCATCGGTGGTGACGAAATCGAGGTGGTAGAAGAATTTGTGTACTTGGGCTCACTGGTGACTGCCGAAAATGACACCAGCAGAGAAATTCGGAGACGCATAGTGGCTGGAAATCGTACGTACTTTGGACTCCGCAAGACGCTCCGATCGAATAGAGTTCGCCGCCGTACCCAACTGACAATCTACAAAACGCTTATTAGACCGGTAGTCCTCTACGGACACGAGACCTGGACGATGCTCGTGGAGGACCAACGCGCACTTGGAGTTTTCGAAAGGAAAGTGCTGCGTACCATCTATGGTGGGGTGCAGATGGCGGACGGTACGTGGAGGAGGCGAATGAACCACGAATTGCATCAGCTGTTGGGAGAACCATCCATCGTTCACACCGCGAAAATCGGACGACTGCGATGGGCCGGGCACGTTGCCAGAATGTCGGACAGTAACCCGGTGAAAATGGTTCTCGACAACGATCCGACGGGCACAAGAAGGCGAGGTGCGCAGCGGGCAAGGTGGATCGATCAGGTGGAAGATGACTTGATGTAGCCATGGACCGAGCCGAATGAAGAAGACTCTTATATACCGCACAGGCCACTTAGGCCTTAGTCTGAATAAAAAAAAAAAAAAAAAGAAAAACATAGAAACATCAAAGTAATTTATTATCGAATCCTTCTTTAGCTTTAAATTATCTGTGGCATAAATTCGGCTAAACATATAGCTTATATTTTGTGTCGTAACGATATCTCAATTTACAAAACATGTCGTATCGGCATAATGTTTTAATCGGTTGCAACTGCTCAATAAATTATATTGCTTTTTAAAGTCATCGGGCACAATTTGCTTGTTTATAAATTAACTGTCAATTCATGCCATGAGGGATGCCTTTCTAACAGGCAACATACTACACGCAGATGAAATTACTCTTATTCTCTCTGTTTACTCACATTCGCCATGCGCTGAAGGTTGTCTCTCCTGCAGGCGGCATACTAAGCACGGAGACAGCTATCTCTTATTCTCTCTGTTTACATTCCGTTTGCCAGAACATACTCGATTGAACTAGTACAACACCATTCGAAATCTTGTACTGCGACTGAATGAAGTCGAACGAAATACATAATGCCGCAATTTTTTCGAAACGAATCGAAAAACTTACGAATCGAGTGATTCGATTCGAGATGCGCAATGTCACCCCTGGTTTTGGTCTGCCTAAGCGAATTCTATTGGTTTGAGCCTGCAATGCTAGATATATTTGAATTTGCAAAAAAAAAAAAGTAATATATCTGCAAGTTGATATGATATATTTGAATGGATTTTGATTCGAAAAATTGAACTTGGATTGGTGGTTTGAATGAAACATTTGATTTTGCTAATGGTTGATGTAATATGATTAATATATTTGAAAATTGAATTTGGTTTGGTTTCAAATATTTAAATGAAAATAGTTTTGGTTATTAACTAGAGATTTTATGGCAAAAATGGTATTGGATTAGAATATTATTTGAGAAAACTGCATATGCATACACAACAGATTCTGATAATGGGACAGAACTGAATATTTGACTTATATATTGGAAATGGGATTCATGAATAGTCTCCAGTTGGTGTTGTAAGCAAATGTGTGGGATTGCCAACCCAAAAATAACGACTTTGTTTTTCGATCCGGTCTAGGATGGGAAACATTTACTTCTTGTAGATAGTGTATTCATTGTGCTTGCCACATGTGCTTGTAAAAGCTTCAAATTAGTTACTGTGTGTGGAAATCCTATAGAACTAACGTGTATAGTAGGCCAAGCTCCAGTGGCAATGCAGGGCCATTAAGGTCACTCCTGACGGAGTCCAAGATTAAAAGTGCTCGCGATTTCGGGGGCACATCACTCGATACGGAAGCAACACTCAACTGTCATTTTTATTGTTTCACGCATGCTGCGACGCAGCAAATCTAAATTAACAAAAATGACAGTTGAGCGCCGCCTCTGAATCGAGTGGTGTGCCCCCGAAAACGCTAGCACTTTTAATCTTGGATTCCGTCAGGAGTGACCTTAAGGGGAAACTGTCCAGAATCCAAAAAAAAATCACCTCGCATTTTCAGAGGTAAGAATCACAACAAAGAAGCAACGAATAACTGTCATATTTTTATTTTAGCTTTCCTGCGTCGCAGCAAGCGTGAAATAAAACAATGACAGCTGCTTGTTGCTTCTTTATTAAAAGTGGTGCCCTTGAACAAGGTGGAATGAAATTGTATTCCAAAAATCTCGTCCTAATTGAATTGAATTTTTTTTGATAGTTTATTTTGGCACTGAATTCTAAAGACATTCCAGCTTTGGATTGGGATTACAACTCTTTCCATTAAATAGGAACTTTGAATTTGCATTTTGGGATCGCACATTGAATTTGGGATGTTCATCCCTCAGCAATGAAAAGATATTTGATTTGTTTCTTATTTTTGTGATTTTTTATAAAAGTAGGCACTTATGTTAACAAAAAACGCAACAGTACCCCTATTTCAAATTGGGTAATCCACTGCCAGTGTGCATTGATCGTTGGTCATAATCGATTTTGCCTTCATTCTTTATTAGACAGTCTAATCGGGCCACACAGCATCTCACAGCAGTGTTAGCGAATATAATAACATTTTTAGAGGAGGGACAGTCATTCGGCTAATAACGAAATTGCCACTGTCACTTGTCAATTCTCAAACATGTATTGTGAATGTGTTTGGCAACAAAAAGCCGTTTAGGTCATGGATTCAGAAATGTTGAAGGAAGTGAGAACGAACCTGTAGTGATGGATTGTTTATAGACCTTGCGAGATGGAGTCATGCGTAACGTCACGGCATACAAAATAAGGTACTATTGACCCTTTAAGTAACTAAAAAAATGAGCATTTTCAAACCCCCCTCCACTCCACCCTATGTCACACTTTTTGTATGAATAATTTAAAAATTTTGTATGGAATGTCACACTTCAGGAACCTCCCCCCTCTAAGCGTTACGTAATTTATGGATGCTTCCTTATCATTGATTGAATTGGTCCCATACCATCGAGGCTGTTTCCAGGATAGGACGGACCAACGCAAAGTATAACGACTTCAACGTATGTATATGGATCATGACATTCTTTAGTTATTTTAGACACAACCCCAAGTTGACGAATATGAATGTCAGTTCGGCATCGAGAACAAGTCCAAGATCTCGAAAGTACGGTTTAGCGATTCATTGCCGATTACGTAGTTGTGTATTGTCGAACACTGCTTGTGATGGAATTTTATGACAGAACATTTTGCTACTCTCTAAAGATGAGGAGAGAGCAATGAAGATTACGTTCGAAGAATTTGATCGAGTACGCGGAAATCGCTAAATTCGCCAGGCATACACCCATATCCTCCAACATTTTTTTAGCAAAAAAGTGTTACAAATATGTCAGGATAGTGTACAAATAAAACGTGAATAAGAATTTCGACTTAATGCATTTACAATTTAAAAGGACACTTCCACTCAATTGGAGCTACAAGTTCATCCGTAGATGGCTATTGATCTGTATGAAAAGAATAGGAAGAAAAGATTTGCTTAAATGCGAGATACCAGCCTTTTTATGTTTTCTTCGGAATGTTGTCAAAAGGACTTACGAAGTTTCTCAAACAAAAGGTTCAAATGCTCTCCGCATATCCACGTTATCCCACGCATTATACATCATCTGTTGGGATCAACATTCAATTGATGACAGATGGTTAGTTTTATCGCTTTCAAATGTTCGATGGCTTTCCCATTTTTCACGGACAATTCATCCGTCGGCATTCAACATCTGATAGCAGCCAAAGCTACCCATAACAATAACACATCTTTCGCCTGGCCGTGTGTCCCCTCCGTCCATCCATCCACACATCCACCAGCTGAACCGAGGAGCATGGGACCTGTCGAGAGCCGGCTTTGTTTCTCCGTCGGTCGTCGAGGTTCGTTCTTCGGTTCACGCCGCTTGTAACGAATTTTCCGACTCGAAGCATGGCATCGTCGTCGTACTCCAACCCAACTCCAACCCCGGGGAAGACACACATGGGGCGAAGGATGCTGAAGGCGACAGCGACGACGCCAACTGACGACAACCAAAAGAGACCCAGAGACAACAAAAAAATCGTCCCCACGTTCAGTATCGCGTTGGAAATTCTCGACACCGGGCGGAAGAAGTACGGAGGAATTTATCGCGGGTTAGTTACGCATTGTTTTTGTTTCGCGCGTCGTTTCGATCGTTGAATTTCCCAACACCTCTCGCTGTCCAATAGGCATTTGGCCGATTGAAACCAACCAGACGACAAATAATCACCACGGAGGCCGAGTGCGAGATTGTGTTGAATTTATGACCGATTGGCCGCCTTCTTCGTCGTTGCTTGCGGCACCGATTCCGCCGTTGTCGCCGCTGCGGTCCCCGGCACTTTGGGTCACCAATAATAGACTCGATGATATGAGGAGACAAACCGATTTGACCTGGGCAGAGCAGCCGTCGAAGCATCAGCAGCCGAACGACTACTCGACTACCGACAACAACACCAAGCGGGAGGAACAGCAGCACCGAACGATCCCACTAACGGCAGCAGTCCCATCCAAGATGTACGACCCGTCCAAATGGAACGAAAAACGTACGTAGAAGAAAGCTTAGCCAATCGGGTTCTTTACTTATGCCTTTCTGTGTCTAGCCGGACTATGCTGGCTGGCTTTGTCGATGATTGATGGCAACGTGGCGACCATATGGGGGCCAGGGGTCGAAAAATCGTTTGAAAGTTTTCCGCCAAAAATTTGGTTTCACATATCTTTCTGCGGAATTTTAAACCGAGCGTTTTATGAGTCGGTAACGGGACGATGATTGATTTATTTGTGATGTCAGTTTCGAGTGGGAGGAGTTAAAATGGAATCGAGCCGAGACAATAAAGGTGGGAGGTTTACTCCGATGAATACTGAAGATCAGCTGAGTGACGTTGTATGCTTATTTGGTTTCGGATTACGACACATATGTTTCAGAACGAGGGAAAGAGTGATAGTGATCTAGAAATGTTTACTTTCGCATGTGTTGTCATCAGGACGGTTACTAACGTTTCAATATGAATTTTAACTTCTTCTTTTTCTATGGATCTACATTCCAACTGGAACTTAGTCAGCTTTTCAACTTAATTAGCATTTCCTAATGTGACTAATTGAAAGGTTTTCTATGCCCACCAGCGCATGTATAGTTATCTTGTGTGGGCAAGCACGAAGCCCAGGAAGTAAATAATATTATCTACCTGAAAACATTCTGCACTTGACCGAGAATCGACCATCTCTGAATTGGCAATCCTACGCCTTTGCTTCCAAGGTTCTTCTCTACTGCATTTTAACGATTCAAAAATAACTGGATGTGACTATGGTGGATACCGCTGTAATCGAAATACTCTTACCAAAAAGTAGTGTTAATGAACTTTTGGATACAGAAAGCTACTCTCGAGGTTCTTAGTAAGGCAGGGTATATGTCTCAAACCTTGGTCTACTATGCTATGGTTGAACAAATTTATCTTTGTTAACCTTTGTTAACGCCAAGTAGTCAAAAACAGCAATAATTGTGCAAATTGTTATCCAATACTTATAAAACAAGGTAATTCATTACTATGTCTGAAACTCGATTTGTGCAATTGCATAACATGTGAAAGATTTAGTTCGCAAAATATATTGGAGGGTAACCACTTCCTCCGGTGGGGTTTGACCCCACGAAACCAGTACGCTAGACAGGTGCTTTCCCTACTAAGCTAAGAAGAACCTCCGTTGCCCTCCGCAGCTTAGTAGTAAGGTATTTCAGAACGTTAGCGATGGATACATCATTCTATGCCTCTGTTATTTATTTGTTCGAAATATTCACAGCCCACATAAATATTGAAAAACGGCCATTTTGTTAGAAATTCATTAAATTTAAATAAAAGTATTAGCTTTTCTCGGTAGTTTAAAGTCATGATCATTGATCAACCAACAGCATTAGCATGGCGCCTCAAATGGTTTTAATACAAAATATTTTTGTGTCCGGTGGGTTCGTTGATATTTCTGCTTTCTAGAATATTGTTACCATTAAACATGTTCACTGATTCATCGCCAGCCATAGTACCCACTTTTCCCGTGTTTTCGCTTGCCCAGGGAAACATTATGTCATTTAGCCGGAATAGACATATGGCCGAAATGGACAAACGACCGAACTGGTCATTTGGCCGAAAAAGTCGTTTGACTAAATGGGACATTAGACCGAAAATACCATTTGCCGAAATGGTGCTTTGACCAAAAAGATCATTTGATCGCAATGGTCGTTTGGCAGAAGCCTTGACATCTTCTGCCAAATGATGATTCGGCCAAACGATCTGTTAGAGCAAACTGGTCAAATTAAATTTTTTTCCGTGAAAATTTAAAAAAAATCACGGTTATGAAAAAAAAATTCTCGAAGAATTTTCCATTAAATAAAAAAACTTTGCAATTGTTGCACTTTGTAATGAATTTTATTAGGAAATTCCGAACAATTTTTCGTTGAAATCCGAAGATTTTTTTACTGGAATCCACAATTTGTACAATTTGCCGCGGGAGCTCTGAAGAATTTTGGAAATTCCGAAGAATTTCAAGTAGGTATTCCTCCAGAGTGTTTTCCGTGAATCTTCCGTGGATATTCCGAACATTATCCTGTAAAAATTTGCAACAATTTCCCGTAAAATCATAGCTGCAAACTTTTTTTTCACCGGGATATCAGCAACTTCTTCAACTTTTATTAGGATTCTCACAACCGAGCCCCAGCAAAAATTGTTTTCACCGAGATTTCTGTCAAAATTGCTTAAAATCAGCAAATAATTTGCCGAAAATCCAAGAATTTTAGAAACTTTGAAGTAGTCTGGAAGTGGAAAATTCGAAAATAATTACCGAACGGATGTTTTAAAAAAAAAAATTTTTTTGACAATTTTCTGGAAAAGCTCATCGGTTTCTTCCGGCGAAATTCAGAAGATTTTCCCATTAGACCCTGAATGCAATGGAACGGAACAGCGACAGTATGCCGTTATCGTCGCCGTTCCGTTCAATTGCGTTAGAGGCTTTAACGTCTTAATACCGGAAAAAAACGGATTTTTTTTTATCTGACGTGATAGATTGAGAGTTCGACTGCTTTTGTTACTCTGTTTGTGAGGTTTCGGCTTTTCAGTCTGGATATTTTTAGAACAACCGTTTGAGATCTGTCCCAACGTTTCGGCAAGTAGAACCACATTCATGATTTTTTCTAAACAAAACTTGTTAAACGGTCGTTCTAAAAATATCCAGACTGAAAAGCCACAAAAAACATTGTGTTTTTTATATACCAAAAAAAAATACGGAGGTAAAAACATACACTCAACCCTCTGTTTACGGAAGTTTTTTATACGTCACTTCGTTTTACGACCTTATTTTTACGGCACGTGACATAAAAAGAATTCGAAAAATTATTGACATCCAAAAGGAAGCCTATAAGTAGGCACTCTTAGAAACTCAAAGAACAAAGTAGATGCTTTGTATATTCATCATTTGCCTTCAACAATTGTTCCATTCCAAACGTAAAGAAATAGCTGTTATCTCTTTTTAAAAATGGTTCACGCCTTATTTGATATATTAAACCAAATTCCGTTCCAAGTCATCCAGGAAATTTCTGGAGTATAGGTCTTGATGTCTACCGCGCAATCGAAGGGCTGTTATCTCTTTTGACGTAGATATTGGGGTAACTTTACGATTGCAAAAAATCGAAAAACGTCACGAAAATATGATAGACTTGGATCGTTAATATCTCAGCCGTCTCTTGATGGGTTTTCAATTTTCTTGGACCATTAAATCAAGGAAGAGTCAACGCTTTATACCCGATGTATACTGATGTCGT
This sequence comes from Armigeres subalbatus, assembly GCF_024139115.2. NCBI lineage: Eukaryota > Metazoa > Arthropoda > Insecta > Diptera > Culicidae > Armigeres > Armigeres subalbatus. The sequence continues at coordinate 25,675,364 of NC_085141.1, forward strand.
TTTTTACGCGTTTTTTACACACATCGCTTTTTATGAGATTTTGTGATTTTTGTTCTTTATTCAGACATATTTTGGGATTTACGCGGTTTTAACGTTGTTTTAATTTACGCGACCCATATCCTCCGTGTAAAAACTGACTCCGTGTAAAAACATTTCCTTCGTTATTAATTGTTTAATTTAGTGTGGCACATACAATGGATACACTATGCCCAGGGTGTCCTCTAGAAAACATCCTAGTTCGAATCGAGAATCATTCTCGCCATCTCCGAATTCTACGGCTTTGGTCGCAAGGATCACTCTAGCCACCATAGACGTCAAATTAATGACTCTACGACACTACTCATAATTCCATTGCCCATAATGCCATTACTCCGAAGGCCATTGCCCCGAACGCCACAACCCCGAATGAGTCACTACCCCGAATGCCATTACCCCTAATGGGACACTACCCTGAATGAGCCAGTACCCCGAAATAGTCATTATTTCGAGTTTATACTTCATTTCCATGAAAAAAATGTTACTCGATAAAAGTTTATTCAAATTTCATATGAATGAACAATAATTGGAACTGAAACTGTTTTAATGCAGTATGGAACTAAGTATTCTTACTCTGTAAGATCCCGTTCCACTTCGTATGGCACTCTTCAAGATTCCTGAATGGCAGGGGGAGATTATGCAGCACGTTTTCATGCACAATGCAGAGAGTTGGAGGTAATTGCGGTCCACGTCAGTAGGCTACTAGGGCAACAAGGTAGAAGTTGTTTATTGGTCGCTGTAGTAAAAGCAACGGATTCTGGATGAAGCGTGGTCTAAATCTCAAAATCGACGAGGGGGTGAATGGGTGAGTAAGAGTGAGTGAGTGATATAGTGAGTGAGTAAGAGTGAGTGTGTGAGTGAGCGAATAAGAGTGAGCGAGTAAGAGTGAGCGAGAAAGAGAGAGCGAATGATTGAAAGTAAATGAATGAGTAAAAGTGGATGAGTGAGTAAGAGTGGTTAAGTTAGTAAAAGTGGGTGAATGAATGAGAGTGAGTGAATGAGTAATAATTAGTGAGACAGAGGAAGTGAGTGAGTGAGAGTTTGTGTATGAGAGTGAGAGAGAGGGAGATCTTGTTCGTCTTCAGGAAGTTGCGTTGACTTAAAGAAGGCATCATCTCGTTTCCCCTTATATCGAGCAGACGTTCCTTTTAAAAAGGCAGTATATCCTCTGTGTGCCTTATCGAGGTATAAGCACGTCCATTTAAAGAAGGCATCATCTCCTCTGTGAGCCCTATACCAGCAAACACGTCCATTTAAAGAAGGCATCCTCTCCTCTGTATGTCTTATACCGGGCAAACCCGTCTATTTAAGGAAATAAGGAGATGATGCCTTCTTTAAATATACGCGTTTGCCCGGTATAAGGCAGACAGAGGAGATAATGCCTTCTTTAAATGGACAGGTTTGCCCGGTATAAAGGAACAAAGAGGAAATTATTTCTGATGCCTTCTTTAAATGGACGCGTTTGCCCGGTATAAGGCAAACCGCGGAAATAATGCCTTGTTTAAATGAACTTGTTTAAATGAAAATCTAAACCGTTGGTTAAACTGGTTGGTTAAAAACTGTTGCGATTCATCGATATCTGTTGGTGTCAAACATAATAATAGAATACTACAGATTCTAAATGTTTTCGGGGTAATTGCCTTTCGGGGTAGTGTCCCATTCGGGGTTATGATTTTCGGGGTACTGTCCCATTCGGGGTAGTGGCCTTCGGGATAATGCCATTCGGGGTGGCTCCACCCCAGTACCCCGAATGCCAGTACCCCGAATCCCATTACCCCGAAGGCCACTACCCCGAATGGGACAGTACCCCGAAAACCATTACCCCGAATGGGACACTACCCCGAAATCCATTACCCCGAAAGGACAGTACCCCTAAAACATTTCGAATCTGTAGATTTCCAGTATCATTTTTCACACTCACAGATATCGATGCATCCAAAACGACAATCTTTGCAAAGAATGAAAAATAGTTACTTAGAGTTACTTTATTACGCATTAAAGATTTAACCAACTGTTTAACCAACAATGTTGATTTTTCATCTAATTATTTTAAATTGTCATTCCAGGAAAACTACTATTCTACGAAATATAGTAAGGGGTGGTGATGTCTCTTTCAATATGGCGTGTTTGCAGAGGAGACAATGGCATAAGACGAACAGAGGAGATGATGCTTTCTTTGAATGAATGCGTTTGCCCGGTATAAGGCGAACAGAGGAGATGATGCCTTCTATAAATGAACACGTTTGCTCTGCACCAGGCACACAGAGGATATAATTCCTTCTTTATGCGCTGGCCCGGTATAAGGCGATCAGAGGAGATAATACCTTTTTTAAATTAATCCTTTTTCCCTGTACAAGATATACAGAGGAGATTATGACTTTTTAAATGAACACGTTTGCCAGTTACACAGTACACAGAGGAGATAATGCTTTCTTTATGCGTTTGCATTGTATGAGACGAACGGAAGAGAGGATGCCTTCTACAAATCAACGCTTCTTTCCAAAGACAAACAGAGCTCTCTCTCTCACCTACTCACAATATATTACTCACTCACTCACTCGGTACTGCAAAAGATCGTGATTGTCATAAGACAGAGAGCGCTTTTTTCTATATCTGGCGACCAAATGAAAGAATCGTGGGTTCTTTGATCAATTTTGCACGAAAAGCGCTCATGAAAGGATGTTGTGCTTTGTTTTAAAATTAAAATTTCTAATTTATTCTTAACAGATATATGCAGAGAACGATAAATTACTAACTTTCTCTTATTCACTCACTCAATCTTGCTCACTCATTCTCTCTTGCTTACTCTCTCACTCTTACTCATTCGCTTATTTTTACCACTTACTTACTCTTACTCGCTCACTCACTCACTCACTTTTACTCACTCACTCACTTTTACTCATGCACTCATTCTTACTCACTCACTCACTCACTCACTCACTTTTACTCACAAGCTCATTCTTACTTACTCACTCACTCGCTCTTACTCATTCATTCACTCTGTTACTCACCGGGGCAGCAGGGACTTTGTCCAAGGGCTTGACGACCCCTCCTCATGGCCACTGCGAGTTAGACCGGGACCATCGTCCCTAACCCCTAATCCCAAGGCGTCAAGCGACCCGTGCCGAGGATGCATGGCCAGGGGGTGAAATAATAAGCTAGGCCTTTAACGGAGCCTGTGGGGTACCTGGGCACCCTCCACAGTAATTGTCCCTTACCGCGTTATGCTGGGCTCTGGCGTGGTGGACCTCTTTTCCCGAGCAACTCGTGGGACCAAAATGGAAAACCAAGTCAATTCTTCAATTAGTGGTAGTAGTGTAGGCGACAACCCCTTCGCAAGAGGTGGGTTGTTCAGGTCTCCACCTAGGAGGCCAGAGGCAATAGTCGGCAGCTCAGTGCGCAGCGCCAGCGTGGGTCACTCAACCTTCCTCTCGGCTATAAAAACGCCGGTAGGGGTTATTGACGGCCCATGGCTTGTGGAGGCGATGAACCGCAAACGCGATGGGCTTTCGGCCTTCGAGGTGGCGACGGAACAGCTGGACGCCATCATCGACTTTGCGTCATCGAAGCATAATATCAGTAAGGACCTCAAGAGGAGCTTGCAGAAACTTCGAAAGTCGATGCTGGACGCCAAGCTGGAGAGGGCGGTCGGGACGGCCAAGTGTAAACCCGTGAAATCGGTGGAGTCGAGGTCTACCCAGCCTGAGGCCCAAGGATTCGCGGACTCGGGCAAGGTCGAATCGACCGAAGGCGTGCCAGCTAAGACGGTGGTGCCAAAGTCTACCCAGACTGAGGCTCAAGTATTTGCGGGTACGTCAGGGGTGACTGCTCCAACGGAGCAGACACAAAAACAGGAGACAGTCTCCAGGGGATGAGCTCCTGAGGGACCGCTCCAAAACGCGGAGGGTTACTACCCCGAACAAGGGTAGTGGGGCTGGGAAGCTGAACCCCGGTCAGGTACCTCCAAAACCGGGGGAGGAAGGACCTGGAAAGGTCCGTCCACTCAGGCAAGACGGTGGTAAGGGGTTACGGCAGGCTGAAAGTTCTCAGCCGCACCAGACCAGGGAAATAGAGGGGAATGACGCCTCCTGGACCCTGGTCAAGAACAAGAGGAAACCGAAGAAGTCAAGGGCCGAAAAGAAGGCCCAGGCGAATGAGGGTAGCAAGAAGTCTAGGGTAGGCGCCAATCGCTCCAGGGGCGATGCCCTAGTCATCACGGCGGACGAGGCTAAGTACTCGGATGTTTTGAAGGCGATGAGGAGTGACGTCAAGCTCGGTGAACTCGGCGCCGACGTACGTCGAATAAGACGTACCCGGATGGGCGAGATGATACTCGAGCTGAAGCGGGGCGTCTCGCAAAAGGGCGCCGCCTACAAGAAGTTGGCGGAGGAGGTCCTAGGCGAGACGGTAAAGGTGAGGGCACTCACGACGGAGGTGAATCTAAGGGTTAAAGACCTGGACGAGATCACCGAAGTCGAAGAGCTCGTCACGGCACTGCGGCGACAGTGTGAAGTGGAGACGCCCACCGCAGCCGTTCGGCTACGGAAAGGTCCGGCAGGGACGCAGGTAGCATTGGTTCGGCTATCTGCAGCGGACGCCTCCAAGGTAGTCAAGTTAGGGAGCGTCAAGGTGGGATGGTCGGTATGCCCTGTGCGCATATACGAGCAACCCGAAATTTGCTTCAAGTGCCTGGAACCGGGGCACAAGCAATGGGACTGCAAAGGCCCTGACAGAAGCAATCTCTGCCGACGCTGCGGATTGGAGGGACATAAGGCACAATGCTGCACGAACCCTCCCAATTGTTTGATTTGTTCCAGCAAAGCTGTGAACAGCAAGCACCCCATGGGGGGTTCGATGTGCCCGGCGTTTAAGCGTGCTGCAAAATCAAAGTGCTGGTAACGCAGCTGGCTTGCTCGGCTTCGCCCGAGTGTTTGGTGTGCGCAGGTTTAGAGGAAACGGCGGAACACGTGTTGTTCGTGTGCTCACGTTTTCGCGCAATGCGTGACCACATGCTTGCCACATGTGGTCTGGACACTACCCCGGACATCCTAGTTCGGAGGATGTGTAAAGACGAAGTTGGCTGGAACGCCGTTTTATCGGCTATCGCCCAAATCGTCTCGGAGCTACACAGAAGGTGGCGCGTGGACTCAAGGATGGCTAGTTCAGGCACAAATAAGAGGTGGTCCAAGGGATCGGAGTCGGCTTCATGGGTCATACCGGTGGTCATGCTCTGTGGTCGAACTCGATCCTTTTATTGAACAAGTGGCCGCGCGAAGAACAACATGGTATCGTCGCTTTCGCGGCGTCGGTCAACCGGGCGGGTTCCGAGCCCGAGGACGGAAAGGGGTCCTCGTCAAGGCTGGGGCAGGCGTAGGCCTCGCGTCGGCAAGTCCCTCTGTGTGCTGGCGAATAGGCCCTATCGCAGAAAGGTCAATTTAGGGTGCACGCGGCATCATCATTCTTGATACCAGTCGTGCAGAGGGAAGCAGGCGCGAAGTCGACCCTTCCCACCTTCCGAGGATATAGGGCGTGGTAAGGCCACCTGGAAATCCGGCAATGCGCTGGCACGATACCATGGTGTTCTTCTAAAAAGCGAGTCACGATTTTCGATGCTGCAAGGACACGCAGCTAACCTCGAGGGTGCATCATGCACTGGCCCCCTTTGAAGCATTATTTTCTGGTTGTACCGAAGGGACGATGGGCTTGGCGGCAATGGAAACGGTTTAGCTGATCAGGATGCAGTCCTGCCTCCCTCATTGGAGGTGGCCCCTAACCCAGCACTTCCTGGTCAACCCAGGATGTCTGTTGAGCAGATTCCCCTCCATTGTTTAGGAAGAAAAAACTCTGTTACTCACTCACTCACACAGTTTTACTCACTCTTACTCAATCTTACTGACTGTTACTCATTCTTACTCACTCACTCGCTCTGACTCACTCACTCTCTTTCTCTATTACTCACTCACTCTAACTCACTCACTTACTCTTACTCACTCACTCACTATTACTCATTCGCTTACTCACTCTTCCTCACTCACTCACTCTTACTCACTCACTCTTACTCACTCATTCACTCTCACTAACTCACTCTTAATCACTCACTTACTTTTGCTCACTCACTTGCTCTTACTCAATCACTCACTCTTTCCCATGCGCTGAGTTACTTTTACTCACTCACTCTCTATTACTCACTCACTCTTACTCATTTAATTACTCTTACTCATTCACTCACTCTTACTCATTCGTTCACTCACTCTTACTCACTCACTCAATCTAACTCACTCTCTCACTCACTCTTACTCAATCACTTAGTCTTACCCTTTCACTCGGTTACTCAGTTACTCACTCGCTCTCTATTACTCACTCGCTCCACTCAGTCACTCTGACTCGCTCACTCATTCTTACTCATTCGCTCACTCACTATTACTCGCTCACCGCTCACCACCCACTCTTACTCACTTTTACTCATTCACTCAATATTACTCATTCACTCAATATTACTTATGGCTAACTCACTCTTACTCAATTACTCACTCCTACTCGCTCATTCTCTCTTACCCACTCAATCAGACTAATACTCATTCTCTCATTCAATTGTAGAATCTAAGAATTGGATCACGGTGCTTTTACTATAGCGACGAAGAAGCAACTTCAACTTTGTTGCCTTTGTAGCCTTGCTGACGTGGACCGCTGTTAACCGCATTGTGTGCAGTTGGCCTTCTCAATCGTCAAATTTGAAACACATGCAAGTTGGCGGCCATTACCGCTCGCGAAAAATTGGAAACTTAGTACTATACTGCGTTGAAACAGTTCCAGGTGAAGGTTAATTCGTATGAATTCTAAATAAACTTATTAAGCAACATTTTTTCACCGAAATGAAGTATAAACTTGAAATGAGAACTTATTCGGGGTACTGGCTCATTCGGGGTAGTGTCCCATTCGGGGTAATGGTATTCGGGGTAGTGACTCATTCGGGGTAATGGCCTTCGGGGTAGTGGCCTTCGGGGTAATGGCATTATGGGTAATGGAATTATGGGTAGTGTCATAGAGTCATTCGGGGTACTGGGGTGGAGCCCAAATTAATGCTACTTATACTGGGCTTCTGGCTGGTGCAGTTCGTTTCTGCTAACTTACAGGCGCATTTTCTCTTGAAAGTTTGACAGCAGCTTCTCGCTTACCTCTATTGATGCCAGTGCAGAGGGGCTCGGAATCTTCTTCGCTGGTCCAGCTTTCACGATGAGCTTTTCTGTAATGAGCCACCAGGGAGTTTAGACTGACTTAGTGGCGGGTACTTAGTCTTAGTCTCTGTTCCAGTTTGCGTCGGCGATGCTTGGAGCTGATAGAGCCAGGGTTGTGCTGAATCATTCTCATACAATAATTATTGGAATAATCATTTGATAACTTCTCAGGATGCTTGCTTCGGATGCAATGCTTCGAATCGAGATACAATTATCGAACGATTCTTACTTTCTAGAGAGTTTTTATTTTTTGATAATTCGGATATATGATCGCTTGAGAGTGTTGTTCATCCACGATTATTTGAACATTTTATTTTATCATTATTTTCAAATGTTGGTCTAAAAATTATATACATTACCGGGGCTCGTAATGCTCACTCAATCTCAGGTTATCTCAGGTTAAGAAAATATATTTAAAATATGGATATGAAGTGAAATTTGCAATTCTTTTTAAAATTCTAGAAATGAAAGGGCCAATGTTAGGTGTATGTGTTTGAGAAATTTGATTTTCTATTCTCAAAAAATATATGGAAGTTTTTTAAAAACTTATGAGAATTGAGAAACTTAGGATTTAAAGCACTGAGTGACTCCAAGAAACGGAAGGTTGGTATAACCATCGCTTTTTCATTGAAGATTGGCAAGAGAAATTTTATTCACCTTGACAAGGAGACAGCAGGTTTGCTTTATTGGTTCAAAAACTGTTTCTGTGTTGAGAAAATATTATGTTTGATTTGATTTTGATGGAATTTTAACGACTTTACAAGTACGAAATGGATATTTATATTGGGAAAGCTGCAAAGGTAAGGTGCTCAATTAGTATAAATTTACAATATTGATTCAAATAATTTGCGGAAGAGTGAATTATGGAAGCACTCTTCACTCGTGCAAACACCAAGTCTGAAAATGTAGCACATATTAGTTTTGCTGTTGGTGATTTTTTGTCAAAACAGTTGAAACCATTTCAAGGACGGAGAACTTGTTACGGAATGCATATCGGCTGTTCTTGACATCGTCTGCCCTGAGAAAAAGCCTCCTTCAATAGCATTAGTAGCAAGTTCTCGCAGAATATTTGAAAACTACGTTATGTCTAGCCTAGTCTAGCCTAGTCTTCACATACACAGCCAGTTCGTGAAAGAATCCTGCAAAGTGATAGATTCGATTCGACTATATCTTGCTTGTCAATATTCATATTTAAGGCGCATCGTAAATGTAGTTCATACATAAAAGCGGCCAGGCTTATTGTGCAGCATTGTTTAAATACTTGTGAGAATCAATTCTTAGCCTAAGCCATAGAACGGGGACATCTCGTACAAACCGTGCCATTTGCATGATTAGGTAATGGTTATTGAATCGTTGGGAGTGAATAAGCTAAGATTTGAAAACTACGTCATGTGAAAAAAAAAGCCTGCCTCAGATTATCTATTCCCGCAAGCGATGAAAATACTGATGTGAAAAACATGGCACAGGTAGCTATCTTCTCAAGGGGAATTGTAGATCGTCTTCAAATCACATAGGAATTGGCAGCTTTGATTCCAATTAGGGGAACGACTACTGGAAAAGACTTGAGGAAAGTTGTAAGTGCTGTCCAATGAACAGCTTGAAGTAGCTCGAAATTATTCCCATCCCGCTCATGTCCATTTGTTGACAAAAAAGAACGAGCAAGACGGGAGAAACTTCGAGCTACTTCTAGCTGCTGCTGCGTTATGACCTGTAGGAAGCAACTTGGGCTCTCCTTTAAAAACTGGCCTTACATCTGATGTCGCTGGCACCGGCAATAATGATGGGAAAGAACACTGTCATTATGATATTTCTAAGATAGGAGAAATGAAGAAAGGAAAACATTCGTTATTTTGAAAATATTAAAACAAAATATATTCCAAATATTTTCTGGTACGCCAGCAAGTGATGATTCTGAAAGTTGATTCGTGGCTTCAAATGGTTGTACCCTTGTACGTAATAAGTTTACGGCCTCTGTGACTATTATGGACTTTTTGAAAACTGCCAAATATAAAGTGACCAGATATTTTATGGACTAATCCGAGACACTTTACTTGATACTAGATGGGATGCAGCAGATGGGGTATCATACTCCACTGTACTCGATACTCCGGAACACTTTATGCATTAGGGATTTTTCTCCTGCCAACCTACAATACAATGCTGGACAAAATTAAAATCAAAACGACCACATCTGCGTCAGCCGAAAATAGTGACAGAGCCTTTTTGATGTCCGGAAGGAACGCAGTGATGGTATCGTGGCTGATCATCACCTACTAATTACAGAGATCTTGATCAAAAATTTGGTTAAAGTTAACCTGAATCTGATATGGCAGCGGTTCTCAACCTGGGGTACATGTACCCCTGGGGGTACTTTCACTGGCCCTAGGGGGTACCTCGGACAAAAATGCGTAATGGCGGATGTAATTCTGTTTTTTTATTTCAAAAATTTATGTTGTACATAATATGCAATGCGATCAATAAATCCCAATTTAATCCTGCCTTCCACAATCAGCACAATGTATGAAGGGCTGCGGAACAAAAGATCAAACGAACAAAACGTCGAATGAACAAAATGATTCGGAAATCTTTTTCCAAGCAGCTCGAAGGCCTCCTTTCAAGAGGCTCGTAAGCCTCCTGGGTACTTCAGAAGCCTCCTTTCAAGTGGTTAGGCTGCCTTCTTCCAAGAAGCTCAGAAGCCTCCTTTCAAGAAACTCAAAAGCCTCCTTCCAAGAGGCCCCGAAGCCTCTTTCCAAGAGGCTCGGAAGGCTGCTTTCAAAAGGCTCGGAAGCCTCTTCGGAAGTCGCTTTCAAGAGACCTAAAATCATCCTTCCAAAAGTCTTGGAAGCCTCCTTTCAAGAGACTTGGAAGCCTTCTTTCAAGAGGCTCGAAAGCCTTCTTTAAAGAGGCTGGGAAGCCTCCTTTCAAGAGGCTCGGAAGCCTCCGTTCAAGAGGCTCAGAAGCCGCTTTTCAAGAGGCTCAGATGCCTCCTTTCAAGAGGCTCAGAAGGCTCCTTTCGAGAGGTTCGGAAGCCTCTTTTCAAGAGGTTCGGTAGCCTCCTTTGAAATGGTTAGATTGCCTTCTTTCAAGAAGCCCGTAAGCCTCCTTTTAAAAGGCTCGGAAGCCTCCTTTCAAGAGGCTCGGAAGCCTCCTTTCAAGAGGCTCGGAAGCCTCCTTTCAAGAGGCTCGGAAGCCTTCTTTCAAGAGGTTCGGAAGCCTTCTTTCAAAGGGCTCGGAAGCCTTCTTTCAAGAGGCACGGAAGCCTTCTTTCAAGAGGCTCGGAAGCCTTCTTTCAAGAGGCTCGGAAGCCTTCTTTCAAGAGGCTCGAAAGCCTCCTTTCAAGAGGCTCGAAAGCCTCCTTTCAAGAGGCTCAGAAACCTGCTTTCAAGAGGCTTGGAAGTCTACTTTCAAGTGGTTTGGAAGCCTCCTTTCAAGATGCTCGGAAGCCTCACTTCAAGAAGCTCGGAATTCTTCTTTCAAGAGGCTTGGAAGAATACTATCAAAAGGCTCAGAAGCGTACTTTCAAAATGCAAAGGAAGCCTTCTTTTAAGTGACTCGAAAACCGCCTTCAAGAGGCTCGGAAGCCTATCTACAAAAGGTTCAGAAGTCTTTAATCAAGAGGCGCGGAAACCTACTTTAAAGGGATTCAAAAGCGGAAAGGAGCTACCCTTCAAAGGCCTCGGAATTATTTTTTCAAAAGGAATGGAAGCCTACTTTCGAGAGGGGGTACCTCAAATAATGCAACAGTTCGAAGGGGTACCTCTCAAGAAAAAGGTTGAGAACCGCTGTGATATGGGAAAAAGTAGACACGAAGTTCCAACCGCGGCAGGCACGTGTCCGCCCCAGAAGATCATGTGTGGACCATATAGTCACGACGCAAAGCGTTCCGAATAAAATCGTCGACCTCATCGAAGCGCAGTCTGAAGTCTTTACTATGCAGAGTCCTGCATAACGGAGTTTTGTCTAACCCCATCCCGATAGTCGCTAGTGTGAGGCAAGGATTGTTCCTCATCGTAATCGACAAGATCATAGCGGATGCGATTGATCGTGTACTAAAACGTGGGCTGCTCTGGCAGCCTTCCTTGCAGCACACATGTTCCACACGGATCAAGCAAGGGCTACTTTTGTGAGTTTAGGTAATATATGAAGATCCAATCAGATTAGTCAACGCAATAAATTTCGAATATTCAACTATAATGTGAAAGCAGTGTTGTTATACGCCAGTGAGACTTGGTTTGTATCAACAGAGATCACGCAAAAACTGCAAGTATTTATCAACTGATGTCTTTGATGGTCTTTGGGGGAAGAAGCAATGTTTTACAATCTAAACCTCGTGTTGTGTATTTTGTTTGAGGCTTAGGTTCGATTCATGCTTCAGTCATGGAATCTCTTTAACAAGCGAAACATTCTCCACTTGATTGAAGGTCTTATGGGTATTTCCGTTTTGTAGGTAGTTAGATCTTCGTAGATTTGAGGACCACCATCGGGGGTGACAATAAGTCTTGGGGGTGACAATGGGTCATCGCTTTCACCGGCAGCCTGGAGGTCGGATAGCAAAATCGTTCAAAAAGGTCTCTTATATTTTAGTTTTTCTGCCCTTAGATACATTGAATCCATTCTACAATCATTTTAAGTAGTTGAAACAGTCACCCATTCTCACCCCCATTTGACCCATTGTCACCCCCGACGACGGGATACTTAAATTTTAACGAATTTTCCTATACTCTAGCCGTTCGAGAACTGCAACATGTTTACATGTCGGTGAATACAATAACATCCCGTTCAAAAAACTTCAACGCATTCTAGATGCTAAATTTGAAAAGAAGAAGAAAGAAGTTTATGATAAATGACAAAATGAGAACAATTGGTCCAAAATAAAATCCAATACATCTTCATAATTTTTGATGTTTTGTGTCTAATTGAAGGATGCACGCCAATTTTTTCTACAAAAGCTACCGAAAAATGTTCCCTGTGTTTGAAACTGTCATAAGTTTTGGTGAGTCAAGAATTAACCAAAAACGAGGGGTCCATAGAAGTGATTTCCTTGTATAACTGATGAGAGGTCCATCTTTCTGAGAAATTCAAGTCGAACCCTCTATAAACACGCCGAAACCTTTCGAATGAACAAAAAATTAGGCATTTTTGAGAAAAAATTTCCATGAAGAAATCAAAATGTTCCATTGAAAAAAATACACAATATATATAAATAAAATAATATTGGTAATAAACAATCACAAAATTTTCCACAAAATGAATATATCTTTTTTCATTAAAAATTTAAAACTTTCTACAAAATAATAAATAAAATTAGAAAAAATTAGAAAATTGAAAAAAAAATCCAGCAAAGCAATAAAATAAATTTTTCTTGAACAATAAACGCTTTTAAAGAAGGGGTTATCCGTAGGAAAAGTGCTCAGCTTTATTGATTTTTTATATTTCTTCATGGAAATTTTCATATTTTATAGCTCTTTATTAATTTTTTTTTTTGTGGAAAGTTTTTAATTTTATTGTGAAAAAAAATAATATTTATTTTGTGAAATATTTTGTAATTGTATATTGCTAATGATTTATTTATTTATGGATTTTGCATTATTTAGGAAAATTTCGTATTTATTTATTGCTTTCTTCTACCCCCTCCATCCATTTCCCAATTTTTCATGTAAAATTTCTTTTGTAGTTATTTAAATATCTACAGCTGGTTAAGGCTTTGGGTTAAATAACCATTTAAGGAATGCATGGTGCCAGTCTAATATTTGCATACACCTCCACTGCTCTACTTCATGATAATGGAACATTCGCGGTTTTTATACAATGATGTATGGTAAAGGTCTCGCATGGAAATTTTCTCTCATAATTGCATTGCATAAATGCCACAACTTCTTCCCGCATGACCGATCAAAGCGAGTAATGCTTTGTGGAATGATGTTTTGTTTCACCAACGAAGAGGTTTCCTTATTCATTTTAGGGGTATTCACTAAACGGCGTAGGTTGCTGCGTATCTGATTATAGAAATGTTTCACGCACAATCATAAGGGACATATTTCAAATCGCCCATGAAACATTTCTATAAACAGATACGCAGCAACCTACGCCGTTTAGTGAATACCCCTTTTGTATTTGCTCATGTGCGTTATTTGCGTATTGCTCCCAAGATTGCACCACATAAAAATGAGATTCTTATTTAAAAATAAATAATCTCTGAAGCGGTCGTAATGAATTTCAACTACCATGGGGTCTATCATTTTAATTTACATTATTCCCTGAACTGTCTTCCGTCGCGATTATGTCTTCTCTTCAAGATCATCAAAAGCTTTACTGCTCAATCAACGCCCTGGAATAGCTTCATTGACAGTTAAATCACCGTCAATATCATATCACGATTATCACCAGCGGCACAAAGCAACAATTTCATCCCGTCCTTAAAAGGCATGGCCCATTATCTGTGCCGTAAAACCCCTCAGGCCCTTGTAATAAAGCCCGGAATTTGCCTGCTGTCCTTTGTTGCCGAAAATTTAAATAAACATTGTCCTCCTGGTCACGCAGTAATGGGCAGCACTCCCTCAATCAAAAGCCACTTTATTTCCATCGTACGATGATGCCCAAACAGCAGCTACTGTTTACATAACTCAACAAAATTGCAGAACAATTAACACCACCAAATGTTAACAATTGAGCAAAATGCAGAACCTTTCGCTCGTAAAACGCCCACTTTGCCACATCGTAAACCGCACGGCGGTCCCATTTACATCAATTTTCGAGCGCTAATTCCTTTGCCACTTCTCCCTCATATTTACTCTCTATTGCCAAGTGGCAGTCAATGGGTTCGCCATCCCGCCCCACCCAAGTGCCGCAACCGAGTACTGAGTGGCAGAGCAGCGCTTTTCCTGCGAGAAGACTTATTTGCGGCGATGGAGCAGCAGAGTCTTATCTCAAGTGGGCCCTCGCAGCGCCAGCCTACCGTTTTTCCTCCCGATGATGAGGGGTTGCCGAGTTGGGAGAGCATGCCTCGAAAGCCTCACTAATTTATTCCACACGTGCTTGTTTTGTGAAATGAGCTACGCAAGCCGGGAAATCACATCACACCCGCGTTGTCGATTGCGCGATATGCTCCACCGCTAATGCGAACACGTTCCCACTAAATTGTTGGTTCGATGAGCAACGATTTCTACTCGGAAAGGAACCCGGTGGGAATAGGCATTTGACTTCTGACCTAGTGGCACGGAAGTGGAAATTGATGGAAGTGGTTTCAACACAAGCGAGGCAAGGTGCGCCACAGTCAGTGCCGTGGTCTGAGAACAATATGTTTGTTCGTCCCGACTAGAGGAACGGCACCGTCCAGGTCGAAGTACAATAATATAGTAATATACCGGTGAGAACAGGCCAACTTCCGAGCCGTGGCACTGTGGGTAAATGTTCGTAATTACTTACGGTAAGCGAAATTGATATTACTTTATTGTTTTCACTATACTATTTGCTATTCACGGATTAAGGAAATTATTTTGAGCTTTTTAATGGAAGTCGGGTTAAGTACGAGACACTGAAGAGGACCTTACTGTTGAGGTTGAAATACGTATCTGTCAAGGTACAATTGAGTGGTAAAATTAAATGGGATTGTACAAACTCGTCTTATGACAAGATCTACGGATTGCTTTTTTTTATCTATTGCATTTATTTGACAGGCTCAGGCGTGTATAACACTTAACGGAGTCGAGACTCTTTATGATATTTACAAACCATATCATTATTATTAACAGTTAGTAAGGGGAAAGGGACATTGACCAAGATACTCGTGGCGACTCAAGGTTAGATTGCGTAATTTCAGGATGGACAGGGTTGGGATTTTGGTTTGGGATATTTTAGCTGCTCATCCGGGTATTTGACGTCAAAAACGTTGTAGCGTAGCTTGTCCTTCTTGCAAATAAATCCGTATTTTTTAAATTGTATTATAATTGCCTATTAAAATCAATCAGTTAATAATTGTACTTGTACATAGCAAAAAATCGGTATACATTTAAGAGAATTTTAATTAGCTTTTATAGAGTAAAACAACTTACTGGGAATATCTCTGTGAATAAGTTCTGTATATCCTCAACAACGCCCGAGTCGTATCTAATTATTTAGTGTTAAGGTAATTATAAGAGGATATAGTTTGATTTATTATTTCAACCTAGGGGAAAAGACGGCTTTGGCAGGTTTTGTTCTATTATTGGGAGGGGGGTTTTTGTCGACCGAATTTTATGAAATTTGGCCACAATATTCTTTTATATGCAAAGAATGTTTGGGCCGAATTTGAGCATAATCTGTCATAAAACCTCCTGCCAATAATAGAACAAAACCTGCCAAAGCCGTCATTACTCCTACCAGCATTAATTTGGATATAATTGATTTTAAGGGGCCCTCCTTAGTGCGGTAAAATGCTCGGCTACAAAGCAAGACCATACTGAGGGTGGCTGGGTTCGTTTCCCGGTGCAGGTCGTGATATACGAATGCAAAAATAGTAACCTGGCTTAGAAACCTCGCAGTTAATAACTGTGGAAGTGCCTAATGAACACTAAGCTGCGAGGTGGCTCTCTCCCAGTGTGGGGATGTAATGCCAATAAGAAGAAGAAGAAGAATATTTTAGCCAAATAGATAGTTTTTATAAATATTAAACCAATTTCAAGTTAATATTAGGAATCACACCGTTAGAGCATCTTCCACATTTGATAATAATTTCCACTATTTCTGTTTTGACGTTGGACAACGTCTTAGTCGAAAGTACTGGGTCAAATCAGAATCTAAAATTGGAAACCGTCACGAAATCATGTAAGATTTTTAACGATAATAGAGCCTTTATCTTTCGATGGATTTTTTGAGATTTATATATCAATCTTGGAAACTCTTCAGCAATTTGTCAATTTCATTGAAACTTTTGATTACTCACGATAAGCTATTAGAAATTTCAACTCTTGTACCCAGTAAAAATATCAGAATCAACCAATCCCGTTCAAACACGGACATCAGAATGATATAAATCACGGACCTTTTGACCACCGTTTCATTTTCTCTGGGTATAAATAGACCCGTGTTTTGCGTCCGCGCGTCATTTCGATTTGAGGATCCACGGAGAGCGTACAGAAAGATGGCAGTGAAGGCGGTGTTTGCTGCATCTGTAGCGGCTCAACGGCAATCAGACTATCGTCGGCGTCATCGGCATTCCAGGGAAAATTTCTCGCATGCAGAAATGTACCTCACCGCGCTGCTGCCACAAACGCCAGCGGAATATGCAACAGATAGTCCAAATGCTGCGAACGAAATGGTGCAATAAATTCGAACAATGAATGAAGTTCAAATCTGTAAATACGCTCTTCCAGCGATTATTGTGGCCCTGAAAAGGGCCTTTTGGTTTATTAGACAGTTAATCCGCTTCATTTTCTCAGCGGCACCAAGTAACTCTAATGCTGTTGCCCTGTGAGAAAACCGATCTGTATACACACTTAAAATAGATTTCCCTGTTCGGTAATTTTTTTGACGAAAAACTACGGTAAACCAAAAAAATTACAGTCAGTTCGGTTAACAAGAATAATTTTACCGAATATCAGTAAAATTTTACCGAACAAATTGTAATTCCAAAATAATTTGACAGAGTTCGGTAGTTGAACTTACAGTTTGTTCTGTAAAATCGAATTATCGCCGTACATTGTAAAATAATTACCGAACAAACTGCAAAACAAGTTATGTATTACAAAACTACGGTAAAGCGATAAACTGTCAATGCCATTTTTGTTTGAAATTGTGTTGCTTCAAAACTGATGATAATAGTGCTGTCCAATGAGCAGCTCGAAGTAGCTCGAAGTTGTCCCTGTCCTGCTTGTTCTTTTTTGTCAACAAATGGGCATGAGCAGGACAGGGAGAAACTTCGAGCTACTTCAAGCTCTCATTGGACAGCATTAATATGGTGAATTGCGAAATAATAACAGGTATGTTTCGTTCTTGGACAATAAAGTCATTTACTAACGCATTCACACTTTCAGCCTTCTGCGTCTTTTACTTTTCTCCAAAGCAGTACTTTTTGATACGTCTATATTCATCTAAATAAATATCGATGATGGAGGATTGGCACAAGTTTTCACAAGCTGAAAAAAGACACATCTTGCAATGAAACGATACAACAGACCCAAGAAATGCCATTTTTTCGGGGGAGAAAGCCAAGGTTTCCGGATTTTTCAGTTTGAAAAAAAAAGTGTCACATTTCCCTCGGTTATGCCTGATTCTTGTGATGTTTAAAAAAATAAAGAAAGAAAAATCATGTTAAAAACTATGTGTGTATTCTTGTGTTTGATTTGATTACTACTGAAAGCATTAAACACTAATATTTTCGATTAAAACGGGAAAAATCACCGAAACGTTCGGTATTTTTGATTTTCGAATTACCGAACGGTACGGTAGTTTTTGACAGATCATCACAAAATTAAACTACCGAACGTTCTGTAATTTTTTAGTTTACCGAACTGATTACCGTACGTTCAGCTGTTGAAAGTTCGGTAAAAAATTACCGTATACTGTAAAATATTCTAAGTGTGTAGGTAGACGTACTTTGATTTCCTCTACCAGCGCTTACGCCTCTGCTTCCGCTTGTTTTTCTCCAAAACTGTTTCTAGCTCCTTGCGATTTTCCAGCTCACGAACACTCATTTCGCAAGAAATGCACGCGTCTGATCGCATAAAATTTAATAATATTCTTACGTTGTCCAACGTCTACCTTGAGGTCGCACGGTGTAAAAAAATGGATTATTATCGAAGTTTCATGTACCTCTGATTTTTTTCACAGAAAGTTAGGCAAGGTCATTAGAAATGAGGTCCGGAGTGTTTTAAAATATTTTTTTTTTGAAAAATATTATTTTTATTGTTTCTCTAATATACCGTACAGAAAGTCAATTAATAACCCAACATTGGATCAATCATTGTAATTTACCCCTCAAAATTGATTATATACACATTTGAAGCCTTTTTGCCTTTCTCGTATCTATATGGAGAATCTTGACACGGGTATAACAAATTGAAAAACATTTTTAAAGTTCAAGCGTTCCCACAATATATTTAGAGTTATTTTTTATGTTTTGAAATCTTTGCCGAAACAATTATCTATCTCTGGCATCTAAATTATTCTCTGATGAATATTGGTTTTGTAATTCTATCTTCTGGCATTTTTATCAGATGACCTACCCACTGGAGTGCGCCGTATTTTATGAGATTCAGAATGTTTTCTTCTTTGATGATGGATTTAGCATGTAATTCAAGAGTATTAGCCACATGTCTTTTTTTGGACATAATTATTATTTGGGTGCAAAAAGGGTTTTTTTTACAGCTTACAAGATTACTGCTCATAAAAGTATGAATGACCCACACAAATATAGAATCAATCAAATGTGAGACAGTTGTGCTTGTAGCAGCAATATAGATTCCGTAACATGCAACAGGAAATGGAGTTTGCTCTATATAACTCCATCCAATAGCATATTTCGGACATGAAGCGTGGTAATTATAAGAAGCAGGCCAGTAAGGTTTTGGGGTTTTCAAGCAAAATGTACTGCGAACAATATTCGTTAAGGTTATTTTGCATGGTATGTACCCCACAAATGATGTGACACTGTATCTAGAGGAAAATATTAACCCTTTAGAATATGGCAGACTGACAATAGGCTGGTCGAATGTCGGATGAAAGAAATGTGATTACAACATTCAATAAAGAACCATATTTGGGCTTGAAAAAAAATGATAATTGCTAAAAAAAATGAAAATAACGAAAAAATAAAATATATATAAAAAAATAAATAAATAATAAAAATATAGTTTAGGAAGGCTTGAATTACAGAAATTGATATTTTTCAAATATTTAGATCTATTTTAAGATAGATTTTTACTCAAAAATTCTACAAATGTGTACATTTCCAATTTTGACAATGATTGATCCAATGATGGGTTATTAATTGACTTTTTGTACGGTATATTCGAGAAGAAAACAATAAAAAACACTTTTTTTCAAAAAATCGCCGATGAAATATTTTAAAACACCCCGTATCTCATTTCTAATGACCTTGCCTAACTTTCTGTGAAAAAAAATCAGAGGTACATGAAACTTCGATAATAATCCATTTTTTTACACCGTGGGTCGTGTCCTGTACACTACCCTTCTGTTTTTTTGTTGTGTTCTGTTTTGGCCTCATCACTGCATTCCTCTTCAATGCCCGCTACGTTGATAACGATATCGATCTGCCCGTGCTTATAATTTCCAGACAGCAGACGCGTTGCCAGATTGAGGGATTTCTCCGCAACATTCCCCGACCCGTGATTCTGGTCCGATGCTTACGTCTGGCCCAGCGTCAACCTCATTGATCTCAAGCACTGCAAGCTTCGCTGTCGCCCGCTTTAGCATACCACGGTTGATGCGCACCCAGGCTTGTCGACCTCTGCCATCTCTAGAAACTATCTATTCAATTCCGCGCACCCAACTTTTCCGCTTATCGCCTTCAACAATGTAAACCAAGTCACCTTTCTTCAAATTGGCCGCTTCACCAAACCACTTAGTGCGCTGGTTTATGGATGGAACGTACTCTTCCACATCTCATCGGATATCTCCTGTGATCGCTTATACGAATCCCTCAAAGCTTCCGCTGAATTTACAGAAAACATGTTAAACCTAGGCTCATTCGGTGTAACTCCACGAAGAAAATGGTTATGACTAATGGCTTCGGAGTGAACCGACTCGTTTGCGACAAAAGTCAATGGTCGGCTGTTGATGATATCGCCTGCTTCAGCAATGGCAGTTACCAGAATTTCATCCGTCAGTCACCTTCCATCGTATATGGTCTTTAAAACATCTTTCGTGGAACGCACAAGTCTTTCCCAGACTCCTCCCATGTGGGGAGTTGCTTGAGGATTGAAATTCCACTTCAATTGTGCTGACGACAGTTCTCCTGCGCAATCTTCGTTGATATTACGTACTCGGTTAATCAGCTCTTCACTTGCTCCCTCAAAATTTGTCCCATTGTCGGAGAATACTTCTAAAGGCGGACCTCGACATGAAACAAAACGGATAATTGCCATCATGCACGACTGTGTTATTAGCTACTTCGATGTTTACTGCTCTAAAAATCAGACACGTAAATAATACGATCCATCTTTTCTCACTTCGGCGCCCAGATGATACTGTGAATGTATAAAATAGTCAATTCCCACGAAGCAGAATGGACGCAGGTAAGGAGTGACTCTCTGTACCGGTAGGGCTGCCATTCGAGGGTAACGTGGACGGCTTTTAAGTACTCTGCACCGAAGACATTCTTTGGCTACATACGCTACGAAGCTGCCCACCTGCGGTATCACGAAACGTTGTCTCAATTCGTTCTTCACTGTCTCCCTATAGCCATGGCCAAACAGCTCGTGGTAGTATTGAACAATTTTCCAGGTAACAGCATGGTCCTTCGGCATTATAGTAACTCGGCATGTCCCGCTCGTCCTACCATGCGCAGCAGACCATTTTCATCGATTAAAGGAGTAAAGAAAGCTAGACTTTTCAACTTCCATCCATTCTCCAGCAGGAAGATTTGAATTCTTCATCAGAATCTTCAGTTCGTCACCGACAATGTCCAATTGTGCCATCCGTATCAGAATAATTTTCGCTTTCTCGGGCTCCTCTTGCTGTAGTGGCGTTCTCGCATTCCCATAGTTGTTTGAAATGATGCTTTGTGCTTGCTTCTTGGTAGGTTTCAGCGTTTCCAATGGTGCCCCTGTCAGCTTCCTTCTGAAATTTGTGATGAACCGTAGTAGGTGCGCTTTCATCTCTATTTATGAATCTGGATGAGATGATTTTTGTTTCGGCCAGTCATCTGCGCCCAGGTGTAAAAACTCCGGTCCGGTGAACCAGCTACTGGTAGGACTTATTTCAGGATCTTTCGTCCACTTAGTTAGTTGATCGGCAACGTTCATTTTCGTTGGAACCCAACGCCACTCGGACAAATTTGTTCGGGTAAGAATTTCGCCAATACGAAAGCCTACGAAATCTTTACACTTGCGCTGGTTGGACCTAATCCAAGGAAGTACAGTTGTAGAGTTGGTCCAGAAAAACTGCTGCTTTATAAACAAACAATGGATGTTTCGTACTGTAGAAGATACCCTGGCTCCGAAATAATTTCGGAAAATCCTAATCGCTCCTATCATCGGAACCTTCGTCCAGCGAATCCATTTCTGGAATGATTCATCATCGATTACTTCGTTCTAGTCGGAGCCTGTCCTCAACAAATCTTGGATCAGAATGCCCCCAAATACAGTAAATGGAGTCAGCAACCCTTGAGGATCGAACATCACCATGACGCAACTCAGTACATTCCTTTTGGTTGGTTTTCTAACCCCTTGCAATACTGGTTGGTACACTTCTCGTACAGTGGTTGAAAATAGGAAAACATCCTCTTTTGGATCCCACACCATGCCTAGGACCCTCTCGATATGCGTATTCTGAAGTGAACAGCAAGGTCAAATTTCTTTTCATCTATCGCCTCCAGGAACCGCATGGAATTGGAAACCCAGTTTCTAATGTAAAATCTTCCACGGCAGTGAATGAGTCTCACCTGGAGTGGCATTGCACATCTCGAATCGAATCACTCGATTCGTACGTTTTTGCATTCGTTTCGAAAAAAATGCGGCATTATGTATTTTGTTCGACTTCATTCAGTCGCAGTACAAGATTTCGAATGGTGCTGTACTAGCTCAATGTCAAACGAAATGTAAACAGAAAGAATAACAGATAGCTGTCTCCGTGTTTAGTATGCCGCCCGCTGGAGAGACAACCTTCAGCGCATGGCGAATGTGAGTAAACAGAGAGAATAAGAGATAAGTTCATCTGCGTGTAGCATGTTGCCTGTTGGGAAGGCTTCCTTCAGGACATGAATTGGCAGTTAATTTATAAACAAGCAAATTGTCCTCAATGGCTATAAAAAGGAATATGATTTATTGAGCAGTTGCAACCGATTAAAACATTATGCCGATACTATATGTTTTGTAAATTGAGATATTGTTACGACACAAATTATAAGTTAAGCTAAAGAAGGATTTGATGTTTCCATGTGTTTTAGTTAAATGCACTTGGGTTATCTCTTGTGCGTTTTTTATTTAACTCAACTATTTTTACGTAGATTTAGGAATACATTACACTGATTTTACCCATAGATTTTTCATGCGGTTTATCGAAATCGTTAAAAAAACGTGAAAACTGCAAAAAACTAATTTAGGTAGAAGTCGTTTTCACGCGGATTTCGGGATAATTAGAGATTGCATATTGTCTGGAAACTATAAAAGTAGGTATACTAATGACATTCTTTTCTTCAAGATACAATAATGAAACATTCATTCTCTTCCCGTAGAGAAATGATAACAAATATATGAAAACCTTCAGCAAGAAATGACCCTCGAACGACATTCGAAAGCTATAAAGGTGACGAGTATTTTTCTTTCGACTAGAGTCGCTTTCCAGTGTGCTATCGAGTTTCCATAATGCTAAAACATCTCGTTATTCTTGTACCTCCTCGAGCATACTCGAACGATGAGTCGTTTTCGAGATCGAATCGAAGGCCGTAATGCCAAACATGTTCGACTCGATAGAATTTCGTTCGAATCGAGATGCGCAATGCCACCCCTGGCTCGCCAGAGCTATCGTTTCGTCGACGGAATCGACGCTGTCGTAATAATCATCTACATAATGCTTATTCACAATTGTAGACGTAGCTTGTGAAAACTCTTCTGAAAACCCAGCGGCATTCGTGTTCGTGTTGGCGAAACTGGTTGATTACAGACGGCAGCGATTTCAGCATGTCTGGCCCTTTCAACAATTTGGTGTTAAGAGAAATCCTATTCACCGTAGCTGCCGCGCCCCACACTAGTCGTATTTTGTCTGGTTTCCGAGGATTGAGCACCACGTTCAGAGGAAGGTACCAGATTTCATGTTTCTCCCTACTAAATAGTTCTGCTTCTGTATTCCACGATTTGCCGATGAACGTTTTGTTTGAGTTCGGGATTCTTTTCAAGCCTTTTCTCTAAAGCTTTCATTCGTCGATTCGCCATTGGGTATCTGTCTGGGAATCGTCTCTCTTCTTCACGCTACAGAAATCCTGTTTCGAATCTTTCACCTATTCGAGCTGTTGTTGCTTGCAGGATCTCACGGGCTCGTCGGTCTTCGGCTGACTCTGGTACCGGGATACCAGGAGCACCGTTTTTTTTTTCAAGTAAATATTGCGATCGATACATTTCATAATGCTCATCATTACTTGGTGGTTCAACAGAATGCACGTTCACGTAGCTCCTTGCTACAACAGCAGGTGATGCATTTCCAGGACCATGTATGATCCAGTCAAGTTTTGATCTGACGGCGATAGGTTGTTCAGGTTTATCCATGCGAGATCCTATTGAAGCAAATAATTCCAGGGTTTCTAACCCAATTATGATTCGAGGTTCCTCTCAGCATAACTTGTTACTGGCAGATCTTTCAAGTAAGCGTATCGACCTCTGCGATATCCTCAAATTGCAAGGCTTGACTTGACAACTTCAACATTGACACCGTACGTGCATTTTTCAACGGTAGCAACTGTAGCAGTCTATGTACCGACAGCATTAGTGTTTTGACACTATACCGGATTGCCTGGTGATCGCTACGGGTAGTCCTAACAAACTTGCTAGTTCATGTTTCTCACAAGCTACGGATTGCAGAGCATGACGCCGATGATGGACTCCCTGCCGTCTCTGCGAAATGTGCTGACGGTTCCTTCATAGCCCATATTAGGTTTCAACTTGGAGATTTTTCAGCGCCTTCAGCAAACTGTAACCTCTGGCATTGGTCCGTCTGCTTCTCCATTCAACTGCCCAAGCGTTGAACCCGATTAGCACACATATTTCACATAGGTTACTGCAACTCATATGTGACCAGATTTGGTCACAATCAAATTCCTGCAACCATTTTTGTCTAACTTGTGCAGCTCGGGAATTCGTTTCCGATGATTACCGGTTTTCGGCCGATCTGCATATCTGTGAGTGCGTCCAGCAGCCGGTTTTACTGCTCCTTAGTCCTCCTTGGGGGTGCATAGCAGCTACACTCGAAGATATCTCGAGCTATGTGTCACTTTTTGGAAAGAGAATTAGTCCATCATATGGAATCAGAAGGGATCCGATATGGCTCAACGATAATTGCCACGTCACTAATTGCTTCTCTTGTTGACTGCCACAACAGTTGCTGTGCGGTGTCGCAATGAGTGAGATTTAACTGGATGATCTCCATTAATCCCGGCCCGCCGGGATTGCCTGTTTGTATGCAGGACATTGGAATCCATCCATCCTCCGGTTTGCAGAGCATGCATCTTGGTCACACTATACCAAATTTGGACCTTTTCTCATCATCAAACTATGCCAAATTTCAAATTATGCCAAATTTGGACCTGCGGAACACTGCGGAACAACTTTACAGAACAACAAAAATTCGAAATCGCAACACAGGCCTCTAGCGTTCATCCAATCCTCCACCGTGCTGATCGCGTGTGCTGCGGTCAGTTCTACCTCGGAAATAGACTCCCCGTAGACCCCCAAGATTACGGCGAAGGCAAAGCCGACGATCTTAACACCAGGAGGGAACTTTAGCTTCAGAACCCCGTCATACATAAGGTTCCATAATACCGGGCCCAGTATTGAACCTTGCGGTACGTTTAGAAGAGAAGGCACGCTTCTCCGACCGGCATCGGTCTCGTATAATAGTACATGGTTCTGGAAATGGCTTTCCAAAATCCGGTACAGGCCCACCGGCAGGTTAAGCCGGTGTAACGAGAGCGCGATGGCATCCCAGCTTGCACATCAAGTGTCACTAACGCACAGTATCGAATACCTCGCCTTTTCTGTTGGATCGCTATCTCGGTGGTCTTTACCACCGAGTTAATAGCGTCCAACGTGGACTTACCCTTGAAAAAACCGAACTGCTTGACAGGCTTCGTACCCTCTGAGTACGGGGTCAGCCTGTTGAGAATGATCCTCTCTAGCAACTTGCCCGTCGTGTCTATAAGACAGATTGGTCTATGCGCTGATGGGTCGCCCGGCGGCTTCCCGGCCTTCGGCAACAACACCAGTTTCTGTCTTTTCCATCTTTCGAGGAATCTACACTCATCTAGGCATCTTTGCATAGCTAGCCTGAACATGTTCGGGTTCGCTATGATTGCAGCCTTGAGAGAGCTGTTCGGAACTCTATCAGGCCCTGGAGCTTTGTTCGTTACCAGGGATTTGGTCACCGCGAGTAACTCTTCGTTCGTCATCGGAGCCACCATTTCGGCCGCACCCATATTGCCTTGCGGTGCAAAAGGGACTTGTGGCTCGGGACGGGAAGATTACCTCGATAATCCTCGCCAACCTATCCGGAGACCGTTCGGGGGGTGAAGAGCTCCCTTTGGCCTTGGCCATCACTATCCTGTAGGCGTCACCCCACGAATTCGCGTTGGCTCCTTCGCATAGGTTGTCGAAACACGCTCTCTTAATGCTCTTGATGGTCTTGTTAAAGGCCGGTTTCGTAGCTCGAAACACTTCACGGCGGTTCGCTCTTTCATCCTCGGTGTGGGTACATTGCATCCTTCGTCTAGCCTTGAGACAGCAGGGCTGTCTAGCCATTTCTCGGCATGGTATGGTCGCACGCGCGTGATAGGACAGCTACCAACGCAGATCCTAACAGGGATCCCCGGACCTCGGATGTTACACGCCATTGTTGATCTTTAAGCAAACTGCTAGATGATCATTGATCACTATGGGTAACCCTCGTCCACCCTCCAGTCCAAGTCTGGTGCCAGACCAAGACTGACAAAAATTATGTCAATCCATGACGCGACCCCGTTCCTTCTGAACGTGCTAGCGAAGCCATCATTGACTAGCACTGCGTCGAGCTTCGCTAGCGCCTCTAGTAACGCTTAACCCCTTCGATTGGTGCAGCGGCTGCCCCACTCCACTGCCCAAGTGTTAAAAACTCCTGCTATGACGACCGGCTTACGACCCACTAGGTCAGACGATAGCCTATCGATCATCTGGTTGACCTGTTCTTATGGTTCTTGGTGTGGCATAGGAGCTACAATAGAACACACCATTGATCTTGGCTATCGCGACACCCTCAGCAGAGGAGTGTACTAACTCTTGGATCGGGTACCGTCCCGTAGTGCAAATAGCTGCCATCCTAGACTCGTCCCCCATCCAATTGCCGTTATCGATACGGACGTTGTACGGGTCGGACAGGAGGCCGACACCGGTCCTCGACTCCATGACCGACTGCCACAACAGCTGCTGGGCAGTTGCACAGTGGTAAAAAATTCAGCTGTGTTACTTGCACGGCTTATTCTTATTTTTATCTCCGATGGAGAACGAAGATCCACCCATAAAGTGGTTACAGGCTTGCGTTTTGCTGGCGCAATTGAGGCATTTTGGTGCCTTATCACATTCCTACGAATTGTGCCTTTCCTCACCACAACGACGATACAGGTTGCTACCCGAGCAGCACAAGTCAGACGCAATGGGTTACAGCAACTTGATTGTGACTGAATAGGTCGCAGTAACCTATGTGAAATATGTGTGCTGCTAGGGTACGGTCTGGGCTCTTACATTTGTAGGACTTGTGTCCCAACTCTTAGCACCGATTGCACCTGTCCATTGAATGCGGCTGGAGTTTGCTTACTGGGCATACTGACCAGCCGATCTTAAACTTCCCGCGCTCCATTTCCTTTTTGGCTTCCACCAAAGGTAGGCTACCAGCGTGCTAAAGGGACCCCCCTATAGGCGTACAGAGGTCTTCTAGACCTCTGTACCGCACTCACCTCGGCGTCGTCATTCAAGACCTCTTGAGCCAGCTTCCTGTAGTCAGCCCCACTAGCCTGCGCTCCGCGTTTCAGAACCAAGATCATTTCACTGGTCTTGGTGCGTCTGACGCTTCGCACGTCCTGACCCAGCGCCGAAAGCTTTTTGGCCGCCTGCATCGATTTAAAGACTTCAAAGTACTTTTCCTTATCAGTTTTCACCAACAAGGCCTCGCCTCTGTCCTTAGCTTTCTTTGCGGGTTGCGATGCGTTCGACTTCCGCTTTGCCCTACTGACCAGCTGCCAGGAATTTTCGGTCCCTTGTGCCGATGGCACAAGCTGGCTGTACCCTCTTGCGGCCCGGTGACTTACACCTGGTTGGTGCCTTTTGCCTTTTTTGGCCGAGAAGTCATCTTCTCGGGTCGACGCCCTTCGAACTCCTCTGCACCCCGATCTGCTCCGTCCAGACGACGTTTGGCCTTTATGGTCGCACGTCGTTTGGCTTTGCTCTGAGCGCCTTCGCCAGATTGCTGCCTGGGCCGTTTCGGAAAATAGACGACAATTTTTGAAAATTCTGTTTAAATTTGGTGGTAGTTGAGGTGATTGCTTGTGATTTCGGTGTTAGAAATAATTTCTGGATGTTGTTGTTTCATTCCTTATTGCGATGCTTAGAGAACTTGAAGATCATCGGGCCAGAATTAATGCGCACAAGTTCGATCTATTTTTGAACCACATCCGCGCTCGAGAACGGCCCATAGTGCACTGCCGTCGTCGGTTTGCGGTGTTCTTCCCAAATGCCTCTATGTGAGACACGTAGCTTCCCATCTGTTCTAATCTATTTAAACCTAACGAGAGCACAGTAACCCGGAGGAAGACGGTGACACCGCCGCCGGTGGTGGTAAACAAAAATGAATCGGGAAAATCTTCCGAGAGTGTCAAGTGATTGAGGCGTGAGAGGAATTCCTGCGGAACGGGGGCTTATTTATAAAGAGATTGTGGCGGCTCAGTGTACGTTGTTTGGCTTTAAACACTTGAACTGATGAGCTATATCGGCATTTTTGCTTCCCTACATGGGTGGGGAAGTACCTTCGCTGAATAGCTACGAAAATGGCAGCGGGGAGTATTTTAAGACACGGACGCGATTCCGATGATCTCCACACAGTTTGCGATGGAACTGAATGGGAAAGACAATGTTCCCTTCGAATGAGCTCTGGCATCAATCATTTCATAATGATGTAAAAGAAAGGGCGATGAGGTTTCGCTCACATGGTTGGATTTATTTGTCTTGCCGTCTATTTACGGACGGGACCAAATTGGAGCGTGAAATTATCGTGATTTTTGTCTCACGGAATTGCTGAAATCAGGACAACTGTGACTTGGCAGATTTTGCCCTCGTCGATTTCTGCTGGTCGTGGGAAAAAAAGTGGAACGCAAAAATGCTTTCTACCTGAAGCCATCCGGATGGATTTGGGTATAAAATTGTTTTCTCGATTGTCATCGATGACTTCGAGTCACGTTTTTTCTTCGGTCTGACTGGCATTATTCGTGTCCCATCGATTTTCTCGGAAGGTTTTATTTCAACCTAATTGCAATAAAAATGTATTATGATAACAGATCAAAACTCTTAAATATATCACTAAGGGTGTCAAATAGAGACATCCAGATCTTTTTATTAATTTGGAGATAAGTTCAGCAATACTTGAAGTCATATAATTATTACTTGACCATTAATTTAAAAAAAAAAAAACGATTGGAACGGATATGTAACGTCAACAGAAATTCTGGGAACAAAATTTTTGACGCCTGTTTGATACAATTCAAATCAATATACTCTAATAAGCATCGTTTCATCAAGCTGTTCAAAAAATAAGACAAATATGATCGACTGTACACAGTATAAAAATGTTACATCATATATGATGTAACAAAAAGGCTCCGTTCGATTCGATTATTTTTTCCATCACTTTTTAAAATTACAGGTCGTCGTTACTATGGAGCTTGTATTCGAAATTGCGTGGAAGAAAAAGTTGGGTGTAATATTAGAGGCTATTGAACACAAAAACATGCGTTCAAATATTTCCATAGCGTGTAATTTTCAGAATTTTTAACTGGTTGGTAATTTTAGGTTCTTAAATGTCAGAAAACAATGAATTAACCAGCATTCGAAAATAGAAAGTCATAAAAATGCTTTGTTCTTATAAACAATGTTTTTCTTTAAATATTTGATTGATTTTCCTTAAAGATTACAAGTCACCAGGTACACTCAAAACACGAGAGCAAGTCACTAGTTTGCAGCAAAACTGAGTCACTTCCTGCATCTCTCATTGAAGAATGTCTGCGGTTTGTTGACCATAGATTAAATGGAAGGCTTTGTGTATTGTATGTTGAAGTAGCGAAACCCGACTAGTGGAAAATAATAAATACATCCAACTTGCGGATGGCAGATTTCAATATAGTTCTGCATTAGAACCGTACAGAAACTGTATAATATTTTGGCATCTACAATTTCGGAAGATATAAATACCATTCTATTGGAATCTAACAATTTTGTATAATACATTATATAAAAAAGCTTGCATTCGATGTAGAAAAATCTTGCAGAAGTTTTTATACAAGAATGATATAATTTTGTATTGCTGTTCTTGTAGGGAAACCCCAAAACGCCTTTCGATTATACCTCATAATTAATCGGAGCTGATGTAGTAAAACTAATTTGAATATCATATTGGTGAGATGGAGAGATACCGAAATTACTGAGCAGACGGTTGTAGATACGAAAATGTTCACAGTTGGTTAAATTATAGTTCAATGGAATTGTTTACACGACAGTTATTTATTATTATATTCACCACGTGTCTCCACTAGAACGAGGAAAAGCTGACAGATGTTTTTTAAACTGGAATCGAAATTAAATTCTCCAAGCTATGTCGTGTGAACTATAAATTATAACTATAATTGGTTTACCATCAGTGGTACCAGTTTCCTTTGGTCGAATTGACAAAGCTTTTTCTTTTTGAGACTACCGGATTAGGTGTCGATTCCGCTTTACATGAAGGTAAAATCTTTTTAAGAAATACATAAGTTTAATTTGTAAATAGTTCATGTGGAAGCGATG
This sequence comes from Armigeres subalbatus, assembly GCF_024139115.2. NCBI lineage: Eukaryota > Metazoa > Arthropoda > Insecta > Diptera > Culicidae > Armigeres > Armigeres subalbatus. The sequence goes on from NC_085141.1 coordinate 25,705,578, forward strand.
AACTTTTGGCTGAATTTGATTGTTCTGAGATATGATGAGTGTTCTGAGCGTTGATAAGAATTACGTCCAAGGGGGCTCACCGTATAATAAAATGCAATGAATGACGTGACATCATACCCATCGCGCTGATAAGTGAGTAATAATTGCATGCCACAAATGTTTGTATTTCCAGCAAACCGGTATTGTATATTGCGCCGTTCAGTTATCACTAGAGTGCCCTTGGGAACACAGGCGTTCGGCTCGTAACGCAGCAATAGTGGGTGACGAATAGTCGAGTCGGTTTGTCCGGTGAGCTGAATAATATTTGTTTGTGCAACAAAAAGTGAAAAATTTCGAGCATGACGGCGCATGCCAACTCTGCTCAGCCTCAAACGAGCCGAACGGTGATGATCGAGACTGGCCCAGCCGTTCGACTTAGCAGTAAGTAGCAATTGGTTTATAATAACTGCACTTTAGATTGTATCAATCTACGATGAGATTAATCATCTATAGATGTATTAATGTAAATTACGAAAGGATGAACTTTGTGAACTTGTTGCTGAATAAAGCTAAATTGCAATTTAAATTTGATTTTTTTTTGCGCAGACTGAATGTTCTTACGAAACATCGAAATAGAATGTTGATAATCATTAGCAGTATTATTGATTTGCGAAGCAAACGCCCTCCACTTGGACATTGCCGACTCGCATCGCCACAGTGATACTTCGAACCCACTCATCTTCAGTATGGTCTTGCTTTGTAGTCGCGTATAATTACCAATAGGTTAAGGAATGAAAAAGTAAGTAGGAGAACTGTTCCGTTTTCTATCTCACTGAACATATATTCATCTCATCGCAAAACAAAGAAATACAGCACCAATCTCGTCGCTTCTCATTGCTAACACGCGTGCTCACTGGTGAAAAAAATCACAAAAAAAAAGAAAGGAACCAAATTCATTTTTATTGCTTTGTTTTCGATGGGATGGAAATAGGAGCTATGGAATGAAGTGCCGAACCGTTCCCCTATATGTGCTTTATTTCTTCAAGATTATTTAGAATCAATTGAGCTTGTAAACGAAAATAAATTTGTCATAATTGCAGTAACGCTTACTTTTTCGGTATAAATAAATATAAATCCTCAATTATTTCATTATATTGGTGCATCAATTGGTGTAGCGAGCGGAGATAAGTTAGTGCAGTCTATGCCGAGTTGTTTACTGCTTACCAGACGTTGGCAATCAATTTTTCTATTTTGAACGCGTATATGGGTGATAAACCAGTTATCTTGTACCGATGTGTACAGTAATTGCAATGCATCCGCTGCCCATTTCTCGTATCTCGATTTTGTTTTTGAATATGTATAGGTGCGGTAATTCGGAAACAAATCAATCTATGAGGTGAAATTGATTACCTTGTTCCAAATCAAACTGCTCACTAACAATACTTACATCACCATCACAACTGCTTCTTTTAGTTCTATTACCACTAGCTGCATAGTTAAATCTTGTGTGAGCACACACAACAGGATGGAAACCTTGGTTTTTAAGCCTGTCCTGGGAATTGGACCCATCCTTTATTCTGTCGATTTTCAAAAAACCTTAATTAACGATCAAACAAGTTAATGAAATGCGTTAGTGACGGCTACGTTATAATCACGCAAATGATTGCAGTTAAAATTCCTATCTCCAAGTTTTTGTTTATTTAAGTGAAATGTACAAAAAAACGAGTATTCTGCAGAAAGTAAAATAGAAATTCTAGAGATTTCGATTAGATTGTTTACTAATTATCAGGATTTTTGGCTTCAAGTCACATGGAAATGATTAAAATTTTAAATCATTGTCAACGTTTGGATCGAGCTTTGATGGAGATCCAAATCAAGTAAGGTTAAAGTTCGGAAAGGAAACATGTTTGTACTAATAGCAAAGCTGATAATGATGGTCCCGCCACACACTCCTACAAACCTGGGCTGCATAAAATGCGTTTCTGCAAACGGGTTCTCAACAGCAAGCGCACTTTAGGGGAAGGGAGGGGCAAAATGCCCTAGCTAAGCAAACACTGATTTATTGTCTTATTTGTAACGCTATTCATGGGTATTTTTACATTATGCAACAGTTAAACAAGATAGCTAGTTGATGCCATTCAAAAATTGTCAAAAATCTCAATCATATTGATAATATTCACATTTAAAAAAAGTGGTGGTATTCTGTTGCCGGAAAACTCATGAGGCAAAACGCCTTTTATCTGGCAACTACTAGGGAACAAAGTACCATGCGTCGGCGAATCAGCATTCTGGTGACGCAAGTACATTGTAGGTTAGCGCCACTAGGGCGTTTTGCCTCGCCAAAATGTTAGATGTTTCTTCAAAATGTGGAAATTTTCGGTTTTTCCGACCTTCCCATACACTATTTTGAAACTTTTTTCGCCTAACCTACATAATTTTAGATCTAGTTTTGTTACGGCCATCTTAATGATGGTAAATATGACGGAAACCACAAAAGGCGTTTTGCATCGGGGGGGCGTTTTGGGGCCTCTTCCCCTAGATGTATTTCTTGCCGTTCTAAACAGTGAATAAATCGAAGAATATTCCTATTTTAGAAACAAATGTCTGAAAAAAAGAAAAATTTGGAAAGCTCTGCGGAAATAAAGCGCATTGAGAAAGGAGCAAGGAAGTTGATTTCAATTCATGTTTTGAAAATTGTTTAACAATTTTGGTTTGCTTGCTCCGCAGTTGAGCGGATTGTTGTTCCTAGGATGTTTGATGGAAAGGGCATTAGAGTCGGGCGTCATGGTCATTTTTTCAAATCAATGTTTTTTCGAAGCCATTCTGGGTCCTGAACAACTGTGCAGAATTTGAGATCGCTTGATTGCTTCCTCGCTTTCCGCATCGCGTTTGAAGTTTGTATGGAAATTAGTATGGGAGAACGTATATTTTTGCATTTCTACTACTAGACGATTCAGTTCATCGTAAACCAAGTGGCACATTGCGTTAAAGTATAACACAAACGATGTCGAAAAAACTATGCTAAAGAAGGCACGTTGCTGAAACGTCCACGAAAAAAGTTATAACGCTTCGAACATTAAGTGTTCAAACCATATGCAAAAAATCGTTTAATCTGCCAGCACTGCCGTACTACGTAGACCAATAATTTAACTGAGTATTATTTCAAAATATTTGATCTTATAGGGCTTTAGAGCTAATGGGAGCTATCCATAATTATTTTACAAAGAAAGAAATCCGACAAGAAGGAAGATGGGTTTTGCCCTTCGATAACCATAGGTTGTCCGGTAGTGCTGGCAGAAACATTGATTTCTTGCATATGGTTTGAACAATCAATTTTCGAATCGTTTTTTGTAGACCTTCCAGCTACGTACCTTCTTCGGCAAAGTCTTTCGGCATCTTCCAGACTATATGCTTACGTATTGAGTTACGTGATTGATGATAAATTGAAGCCGCTAAGAGCAAAAATGTAAAAAAGTGCGTTTTCCCATACTCATGTCCATGTAAATTTAAAACGCGATGCGGCATGCGAAGTTGCAACCAATCGAGCCCATATTTTTCACAGTTGATTGGGGTCCCAAAACGATTCAGAAAAACCTTGATCTCACTTGATCGGACGAAGTTTGTGTTTTTCCATACAACTGCGCCCCACTCTAATGGGCATAGAATTGCCAATCCGAGGATTCATTCATTCAGCTTACATCTAAACAGATAACACTGAATCAACAACTTGACGCCACTACAAACGGTTCAAGGTCTGGTTAGCCCACCTCGCTCGCTGCGCTCCACCTGACGGATCGGAAGCGAACACAATCTTTGCAGGGTTGCTGTCCGGCATTTTTGAAACATGCTCTGCCCATCCGGCTTTAGCTACCGTCTGTATGCTGGGTTCGCCGTAAATGGGCGAGCTCGTGCTGATTCTGAGTGATTGCAAGTCCACTTTAAGTATGGTCCAAGTTTCATGTTCGCAGAGGACTACCGGTCCCATGAGCGTTTTGTACATGATACATTTGGTGCGGTGGTGAATCTTTTTTGACCGCATTTTCTTCTGAAACCCGTAGTAGACCCGACTACCACAGATGATGCCCCTTCGTATTTCAGACGAATTTATTGACCACCTCGGAGGTATTCCCGTTTATCGTAAAGCTGCTTCCAAGGCGGGCCCTGTTGCGCTCGGTTCCACCCACAAACATGTATTTTGTCTTCGACGCATTAACCACCAATCCAACTTTTGTTGCTTCACATTTCTGGCGGGTGTACAGTTGTGCCACCTACGGAGGTGTTCGACTGACAATGTCCATTTCAGCCGCGAAACAATTAAATTGACTGGATCTCAGAAAAATATATTAAGCTCTTTTAGTGGAATGTATTAAACCGTCTAAGACGAATTAAGTACTGTCCATTTAATTCCACTAGTTAATTTTCGTTATCTTTGCAGATACGTATTTCGACCACAACTGTGTGGTCGTCTTCAGTGTCTTGTACTTGACTCGACTTGAAGAAAACAATCGCAACTTACACTATTTATACTACGCTAGGTACCTAATCTAATCTTATATGCCTACTTTATTTACCTATACAGTAAATTACTTTATTGTTTAGGTAGAAACTTGAAGAGCCAAGAGCTGCCATTTCCCTGATCCTTATTCAACAGCGCTGTTTGTACCTGTCGGTGGATTTCCAAACTCTCAGCTACATCGAGTTTCCATGGGGAAGAGACATTTCTTAAGATTTTAATATTTGATGCCGTAATTGGGTGATTTTCCTTATACACATGTTCTGCTACCTTAGATCTAAATTCGTAATGTAATCCCTTATCGAAACGATAAATGGACAGTACTTAATTCGTCTTTGACTGGATCTGTTGAAAACCGTACCCCGGCTGTTACACCCGGCTCTCCGCATGACTCCTCCTAGAGTGCAATGTTGAACAACAGGCTCGAAAGTCCATCACCTCGTCTTAGGCCCCGGCGCGATCCGAACGAACTGGAGTGTTTGCCCGAAATATTCACATAGGGGAACTGTTCCGATCTCCATCTCACTGTACATATATCCATCTCATCGCTAAACAAAGAAATACGGCACCAAATTCGTCGCTTCTTTTTGTCAACATGCGTGCTCACTGCTGAAAAAAATCACAAAAATAATAAACAAACACAATTCCTATCCATTGCTTTGTTTTCGATGGGATGGAAATAGGAGCTATGAGATGAAGTGGCGAACCGTTCCCCTAGTTAGATTGATTGCTTTGATCAGTCTCGTAAGCTTCCCATGGAAGCTGTTCTCGTCCATAATTTTCCATAGCTCTACGCGTTCAAAACTGTTGTATGCCGCCTTGAAATGAATGAGCAGATAGTGCGTTGGGTCCAGGTATTCATGGCATTTTTTCCAATCCGGAGATGGGAGTTCGATGTCCGGTGTCGTCCTAGGATGTTTTCGAGTGGGTCATGTTTGCAGGGTTTGTAATGCAGATTATTATTTATTATCAGACTAAGGCCGGAGTGGCCTGTGCTGCACATAAAAGACTTCTCCATTCAGCTCGGTCCATGGCTGCACTTTGCCAGCCACGCAGTCTGCGGAGGGTCCGCAAGTCGTCCTCCACCTGATCGATCCACCTTGCCCGCTGTGCACCTCGCCTTCTTGTTCCCGTCGGATCGTTGTCGAGAACCATTTTCACCGGATTACTGTCTGACATTCTGGCTACGTGCCCGGCCCACCGCAGTCTTCTGATTTTCGCGGTGTGAACGATGGATGGTTCTCCCAACAGCTGATGCAACTCGTGGTTCATTCGCCTCCATGTACCGTCCGCCATCTTTACCCCACCATAGATGGTACGCAACACTTTCCTTTCAAAAACTCCCAGTGCGCGTTGGTCCTCCACGAGCATCGTCCAGGTCTCGTGTCCGTAGAGAACTACCGGTCTTATAAGCGTTTTGTAGATAGTCAGTTTGGTACGGCGGCGAACTCTATTCGATCGGAGCGTTTTGCGGAGTCCAAAGTACGTACGATTTCCTGCCATGATGCGTCTCCGAATTTCTCTGCTGGTATCGTTATCGGCGGTCACCAGTGAGCCCAAGTACACGAATTCTTCAACCACCTCGATTTCGTCACCACCGATAGAAACTCGTGGTGGGTGGCTTACATTGGCCTCTCTTGAGCCTCTTCCTATCATGTACTTCGTCTTCGACGTGTTGATGACTAGTCCAATCCGTTTAGCTTCGCTTTTCAGTCTGATGTAGGCTTCCTACATCTTCTCAAAGCAACGTGCCATGTAATCAATGTCGTCGGCGGAACAAAATAGCTGGATGGACTTCGTGAAAATCGTACCACTCCTACTCGTGTCAATCCCTGCCCTTCGTATTACTCCCTCCAAAGCGATGTTGAATAGCAGACACGAAAGACCATCACCTTGCCGCAACCCTCTGCGGGTTTCGAAGGGACTCGAGAATGCCCCTGAAACTCGAACTACGCACATTACCCGATCCATCGTCGCCTTGATCAACCGTATCAGTTTATCCGGAAATACGTTTTCGTGCATTAGCTGCCATAGCTGGTCCCGATCGATTGTATCATATGCGGCTTTGAAGTCGATAAATAGATGATGTGTGGGCACGTTGTTTTCGCGGCATTTCTGCAATACCTGACGTATGGCGAACACCTGGTCTATGGTAGAGCGTTCACCCATAAATCCCGCCTGGTACTGCCCCACGAACTCTCTTGCAATTGGTGTTAGTCGACGGCATAAAATTTGGGAGAGTACCTTGTAGGCGGCGTTCAGCAATGTGATTGCGCGGTAGTTGCTACAATCCAGCTTATCGCCTTTTTTGTAGATGGGACACACGACACCTTCCATCCACTCCTGCGGCAGAACCTCATCCTCCCAAACTTTGGTAATCACCCGGTGCACCGTTAAACACCACCGTGTTTAAACAGCTCTCCTGGTAGTTGGTCAACTCCAGGGGCTTTGTTGTTTTTCAGCCGGCCGATCTCCTCCTGGATTTCCTGGAGATTCGGAGCCGGAAGTCGCATGTCCTGCGCGCGTGCTCCTAGGTTCATAACCATACCACCACCGTTGTCTGCCACATCGCCATTCAGGTGCTCTTCGTAGTGCTGCCGCCACCTTTGGATCACCTCACGTAAGAAGGTTCCCTCTTATGTCCTTACACATATCGGGCTGTGGCACGTGGCCCTTACGTGAACGGTTCAACTTCTTATAGAACTTTCGTGCGTTATTAGCGCGGTATAGTTCCTCCGTCTCTTCACGGTCTCGATCTTCCTGCTGGCGCTTTTTCCTCCGGAAAATCGAGTTTTGTCTGTTCCGCGCCCGTTTGTATCGTGCCTCGTTCGCCCTCGTGCGGTGTTGCAGCAATTTCGCCCATGCTGCATTCTTCTCCTCAACTAACTGCTCACATTCGCCGTCATACCAGTCGTTTCTCTGATCCGGAGTCACCGTGCCTAGTGCAGCGGTTGCGGTGCTTCCAATGGCGGATCGAATATCTCTCCAGCCATCTTCAAGAGATGCTGCGCCTAGCTGCTCTTCCGTTAGGAGTGCCACTTCCAGCTGCTGCGCGTAGTCTTGGGCTAGTCTACCGTCTTGTAGCCGCCCAATTTTTAGCCGCGACGGATGACTCCGACGCGTGTTGTATACCGTCGAGAGTTTTGAGCGCAGACCTACTGCAACGAGGTAGTGGTCGGATTCAATATTCGCACTGCGGTAAGTGCGTACGTTCGTGATGTCGGAGAAGAATTTACCGTCGATTAGAACGTGGTCGATTTGGTTTTCCGTTACTTGATTAGGTGATTTCCATGTGGCCTTGTGGATATTCTTGCGGGGGAAGAAAGTGCTTCGGACTACCATACCGCGGGAGGCTGCAAAGTGTATGCATCGTTGGCCGTTGTCGTTCGATACGGTAATGCAGTTATAGTTCGCATTAGGCCTACTCATATGTTATCGAAGTACAGTCGCCTCTCCACATCTCGATATTGAAGGGACCATCGAGATAGGGAGAGATCGAGGAATGGAAGGAAAATTGTAATGGGTACTAGATCCAAAAAAGCTCGTTGCTATGAAAAACGACAACAAAACAAATGTCGTTTCCTGTTGTTGATGTGTTTGTTATTGTCCAAAAATGGTCTAGCAGCCCAGAAATCTGACCATATCGACATAAGGAGAGTGAATCCTGAACGAAATATGATCAGAACCCATCGAGATAGAGAGATATCGAGATAGGGAGGTTATCGAGATGTAGAAAGCCCAAATGTATGTAGATTGAAGGGACTGAGGAAACCATCGACATAGGGAGATATATCGAGATACAGAACATCGAGATGTGGAGAGTCGACTGTAATTGATTCTTGCAACATCCCTAATGTAAATTCTACCGGAAGTAAAATTAAGTTGAAGAGATTGTACGACAATTCCCCCAATAACAATTCCCCGAATGTAACAATCTCCCGATTGAAACATTTCCCAGAATGCCTCCCTCTTCTATTTGAATATGCTAATTATAAAATACGAGAAAAGGCGTAGCCCGATCAAGAACGCATAACAAAATTATAACAAGGGGAGTTATTTAATTCAGAAAAATATTGTAACAAAATGTGTTATAAATTTTGCTGGTTAGTTGTTAAAATAACAAAAATTATATCAAAAATACCTCTAGCCGTAACATAATTAAAACAGAAGTTGATACCTTCATATCAACATTATAACAAAGGTGGATATAATTTTTCAGTACAAAAATCTACTTTCAAGGTAATTGCCTACATCACGGTCAGAAATCTGGTACGCTATCACGCCAATTTCCGGTTTTTCCAATGTCCACAAAAAATGTAGGCAATTATTTTGTGAAAAAAAATTAATAACTAATGTTGTTATAATTTTGATATGAAATAAAACTAGCCGAAGACACATTTTTATCGAATTATCTAATTATAACACACGTTGTTTTAAATAATAACAATTGATAGAATTGAGTTATAATTTTGTTATGCATTTCTGATCGGGATGATAGCCAATCTGGACATTGCGTGTTCGATTTTCGTCACGGTGTAGGACACCGCACAAGATACATACTCAAGCAACTGTTCAAAACTGATCAAAACTGAACAAACTGATCAAAAAGCATTTTGGAAATCATTGTACTTTGATATCTTTATATCGGTACGTGGAGGAGGCGAATGAACCACGAGTTGCATCAGCTGTTGGGAGAACCATCCATCGTTCACACCGCGAAAATTGGAAGACTGCGGTGGGCCGGGCACGTAGCCAGAATGTCGGACAGTAATCCGGTGAAAATGGTTCTCGACAACGATCCGACGGGCACAAGAAGGCGAGGTGCACAGCGGGCAAGGTGGATCGATCAGGTGGAGGATGACTTGCGGACCCTCCGCAGACTGCGTGGTTGGCGAAGTGCAGCAATGAACCGAGCTGAATGGAGAAGTCTTTTATGTGCAGCACAGGCCACTCCGGCCTTAGTCTGATGATAAATAAAAAATAAATTGATATCTTTATAATTTGTAAACACAGCTTGGAGGATCAAGAATATCTAATACTACTAAAGGACATTGAACTGATAAGCGTAGCACAGTACGGTGTACTTCGTGGATTGGACACTAGTGATACTCATGTTTTTCTTTTGAAATCCTTATTCAGATTGTTATCAGAAATCAAGGAGGGTGTGATCCTTGGTTCCAATCTAGGATAAAAATCACGAAAGCATGAGGATTACTACTCCTGGCCACGCCCATCTTCATCAAAGGATATTGCGCTAGTAATGTCCAATATAAAACACTTGTTCCATTCCAAACTTGGGAATTCATTCTTCATTCCAAACTTGGGAATTGTTCCATTCGGGGAAATGTTACATTCGGGGAATTGATTTTCGGGAAATTGTCGTACAATCGTCCTGGATGGTTTAGAAGGGATCTCATATATATTTTCCATGTTCTGGTCAAATTCGCCTACATCAAAATAAGAGATCACATTCATCCTTATTACGGACAAACACCTGCTCCCCAAAAGGGAAACTCATTTGCCTTTGCCTTATTTTGAGTTAACTCTTGCTGCGATTACACATTTGCTCAAAAAAGACATTTGACCGCATAGGAAATTTGGACGAATAGGTCATTTGGCAGAAAAGGCCATCTGGCCGAATAGGTCATTTGGCCGAATACGACATTTTGCCGAATAGGAAATTTGGCTGAACAGAAAATTTGACCGAACATTAGGCTAAATAGTTAATTTGACCGAACGCGTAATTTGGCCGAAAAGGTCAGTTGGAAAGTGAGAAGTAAGGAGTAAGGAGTAAGACGACTCACTTTTCACTATTTATTCTCTTAGCGCTTCTTATTTTCTACAGTAAGAAGTGAGAAATGAGGAATGGAAAGGGAGATGTAAGTAACGAGACGTCTCACTACTTACTTCGCGCTTCTTTCTTTTTACAGTGAGAGTTGAGAAGTGAGACATCTCACTTCTCGCTCCTCATTTCACAATTCTCACTATAAAAAGCGAGAAGCACGAAGTGAGTAGCGAGACGTCTCACTACCCACTTTGCACTACTAACTTTTCCCAGTGAGAATTTGGAAATAAATAGTAAGAAAGGAGTCGTATAACTTTTCACACCTCATTTCTCACTTTCCAAATGATTCATTCGACCAAATGACCTATTCGGCCAAAAGTGCTGTTCTACCAAATGATCTATTCGGCCAATTGATTTTTTCGGCAAAAAAAAACTATTCGACCAATCGGCCCATTTGGCTAATCGAAACAACTTTTTTTTTTCGCTACGCCATTATTTTGCAAATATGCTATCGTATATAAATAACTGATGACAGACATGATATAATGTGCCAACAGATGGTCCGATATGGTGATCAGCATAAATTATCTGGCAATGACAAAACCATCATTGAGCCATTTCACACATAAAAGAGCTAAAAATATGAGTGAACACCTTTTTACATAACTGTTATCAAACCAGGAAATCCTCCTGGTATCTGAAATTTTAGGAGCCTCGTCAGCAGCTATTTCTTCTGTAGACATTTTGGGGATTCAAGACTCCTCCAAGAATTCGGGAGAATTCCTACACTAAGAATTTTGAGGAATTGCTCCGTTAACAGTTTTGGATTCTTTAATTCTAAGAAAATCACTTCCCAGAAGTTCTGCCAAATGCCTTCTTTAGAAATTTCGGGGAAGCTTAGAGTAGAGTGGGGCAAGAGTGCGCGTGGGGTTAGAGTACATTTTCAATTTTTTGAAGTTATAAAAAAAAGATAAACTAGCAGCACTGCATCAGTTTGATAGGTATTCTGACCAACTATTTTCATGTGTAATTGTAAACGGTTTGAATAAACAACAAGGGAGATATGAAGATAGTTAATTTTCTGGCCATTTTGCTAAAAATAATTGTGTTTTCGCAACTAGTATTCCATTACCAAATATACGTTCAATCAGGTGAACATTATACCATTTCGATAACCTATTGTATAGAGTACTTTATGGTGCAGAACATTGATTCGGTTGGTTTTCCAAGAGGTCATAACCACAAACTGAATAAATTTTGGGGCTGTGGGGTAAAAGTACGCAGGAACGGGTGGGGCAAGAGTACGCATGTGAACCTTTAAGTTCTGTTGTCAAACCCGTATCTCCGACCGAAATAAGACTACTTCCAAAGCGTAAAGGTCCACAACAAAGAAGAAAGGGACAGAAATCGAAAATAACCACAAGTTATCCTTTTAAAGATAAGTAATTTGATTAGCAAACAAAGCACTGAAGCAAAAAAATAAAATTGTATTTGGTATTGTTTTACAACTCACATAGTCCGAAAACACAATTTCATCTAAATGATAATCCTTTTATCAATAGAAATATCCATAACTCACGCAACGCTGAGCTGGGAGGGTCGCTAGATGTATGTCGATTCATAAAATTTTTACAGCATTCATACAAAAAGTGTAAGATGGGGGGAGGGGGTTGATGAAATGGTAAAATTTTCCGTTACGTAATTAGTGATCTTTCCTTACAGAAAATTCCTTTGTTCAAGCCACTCGAAACCTGGTGTATTTTTATCTCTGCAGTTTTTTGATGTATATAATGAAAAACAATCCGATGATGAAATCCGAAATGAAAAGATATCGAAAATTAAATGGAGAGTACTTAATTCGTCTTAGACGGTTGAATACATTCCACTAAAAGAGCTTTATATATTTTTATGAAAAACAATGTTTTTTCGTATGAGTGTTCATATTTCTAGGACCTCCCCCCTTTCAGAGTTACGTAATCCTTAAACATTTTATGATATACTTTCAATAAACATCAATTGAATACTCTTATTTTTGTCAATATATACTTGAAAGACATGATTGGAAAATTGCGTGGCCATGCTGAGAGTGGCTGGGTTCGATTCCCGGTATCGGTCTATGCAATTTTTGGTTTGGAAATTGTCTCGATTTCCCTGGGCATAAAAGTATCATAGTGTTAGCCTCATGTTATACGAATGCAAAAATGGTAACTTGGCTCAGAAACCTCGCAGTTAATAACTGTGAAAGTGCTGAATAAGCACAAAGCAGCGCGGTGGTGCCGCAATGTACCAGTGAGGGATGTAATGCTAATAAGAAGAAGGAGAGTTCTGATAATTTATTTCTTCAGACATTTTGCGGAATTCTTCCTCCAAGGATTTCAGGAAATTTTGGCCACCATTCACCGTATCATGAAATGGATCCGGTCACCTTCTGCATGGTCTTGTTTTGTGGTCGCCAAGCTAAGGTAATTCAGGATTTTTTCACTAGGAATTACAAACCCTACCGGTCGAACTGTTAAAGAAATTCCTGTAGAAACCAATAATTACCAAAGATTCGCCATCGCACCAAATGTGTCATGTACAAGACGCTAATAAAACCGGTTGTCCTCTACGAACATGAAACATGGACAATGCTCGAGGAGGACTTGCAAGCACTCGGAGTATTCGAGAGACGGGTGCTCAGGACCATCTTTGGCGGTGTGCAAGAAGACGGTGTGTAGCGGCGAAGAATGAACCACGAGCTCGCCCAGCTTTACGGCGAACCCAGGGGTGACATTGCGCATCTCGAATCGAATCACTCGATTCGTAAGTTTTTCGATTCGTTTCGAAAAAAATGCGGCATTATGTATTTCGTTCGACTTCATTCAGTCGCAGTACAAGATTTCGAATGGTGTTGTACTAGTTCAATCGAGTATGTTCTGTCAAACGGAATGTAAACAGAGAGAATAAGAGATAGCTGTCTCCGTGTTTAGTATGCCGCCTGCAGGAGAGACAACCTTCAGCGCATGGCGAATGTGAGTAAACAGAGAGAATAAGAGTAATTTCATCTGCGTGTAGTATGTTGTCTGTTGGATAGGCATCCTTCATGGCATGAATTGACAGTAGTTAATTTATAAACAAGCAAATTGTGCTCGATGACTTTAAAAAGCAATATTATTTATTGAGCAGTTGCAACCGATTAAAACATTATGCCGATACGACACGTTTTGTAAATTGAGATATTGTTACGACACAAATTATAAGTTTTATGTTTATTCGAATTTATGCCACAGATCAAATTTTGAGCTAAATAGTTTAAAGCTAAAGAAGGATTCGATAATAAATTACTTTAATGTTTCTATGTGTATTAGTTAAATGCACTTGAGTCATCTCATGCGCGTTTTTTTTATTTAACTCATTTATTTATACGTAGATCTTCTATCTTCTATCTATATACATAAAAATGAATTTCTGTCTGTCTGAACTTTATAGACTCGGAAACTACTGAACCGATCGGCGTGAAAATTTGTATGGTGGGGTTTTGAGGGCTCGAGGAAGGTTCTTAAGATGGTTCGAGACCTCTCCCCGCTCTAGAAGGAGGGGCTCCCACACAAATGGAACACAACTTTTTGCATAACTGTCTCTGATCATAATTCAATTTTAGGCGAAACGTAGTTCGTCGGGTCTGCTAGTTGTAGAATAAACACGTTTTTACGCAGATTTTCCTCATGGATTTTTCACGCGGTTTATCGAAATCGTCAAGAAATACGTGAAAACTGCGAAAACCCTATTTTCGTTGAAGTCGTTTTTACGCGGATTTCGGGATAATTAGAGATTGCATATTGTCAGGGAACTGTAAAAGTAGGTATACTTAAGACACTGTTTTTCTCAAGAAACAATAATAAAACATTTATTCTCTTCTCGTAGAGAAATAATAACAAATTATAATTAAAAACTTTCAGCAAGAAACGACTCTCGAACAACATTCGAAAGCTAAAAAGGTGACGAGTGTTTTTTATTCGACTTGAGTCGTTTTTCAGTGTGCTATCGAGCATCCATAATGCCAAAACATCTCGTTATTCTTGTACCTCCTCGAGCATACTCGAACGATGAGTCGTTTTCGAGATCGAATCGAAACCCGTAATGCCAAACATGTTCGACTCGATAGAATTACGTTCGAATCGAGATGCACAATGCCACCCCAGTATCCAGAAGGTAGCTAAAGCCGGAAGGGTACGATGGACAGGACATGTTGCAAGAATGCCGGACAGCAATCCCGCAAAGATGGTGTTCGCTTCCGATCCGGCAGGTAGGAGAAGGCGTGGAGCGCAGCGAGCGAGATGGGCAGACCAGGTGCAAAACTACTTGGCGAGTGTGGGGCGTATTCGAGGATGGAGATGCGGCCTCGAAGCGTGTATTGTGGCGTCAAATTGTTGATTCAGTGTTATCTGTTTAGATGAAGATTAAATAAATTAAAATAATCCTGTAGAAACCACTGGATGAGAAAGATGAATTTCCTCATTGTATGTTTGAAGGATTAGTTCAAGGAACAGCGTACTATATCAATTATAAAACATATTGCCTTTAATGCATGAATCATGCAAATAATATTCAATAAAGGTATTGTTCGACGAAATCATAATTTTGAATCACGCCCAGGGAATCAATATTCGAGTAACGCCTAACAATATACCATTTGTCGTCAACAGAGTTTGTTACTGACAAACGCACCTTGCAACAAGCCTTTGTCAGAACCCAAACACAATATGACAAGAATCATTTGGCTTGCATGCTCTGATATTTCCGAGAATACGATGCTAATTTTGTAATCACAGTTAGATTGTCGAATATTTCCATAAAAGCAGAAACTATGATAGTTTAAAACCGAGATTTTCTGTAGAGATAATGCAAAATAACGGGTTGAAAAGTTAGCAACAAAATTGTCTTCTTTTTTGTTGCTGACAAAAAATTTCGGATCTTTGTCATTATTATCTCCGATAAAAACAAAGCTTTGTCGTTGGTTCTCTTTTGTCGCTTGTTTCGTATGCGCATCCAAGAAAAATTGATTCCCTGCAATGCAATGTGATATGTAATGTGAATTTAATGCAATTCGTATCGTCAAGCATGTTTATGCGATGTGCAGTTGTATGGGACGTCTGTTTGTCTGTGAGCAGTCTGGTGCACAATTTCTTTAACAATGCTTTGAATTGCTTGTAGGCTAAGATTACATTTTGTATAAGTTTATGGAGCATTTCATTTTTTTACGGAGCACTGTTTTTAGTTTAAGGAGCATTTTCTCAGGTTAAGGAGCATTTTTTATTGGTTTAAAGAGTATTTCTTCTTTTAGGGAGCATTTTCCTTAGTTTTCAGAGCATTTTTCTGTTGAATAGGGTTACCAAGCAAAACAATCAGCTTCATACTCCAGGGGCTATACAATGGTGCATAAGATTCTACTTTATGACAGCCAATTCCATGGTACTTTTTCAACTATTTCACAATAATTCTTATATCAATATACTGCGCAATTATCATTAGTTATATAGCAAATCTTTGTTTTTCTAAGGAGCATTTTCAATTGTTTACGGTACATTTTTTTCGTTTCTACGGTACACTTTTTAAATGTTTACGGAGCATTTTATATATTTCAAGGTAATTTGTTCAATAATTTAAGGAAAAATTATCAGTTTTTTTAAGGAGCATTTTTCAATTGTATAAGGATAATTTCATCTGTTTTTATAGACAATTTTTGGGCTGCCGTTCGTCACCTCATGGAGGGCGGATGTCCACGTAGCGTTTTTTTTGTTTTTGCTTCGTGCATGCCGCGTCAACGTATATCATGAGGCTAACACGATGATGATACTTTTATGCCCAGGGAAGCCGAGATAATTTCCAAACCGAAAATTGCTCACACCGGCACCGGGAACCGAACTCGGCCACCCTCAGCATGATCTTGCTTTGCCGCATTGCTTTGTCAAGCGTTACAAGTGTTACAACTCATAAAAAATAATAAAATCTTTCTTACAAAAAGTGTTACGAGGGGGAGGGTGGGGATCCAAGACCAATAAATTTAGCATTACATGATAGGTGAACGAACCCTTGTGGCGAATTATGCTAAAATATGGTTACAGCTGATTCATGTAATGCTGGAGTAGGTCAAAATCAAATGCAACGGAGTTTTTTTTTTTATGATGGTCCCATTGGGGCCATAATATGTCCCACCTCCACCCCATACGCTTTGTTTGAAGTTGGGAGGCTTAATAGACGAGTTATCATATAATGATATTTTTTTAATGTCTTATAATTCCATCATTTATTTGTCTTACATCGTTCTCGCTCCCGCGTATGTCCATCATAACGTCAATCTACAGGTCAAAAGCTAGAGTTAGATCAATCCATTTAAAACACATCTTGCACATAGTCTTTTGAATAGTCTTAGGTTGTTTGCATGTTTAATTTCAGTGGGTTAAAAAATTTGAATCCTTCAAAAATACGCAGTTTTGAGTTCCAGCTTTTTTGAAATTTTGCAGTCGTAAATCCATTGCTCTTCTTGTGTAATGATCGTGTACATCCGTCCCATATTGAATATTTACTGTTAAATACGCTGGCAGTAATCCGTTTTTCATTTTGAAAATAAACTCTGGTGTCTTCATGATAATTCTTTGTTCAACTGTCATCCAGCAAAGACATTCCCGCATGGCGGCTGAAGAAGTTGTCCGTTCGACTCCCAATATCAATATCATTGCTTTGTTTTGTATCCTTTTCATTGTACGTTTTTGTCTTCTGTTTGCCAGAAACAGTACAGATGGACAGTATTCAAAGTGTGATGCTACAATTGCTTTATATAGCATAATTTTTGTTTCAACGTCCAAGAATCCATTCAGCCTGCATATCGTTCCTAATTTTCTGGCCGCTTTCTTTATAGTATAGTCTACGTGCTCATTAAACAACAGTCGATCATCTACAATCACGCCTAAATATTTCAAGTTGTCCACCCTTTCTATTTCCTCCCCTTCTATGTTCAATGAATCAGTGTTTCCTTCTTTATTTCTATTGGTTATGATCATATATTTTGTTTTATCTACATTTAACTTAAGTTTCTTCGATTGAAGCCATTCACTTATTTTATCTAGTTCGATTCTCATATGATGATACGCCTCACTGAAATGATCCGCAATAATAAAAATTACTGTGTCATCAGCAAACATCTTCACATTGCCTACTGTAATGTTCTGCTTAATGTCGTTAATGTATATGATAAACAATAGTGGACCAAGTACACTTCCTTGTGGAATACCCAATTCAACTTCAAGTTTGGGGGGTTTTATCAAATATATTTGTTTATCTAGTGTATTAAGTATTAAAGCTTATCTTGATTATCGATGCTTTTAAATATTTTCTTTTGGAGAATAACTAATGCCTCCACTATTGGTTTCGTTACCCTACGTGACTTGTGAATTGGTTTTCTGAATAAGAATGCATTCTTGAACTCGGTTCTCTTGGAATAAACGAATTCTACTAAAACATACAACTTAATAATTCTCAGATAAACAACAATTTCTCTGCAATTGAAATATATTCAATCCACTCATTCCCGTACCTCAGATAAACTCCTTACCATTGTTTTTTTTCTTCAAAGGCATATCCAAACGCTTCTCGGAATAATTACCCAACAGATAAGAATTTCTTCATAATTCGCTTTCCCTGAAACACAATCACATTGTTTTCCCGCTTATTCTCACCATGGATCTGCGTTCGTTCGTTTTACTGAATCACCCGGAGTAATCCAGATTGTAGGAGAAGGTGGGCATATTCCAACATTGTGGTTGTGGAGTGCTCAACTCGAATTCCATTTTAGGTTGCGTAAGGACTTTTTATATTTGAAATCCTTAAGTATTTAATTTACAATTTTCGGAGACCAATTTGTATTCGAAATCAATTGCGCCCCCATTTTCCCCTACCGAGCAAACGATGAAAATATCGTAAAGTCATCCACCCGAAACGGAAATCATGTGCTAGAATTCCTAATTAGCTCCGGAATGTGAGTCTGTGCGCCCTCGCCAGCCAAACATACTCACCATCGCATCGGTGCTCACAGCCCAGAAACGGTTAATCCTAATGGAAGTGTTTTTGGCTCCGATTACATTTCTGCCTCGGGTGTGAGTTCCGAAGAAATGGGAGCAATTGGATTTTTTTCGCCGCCCGTCCAGAGCGCCGTCCGTCTATCTGTCTGCCGGTCTGTCATCGGCGGTCCACTAATCTCTCAATCTCAATCCGCGGGGCGCACTCAAGTTCGAGATTGTCACCGGATTGGGAGATTTAGGGAAACGGAAGGCCATAAAGCTGCGATATGAATGGCGGCCCTTGGACGTGGAGATTGGCATGTGAATGGGGCAGATTAGGATGTTTTCGACTAGTTCGACAATATTTTGAGAAGGTTACAATCGCGATGCTGTTTATTGCTTTGAAGAGTCATTTGCTCTGCAGTGTTCATGCTGATCCCATTTGTTTGCTCTTCATCCTTCGCCCAATGGGGTGTTGTCTGTCCACGCAGTTAGTTGCGTCACTGCAAGGCAAAATTATAGTGGAGTTGATTCAGTTTAAATCACCGTCTTTTGTTTGAATGCTTATGTTGTTACGCATTTTTTCAAACTTCCTAAGCATAAAATACGTTTGTCGTGCTTGTGTGGATATTAGATGTAGAACCCTCACAGTAAGTATATATTAAATTCACATTCACAGCCATTCCATAAAATACTGATATATTGGGACACAGAATTTTATAGAAATTGGTAGTTTTGTTACTTATCACAAAATATTGAACATGTTTTTTTATCAGTAAGACAATGGGAGAGCGACAATCCCAAAAATCAATCTTTGAGAACTTGTGAGGCTAAGGCTAACGTTAAATGACGAAAGTTTCTTCTAACTGCATTCTTTTTAATAGAAATTTTTTCATAATAAATAATTTTCAGTTTCGGATGTACATCTTACGAAACATTATACGAAATCAATTAAATAATCATTTTTTATACAAATCCAGTTTTGAGAAGCTTTGACTTTTGAATTTCAGTATTATTGAAGCCTTGCAATGTGCTTGGACTTTTTTCTCGAAGATTTTCACCCTTTCAAGTTATTTTGTCATCTCGATCGATTCCTAGAATTTTGACCCTTGACCATTTGACCATTTTTTAGTACTCACAGGAGCATCTGAGAATATTTTTAATATAAGGCTCATCTTCAATGTTGCAGAATATGTAGAGCGGAAATATTTTGGAAATGCATTCTTAGTTTCAAAGTAAAGTATTCTTTGTTTGATGCAAATACAGTTTTGATTATTCCAAATATATGGGTAGCGAAAAATTTCTCAGAAGTGGATCCTAAGAAGGCGTTAACGGAGAAGGTTCGATCAAGAAGAAGCCATTGGACCGAATGACGCTTGGCCAAATAACAAATTGCCCGATACTCATCTAACCGAATTATTCGTTTTGCCGAAACGGTTATTAGGTCAAAAACTAGTTAGATTGATAAGATGTATGACCGGAGAAGACATTTAACTGAACAAATAAATAAATACGTTAATTCTGCTTTCTTCTTGTCTCAGTCTGCTCTTTGTGGCCATTTAAGCATAACATCCAACGTGCTCGGTGGTCTAGTGGCTACCGCTTATGCCTTATACACCAACAGGAGTAGGTTCAATCCCAAGCTCGCCTATTTCCTACTTTGTATTTCTGTCTTAGTGCTATCTGTGTATCACGTTCTACCAAAACGATTCCTACAGTTAAACCTTTCGCAATAGCAATTCCAAAAACCCTCCGTGCCACCTATGAGAGGTCGTAGAGTTCTCTGCATCCTTCCCCCTCCTCAGCATAGGCAAGGACGTGACCAGGATAAAAAGGAAGAAGGATTTGTTAGTTCTAGAATCTATCGAAAATTATGTTTCTAATACGAAACATGTTCAATACTTTCCGACCGCAAAAAATCGAGCACCCACATCTCGCGGAGGTTTTGCATTACAATACGAAACACGGTCAAATGTGGGCTCCGTGCCCGCGTGGCTAGTTTCGACAGGCATTCAATCGCATTGTGCTGCGATAGGTTCGATTCCTACCTCAATTGCAGAACTTCTCGTGATAAGAAAAAGGTCGGCATAGCCGATGCATGCTGGTCCATTGTTTAGTGTGGTGCTTTCGATTCCTACCTCAATTGCAGAACTTCTCGTGATAAAAAAAGGTCGGCATAGCCGATGCATGCTGGTCCATTGTCTAGTGTGGTGCTTTCTTCAAAGAGAGAAATGCTCACTGGAAGCATTAAAACGCGTAGAGTCTTTTAAAAATCGTGCACAAATTGATTTACTCTTTGACTACACAGAACAGAAGTAAACACCCGTATACACCCGCCCAATACGAAACATGTTTATTCGCGCGCTCAAAATTCACATAAAAGACCTAAAAAAATAAGAAAATAAATGTCGTTTGGCCGAATGGGTCATCCGATTGTAAATATCATTAGCGAAACGGGACATATGGTCGAACAATAGTGAATGTGCGAGCAAGTGTGAGTTGGTCAATTGAGTAGTGTGAAGTAAGAAATGGAAAATAAGAATTTGTCATTTCACATAATAAGTGTGAAATACGAAGTAAGTGAAAGGTTTTTTTTTATAAATAATTTTATTAATGCGAATTTTAATTTTCTCAAACCCGTTTTTTCACCACAAAGTGTGATGGCTCACTTCTTACTTCTTTTCTCCCTATATCACAGTAAGAGGTGAGAAGTAGAAGTGCGAATTGAGAAGCCAGAAATGAAATGCGTGGAGTGAGAAGTGAGAAATAAGACGTCTCACTTCTCTATCTTCATTCAAAACTATTTTCTTCTTAATGTGGAAAAAGAGGAGTGCGAAGTGAGAAGTGAGAAATGAAGAGTGAGAAGTGAGGCTCACTTGTAGCTCCTGATTTCTCACTGCGAATAACGAATTACTACTCATTTATTTCTCACTTTCTAATGTGAAATGTTAGTAGTGTGAAGTCAGATGTGGGACGTCTTATTACTCACTTCACACTTCTCACTTTTCACAGTGAGAAGTGAGAAATGATTAGTGGGAAGCGACACGTCTTACTTTGCACTCGTCTTTTCTCACTACTAGTAGTGCGAAGTGAGAAGAAAGACGTCTCACTACTTACTTCGCATTTCTCACTTACTTCTTATTTCGCAATACTCACTTTCAAAGTGAGAAGTGATAAGTGAGAATTGAGGAATGAAAAGTGAGAAGTGAGACGTCAGTGAGTCTTATTTCTCATCATTTCTAACTTCTCATTTCTCATTTTTCGCAGTGAGAAGTGAGAAACGTTGATCGAGAAGAGAGGAGTGATACGTTAAATAACTTATTAGGCCAATGTTATATTCGGCAAAATGACCAAGTCGGTCGAATGTCCAATTTGGCCGAATGACCAATGCGGTCGAATGTCCAATTCGGCCAAATGACCAATTGGGCCAAATGACCAATTGGGCCAAATGATCAATTCGGCCAAATGTCCAATTCGGTGAAATAAATAACTCGGTCAAATGACCAATTCGACCAAATGATTATGCCATCAGATTAAGTTTATTAGAATATATCCTCGTTCTACTTTATCTGTGTGAAAAAATACATAAAATAACACTTTCTAACACAGTTCCAAATTATGCCGTCATGCCAAATGACTCATTTTCTGTAGCAGTTCAAAATTAAGCCAAATGTTCATTATGCCAAATGGCCTTTATGCCATATGATCTTATGCCAAATGGCGTTTTGCTAAATGGATTTATGCCAATTGAACCAAACCCTCATCTGTGAAAGTTGAGCCCACTACGGGCTTCAGAAAAAACCGCGGTCAAAAAAGATTTACCACCGCACTAAATCTGTCATGTACAAAACGCTCATGGACGCTACGGACATGAAACATGGACAATGCTCGAGGACGACTTGTAACACTCGGAGAATTCGAGAGACGGGTGCTTAGGACCATCTTTGGCGGTGTGGAAAAAGACGGTGGTTGGGGGCGAAGAATGATCCACGAGCTCGCCCAGCTCTATGGTGAATCCATCATCCAGAAGGTAGCTAACGCCGGAAGGGTACGATGGGCAGGGCATGTTGCAAGAATGGCGGACGGCAACATTGCAACAATAGTTTTTGGTTCAGATCCGGCAGGTACGAGATGACGTGGAGCGCAGCGAGCGAGGTGGGCTGATCAACTAATGGTAGCGCTTTTGCGGGGATCGTCGTTTCTGGCAGACAGACACACGCCATATAAACCTTTGGACCAAATAAACATGGTGTGTAGTTTTCAATGGAGTTAACCGGTTGCTCAATTGGAACCGATGTTCACCTTCGTCTCATTTAAATAATCCAGGAGAAAAACAAGCATTGCATCCTATGCCAGAAGATTTTTTTTTGCGTTTTTAATGAGAGAAGAAGGGAAATGTGAGGTTTGAGTAAAATGCCTTCAGCGTGTGTTAATAGATTATTAACTGCGAGGTTTCGAAGCCAGGTTACCATTTTTGCATTCGTATATCATGAGGCTAGCATGATGATACTTTTATGCCCAGGGAAGTCAAGACAATTTCCAATTCGAAAATTGCGAAAAGTGCCGGCACCGGGAATCGAACCCAGCCACCCTCAGCATGGTCTTGCTTTGTAGCCGCGCGTCTTACCGCACGGCTAAGGAGGGCCCTCATGTAGTCGGAATCCCTAAAAAAAATCCCGTCAGAATGCTTAAAGGTTTCCTGTCGAGTTTCCTATAGGGTTCCTTAGAGATTCCCGTCGAAATCGATAAAGGATTCCCGTCAGATTCCCGTCAATTCCTGTCGGAATACCTAAAAGATTCGCATTCCTAAACTTTTCTCGTTGGAATCCCCAAAAGGATTCCCGTCGGAGTCCTTAGAGGGTTACAATCGGAATCCCTAAAAGATTCCCGTCGGAATCCCTAAAAGATTTTCGTCGGAATGTTTAAAGAATTCCTGTTGGAATCCCTAAAAAATCCGGTTTTAATCTCGAAGAGATATCCGTCGAAATTCTCAAAGAATTTCCGTTGGAATCCCGAAAGGATTCAAGTCGGAGCCAATTAAGCATTCCTGATGAAATCTCTAGAGAATTCCAGTTAGATTCCCGTCGGAATCCCTTGACGGTTCTCGTCGGTAACTCCAAAAGATTCCCGTCGGAATCCCTAATAGATTCCCGTCTGAGTCTCTAATAGATTCCCGTCGGAATCCTTAAAGGATTCCTATCAGATTCCCATCGGAATCCCCGAAGGATTCCTGACGAAATCTGACAGGATTCCTGCTAATGGATTCTCATTGGACTCTCTGAAGGATTCTCTTCGGAATTGGACCGGCCCGGTGAAAATGGGAAATTTAGATTTCTCGCTTAACTTTTCAAAGGGACCTGAGTAACATTTTTTTCATGAATTAATTTGAATAGCGCAATCAACAGAACAACTTGAAAGCTATTGATTGCAGTATTCAAATTAATTCATGAAAAAAATGTTACTTAGGTTCTTTTGAAAAGTTAAGCGAGATTTGGTCTATTAACTGTCAAAATTTGGAATAGACTGCCACCGGTGAAAACGTCCGAGCTAAATCAGGTACAGTTTAAAATTCCAGAATATTGTGCAGAATTTTAGTTGTCGGGAGTTTTTTTGAAGTTGATTGTTTTCAATTTAGGTGGCTTTAACCAGAATTTGATTGTTTAAATAAGTCATGAAATCGCCCACATGCCGAAAAAAAAGTAATTTATAATGTCAAAATTGCAAATGAATATCAAAAATTTGCGGTTTCTCCCAAGCAAGCACCGACCCCACATTCAGTGGATTAATCCGGGCTTTCTTTCTAATTCCAACTCCCGTGCCGAATTGTCACACGACATCGGATGACAAATGAATTCGCCAGTCGACCTTCCAACATTCCAACCCACCAGACAACCCGTACCCGGAAAAGACGTTCCCGATTTGCATCTGCGTGCCACTGGCTGTCTGCGGCAAGGCAAATCGTATCGTTCGCCCTGAGCGATATACTCCGTGTGCTGCCAAAGCACTACAAATTTGCACTCTCACTTGTTCTCCACCTCGAAACCATTAATTAAACATCATATTTATAAATCAACCAAATGAGCTGCTGTGGCCCCAACATACACGGCAGTAATATCTCGTGTCAGAACCGCCAGAACATCTCTCATATCGCAGTGGAACAGTACATTTTTCTCACTCAATTGGACGAAATGTGGGGATGAATGGGTGAGCTATTAACGTCGGCTTTCCAAAAAAATATCTTCTCTTTGATTGCTAAAATTAGAAACGAGATTTTTTTTACGATCCCTATTTTCTAACGTCCGACAATGTGAAAGCATGGTCAGCAATTGGACAGAATTGCTATTTTTATTTCGAATCTATGGGTTTGCGTATACAAATTGGAAATGTATCATAACAATGTCATTAATCAATATTATGTCATTTATTATCAGATAATGTTTATTGATTAGGTAGAGAATAAAACGATAAAAATGCTTTTTTACATACTTACATAATTTAAAGCATTAGAAAAAATGCGTGTCACAAAAAAAACTCAATTTTAGCGATTGAATCGCTCTTTATCAGGAGCCATCTAAGAGTGCCTCCAACCCACCTTCTCAAGAGCAGCAGCTGAGTGCAATTCGATTTTCGTGGGTAAACATTTTTCCGCAGCCAACGACCAACTGACTGACCGACGGGATTCGGCCGAGCGTAAATGCAGTTGTTCAAATATTTTACCGCGCCTCGTTTATTCCCCTGTCAGGGCGGGTAATTAGCAAGTAAACAAACTTCGACTGTTTGGCCAAAATGAAGAGCAGTGCAGCTCAGCTACCAAACAACCATCATGGAAGAGCGGCTGATCGCTCGCTGACTCAGTCAAACGAAGTGGGTCAGTCGGTGCCAGTGGGGGGATGCGGTGGCTGCGAACAAATTTGGCACTGGTTCCTCCCGGTGGAGGGTGGGAAAAAACTTTCGTTGGATTTTGTTGGAGAGTGAGGGAAGTTTTTTTTTATGGGAGACGAATGCGGAAACTTGGATCAAAACAAGAATTATGAGATTATGGTTGAATGATATGATTGATATTGAGCAGATATTAAATTTCCTAAATATTGCCACAAAATAGCTTGTTTATGATTTCGATGGATATTATTTTGATATTTATAATAATATCATCAATAAGGTGTGTCTTTTGAAAATTCGTCAGATCATTTTATAACTTTCAAGAAATGAAAGGGTAGGAAACAGGAGAGTGAAAAACATAAGTTTAAGCAGTCGAGATGAGCCTTGAAAACTGCTTAAAATGAATAAACAATAGAACATGTGAGTGAAACGAACTGCGTCTGGTGACCCAATATGTTGCTAATCAGAATGTATACCGTGAAACAAAACTGCAAACATTACTAAATTTGATATTTTGTTGTTACTGTTTAGGTTTTAGTTCTACATAAAATTGAGAATAAATCTTAACTCGAAATCAAAATATTGTCACTTACACCTCTTTGCTTCTCATCCCCTCATTTAGACATTCCAGTTAGTAACCATTAAATTTGTTCGATTTTTTCTAACGAAATTATTTTTCCTTCTCCTTTCAGGTAAATATGCATTCCGATCTTTACCAACCCACCACCGCAATCAATATTTCCCATCCCAAAGCCGTGTAGGCCTGCTGGTAACTATCGGCGTCGATTTATTTACAGCCAATATTTCAAATTCAGTCCATTTGCCACATAAACACCCGTCAATGGCGTTGCTGGCTGGTGGCCCTCTGCGATGCAAGTCGTAAACCGTGTAAAGAGGTATATTTAGATAAATCAACGTTTGACCGCACGGGTATGGTACGACCTCCGTCGGAAGGGTGCGCCATGAAGACGGGTCGGAGGGTGGAGGATCGACAGTCGTTGGAATAATTTTCCAAGCATAAATAGACATCCCACTCTGATGTGCGTGAACTATTTCTGATTCGTGACTTTCTTCGATGGCGCATGTTAAGATGGGCGATCGAATAAATAACGATGGCCTTTGGCTTGTATGAACACGTAATCATTTTTTAGGCAGAAAGGGTCTACTAAATGGTTAGAGGTCTGCTAATGTGACAGGACTTTCATAATTTTCATATGGAAAATTATTATCTTAGAAACACAAGTCTGTCATGAATATAATTAAAAACAAAGTTTGGTTTATTTGTGAGCAATTTGTTGGAAAATTACACAAATGTGTTATCAAAATTAAGATAAAACAAATTGAGCTGTGACTTTTATTTGCAAGGAAAAACAAGCACCCGGTTACGACGCTCATTGTTTTGTTTTTCCATGAGCGCTATCACCAACTCAAAAGTTGTTAATAAACTGCGTCAGAAATACTGGATTTCGCAGTTGCGAAGAATATGCTACGAAGTTCGTCAACAATGCCAGTACTGTAACAACAACAGAGCTGAACCGCACTTGCCTGTTATGGCCTACCTCATGCAAGTCATTGTAGGCCGGTGGCCCTAGAATAGATGGTGTATGCTAATCACATCTCGAATGGTACACATCGCAATAGCTCAATCGTTGAACACCAGTTCTTGCATCATGGCTTTGCAAAACTTTATAGCCAGACGTGGAACCCCTTTGGACCTACATATACAGTGATAGGAGAAAAATAAATGTTGGTGCCGTCCGTGAACTAAACGAAGCTCTGCGATCCATCGACAGAAATAGGCTTATGCAAGAGTTCACGACATCGAACACTAAATGGATTTTTCTGCTTCCGAGTAGTCCGCATATGGGTGAAAGCTGGGTAAGGTTAGTCCGATCTGTACAACAGATTCTAGGAAACATGCGCAACAGCTTGACAGCTGTGGAAAGCAAAATCAACTCCGTCTCGTCACCTACGCAAGCCCCATCGAAATTGGTGAGAACGAAGCACTAACACCCAATCACTTTCTGCTTGGGTCTTCCGGTGACATGAAAGCCTAAGAGTCCTACGACGATGGAACCGTTACGCTAAGTAATAACGCAGATTTAGGCTAACATGTTTTGGAAACGGTGGCTACGAGAACATTTGCCGTTGATCAGCCGTCGCACCAAGTGGCACTACCCAACGAAACCAATCAAAGTTGGAGATGCCGTGGTAATGGTCGATCCAGATCTTTTACGGAGCTCGTGGCCGAAGGGTCGGGTAATAGGAATTAACCTGAAGCATAATCAAATGCGAACACCGTTCAATATCTACGAACGCCCAGCAGTGAAGCTCGCTGTCCTGGACGTTACTCGGGAGGACTGTTTCGCGCCCACGTCCCAACGAGCTCAATGGAACTCACCATCACTCCAGCAGCGAGACGAAGATTGTGTAGTAGATAAACGTTCAATGCGTAAGAGATAGATGGGAAGCACAGACAAACAGACATAACACTCGTCAAATTTCCATCGTTCACTGATTTACTGGTCGATTTAAATAATTATTAGTTAGCCAATCGATCACTGGTGGCGCGCATCGGATTTGCTCGAGTTTGACGTTTGCTCACTACCGTCATCTGGTTCATGAGTTGCACAACTAACTGTAATCAAAAGATTTCGTTAGTGTTTCAACGACGATATAATTTATGAGTGAATGTTCAATGTGTTATGTCTGTTTGTCTGTGTGGGAAGTGTTGGATAACAATTAAAAAAACCCAACATAATTTACCTAGTGGTGATACTGCCTTTCTCGCATTTAGCCAAGACACCATCCTTATATGGCGCTTATATCGTTCGATTCCATTTTCTTAATAACTTTTGAACGCAATGGTCTATCGTTATCAAATTCAATAGTGATCAACAAGGCTTTGTCCCCTGTCGAACGCAACTTGTTGCGAGAAAATCGATTAAGAATTACTATATGAAAAAGTGGCTAATGTTTTTCGGTTTCCGTGTGCACACACACATACACAGGGACAGACAGACATTTGTTCAGTTCGACGAGCTGAGTCGATTGGTATATAACATTGTGTGGCAGTGAAATAGCACTTGCCGTTTACTATATAAGTAAATATTCAATGGCTTTGAAACCATCGAAGTAGGCCTGACACCAATAATCGAATAAACAACAATCGAAGCAGTCGTTGCACATGGATGTCAGTCACATGTGCTGCACCATCGAAGGTAAAAGGTTTTCCTGGAGACTCCCGCTTGTATATTAACGGAACAAACTCCACATTTGGCGATCCTGCCAGATTAAAGTCATTAATAAAGCATTTATTTAGAATCTGGTCCTAAGCAAGCGGGAGTGCCCAAGGACAAATTGTATCGTGTAGCGTGTAGCATTCTTCGTTTTGTACTACGCGGGTGATAAAAAAAGTGAAGTAAAGTGCTCAAAAAAAAAAAAACTATCATTATCAGGGGAGACGGAAGGTATCTTTTGAAAATTTGAATACATAAATGGTGAGTCCATATTTGTGAAAATATATACGTGAGAGCTTTACAATTGCCCTTCAGTTTAGCAATTGTGTTCTCTGCTTGCATTGACGTGCGGAGGGCGCCTGCAATGTTCATACGCCTGCCATGCTTTGCTTTTTGGTTTGATTAATTTAACAGACAAAACAAAACAGACTCTTATTCACTTAGTGATATTTTCAGACTTATGTTTCGGTTCGACATCACGACCGCTGGATCAAAACTTTTCCAAAACCATGATATCGGTGGAATACCAATGAAAATAGATACTGTATATTTTCTTGTCATAAGACGAGTTTGTACTATTCCATTTAATTGCACTACTTTATTGTATCTCTTATTGTGCAACTAAGTGTTGCTATTTTTCAAATGAGCGCGAGTGGTGCTCGCATAAAGTGCTCAGTGCAACTTAGTGTTGCTATTTTTTAAATGAGCGCGAGTGGTGCTCGCATAAAGTGCTCAGTGTTGCTGTTTTTTTTAAATGAGCGCGAGTAGTGCTCGCATAAAATGCTCAGTGTTGCTATTTTTGATATGAGCGCGAGTGGTGCTCGCAAAAAGTGCTCAGCGCAACTTAGTGTTGCTATTTTTGAAATGAGCGCGAGTGGTGCTCGCATAAAGTGCTCAGTGTTGCTATTTTTCAAATGAGCGCGAGTGGTGCTCGCATAAAGTGCTCAGTGTTGCTATTTTTGAATTGAGCGCGAGTGGTGCTCGCATAAAGTGCTCAGTGCAACTAAGTGTTGCTATTTTTCAAATGAGCGCGAGTGGTGCTCGCATAAAGTGCTCAGTGTTGCTATTTTTGAAATGAGCGCGAGTGGTGCTCGCATAAAGTGCTCAGTGCAACTAAGTGTTGCTATTTTTTAAATGAGCGCGAGTGGTGCTCGCATAAAGTGCTCAGTGTTGCTGTTTTTTTAAATAAGCGCGAGTGGTGCTCGCATAAAGTGCTCAGTGCAACTTAGTGTTGCTATTTTTGAAATGAGCGCGAGTGGTGCTCGCATAAAGTGCTCAGTGCAACTAAGTGTTGCTATTTTTGAAATGAGCGCGAGTGGTGCTCGCATAAAGTGCTCAGTGCAACTAAGTGTTGCTATTTTTTAAATGAGCGCGAGTGGTGCTCGCATAAAGTGCTCAGTGTTGCTATTTTTCAAATGAGCGCGAGTGGTGCTCGCATAAAGTGCTCAGTGCAACTAAGTGTTGCTATTTTTATAATGAGCGCGAGTGGTGCTCGCATAAAGTGCTCAGTGCAACTAAGTGTTGCTATTTTTCAAATGAGCGCGAGTGGTGCTCGCATAAAGTGCTCAGTGCAACTAAGTGTTGCTAAATTTTAAATGAGCGCGAGTGGTGCTCGCATAAAGTGCTCAGTGTTGCTATTTTTGAAATGAGCGCGAGTGGTGCTCGCATAAAGTGCTCAGTGTTGCTATTTTTGAAATGAGCGCGAGTGGTGCTCGCATAAAGTGCTCAGTGCAACTAAGTGTTGCTAATTTTTTAAATGAGCGCGAGTGGTGCTCGCATAAAGTGCTCAGTGCAACTCAGTGTTGTTATTTTTGTAATGAGCGCGAGTGGTGCTCGCATAAAGTGCTCAGTGCAACTAAGTGTTGCTAATTTTTTAAATGAGCGCGAGTGGTGCTCGCATAAAGTGCTCAGTGCAACTAAGTGTTGCTATTTTTTAAATGAGCGCGAGTGGTGCTCGCATAAAGTGCTCAGTGTTGCTGTTTTTTTAAATAAGCGCGAGTGGTGCTCGCATAAAGTGCTCAGTGCAACTTAGTGTTGCTATTTTTGAAATGAGCGCGAGTGGTGCTCGCATAAAGTGCTCAGTGCAACTAAGTGTTGCTAATTTTTTAAATGAGCGCGAGTGGTGCTCGCATAAAGTGCTCAGTGCAACTAAGTGTTGCTAATTTTTTAAATGAGCGCGAGTGGTGCTCGCATAAAGTGCTCAGTGTTGCTATTTTTTAAATGAGCGCGAGTGGTGCTCGCATAAAGTGCTCAGTGCAACTAAGTGTTGCTATTTTTTAAATGAGCGCGAGTGGTGCTCGCATAAAGTGCTCAGTGTTGCTATTTTTCAAATGAGCGCGAGTGGTGCTCGCATAAAGTGCTCAGTGCAACTAAGTGTTGCTATTTTTTTAAATGAGCGCGAGTGGTGCTCGCATAAAGTGCTCAGTGTTGCTATTTTTGAAATGAGCGCGAGTGGTGCTCGCATAAAGTGCTCAGTGTTGCTATTTTTGAAATGAGCGAGAGTGGTGCTCGCATAAAGTGCTCAGTGCAACTAAGTGTTGCTAATTTTTTAAATGAGCGCGAGTGGTGCTCGCATAAAGTGCTCAGTGCAACTCAGTGTTGTTATTTTTGTAATGAGCGCGAGTGGTGCTCACATAAAGTGCTCAGTGCAACTCAGTGTTGCTATTTTTGTAATAAGCGCGAGTGGTGCTCGCAGAAAAAAACTACTCAGTGGAAAACATGTGAAAAGCAGTGATCTATCTGATAATATAATTGCAATATTTACAATATAAAACGACATGGAGTGTAGCAAAGCGTCTAAATTAAAATGATTTTGCGTACTAATGTGATATCTAGCACTCGAAATCGTAAGTAACCAATATTCCCTTCCAAACTTTAGGTGGAGAACAGTCTTGGAGGAAATTGTAATAAATAGGTAGAGCTGAGAATGTAGATGCAAAAAAAAACGAATATTTGATTTGAAAAAAGGCATCGGAACACAGGCCGTAGAAAACAGTTTAGCATGTATTTAGCTCATTCCTGCTCCATGATTCTATTCAATAATTAATAATAAAAATGATTGATCTCATAATAGTCAAATTCAGCAACCCAACAAACGACTTAAGCTAAAAAAAGCTAGTTTTAAGCAGAAGAAGACAATTTTTTTGTTGAGTAAGCGCCCTATCAGCTTCCAATGTTTATTGGGAAGCAACTGATAAGAAAATTAATCTTTGAATAAAGCTATTTTCATAATATTTGGCAAATGTGATAAAAAAATCGAAAAGTCCTGAGAAGGGGGGGAATGTGTGGCAGTGAAATAGCACTTGCCGTTTACTATATACATAAGTAAATATTCAATGGCTTTGAAACCATCGAAGTAGGCCTGACACCAATAATCGAATAAACAACAATCGAAGCAGTCGTTGCACATGGATGTCAGTCACATGTGCTGCACCATCGAAGGTAAAAGGTTTTCCTGGAGACTCCCGCTTGTATATTAACGGAACAAACTCCACAAACATAATGGGTCTCCAAGCTTCTATAAAAAGTTCGATTTTAGAGTGAAATGATAGTCTTTCGGTAAAACTTTGTTGTACAAGAAAGGCAAAACAATAACAGAGTCGTTGAAGGCGATTGAATTAGATTTGCTAACTTAAAGTTTTGACGTAGGACTACGTCTGTCTTTTCTATATTGGGGTACACTTTACGATTGCGAAAATCGGGGAATATGATAAGACGAAAATATGATAGACTTTAAACTTTAATATCTCAGCCGTTTCTCGATGGATTTCCATTTTGTTTACCATTCGATCAAGCATGAGTCAACGCTTCTTTGTATTTATTTGAAAATACTGATTTTTAACTATTTATTATCGAAAATTGATAAAAAGTTTAGAAAAAGGTAAACCAACCAATCACGTACATGCATCACTTGCACAGACTTCAAAAATCAATCACTTGGGGGTTTGGATCTAAACCTCAGTTTGAACAAGATTTCACGCAGAGCGGACGCATCAAAGCGATCGCAGCGGAGCGGACGCATCATCACGAAGGCGCTGGTAATATTTTCAACGGAAATCCCTCGCATTTGGTGGTGGTCCTTGGTGTATTGCTGCAGATCATTAAACCTCAACGAACCAGCATTTCATATGAAGAAAGGGTGGACTATAAAAATAGCACCCGCGCCGCCAGTGGCGATGCTGAACATTTATTACAAATGGTGGTATCAGTTAGTTGTTGGAAAGGCGCATTGGGGAAAGAAAATTGGTTCTTCTCAGGATCAGCATTTTAAAGACAGGAACACCGTCTTCGACAGGAACACCTAGCATGAGACAACGGACAAGGACACATGGACCCAGTGGAGAATTTCTTGATCACGAAAGTTTCCTCCTTACTGGGGCGGGGATCGAACCCACACTCCGTAGCACATGCGTCTAGACGATTGACGGCCACGAAGCCCAAAGGTTCAATTGCGAAAATGAGCTGTTTCGGTGGTATCGGCGTTTGGCGTTGAAGGTTGGTTTCTGTTAGTGACTCCAGCCATTAAAATGTATGGGTTTAATTTATTGAATACAAGAAGCTGCTTTCCGGCGCGCGATCCGTTTTGATCAGCATTCCGCAAAGAGCGGTTCAACCATTTATAAGGCAGTGGCAAATATATTGCTACCAACAAATTATACGTTTTTCGGTTTATTACCAAGAGCTCTACTTAGTATTTCCCATGTAGTGGTTATATTTGGGACCCTCCTTAGCCGTGCGTTAAGACGCGCGGCTACAAAGCAGGACCATGCTGAGGGTGGCTGGGTTCGATTCCCGGTGCCGATCAATGCAATTTTCGGATTGGAAATTGTCTCGACTTCCCTGGGTATAAAAGTATCATCATGTTAGCCTTATGATATACGAATGCAAAAATGGTAACCTGGCTTAGAAACCTCGCAGTTAATAACTGTGGAAGTGCTTAATGAACACTAAGCAGCGAGGCGGCTCTGTCCCAGTGTGGGGATGTAATGCCAATTAGAAGAAGGTTATATTTGCTACCTGGTAACCCCCTAGATAGAGGTGTGCGTCGCCGCCGTCGGCATTTTTACATCGGCGCGCCGCCGTTTGAAATTCGTCACGCCGTTGGGTTTTAATTTTCCACGCCGATTCAAAATTAAAGAAGTCCTCAGAATTTTCCGTTAAAATTAGGCGTTTGTTGAAGTTTCCGTGGATTTTTCCACATTGGGTTAACTAGCCCAATGCCTAGGGAGGACTATAGCCACTTCGTTTATTTTCTCTAGTTTGAGCTTCTTTTTAAAAATTCTCGAACATTTTCCCACCTCATTAAGCTTTCTTATTGATAATGTGATAAATACGGTCCAACCACCTAAGGTAATTTCGGATCAATCACACTCATCCATATCCTTTTTTTCTCAAGTAGGGGAACTGTTCCGTTTTCCATCTCACTGAACATATATTCATCTCATCGCAAAACAAAGAAATACAGCGCCTATCTCGTAGCTTCTTTTTGATAACACGCGTGCTAACTGGTGAAAAAAATCACAAAAATAAAAACCAGCCAAATTCCCTTTCATTGCTTTGTTTGTGATGGGATGGAAATAGGAGCTATGGGATGAAGTGCCGAACTGCTGTAGCCCATAGTATC
Organism: Armigeres subalbatus; assembly: GCF_024139115.2. Classification (NCBI taxonomy): domain Eukaryota; kingdom Metazoa; phylum Arthropoda; class Insecta; order Diptera; family Culicidae; genus Armigeres; species Armigeres subalbatus. The sequence goes on from NC_085141.1 coordinate 25,739,632, forward strand.
GAAGTATGTTTGTTTACCCGGCGATGATTGCTACAACGACTCAAGTTGATAGCGTACGGCTTTGCATCTAAGTGTAGTAGCGCTCGGTTTGTCCCGCACACTGAAAGGACAATATGTCACACCGGTAGCCAGAGGAAATTATAACAAATTTCATAAGTATACTATCTATATAATACTAATCTTATGAACATCCTCCACCATCTAGGAGTTTCGACTTCCAGGAATTTGAACGGGAATGTTCTAGTGAATCCGACGGAAATATTTCAAGGATTCCAATTAGAATCTTCCACAGATTCCAAATAGAATCCTCCAGGAATTCCGACGAGAATATTCAGGGATTTCGTAGGCAATGTTCCAGGGATGTAGAAGCAAATCGTCGAATGATTCCGAAACAATCTCTCGAAGGGATCCCGAAGAAAATCGTGAAGGGACTCCAAATCAATCCTCCAGAGATTCCGTAACGAATTCTCCAGCGATTCCGAAGGGCATCTTCCATGTATGTTTAGGCAAATCGTTGAAGGATTTCGAAGCAAATATTCGGGGGATTCCGAAGTAAATCGTCGAGGGAGCCCGAAATTAATCTTCTAATGTTGCTGTTGAAAAAAGTGCAAAACAATAAAAATCACTTGTTATGCGTTTTCCAACTAGTACTCTTTGCTAAAAATGTAACGTGCCTTCTTGTTTTGATTTGTATAACGTAAAACCATTTTTTTTAATCTTTCGTTTATTTGGAAGGCTCATTTGCCGTGAAGCGTTACGGAGCCGAAATCAAGTTTAACAATACATTTCTTGATTCTTATACATAGTGTTAGTTTTGGGAAACCGAAAGACTCGCGGTTTGGTCGAGGTTAGGGAATACAATAATACAGTAGGAAAGGAAAGGATTTTGGGGTACTTAAGTAATAACGATGCTGATGTTCACAAAGTTGGCATTCCTCGCGATGTTTTACATCTGTAACGGGAAAAACAAACTTTTTTTGGAAGACAAGAACGAGAGGAAGTCATACGGAAGGGATTAACGACAGACTTTGAAATGTAGAACAAAGGAGGACAGACAAGGGAATGGGCAGACAATGATCACAGTTTTACATCTGCAACTTTCAAAAATTGATGGACCAGGGACATGTACTCGAGATCAAGGCCCGACAACACTTCCGTAATAGGCTTTGGTTGTTTTCCTCAGACCCGGAGATGTTCAGTTAGCGCAGATCTGGGGCCACGATGCTCCTCGCATGCCCACACGACATGATCGATGTCCTGATAATCATCGCCGCAAACACAGAGATTACCTTCCGAGAGCCCCACTCTGAAAAGATGTGCATTTAAAGTGTAGTGATTGGACATTAGACGGCACATGGTTCGAATGAAGTCTCTTAAATTTTTTGAACCATGGACGCTTCGACACCTGCGCGCGAATTGAATACAGCCATCTATCCAACTCCCCATTTGTCCATTTCTGTTGCCAGCTGTTCAAGTTTTCCTGACGAACTAATGTGAAAAATTCATCGAAGGTGATTTTCCGATCGTAAATACAGTCAAACCTCCATGAGTCGATGTTCTATGACTCGATATCGACTCATGGAAACAAATTATGCCATATTAAAAATATTTTCTGGGTTACTGTGATGGTCCCTTCAAACAGCTTTCCAAAGATTTGCTATTCCTCATCTCGATATTTCCATGAGTCGATGGTCCCTTCAATATCGACTCATGGAGGTTTGACTGTATCACCTTCCATAGCGCCCACCTTAGCCAAAGAGTCCGCTTTCTCATTTCCCGGGATCGAGCAATGAGAAGGGACCCAAGCCATGGTGATTGTGAATGACCGTTTCGATAGAGCACTCAAAGCTTTCTTTATCCCCTTTAGGAGATACGCTGTGTGCTTCACTGGTTTCATTGACCGAACAGCCTCCAATGAAAAATATTTTCTGGGTTACTGTGATGGTCCCTTCAAACGGCGTTCCAAAGATTTGCTATTCCTCATCTCGATATTTCCATGAGTCGATGGTCCCTTCAATATCGACTCATGGAGGTTTGACTGTATCACCTTCCATAGCGCCCACCTTAGCCAAAGAGTCCGCTTTCTCATTTCCCGGGATCGAGCAATGAGAAGGGACCCAAGCCATGGTGATTGTGAATGACCGTTTCGATAGAGCACTCAAAGCTTTATTTATCCCCTTTAGGAGATACGCTGTGTGCTTCACTGGTTTCATTGACCGAACAGCCTCCAATGAACTTAGACTGTCGGTGAAGATGAAAAAGTGGTCAGGAGGCATGGATGCGATTTGTTTGGAGTGAATAGTGTATAGCTGCTAGCTCAGCAGTATACACGGAACTAGGCTCTTTGAGCTTAAAGTAGGCGCTATGAAAAACGTTGAAAACACCGAAACCAGTGGAGTCATCCATTTTTGACCCGTCAGTGAAAAAGCTTCTCTCCTCGCTAGCGTGCCCGTATTTGCTTGCAAATAATGGAGGTATGACCTCCGCTCGAAGAAAGTCTGGTATTCCATGAACCTCCTGCTTCATGGACAGATCAAAAGTAACAGAGGAACTGTAAGAGTTTAAGAAGTTAGCACGATTGGTGTCAACTGAAGATGGGCTTACCTCCAGCGTTATATACCAGTGGTAAATACTCATGGATCGAGATTGAGAGTTTTGTTCGAGCAGCTTCTCGAAGTTTTCAATGACCAATGGATTGAGAACCTCACAGCGGATGAGGAACCGGAGCGATAATTCCGCGAAACGATCTGTAAGTGGCAGTACTCCCGCAAGTACTTCCAAGCTCATCGTATGAGTCGAATTCATACATCCTAACGCGATACGGAGACAGCGGTATTGAATCCGCTGAAGCTTCAACATGTGTGTTTTAGCCGCGGACTGGAAGCAGAAACTACCGTATTCGAGGACCGACAAAATGGTGGTTCGATACAACGTCATCAGATCTTCGGGATGCGCTCCCCACAATGTTCTGGTTATTGATCGCATGAAGTTGATCCGTTTCTGGCATTTTTGTGTCAGATACACAATTTGCTTCCCGAAGGTGCATTTCGAGTCGAACCAGACCCCGAGGTATTTAGAAGACATGCTATGAGTGATTGAGCGGGAACTTTGCCAGCTTATGTTTTTTTGAAAAGACAACCATCTCAGTTTTCTCCGGAGAGAATTCGATACCCAGTTTGGTAGCCCATGTGGACAAATTGTCCAGACTATCTAGCAACGGTCCTTGTAGATCAACTGCGGTTGGCCCCGAAACGGATACAACGCAGTCATCTGCAAGTTGTCTTAACGAGCAATTCGGCATGAGACATTCATCAATGTCTCTGACGTAAAAAATGTAAAGTAGGGAGCTCAAACATGAGCCCTGGGGGAGACTCATGTAGCTAATTCGTGAAGTTGCCGAGTCACCATGAGAAAAACTTATACGCTTCTCTGACAACAAATTGTACAAATAATTGTTCAAAATTGGTGAAAGTCCACACTCGTGGAGTTTGTCGGATAAGACATCAACGCAAACTGAATCAAAAGCCCCCTTAATATCCAAAAACACTGAGCCCATTTGCTCTTTTTTAGCGAAAGTAAGCTGAATTTCTGAAGATAGCAACGCAAGACAGTCGTTCGTTCCCTTGCCCCTGCGGAAACCAAATTGTGTATCTGACAAAAAACTATTCGATTCAACCCATTTGTCTAGCCGGAAAAGAATCATTTTCTCCAACAACTTCCGAAGACAGGACAGCATCGCGATGGGGCGATACGAATTATAATCCGACGCGGGTTTTCCGGGCTTCTGGATGGCTATCACCCTCACTTGCCTCCAATCATCTGGAACAATATTGTACTCCAGTAACTGGTTGAACAAGTTCAATAAGCGCCTCTTCGCGACGTCTGGGAGGTTTTTAAGCAAATTGAACCTGATTCTATCCATGCCTGGAGCGGAATTGTTACATGAAAGGAGAGCAAGCGAGAATTCAATCATCGAAAAGGGGCGATCCATATCATCCCTATCAGCTCTTGCTTCACCGGTACCGAATCCGGACAAACTTTCTTTGCGAAGTCGAGTATCCACCGCGACGAGCTTTCACGATCTTCGTTTACGTACGACGCGTTGCGCATTCTTCTCCCGACGGTTCACAGAGTTTTCATCGAGGTCTCGCGCGATAAACCTTCAACAAAAGTGCGCCAATATCCGCGTTTCTTTACTTTGACCAGTTTCTTGAACTGGATCTCGAGCGCGATGTACCGTTTGTGGAGAACGATGGAACCGTGCTTTCGGAATTCTTTAAACGCGGCGGATTTTTGGCGATAAAGTTGTGTACACTCGACATCCCACCACAGGCTGTGTGGTTTCCTACGAACCGAATCTCCTGGCACTGGGCGTCGTTGTGCCTGAAAAGCGCTGTCAAGGATCAACTGGGATAAAAACTCGTACTCTTCTCGCGAGGGAAGTGCTTCTATCGACATTACGCCATCTATGATGGCCTCCGCATATTTTCCCCAATCGATGTGCTTCGTGAGGTCATATGAGAGGTCGATAGAAACAGATTGATTACGACCATTGGAAATCGAGACTTCGATCGGCAAATGATCACTACCATGGGGATCTTGGACCACCTTCCAAGTACAGTAAAACGATAATGAGCTCGAACAAATGGAAAGATCTAGACGGCTATCTCTTGCTGGAGGAGCCACTCGTGTAACTTCTCCTGTATTCAAAATTGACATATTGAAGTCGTCGCAGAGGTCGTATATCATTGATGAACGGTTGTCGTCGTACAGTTCCCCCCAGCCTGTTCCGTGGGAGTTAAAATCTCCCAAGAGTAACCGTGGCTCGGGCATAACCGAGCAGATGTGCGAGAGATCTCTACGAGATATCGCGGTGTTTGGAGGAAGATATATCGAGGCGATACTGAGGTCTTTTCCTCGAATAGTCACCTGACATGCGACAGCTTCGGTGCCTGACATCGGACTAAGATCGACTCTATAGAAGGAGTGCTGTTTTTTGATCCCTAAAAGCACCCCTCCATATGGATTTGCCCGATCGCGGCGGATTATGTTGAAATCAGGAAAATGAAGGTTCACGTTTGGTGCTAGGCATGTTTCACATAAAGCAAAAGCATCGCACTGTATATTGTTAACTAAAAATTTAAAAATATCTAATTTTGGAAGAATACTTCGACAGTTCCACTGTAGAATAGAAATCATATTGGCCTTATCGACGAAGTTAGCCATCGAAGGATAAAAATGACTTGAGGAGGGGCATTTTTGAAGCCAGCTGCTTCAGGAGAGGAGTCAGAATAAGAAGAACTGTTTTAACCATGTTCTTCACGGGGTCGGAAGCATCAAAGAAGTTGAGGATGAGCTCCACGATGCCAGAAAGTGTGAACATTGGAGCACTCGGAGGTTATTCTGCTCGCTCACCAGCTCTCTTTCTGGCTGAGAAATCGCAAAAATTGGGGCATCTGGGATTTTAGATGTTCCCGGAAGCGGTGGAAACTCTCGATCATCCCGATGTGAAACCACAAAAGTTGAACGTTTTTGAGTATTTCCACCCGCTTTGAATTTGACCATGTTGGTTTGGGGCTCACTTTGAGGTTGTTTTCTAAGCTTTTTCGAGGGTCGCTGGCTCTGTTTTATTCTCTTCCTCGTTGAGCCATTGAAAACAAAGGGAACCCCACTTCCAACATCAGAGTCAGAGCTGCCTTGATCGTCCAAAGAAAGAGAAGAGTAGATGCTGTCAGAAACAACTGAAGAAGCAGCCTTTCTCAACATTTCGGCGTAACTTCGCCGAGAACGCTGTTGAAGAGACCGCTTCTGGTGGATTCGCCGCTATATGTACGTCGGTCAAGCTTTAAGAGCATTTGGAGGGCCTTCGTTGCAATAGACACGTTTCGGTGCCGTCTTGCACGCGCCCTCCACATGATGCACAGCGAGGTTTATTGCAGCAGTACTGAGCGGTGTGGCCCAGCTGCTTGCAATTAACACAATTCATCACCTTCGGTACATTCAGCCGAACAGGTGGACGAAGTTTGCCAATCACTACGTAGTCAGGCAGTGCGGACCCGGAGAAGGTGACGCAGAAAGAATCAGACGGCGACTTAATCCGCTTCTCTCCCTCCTGCGACACCGAATACATTTGTTTGCAATCCAGTATCGCAGCAGGAGGCAAAGAAACGTTCTTGAAAAGACCGACACCTTGTTTCAAGTCGTCGCACGTCATATTTCCCTCCATCACCTCCCCCGCGATCTCACACACTGCTGACAGTAAATACACTTTATATTCGAGAGTGAAAAGCTCACAGGTGGCAATCTTGTTGGCCTGTTTGCGATTACTGACCGTGACGCGAAGCTTACTGGACCCAACCATGTCATTGGTCGTGACAGACGAAAATCATCGCTTTTCCAGATCTGGCTAATATTCAAGCGATTGTCTTTGGGTCGAAATAAAACAACGTACGGCCCACTAGAGTCGGGAGGGTAGGCCTTGTGGCGAGGGTTCGTAGGGGAAACATTGATGTTGCTAATGTCCATTTTGTTTTGGCTCGCTACACCGGAATGCAACAAAACATTATTATTTACGGAGTACGATGTACCCCCGCCATCGTCGCCTTCGCGCATTGCGGATATAAAATGTCTCGCAGCAGCGAGGCACACACAATTAAACACTTATCACAGGGGAAGAGAAAAAAATAACGAGCGAAAAAACAGGGGAAAATAGTGAGAGAAAAAAAACAGACTTGGTTCAACTGATCAAAAAGACGGGAAAAAGGGGTATCAAAGAGAAGAGACTAAATAATATACTTAGCTTTCACACTACTGTGTCACCGGCTAGTGGTTGTGGCAGCACACACCGAACGGACGGTCACTCGCCCGAGGCGCGATTGAAGCCAACCACGCTGTATATGTTACTGTTCGTAACAAGAACAACACTGCAGCTTGGCGGGTGGTGGCGGGACGGTAGCGTCTGTGTTGGTCGAGGCGCACGATCACTGATGATGGTGGTGGCACTGTCGGCGTGGGGAGATGATGACTGCGCCCACGTGACGATGGATGTCGAAGAATATTGCAAAAAACGAACAGTGTGTAATGTCTGTGACATAACCGCTAAGTGGACGTAGGACTTGATTTGACCATGCCTTTAAGATACATATGTCAAAATTTCTCACATCAACTATTTTGGATAAATAATCGGCGTTGCATACCATTCCTTGGCAAAATCTTCTCATCAAAACCGACACAGAAATCAAATCTACCTAGAACAAGAATCATCCAAAAAAAATCAGGAAGTATCTGTCCGGTCACGAAATATTAGCCTCGACAGTGGCAACCTTCCCACTGAAGGACTGCCTGAAATAAACCACAAGTTGGCTCAGCAGGGGATGTAGACTGTATCTAAGCCCTTCCACTGAAGGGCCTTCTAATACGTGCGATAGCGACTGAAGAAGAACATTATTTTTAACTCTTAGAGCCTTGAAAAAGGCTGTTTGCTTCGGCTAAGTGCAAAAAGTAAGAAAACGATTTTTTCAAATAACCGCGAATTTCTAGTGATGGTATAAAAAAGACTGAATGCTCTGCGAGCGAATGCACTTTTCTTTTATACCTTATTTTGAATCTTCTCTGCTTCCCAATTGGTGGGCCAATCAGCTAGTGTCTTATATCCCGCTTCTTTGTCAGCCAAAGGGTCATCATCATCAACGCGTTCGAGAAGGGCTTCTTCTTTTTTACGCTTGTTGCTCGCTGCTGGCGTCTATTTCATAACGGGACCTTTCGCTAGATACAGGCCAATAAGCCGGGCAAGCGAGCTTAGAATTGCAGTTCTAACCGTTCTAAAATTCCGACGATGCGATGCTGTTATTGCTTTGCCTGTTTCGGTCAGATTGAGAGGAAAAATTCGCGCTGCGCTATTTTATGCCTTCTTAGCAGACCTAGCGTGAGCTCATTCGTTGACGTCTGCACCAATCAGAACGTGGTAATGGAATGATGCAAGAATGATGCGGTACCCATATTTATAGGATTTCGTGAATTCAATGTTTTGCTTTGAAAACAGTTTTAGGCCTATTGAAACAAGTTTTCGGATATTATCAAGCATTAATATGAAAGGCATACTTGAAAGCTGTCGATTGAGGGGTTAACTGCAGAAATCTGTTCACTAGGGTAAAAGCTATTAACGTTTGAAATCTTTCAACACAGCGTAACGCGGCCGATTTAGAAATTTTGAAATGACACCCGGTATAGTAACGAGAGACGTAAGTCCTACGTCAAAACTACGATGATGCACTTTGCTGGTGGTAACTTATTTGCTACAAGTAAGCACCACTTTCACACTAGCACTTCGATTTAAAAGGCTTCGGTAAAAAATCTGTTTTTTAGGAAAAACTCGAAATATATATCGAACGTACGCGGAATACGAACTGCCTCGCACGGATGCTCGACGTGGAATCAATTTTTTTGATATTTTGTTTATTTTTGTTGTTGCCTTTTCTCCCGCTTGCAAGGCAGAGGCAAATTACTTTCTCCGAACGGGTCCGTTGCCTGCGGAATCCCGATCAAAATGGCTCGCACGCGAAAGCAGCTTACTTATATGTATTTAAGTAATTCCATTAGTCCCGCCCCTTTGTTAATCGTTATGAATGCACATAAGGGCGGTTCACCCACTCCTAAATCACTTCAAAGTTGCCTGAAATTTTGCCAGGACTTTTAATCAAAAACCATTAAAAAGAAGCTGATGGACATGGGAGTTGAAATTTTCAAGCATTCTTTAAATTTGGACTACCCTAGTGCACATTATATTTACACCCAAATCAGACCACAAAAGGGCGGGGCTAACGAGCTTAGTTTATTGAATTCAAGAAAGCTGCTTTCCGGCGCGCGCGAGCTATTCTGATCGGGATTCCGTAAAGAACGGTTTGACAAAATTTGATACAGCGGAGCGGACACAGCAGCACGAAGGCGTGGGTAGCAGTGGCAATGCTGAAAATTTATTCCAAATGGTGGAGGCTTAGCGAAAAATCATCGAGTGGCGGTCGGACAACGCAAGGTGCTGGCAAGCGTTTGGATGGAGAAAATTGGTTCTTCTCAGGACAAGCATTTTATGGAAAGAAAGAGTTAATTCCAAAAATGGACTGTTTCGGTGGCATCGGGTTTGGCGTGATAGCTTGGTTGCTGTTAGTGATTCCATCCATTCAAATTTATTGCATCATCTTCCTCCGACGCGCTATCAAATTCGCTAGTTACGATTGAGTTTTCCACTTTGAATAAAATTTATCTCTAATTGACCTTCTTTTGTATAAAATGGTGGCTAGGAAAAAATATGATTTCAATTGGCAGAAGGTAGGTCGTGTGATATGTGCCATCAGAAATATTGCCCTCCGCTCGCTTTCAAATCGACTTCTATAAAAATATTCTTCATGCCTGCCGTATCCTAACGGAACTATCAATTCTATACTTTCGCCTCTAATTCTATCATGAACATGTACGTCTAAGTTTGGAAGATGATATTAGCATTTCCATATCACTGATTTCAATTCCAATGACTAACAGAAACAAAACCAAATAATCTTGCCAGAAAATTTTACTTTCCGCCGATGACAGCCAAATCGATGAAGACGCCAATACCTCTTCTTGGATAAATAGTTTAAGTCCTGAAAAGAACTATGTGTAATTAATTCATGAAGTACTCCTCACTTTGCCACGTACGTTCCCATCGCGGGCGAAAACCATACCTTGCAAATAAATATATTTGCGTTTGGTTTCATGCCACTTATGATTCTGCTTATTTCTCCTTTATTTCGGACATTTTTGAGGATGGTCTCTTCTAGGATTGTGATATCCTCCACTGAAAACCAGTCGAGTGGCTTCAGCGGCGATGCGGCCGATGAGTCATGTTAATTCCATGATTAGAGACTCAAAGTCCATCGAACTGGGAGCAACTATTCGTCTTCTTGATTCAGTTGACATCCGAGCAGTTTGCTCAATGTTAATGAAGGGACACAAATTATTATGGAAAATACCATCCATTTCGTAAAGCTACGTATTCCTACATCACCTTTGCGTGCAACCCGATTGGGCTGCGCCTTTTAGTTTTTACCTTTCAGCTGGAACACTTTTCGACCAAACTACATTTTTTACCATAAGACCCGTTTAGCCAAGTTTCGACTATATGGCCCTTCCTGCTAAATGATCAATTCGGCCAAAAGACATTTTCAGCCAATGACCGATTCGGCCTAATGACCTATTCGGCAGATGACCTAATCGGCCAAATGAGCTAAATAGCTAGCTCTCTGTCAACCGATCGAATGGACAAAAAGGTCGAAAGGACAACTAGCCGCCGCGATTCTATCGTTGGGTCGCTGCAGGCAATGTGCTATTTACGCTTCCATACCAACGGCGACAAAATCACTGTTGCCAAGCGATAAAATCGCGTCGCGACTGTCGCATCGCGTGTGTTTGGGGGAACCCTAAAGTGCACAGAGATTGAATCCAAGCAGCGACGTTTTTCGCAAGCTTTTTCGATAATAAACTGCTTCAGGAAGACATACACCGTGACAGATTCCATTGAAAACCCAACCATTTTGGTGGGGATGGCTCATCGGTGCTAATAATGTATTTTGACTTGTTTTTCACTGCTGCGTGAAAAAATCATTGCCCAAAATGTGTCGTATAGTGAATTTTGAGAGCCATTTTTTCTACAACGATAATAAACAAAATATCTCTAGTTACGGAGCTAAAGCGCTTTGATTTACCTCCAGTGATTCTGGTGAAAAATTCACCATCCTGAGCGATGTCCAGCTATCGCTTTAACGTGTTGCCAGGTTAGATTTCGGTCGACTTCTTTTATTTCTTCATTGAGGCTTCGTCGCCATGAGCGCTCTGATTGCAGTTACTTATACTACATGTTAACCAAATTTAAATAATTTCTTATATCAAATTATATCGCTTTAGCTCCATAGCTAGTGTAATTCAAATAGTTAGGCAAAGTTGTAGAAACATGCGACTAAAGTTTAGAAAGTAAAATTTTCACGTGATCGAATGTAAATTATGATTTGTAGTGTCATGTAATATTAAGGTCACTCCTGGCGGAATCCAAGTTTTAAAGTGCTCGCATTTTCGGGGGCACACCACTCGATACTGAAGCAACGCACAATCGAGTGGTGTGCCCCCGAAAACGCGAGCACTTTGAAACTTGGATTCCGTCAGGAGTCGGTCGTAAATACGGTCGTAAAGTGAAGTCCAACACACAACCAGCAAATGTTAGATTTTCTAACAATTCTGTATAAGAACCTACCAAAACCCGTATAAGAACTGGGCATATACGATTTTCTGAGATTATTATACAAAAAATATGGAAGCTTAAGTTCTTATAAAGAATTGTTAGGAATTGAAACAATCACTGACTGGGCGAATGAATCGCCCTTTTTATGTGCATTCAACAACACTTAAATTTACATGGTTTTGCAAAGTGTGTATAAATAAAATATAATTTGCATGAAAACATCTTACATGCGGTGATACTTGAGAGTGGTTTAAAAACCTTAGAAAAATTCCTTAAATAATTTGTGTACGACCCAAAATCACGAATGATTTATAATTTTGCCAGCATAGTTTACATCTTGACGCAAAGTATGCTACGAGCATGATGCATAATTAATTAAAGAATGATCGATGCAGTTTCCAAGCAACAGTGAAATCCGCAAATGTCAAAATCTCACATTCCAAACAGACAAACGTCCTCGATCGATTCATTCGTCGAGTAGGCCCAACTATTTTTCACCCGCCTGCTGAGACAATCCACAACAGCGAGGCATGCTGGGACTGAGTGAGCCAAGGCATAAACAAGCACCCTTTCTCGGACCTCAGTCCCCTATCTTCCCAGTTACCACGCTGGCAGTGGCATGCTGATGCAGCAGCAGCAGCAGTTCGCAGAAGCGTCCCCGGCATCCGCAACGATCGGATTGTTAGTCTCCTCCGGCGAACAAGTGGTGCTGGTTGGTTCGTATTTTTCACACCGGCTTCTTTGCTGCCGTTTTTCCTTTCGAAAAAAATTGAGATCTCAAAGTGTCTGCCGCGGCGTGCGTCGGTCGCGACGTGGCGTGATGCGTGACAAGTGGGCCGGCCGCGGTGGCATGTGACAACATTAACACGTGCGTTTTTGTTTTACCGTTTCGCTCGCTCGCGGATTGGGTGTGAATCGTATTATATTGTGTTCACCGATCGAAAAAAAAAGTAGCAGCAGCAGTATCATCATTCGAAGAAGACATTAAAGTCAATTTAGAGCGAACGGTGAACAGTGTTTTCTAAGGCGTAAATATATGATCGAATGTGAAAATTTCATATGCTCGGTGTATTAAATCCACTATTTCAGAAAATGGGGGAAATTGTAAAGAGAATAATTTACGACAAGACGCATACCTGCATTGCTACAAAAAGGAAATATTATCGAAACCAATCGTTGCGCAGGAACATATTAGACATTTATACCCAATTAAAATAGTTGCATAAAATTTTTTTGAAATCGATTTCATTTCAACGTTTGAATGAACTCAAAATACATACAGACAATAAATAACATATTCAAAATTGACTTAGCTAAATTATATATTTAAAATTATTTATGGTCTCTGCCAAGCAGTTTGTCACAGTTTTTGTATAAGGCTTTTAAACCTTTTCCCATATAGACTTTTCTAATCAAGAAGAGCAAAGAATTATGGTTCTAATAATATTCAAAGATTTTTGACTTTTCGCAAGAATATGCAAGGAACCTTTTAATCGGTAAGCATTCCTTAAATCTGGCTTAAAGTCCAAAAAGTGTATTTATACATATTTTCCAAGATTTCTCTCGAGGTTGGTTCTCAAATCCAATATCTATGTTTGATTATATCAAATTTTCTTTATTTTGGCGTAACACTTTTAGGAAAGCATTTTATCAACTTGGTTTGTTTTGTTTTTTGTTCAAAAGGGGCGTCTGATTTCTTTATTGTACATCCTTCGATTTGGTTGCTACTTTCAGCATTTCTTGTTTGCATTCTACACAATTTTATAAACCAATGGTTCAGCATACATAAATTCTGTAACCCAATCTAGAGTTAAACACATTTCAATCACGGTTTTACGCCTCGGAAAACACTGTGCTGCCCTGCGAGTTGACGATGGAAGTGATGAGCTTGACATGCCGATCATCACCACACATGCTCTCAGTTGCTCTTTGCTCGGTAGGGTATTCAGCAGCTGGCGAAAACAAAGACCAACGTCGACGACGACGACGCGGTCGTTGGAAGTCGCATGCCGTGCAGACCAAGTGCTCAAGTGGGCTGTTTTATTAGTTTTTCCTCCCATCTGTGACAGTTGTTATTGGCCACAGTTGGGGAGAAAAGCGGCGGAGCGAAACGATAAAAGGAAGTGCGGGAATTATGTGCCGGCGGTGGTTGGGGCGACAGAGGATAGGCGATGAACATCGATTGTCTTACCACCGACTCCGGAAGCTGCGAGTGCTATGTGGATCTGCGTAAGTGAAATTTAGGAAGTTGTATTTTCGCGGGATAATGCTGGTAACATTTGTGTCACAATTTATCGCTTTAATTGAAACGTGCTGGTGGGAAGTTGTTATCTGCTGGAAAATATTGTGACATGTAGGTGTATAAATGGTTCCGATTGGGGTATCAGATTTACACATGATGTTTCTCACGTTTATATTCAGGCGCAAATATTCATAGCATTTTTCCCTCGTTCTTTTGTTTCGTTGATTATGGAGGTATTCATTACGATGTAAATGTAAAGTATATGAGATCATTGTTTGTTATTGTAAATTGGTCAAATCGGCTCAACAATTATGCGCAAAATACTATTTTTCAATAATTTACAAGGAATTCAATGTTTACGCTAGGTAGATTGATCAGATTTTTCCAAATTTCATTTTAGTCTTGACGCCGTTTTTATTTACATTGATAAAGACTGGAGGAAGATAAAAATATCTATGATAGCCTCATAATAAAATATGTTGTGCATTTCGTGTTTAAACTAAATATTATCCTCAGCATAGAATACGGTTCTCTATATATGAGTAAAATAAAATATTAAAAATATGCCATGATTACGTTAATCAGTGTAGAAGCGAAAAATAAACATAAAGTTTATCTGAATAATGCCAAAATTGCACATGCTTTAAAAAAATCCAAACACTAACGAGATATTAGCAATTTCAAACAATAAAATTTGAATTGAAGAAGAAGAAGAATTTTCTGTTTTTCTACACCAGGGAAAGTTGAAACAGCTGGGAAAGTCCATCACCTTGTCTTAGTCCCCGGCGCGATTCGAACGAACTGGAGTGTTCGCCCGAAATCTTCACACAGTTTTGCACACCATCCACCGTTGCTTTGATCAGTCTGGTAAGCTTCCCAGGGAAGCTGTTCTCGTCCATAATTTTCCATAGCTCTACGCGGTCTATACTGTCGTATGCCGCGTTGGAATTAACGAACAGATGGTGCGTTGGGACCTGGCATTCACGGCATTCTTAAGGATTTGCCGTACAGTAAAGCTCTTGTCCGTTGTCGAGTGGCCGTCAACGAAGCCGGCTTGATAACTTCCCACGAACTCGTTCACTAATGGTGACAGACGACGGAAGATGATCTGGGATATCACTTTGTAGGCGGCATTAAGGATGGTGATCGTTCGAAAGTTCTCACACTCCAGTTTGTCGCCTTTCTTGTAGATGGGGCATATAACCCCTTCCTTCCACTCCTCCGGTAGCTGTTCGGTTTCCCAGATTCTGACTATCAGTTTGTGCAGGCAAGTGGCCAGCTTTTCCGGGCCCATCTTGATGAGCTCAGCTCCGATACCATCCTTACCAGCTGCTTTATTGGTCTTTAGCTGTTGAATGGCATCCTTAACTTCCCTCAAGGTGGGGGCTGGTTGGCTTCCATCGTCCGCTGAACTGACGTAGTCATCTCCTCCGCTGCCTTGACATTCACTGCCTGTACTCTCAGCGCTATTCAGATGTTCCTCGTAGTGCTGCTTCCACCTTTCGATCACCACACGTTCGTCCGTCAAGATGCTCCCATCCTTATCCCGGCACATTTCGGCTCGCGGCACGAAGCCTTTGCGGGATGCGTTGAGCTTCTGATAGAACTTGCGTGTATCTTGAGAACGGCACAGCTGTTCCATCTCCTCGCACTCCGCTTCTTCCAGGCTGCGTTTCTTCTCCTGAAAAGGCGGGTCTGCTGTCTTCGCTTCCGTCTATAACGTTCCACGTTCTGCCGGGTACCTTGCTGCAGCGCGACCGCCCGCGCTGCGTCCTTCTCCTCCAGAATCTGTCTGCACTCTTCGTCGAACCAATCGTTCCGTCGACTTCGACCCATATACCCGGCGTTGTTCTCCGCTGCGTCGTTAATGGCTGCTTTGACTGTATTCCAGCAGTCCCCATCGAGCTCACCCTTTTCCGGCAACGCTGCCTCGAGATGCTGCGCGTATGCAGTGGCGACATCAGGTTGCTTCAGTCGCTCTAGGTCGTACCGCGGCGGTCGTCGGTACCGAACATTGTTGATGACGGATAGTTTTGGGCACAGTTTAACCATCACCAGATAGTGGTCAGAGTCGATGTTAGCGCCACGATATGTCCTGACGTCGATAATGTCGGAGAAGTGCCGTCCATCAATCAGAACGTGGTCGCAGATTTCCATTACCTTCGTTAAAAAAAAGCATCCGTAGCAGTCCAACTAGGAGGCTGAGGAGGCAGCCATGCTCCGATGGTGGGACCGCCCTCTGCCATTCGGACTATCGGCTGCGCCGATCCACTTTGAACCGGCGGCGGCGTGAACGCAATTTTCTATCGGCGGCGGCGGCTTAGCCGGCGTCACGCCGCGGTTGCTTTCGGCGGCGGCGGCGGCGGCTCGGATCGGCGCGATTCAAAATTTCTTCGGTGTTGAAGAACGATTGTTTTTTTGTAATATTATTTGCATGTCTCGTGCATTAATGGCAATAAGCATAATTTATATTGTACGCTGTTAAAGAATCCTTCAGGAATATAATGAGAAAATGCACCTGAGATTCCTTTAAAAAAATCTTTAGGAATTTCATTACTTTCTCTCCAGAAATTCTTCTTGAAATCCCTTCATAAATCTTAATTCCTAGTGAAAATACTATCAAAAATCCTTAATTCATTAGCCTGGCGGCCACAAAGCAAGGCCATACAGAAGGTGACTAGATCCATTTCATGGTACAGTGTAAGTTTTTTTGTTCTTCCCTATACCTATGCGCATCCTCGTGTTAAGACACAGTAAAAAGTGAATCTACTTAGAAACCTCGCAGTTAGAAACTGTAGAAGTGCTTGATGAACACCAAGCTGCAATACAGAAATTTTCAAATGGAGGATGTAATGTAAACAAAAAAGATCAGATGACAAAATTCCTGAAGGTCAGAAAATCCTACAAAAATATACAGGAACTGATGATGGAAATTTTCCATGAGTTCCCCATACAGAAATTCTGGGACACGTATTATTCATATCTTGGAACTTCTGGACAAGGGAATCTCTAAAACTCATAGATATGGAATTCTTGGAGTGAATTAAAAACTGGGAGTATAAACCACTCCCTCTTCCACAATTTCACAGGAATTCTTGAAGAAGAAACTTTTTAGAAGTCCTATCGAAAGAATTCCCCAGAATACAAGGAGAAGAAATTTCCTATAATTCATAGGAGAAGATATCCTCATAATTCGAGAGGAAGGAATTCCCCAGAGTTAGGATGAGGTGAATAATTCGCCGGGATCATCGAAGGATAAATTCCTCCAAATTCCTTAAGGAGGAATTCATTTTAATTTCTGGGGGAGGGATTCTACAAAATTCGTGCGAGAGAAATTGCCCTAACCTTTGGAGGGGCAAAATTCCTAAATGAGTATTTAGGAGAATTTCTGTAGAAGGAATTATTGTGGGAGAAATATAATTTATATATATAATTTATTTCTTATGTTTCAAAGACTATAAGGATAAAAATGTCCCCAAATCTAATTATTATATGTACAAACAAATATGCTCATAATACAGCAATCAGAATTCATAAGAAACACATCAATACAATTAAACAGGACATATCAATCTTCAATTTTTGTGTTAATTTGTGCCTCGAAAGTGTGCTGCAAAAAGTCGTTGTAGAATAGATGGGGATGAATTAAAATCAAAGAGATGGAACAATGCGTTAGAATTGGAATATCCCAGAGCTTCTGAAAAAGGAATTCTCCAAAAATACTAATCTTAGAGTTCCTTAGAGTTCTTTAGTTCCTAGAATTCCTGGAGGAGAATTTCTCCAAAATAGCTGGGGGAGATTTCCAGTGAGAGAAAAGAATACCTGCGTTGCTGGAAGGAAGGCGATGGTTTTGGTTTTGGTGAATTCATTCCCCATAACTCCTGAATGGGCAAGTTCTCAGACCACCTGAGATGGAAGAACCAAGAATGATTGGAAAATCAGTTTCCCAGAATTCATGGAGCAGGAACTTCCTGGAGTCATAGAGAAATTGTTCAAAATTAAGGAAAAATAACGGAGAAGGGTTGTTTGGCCAAAACCCATTCGGCCGAAAGCCATTTGGCCGAATGCCACTAGGCCGAACAAACCATTAGGCTGAAACCCATCTGGCCGAAAGGGTTGCTTGGCCGAAAGGGTCGTTTGCCCGAAAGGGTCATTTGGCCGAAAGGGTCGTTTGGCCGAAAGGGTCATTAGCCCGAAAGGGTCGCTTGGCCGAAAGGGTCATTTGACCAAAAGGGTCCTCACTCCTTTTGCGCTTCTCACTTTTTACTGTGAGAAGAGAAAAATGAAGAGTGAGAAGTTAGACGTCACTTTTCCTATTCCTAATTTCTCACTTTTCAAATGACCCTTTCGGCCAAATGACCCTTTCGGCCAAATGACCTTTTCGGCCAAATTACCCCTTTGGCAAATGACCCTTTCGGCTCAACGACCCTTTCGGCCAAATGACCCATTCGGCCAAACGACCCTTTCGGCCTAATGACCCTTTCGGCCTGATGGCATTCGGCCAAATGGCTTTCGGCCGAATAAGTTTCAGCCAAACGACCGTACCCCTTCATAATAACAGTCTGCAGGGGCCAAAGTCCCGAAATCCTTGGAAGTAGAATTCCCCATTATTTCTGAAGCAATAAATGATCAAAACTCATGGGTAGGAATTCTCAAGAACTCCTACAGAAGGTAAAACCCTGTACTATTGAAATACCAGTTTCCCAGAATTGCTGAAGAAAGAATCTTGAAAATTTTCTGGGAAAAGAATTTCTCTGAATTAAAGAATCCAAAATTTTTAACAGAGCAATTCCTCAAAACTCTTAGTGTGGGGACTCCCGACTTCTTGGAGGAGTCTTGAATCCCCAGAACTTCTGCAGAAAGAATCGCTGGTGGCGGAGTTCCCGAAATTTCAGAATCCCAGAAATGAACTTTCTAGAGTTCCGGGAGAAGAAAGTTCCTATGAAGGGTTAGCTAAAAATGTATCTGGAGGGTTACCAGTTATGTTAAAAGCACGAGCATGATGCCCATGCATTTCGTAGTTGCTACTCCGTGGTTGACCAGTTGGTATATTTTAATTGGATATCGAAACGAGCTTTTTTTACTCATTTCGAATTCTAACAGTTAACTACTAGAACTAATCAAGTTGTAGGTATAGGGATAGAAGATGGAAACGGTTTGAAAACCCATTTCCAGTTCTAGAGATTGCTAGAACATGAGAAATATATGAAAAGATGCAAAGTAGGAGGAATGGAACAGGCCTGGGACTGAACTCACGACCTTCTGCGTATAAGGAAGAAGTGGTAGCCATATGACCACCAGGGGCGTTATATTACTAGTTATGTAAAAAAGTTGCTCAAAAATATTTCTAGCTCTCTTATGTACGAAATGGCTCAACGATGATTTTGTTATTGTCAGAAATGCTGTGCTGTTTACCGTATCGAACCAATTGATGGCATATTACATCATGTATGTCATCAGTTAATCAATCATATTTTCTAAAATTGCGTTCAATTAAGCAACTAGGAATTATGTTTCTGCCCGACTTTGGGCCCCACGTCTTTAAAATACATTGATCCAGAATCTTTTCATTTTCTAAGCTTCTCTTTAGCAAATAAAATTTTAAGCGCAACGGATCGTTTTTCAATTTTTATAATAATTAGAAAAGACTCATCCCTACCGATATAGGAAAAATATGCATCCCAGTCCATACAAGAATTGCCTGAAGTATGTAGGCTTTGAGCTCCTTGAAGGCTGCAAGTTTTATTTGTATTCGTTTATGCTGACTGTGATCCATAGAAATGAATTTGATGAGAGTTTTCCATCCCAGTTCATCCAAGAATTCCCTGAAGCTTAGGCAGGAAGGTCTGCTCGCGTACCCAAAAGGCTATTATCTCTTTTTCACAATGGATGCTTAATTAGTGTTGAGCGTCTTAGGGGAAACCTTGAAAATTGGTGCGCTTTTTATTCCATAGATCCAAATTGGATATCCGCTCAAAAATTATTTTATTGCAGGTCTTCCGAGAATTTCCTTGAGTTTACGCCTTATTGGATCTTAGATATGTCCAAAAACGATTCATGTTCTATGTGATCCAAATAATCAATTTGGATAACCCTCAAACAAGAGGTTAAATTTCAAGAAGGAGCTAATAGATCTTTCATTACCCGTATAGACCTTAAGATCGCGGAATTCTTGGGTTACCTGTAATGGAACACATGTTGAATGTATGTCCAATTTGATTCACAAATCACTAGGAATATTGATATATAGACCGTAAGATATTAGTTTACGCGTTGAGATCTCTCCAGGAAAATATTGGAAGACCTGAAACGAACCTGGCGATAACATAGTTAATTAATCAATTTAATTTGGGTCCGCGGATTGCCATGTATCATATTTAAAAGAATTCGAAGATCAATTAAATGAAAAACAAGTAATCTTAACAAAAAATCATTTTGCATCCTAACAACAAAGTGACATAAAAAGACGGTTGAGCGTAAATGTTCTTTTCAGCGGCGCAGCCGAAATTTTTCAAATGTATAAGGGTAAACGGAATTTTTCTTCTAACAAATTGGAGAGGAGGATAAATTCCCAAAACTACCCCCAGGCTACAGAATTTAAATTATTTCAACGGCTCGCTCAAAATTCACCGGCGGCGCGGTCAAAAAATTACAGCGGCGCGCCGGTCAAAAACGGTGGCGGCGGCGGCGCATAAAAATCGTCGGCGGCCGCGGCGCACAGCTCTACTATCGGCAGGCCTACAGTATTCCGACGAAGGGCAGCGGGAAGCGCCGATCCCTATTCGTCACGACAATAACGATTAATGGCTAATGGAATTACTTAATTAGAAATAAGAAGCATTCAAGTGAAGTTTTCTCTCAAATTATGCAAGAGAAAATTGATCCGAGAAGAATTTTCTCTAATCACAAAACATAACCGCATGCTGACTGCAAATATTTTAATGGCGTTAGTAGCGGACCAAGTAAACATTATAATGACATCACATGACAATGAATATGCGTTACACATTTAGAAAATGTAAATCGTGTGAAAACAGAATCCAGTGTAATTCATGTGAATTGTCCAACCACTTGTTAATCACATGCAAATTCCAATATTTTGAATAGTGACGTTTAATAGAGCCCACTTTCTAACCCCATCATGTCCAAGGCAAACCCCACAACTCGCAAAAACCTGAGGAGGAGTCGTCAAGCCCTTGAACAAAGTTCCTGCTATCCTTTCTACTGCAACTTGGCCTGTCTTGAAACTTGTCATTCGTAAACTGGCAATCCTAGTCCTTTGCTAAAACAAATCAAACTGAAGGTCCCATATTCAATAGAGATCATATTTTTTTATGCAATACATACTCACGCGTAGTATAATCCTCGTTCTATAGTCCTATAGCCAAAAAATATGTATGAGAATTCTCTGCTGTATAAATTATAAATTTATCAATTGATTGCATTTCTAAAATTATCCCAACTACTGCCGCATTGAAGTCATTTCTCTAGTGCTGAAACGATCTGTCAATATGTCAACAAGTGCCGTGGCATCGTGGTTTCACCTGGGCCGAAAACTCCACCCTCAGTTTAGCTGTCAATCAAATCACTTCATTATGTGCCCTCATAATCATCTCCCCATACACCATCCATCAGTCAAATCAGTTCATCAGTTTGCCCATTACGCTTCCACTCCGAGCGAAACTAAAACAGCATACTTCTCTCGACACCACTGACTGCTCATCCGAGTAGAGCAAATATCTCATTACAACGAATCAACACCGCACTCGCATGCGAACCGTATGGGGCTCCATCGCCACCCGTCCTCGTCAGCATCTATCAAAATATTCATGAGCCAGGATTTATTCCGATAGACACATCAAAGAAGCAGAAAAACATTGGCGCCATCAAACATCAGAACTCCAAATCGGCCGGTCAGTTTCGTTCCAATGAGTTTGTTTGTTTATTTCAGTTATATTTTGTGAATGCGGAAAGTGGATTTCACCCCCGCTGTCTACACTTGACTGAGATTTACTTGCGCCAGTTACACACGATGCTCGTCTAGTTAGTGTCGTGCAGTGATGGAAGCTAGGGTGAATCAAGTTGTTCGATTTTTACAAAATTAACCATCACAAAGTCCCCTGAAGTTCTACGTGAAGTTTTTTCAGAATTTTAATATTAAAAAAATCTTCGCAACTTCCGTGGAAGATTCTTCAGGCTTTTCATGAAAAATAGTTCCTTGTGATTTCCATGAAAAATAGTCAAAATTACGTCTTACCAGCTCACATAAAGAAGCCCAAATAGGTCGTATTTCTGAGCGCGCTAAACGAGATGTTTTTCGCCTGTCCCTGCATTGGATCCGCCCTAATAGTAATGAATCCTTGGAACCAATCGTAGAGATCTTTACATGCAATTTATCTATGCATGAACCCATCACACCATGTCTAGCTAATCACTATCGGGGAAAGAAAAATCGAAAAAAACGCTGTACTCTCCCTTGGATACGAGAAACTATTACATTTGGTAGCCTGGTAACAGCAGCATCAGCAACTACGGGAAAGCAATGCCCACTTTTATCCTCTTGTTCTACCGCTCGCTAAGCACACAAACTCGGTACCGAACGTCAAGCAAGTGGTTGGGTGGTGATCGCTATTGGCTCACAGAACCCAGAAGTCGCGGGTCCACCTCCTGCAGTAGGCCAGTCAGTGCCAGAGAGTCAAATACATTTGTAGTATAGGAACCGTTTGGGTGACCGTTGTTAGTTGAAGTGAGTGTGAAGTGAAATCTTTTTTGAACTGGGTGGTCGATCCGGAGTACAGTGCCACCTACCGCACCGCTGCTGACCGTCTAGTGGGTAGCAATTAAAACGGAAAATTGGAGAATCAGCGCAAAGCATGGGAAAACGAAAATAAATACATTTGAGCGGTTTGCGTGATGAGAAAAAACAAGTGAAGCGTGATTGAGTTTAAATTGGTGGAAAAGCTCAGTGATTTGTTTTTTCCCCAAATGTAGTGTTGGTGCAGATGTAGAAACATCTTCAGTATTTTGAAGAAATAAACAAAAATCAGTGATTGGGAGAACGGGAGTAATGATAAGCATCCAAGTGGAAAAAAGTGCGAGAAAATTAATTCAGTGCAGAACCAGCCAACTAGGATCGGCGAACCCATGAAGGTGGTACTGAAAACATCTGGCGGCAATTTTCTGAAAGTTAAGTTGCGATGCATGTTCCCGTGTTCGGAAACAAAAACAGATCTTTATGAACCGCTCAGAAACCGCAGGAAGTTAACTTTTCAGGAGGACGCTTACGGCACATCATTTTTCAGTTCGCCTGATTTGTTTTCCCCTCCCGGCGGTGGCGCAAATATAACCGTAACGCTCGGATTTTGATGTGTTTTCTCACCGCGGTCTATTTACGAGGTTCGTAAATTTCATGCCGCCGGAGGCCAACATGTTGTCAAGCAGGGCAACCGCAATCGGTTGAGGATCGGAAGAATGTTGTTAGCAACATGTAGTTTGAAATTGAAAAATGCTTTTGTTTTCATCGCTTGTGGGATGGGGGCGGACACGACCACCTACAGAAATAGATGCAATGGGGCCGGGTGATCAATTTTAAGCTCCATCAATTTTATGGCGGACTTGAATGAAGTGACAGAAAGAGTTCGCTTTTGAACGGTCGATTTCGGTGCAGGATTGTGAAAAAGAAGCTGTAAAACTTTTATTTGTTTTAAGAAAGATCATTCGAGTTAATCCTCCTCTTGTTCACTACGTTGAACGTGACAAATGACAAGATTATCAAGCTAATTTATATTTTTTCGTTCCTGTTGAACAAATTTCTTAAGCGATTATTCGTGTTTAGTATGTTATGTACCTTGGGCTTTTTTCTAAAATCATTGTGAAACCTATTGCACATTTTATTTGTTAAGGGTTCTGCCGCATCAAACGCCTTTTTGACTGGTTTGTGAGGGTCGGTGAAGTGTTGACCACTTTTGTGTAAACCGATATTTCGGTATTAGCCAGTATTGATATTTTTCTCTGGTCAAAACAACTCTATTGCTAAGTCTAGACTTACCTTAAAGGGATAGTTCACTCGGCGGCCTGAAAAAAGGTTATTTTTGGGATTTTTTTGCAAATACCTGTGAATGTAAGACAAAAATGGTAACATACGTGTATTCTGTTGTGTCATGCTTCAATAGAACTAAGACTATCCGAGAAGATGAAATTATGCATAATAGACCATGGTCTATATGTGCTTATCGAAAATTATCTCCAGAGCGAAGCTAATTGCTGCCAACTCAGCAACATAAACCGAACACGGTTCTTGAAGTTTTCGGAAGGTGGTCATATGCTCTTTGAAAACACCGAAGCCAGTGGTTCCGTTGATGCAAGAACAGTGAAATATCTATTATTGCAATTATTACAAAAATATGAGGAATAGGTATTTTTCGAAAATGATCTGCTATTCCTTGAATATAGCTTGTTTCATGGACAAATCGAAGACAATTCATGAAGACAATTGAAGAAATATCGTTGGGGAAGTGAACTCGAGGTTGGTTTGTAACATGGAAAACAATGATTTGATGGATTGTACGACAATTCCCCGAAAACCAATTCCCCGAATGCAATTTCCCCGAATGTAACAATTCCCCGAATGTAACATTTCCCCGAATGGAACAATTCCCCGAAAATAAAATACCTGCAAACGCAAACACATCTTCGCAATCGACTGTATGCGTCCGAAAAAGCAGTGTTTAAAAATACATTCAAGAGTGTCTTATTGGAAATTATCAGCTGAATAGCCTTTGGTAGTATTTGTAGTTCTTGATCCTCCAAGATGTGTTGTTGATTGTACGACAATTCCCCGAAAACCAATTCCCCGAATGCAATTTTCCCGAATGCAATTTCCCCGAATGTAACAATTCCCCGAATGCAATTTCCCCGAATGTAACAATTCCCCGAATGTAACATTTCCCCGAATGTAACAAATCCCCGAAAATAAAGTACTTTTTGCAAACACATAATTGTCATCGACTATAAGCGTCCGAACAGAGCAGCGTTCAAAGATTTTATTCTAGAGTGTCTCTTTGGAAATACCGAACATGATCAAATCTTCCGATAGTATTGTATGCCCTTGATCTTCCTTATTGTCAAGTTATAAAGATATTAGAATAGAGTGTTTTCCTATTAATTTTATTTTTCTAAAATAGTCGAACAAAGGCTGAATTTCTTTGATGGAGTAGAATCGCGAACAGAAATTCCGATTGAAAACATCATGGTCAAAATTTGTGAAATCAAACTCCTGTCATACGTAAGGTCTATCCCTTCTTAAGAAGTTACTGCCCGAGCAGCACAAGTCAGGCAAAACTGGTTGCAGCAACTTGATTGTAACCAAGTCTGGTTACATGTGAGTTGCAGTCACCACGTGGAACATGTGTGCTGCTGGGATGTAATCTTGGATGTGAATCCTCAAAAAATTAAAATGCGTATGCCCGGAATAAGACAATGGTGAATGTGATCCCTTCTTTAAAAATAATGCATCTACTCGGAATAACGCAACGGATTACTTTGATCTCTACTTTGGAAGTAGGTGTTTCCCAAGAATAGAATGATAGAATGATAGAATGAAATTACCTTTTTAGAAGAAGGAATTTGCCTGCAATAAGGTAATGATAAACGTAGTCTCTTCTTTTGATGTAGACGAGATTGGCCGGAATAGATATGATATATGAGATCGCATCTAGCAATAAATATCAATTATATAGACCAAAAAAAAAATCGAATTAATCGACGTGTTCATTTAAAGAAGACAATATCCCCTCCATTGTCCTTATACTGCCTAGACGTGATCATTTAAGAAAGGCATTATCTCCTTTTTTCGCTTTACTTCAGGCAAACGTGTTTAATTGAAGAAGGGTCCATCTACCCTCATTGTCTTATATTGGGCAAATGTGTTCATTTTAAGAAGGCATTATAACTCGTCTTCCCCTAAAACCGGGCGAAGCTATTATCAATAAAAAAAGCTTTATACCTTTCCTTCGCCTTATACCGGAAAACGGATTAATTTTCTTCCTTTATCTCTATTCTCCTTCCTCATTATTCCATTCTCTCTTCCTACATCTCACTTCGTATTTCGCCTTCTCTCGCTCCTCACTCACACTTCTCGCATCATATTTTTCACTTCTCACTTCTTACTCCACACTTTTCACTTCTTACTATGTACTTCCTTCTCATTTCTTACTTTTCACTTCTCACTTCTCATGTCTCACTTCTCACTTCCCATTACTCACTACTCCCAACTCACTGCTCACTACTCACTTCTCACTTCTCACTTCTCACATCTCACTTTTCACATCTCACTTTTTATTAATTTCTCACTTCTTACTCCTCATTCGGCCTAATGACGGTTCGGCATAATGGTCTTCGGCCCAATGACCAACAATCTTATTTTTTTACAATTTTTAAGCAAATTGTCTCGCGATCCTCACTTTTGTTGCAGCTCAAAATTATGTCAAACGCCAATTATGGGACTTTACGTAAAAGGACGCAGATTTCTTTTTCAGTTTAGTTTTATCTGCACTATGGAAACAATTCGGGGAAATGTTGCATTCGGGGAAATGTTGCATTCGGGGAATTGTTACATTCGGGGAATTGTTACATTCGGGGAAATGTTATTCGGGGAAATTTCATTCGGGGAAATTGCATTCGGGGAATTGTTATTCGGGGAATTGTCGTACAATCATCAGAGTACAGTGTTCTCTAAGGTAGTTTTTTTCCTATAAGTATCAAACTGCAATTCTGATTGAAAGCCTTTTGGTAACTATTTTTCCTATCTTCGGAATCATACTTCTGTCCTGCATATACCTTCTTCAAATATATAAGGCAATGGTGGATGTGAATCTTTGTAAACAAAAATAATGCGCTTGCCCGGAAAAAGGCATTGGTGAATGTGATTCCTTCTTTAAAAAGAATGCATCTGCTCGGAACAATGCAACGGTAAATGTGTCCCTTCTTCAGTGGGTGTTTCACCAGATAATGAATGTTATTATTCGTTCTTTTATAACCTGTATCTGTCCTGAATATGGGGGATAATGGGGGATGTGATGCATTCTTTAAAAGAAGGCAGTTTTATAAAATAAGAAAACGGTAGATGTGTTCCTTCAAAAACAGGCGTTAAATAGGCTAGAAATAATGCAAAGATGAATGAATTGAGAATGAGAATAAGGACTAATCTGATCTCTTATTTTGATGCAGGCGAATTTGGCCATAATAAGGAAAAAAATATATGAGATCCCTTATTACGCAATACGTATTAAATGTATTATATTTCACCGAAAAACATTTTGCCGAATTCATTTTCTCAACATGGCATTAGGCGGTCTGTAACTTTCGCGGTGTGACTTTTGATGGATTCTACCTTTTTCAGAATGACCTTTGGAAGAATGCCGTTTTTCAGAATGTTATATTAAACAAATAAGCATTTTCTTAGATAAGTTTGGTGTAATATAACAGCAGTTTTGAAACATATAATTGCTTCATATCAATCATTTATTGTACCTGGCAAGCGTGGTACTTGCTTAGTAAACGAATTATCTCCTCTTTTTGCTATATTGCGGACAGAATTTATGTCTCGAGAGACCTTAATTTAAAGAAGGCATTATCTCCTCCATTCTCATTACACCGGACAGACGCGATCATTTAAAGAAGGGACTATCTATCCTCTTTGCCTTATACCGGGCAAATGTGTTCATTTGAGGAAAAAGTTATTACTTCCTTTACCCTAATACAGGGCGATGCTATCATCTAAAGAAGGAATTATGTCCTACTGTCATCTTATACCGGACAAACGCGTTCATTTCAAGAAGACATTCCCACAGTTATCGCAAGCTTTCCGGTACCTGCCAGTTGCATGAATGTCTTGTGTAGCAAGTACAATGGATACACTGTGCACAAGAAGCCGAAAATGCTTCTCATCCTGAAGCATCTTAGGCCACACCGAGAATCGAACTCGCAACCTCCAGATCGGCAATCATACGACTTTGCTCGCATGGCTTACTTAATACCCATCGCCTTGTGCCTCACTCAAAAGAAGGGAGATGCATTCGGGGAAATGTTACATTCGGGGAATTGTTACGTTCGGGGAAATGTTACATTCGGGGAAATGTTACATTCGGGGTAGACTCTACGACACTACCCATAATTCCATTACCCATAATGCCATTACCCCGAAGGCCACTACCCCGAACGCCACAACCCCGAATGAGTCACTACCCCGAATGCCATTACCCCTAATGGGACACTACCCCGAATGAGCCAGTACCCCGAATTAGTAATTATTTCAAGTTTATACTTCATTTCAATGAAAAAAATGTTACTCAACAAAAGTTTATTCATATTTCATATGAATGAACAATAATTGGAATTGAAATTGTTTCAATGCAGTATGGAACTAAGTATTCTTACTCCGTGAGATCCCGTTCCACTTCGTATGGCACTCTTCAAGATTCCTGAATGGCAGGGGGAGATTATGC
Organism: Armigeres subalbatus; assembly: GCF_024139115.2. Classification (NCBI taxonomy): domain Eukaryota; kingdom Metazoa; phylum Arthropoda; class Insecta; order Diptera; family Culicidae; genus Armigeres; species Armigeres subalbatus. Next base: position 25,767,644 of record NC_085141.1, read on the forward strand.
AGCACGTTTTCATGCACAATACAGAGAGTTGAAGGCAATTGTGGTCCACGTCAGCATGGCTACTAGGGCAACAAGGTAGAAGTTGTTCCTTGGTCGCTGTAATAAAAGCAAAGGATTCTGGATGAAGCGTGGTCTAAATCTCAAAATCGACGAGGGGGTGAATGGGTGAGTAAGAGTAAGTGAGTGATTAAGTGAGTGAGTAAGAGTGAGTGATCGAGTAAGAGTTAGTGAGCGAGCGAGTAAGAGTGAGTGAGTAAGAGTGAGCGAGAAAGAGAGAGCAAATGATTGAGAGTAAATGAGTGAGTAAAAGTGGATTAGTGAGTAAGAGTAGTTAAGTAAGTAATAGTAGGTGAATGAATAAGAGTTGGTGAATGAGTAATAATTAGTGAGACAGAGGAAGTGAGTGAGTAAGGGGGTTTATGTATGAGAGTGAGAGAAAGGGAAATCTTGTTTGTTTTCAGGAAGTTGCGTTAACTTAAAGAAGACATCATCTCGTTTCGCCTTCTATCGATCAGACGTTACTTTTAAAAAGACAGTATTTCCTCTGTGTGCCTTATCGAGGTTTAAGCACGTTCATTAAAAGGAGGTTTTATCTTCTCTGTCTGTCTTATACCAGGCAAAACCGTCCATTTAAAGAAGGCATCATCTCCTATGTCTAACTTATACCGTGCAAACGCGTTCATTCAAACAAAGCATAATTTCCTCTGTGTGCCTTATATCGGACAAACACGTCCATTTGAAGAAGGCATCATCTCCTCTGTCTGCCTTATACCGGGCAAACTCGTTCATTCAAACAAGGCATCATCTCCTCTGTTTACCTTATACAGGGAAAACGCGTTCTGTTGGAAAAAGGATCTCTTACTCCATTTCGTAGAATAGTACTTCAGGCTATAATGACATGAATGACAATTAAAGCTAATTAGAAGAAAAATGAAAACTGTTGGTCAAACTGGTTGGTTAAACACTGTTGCGATTCATCGATATACGTTGGTGTTAAACATAATAATAGAATACTATAGATTCTAAATGTTTTCGGGGTAATTGCCTTTCGGGGTAATGGATTTCGGGATAGTGTCCCATTCGGGGTGATGGCTTTCGGGGTACTGTCCCATTCGGGGTAGTGGCCTTCGGGGTAATGGCATTCGGGCTACTGGCATTCGGGGTAGTGGGGTGGAGCCTTCGGGGTATTGTTATTCGGAGAAATTGCATTCGGGGAATTGCTATTCGGGGAATTGTCGTACAATCGATTTGATGATTTGTAGTAGAGATAGATTGTACGACAATTCCCCGAAAACCAATTCCACGAATGCAATTTCCCCGAATGTAATTTCCCCGAATGTAACAATTCCCCGAATGCAATTTCCCCGAATGTAACAATTCCCCGAATGTAACATTTCCCCGAATGGAACAATTCCCCGAAAACATAGTACCTCTTACAAACACATCTTCGCAATCGACTGTATGCGTCCGAAAAAAAGCAGCGTTTAACGATACGTTCAAGTGTGTCTTATTGGACATTATGGGCGTGGGCGTGACCAGGAGTAGTAATCCTCGATTTCGTGATTTTTATCCTAGATTGAAATCAAGGATCACACCTTCCTTGATTTCTGATAGCAATTTGAATAAGGATCAAAAGAAAAACATGAGTATCACTAGTGTCCAATCTACAAAGTAAACCGTAACTATGCTACGTTCATCCGCTCAATATCCTTTGGTAGTATTGGATATTCTTGATCCTCCAAGATGTGTTTTTAAATTATAAAAATATCAGGGTAGAATGATTTCCAAGGTGCTTTTTGATCTATAATAGTCGAACAACGGCTGTGTTTTTTAAAGCAGAATCGCAAACGGCAATTCCGATTGAAAGCGTTTTTGGTAAATAAATTTTTATTTTCGAAATTAAACTCCTGTCCTGTAAATACCTTCTTAAGAAGTTTGAGGCAATGGTCGATGTGAATCCTTTTAAAGAAAAATATTGCGTTTGCCCGGACTGAGGCAATGGTGAATGTGATTCCTTCTTTAAAAATAATGAATTTGCTCGGACTAATGCAATGGTAAATGCGTCGCTTCTTTAGGGAGTGTTTCCCCAGATTATTATTATTATTATTATTCTATATTTAATAACACGTATCTGCCCGAAATAAGATAATATGGATGTAATTCATCTTTAAAAAAAATCATTTCCACGAAGTAAAGCAATGGTAGATGTGGACCCTTCTTCAGAAATATGCGTTAGCTCGAAATAATGCAAATATGAATGAATTTTGATGCCAATTTAGCTAGAATAAGGAAAAAATATAAAAGCAATATGTATTGAATGTATAAAATTTTATCGACAAACATTTTGCCGAATTCATTTACTCAGAATAGCATTAGGCTTTTTTTAGATTGTTCTAAAAATTAGCAGCAGTTTTGAAACATATAATTGCTCCAAATCAATCCTTTAATATATCTGGCAAGCGCGCTCCTATAGTGAACGAATTATCTCCTCTTCTTGCCTTATTATGGATAGACGTCCTCTCTCGAGACGTTTTATACTGGATAGACGAGTTTATAGCGAGTCCATTAGCATTACATCGGGTAGACGGGATCATTTAAAGAAGGCACTGTCTCATTGATTCACTTTATTTCAGACAAACGATTTCATTTAAAGAAGGGACTATCTATCTTCTTTGCCTTATACCGGGCAAATGTGTTCATTTGAGGAAGACATTGTTTCTTCCTTTTGCCTTAAACCGGGCAGATGAATTCATCATACCAAGGATACTAATACATTTAAAGAAAGCAATATCTCTTTACTTTGCCTTGGGCTGTTTTTCAACTTAGTTCTACTAGCATTTCCACAGTTTTTGAAAGCTTTCCCGTGCCTGCCAGTTGCATGAATGTCTTGTGTGGCAAGTGCAATGGACACACTGTGCTCAAAGAGCCGAAAATACTTCTCACCCGAAAGCATCCTAAGCCGAACCGAGAATCGAACTCGCAACCTCCGGATCAGAAATCCTCCAATCGCTTTGTGCCGCACTCAAAAAGAAGAGAGAAGTATTCGGGGAAATGTAACATTCGGGGAATTGTTTCATTCGGGGAATTGTTTCATTCGGGGAAATGTTACATTCGGGGAAATGTTACATTCGGGGAAATGTTACATTCGGAGAATTGTTATTCGGGGAAATTGCATTCGGGAAAATTGCATTCGGGGAATTGGTTTTCGGGGAATTGTCGTACAATCGTAGAGATATACTCTCAGAAACTTGACCGGTGGCTGGTAGGTCTCAGGGTCGTTCTGCTAACTGCTGTGTGTCTTTGGAGAAAATACCTGAGTGGTATTTCAATCAGATATATGTGATGGAAAAGCGGACAAATACAAGTGAACTGGAGCAAAGGAAAACAAGGTGTTTGGACTTGAGGATGAGCGGACAACTGTGGCTCGGAGGGTTCATACATTTTTTTTTATTGAATATTTGTTTTATATTTAATGAAAACAAAGGTTTTCGTACTGTCGAGTTGCCAAATAATATCCAATTAATTAGGGTCATACAAATTTTGAAAAAAATAAAACCATAATGACAACCACACTAAATATGTCCACATGCGTCAAAATAAGCACGTTCGATCCGAGTGGTACCAGTGAAACCTTTTTTCACACGCGTATAAAAAATTGCATTCGTCAACGTTGGACAACGTCTTAGCCGAAGTGTTACTGGGTGTCAAATTAGAATCCGAAATTGGGGACCGCCACGAAATCATGTAAGATTTTGTACCTTAAAAGAGCTTGTTAAGAAAATTATTTTTAGCTTTTTAGTGGAATGTCTTCACTTGTCATAAGACGAGTTTGTACAATCCCATTTAATTCCACCACTTAATTGTACCTTGACAGATACGTATTTCGACCTCAAGTCGAGTCAAGTACGAGACACTGAGGACGACCTTACTGTTGAGGTCGAAATACGTATCTATCAAGGCACAATTAAGTGGTGGAATTAAATGGGATTGTACGAACTCGTCTTATGACAAGTGAAACTTAAAAGAGCCTTTATCTTTCAATGGAGATTTATACATCAATCGACTCTGAAACTCTCCAGTAATTTGTCAATTTCCACTTCCACTGCAAGCCAAGAATACCTCTGCGCTCGGCACTAGTTCATGTGGAATTTTATTGGAATTTTTGGGGTTATGTTCTATGGCAGAAGTTCGTCTTGCTCAACGGTTTGCCAGTGTGATATTAATGAAAGTGTGCCCGACCAGTAGATAGTAACAGATTTATATCAGAACTTGTTATTCTGTTACAGCAGTTTTTTATAACAGCGGTTGTTATAAAACATGTAGTAGTTAAAATAACAAAAAATGTAACAAAATCTCTTCTAGTTTTAACAAAAATATTACTAAATATGTTATTAATTGAACAAAAATATAACTCAATGTGTTACATAAAAAGTGGTGAAAATAGCTTATATTGTAACAAATAATGTTATTGAAAAGATTATGATTATCCATAATGTAGGCAATTAACTTAGTCCAGCTGGTTCAACTTTGAATGCTCGCTTAACTTTTCAAAAGGTCCTAAGTAACATTTTTTTCATGATTTAATTTGAGTATTGCAATCAACAGATTAACATGAAATATGTTGATTGCATTATTACCTTCAGTACCTTCGTTTTTTCTCAGTTTTCATCTATCAAAAAAGTAGGCAATTTTGTTTGTTAAAAATAAACATAACACATTATGTTATAATCATGTTATGACGATCATGAAACCTTTCCTCTATCTTTGACAGAGAATTTATAACAACATTATTGCAAGTTTGTAATTTGTAACACATATTGATATAATTCTGATAAAATTTTGTTATGACTAACTGGTCGGGTGGTATATTCTAATTGGATGCCGAAACGAGCTTTTTTGCTCATTTTGAATTCTGTAAATATAGGATAGAAGATGGAAATGGTATGAAAGCCCATGTCCAGTTCCAGCGATTGCTAGAACATGAGAAATATAAGGATAGATACAAAGTAGAAGGAATAGAACGACCTCCTGCATATGATGTAGAAGTGGTAGCCATATGGCCACCAAGCCCGTAAATTTTATTGAAACTTTTGATTATTTACGATAAACTTGAGCTTGAGCTTGAGCTTGACTGCTCGTAGTTGCTACTCCATTATGACCAGATCAGCTGTTCTTGCACAGGGAACCAACAGATGTTTGCTTGGGACTAGCACACATCTTCAATGTACAAGAACTGGTGATCTCATTTGTTAGGTCATACTGGCGCCTGCCACGTCAGAATGCAAGTCAATGTAGGGAAGGGGGAGGAAATGATGATGCAATTACTCGCCCACTGCAAGCCGAATATACCTCTGCACTTGCCTTGAGTTCATGCGGAATTCGTTGGAATTTCTGGGTTAGGTTGGAGAGGCAGAGGTCCGTCTTGGTTAACGAGCTGCCAATGTGATAGATAGGAGAAGGTAGCTGATGGAATTTCTAATTGGATGTAGAAAACGAGCTCTATAGTTCATTTCCAATTCTAGCAGATTACTGTTAGAATACTCAAGTTGAAGGTAAAGGAATAGTAATGGAAACGGTATGGAAGTCCATTTCCAGTTCTAGCGATTGATAGAACATGAGAAATAAAGAGAAAGATACAAAGTAGGAGAATGGAACGGACCTGGGATTGAAACTACGACCTCCTGCGTATGAGGCAGAAGCAGTAGCCATATGACTACCAAGCCCGCTTCGAAACAAGAGAGATCACGCACTGAACTGATTAATTTTATTACCGGCCGCGCAATGCAGAACACAATAATTCGGCCGACCGCGCGATCGTTCTGCTGTCCGAAACATGAGAGATCACGCACTGAACTGATTAATTTTATTACCGGCCGCGCAATCCTTTTGATTATTTACGATAAACTATTGAAAATTTCAATTCTTGTCCTACCCAGTAAAAATATTAGAACCAACTAATTAATAGCTTAGTGACGACATAAAGCTTCACAAGAGCGCGTCTGAGAGAGACACTGCAAAAATTATTTCGCATAGATGGCATCAGTAGCAGTCAAGTGAATCTTTCTCTCAAGATTCTCATTTCGAAAGCTGTTCCAAGAATAAATTTCTTCAACACAGTCGCTTAGTCTCTTGTACACAACCCTTCTGATTTTTTGCCTTTCTCGTACAACAAAGTTGTACCAGAAAGGCTTTCATTTCACTCCCAAAACGTACTTTTTATAGAGCGCTTGTAGACCCATAGTATTATATACCATTCGATTCAGCTCGACAAACTGAGCAAATGTCTGTCTGTCCATGTGTGTGTCCGTGTGTGTGTGTGTGCGTATGTGTGTGCACATTGAAACATTAGCCAATTTTTCTAGTACTAAACCTGAATCGATTTTGCTACAACAAGTTGCATTCGATGGGGAATGTTTTCTTCTTGTTCACTATTGAGTTTCATAATGATGGCACTTCTCTTAAAAATAGTAAATATTCAAAGAGTTATGAGACATCATTATTTCGTAACAAATAAGCTATCGATTTTCTAGGTTATGTTCTCCCAAGACACAATTTATTCGAAACTGGCACACTGACAGCATAGAATACACAGCTTACACGGAAGAAAAAACTTCACAAAGAAACATAGAAACCCATTAATGAGTTAAAAGTACCTATTTTAAGATTTCATGTATACACTGAAAATTCTCGTTTATTTTTCAAAATGACCTAAGAAACATATTTTCATGAATGAATTTTAATATTGCGATCAACAGACTAATATGATAGCTTTTGATTGCAGTACACAAATTAATTCATGAAAAAAAGGTGACATATGTTCTTTTTAAAAGTTAAGCGTCATTTCTGCCATTTCTTTCCCTATGGGCCGATGTGAGCAGTGAGAAGTGAAAACTGAGACGTGAGAAGTGCGAAGTGAGGAGTGAAAAGTAAGAAGTAAAAAATGAAAAATGAGAAATGAAAAATCACCAGATGATCCGAAATGAAAACAAAAATGTTTTCCAAATTTAATCTAGACTATCCTTTGAAAAGAGCTGAAATTTTTTTGCTAATATTTTCAAATGGATATAATAGAAAAACGACGCATCCCACAAAACAGTGTTGTATCGGTGACCATCGCAAAATCAGTCAAACTTTCTAATAAAAATATCGGAAACAATCCAAATTGAGCCCTACACTAAAAAAATCAGTTTAAAAATTTTAAAGTCGATTTGCGAAAAAACGCCCTTTTTATTTAAATGAAATTTTGTCTCAAGATAGGTGATTATGTTCCCTACCAACCGTCCATACATCGCAAGCTGGGCACTCTTAAGGAAAAAAAGTTTTTCTAACAAAAACTTTTTCTTGTCGAAATTATTTTCAGTGTATTTTCATCTGAAATTAAACCAATGAAAGCCATCGTTATAGAACCCCAAGCAAATCTATTTTTAAGATACATTGTCTAATTTAGCCACTAAATATAGTTTGTTTTTAAATTAAGAGTAATATTAAGAAGGGGTTTATATCTTCAAAAAAAATATTATATTCCATTATTAGCTTCTTTAGTTGCGACCAGTTACGACCAAAACATTGTACTCTGCCTGACTTTACATGAATACTTAATATGAGTATATTATGTATACATATGTTAAATCCACCCCTTAAAGACACTGAAAAAATCAATTCCGTCAAGAAAAAGTTTTTGTTAGAAAAATTTTCCCTTCAAAGTGCCCAGCTTGCGATGTATGGACGGTTGGTAGGAACATAATCACCTATCTTGAGACAAAATTTCGTCCAAATCGAAAAGGGCGTTTTTTGCAAATCGACTTTTAATTTTTAAATCGATTTTTTTAGTGTAGGGTTCAATTTTGAGTTTTTCAAAAGTTTTATTAGAAAGTTTGACTGATTTTGCGATAGTCACCCATACAACACTTTTTTGTAGGAAGGGTCGTTTTTCGATTATATCCATTTGAAAAATCAGTAAAATCAAGTTTGACCCTTTTCAAAAGATAATCTGAATCAAATTTGAATAAACTAAGTATGCACTTTTCTTTTTACTGCACTTCTTAAATATTGACCAATAAATTTACAAAAGTCAACTTAAACAATCAGAACACTTGCAAGTTCCCAAAAGTTCTATTTTGGCTTTACGCATTTTATTACATTTCCCGCTTAACTTTTCAAAAGGACGTAAGTAACATTTTTTTTCGTGAATTAATTTGAATACTGCAATCAATATTGTGATTCTCGAGATATTATAGCATTTTGCTCATTCACCTCTGCCTCGCTTAGTTGTACGCCGCTAAGGTATTGTGTCATATTATGGTACTTTACTCAATTTAAGTGTAGAATATTACATCACAAATTAAACATAATTGCACTACTAATATCCACTTAAACAATATCCCGAACGCAACACAGGCGAAAGAAAAGCAAAAACTACTAAACCTCGAACAATTTCACTTAAAATATCTTTTCGTAAAGGGACGACAATATGCTACATACCTTACAAGCGAATGTGGAAAAGCTTACCGAAAGCTCACATCTATTTGACATTGGTTTATTTACTTTTTGCATGGCGCACAACTCGGCGCATGGGACCCGGCGCGTAACTGGTGAGCCAGTATGCTAATTTTAGAAAAGAATCGCAATAGCTTTCATGTTGTTCTGTTGATTGCAGTACTCAAATTAATTCATGAAAACATGTTACTTAGGTCCTTTTGATAAATTATGCCACATCTCTAGTACAGCAGAAAGTCCATTGCTGATAAACGTTCATTTCGAACAATACACCGCAGATTGCTGGTTAATTTTTTTGACATATACTCTGTCTCGCTCAAACCAACAGCGAATAATCTAGCGACTACTTTAACGAACTATTTAAGGAACAGTTACTTCAACCGACCGTGTCCATTTAGCAAGTACGGTGTTGAACATAATCTGGAGATTAAAATAACACTTAATAAAGTTTAAAAAAACTTAGCAAGTAACCGCACAATATTGAGTAAAACAAATTAAGGGTGTAGCTTTTCGGCATGCGGTGAATAAATTTCGCACCGTGTATATAACTGACAGCATGAATGTTTGTGTTGCTTCTTTCGTGCTTTATTGATGATGCTAACCTCTCAAGCAAAGTTTTCCAAAGCTTCAAATGTGGAACACGAAAACTAATGGACGAACACACACGCGCTAGAGACCCGAAGCCGATGACTTCAGCCGCTCGCCTCAACACAGCTGTAAAAGTTTCGTCGTTGGAAATAAAAATCGCATACCTACGTACATGCTTTCTCGTGCGCTCGTTACGTTTGCTGCCATTTTGTTTCATGCTTTGGAAGGAAAGAAGAGGCGTGTCATTAAGGATAACTGCTTTTTGGTTTGGGTGGTTTGGTTGGTTTGGGTGGAATGATGGTGTAGTTTGGGCATATGGGTGATTTGAACATAACGTTTTCATACACCTCCTTATTTCCATATTATGCGGCTTTTTTTTTCATTTATATTTATGTGAATTGTTGGTTTCATTTTCACAAATGTACTTGTACAATTATTACACAAAGGGATGCAAAATCAATGTATGACATACAACTATGTAGTATTATTGAACTTTAATATTACATTGGTGAAAAAACACTACGTGGGAATCAGGAAAGTTGGAAACATATCGAATTTTAATCCATATGTATTTTTCAAAACGCGCCGTTGCGCTAATCATTGTATTTACTATCGCTAATCATTGTACTACCGCACGATCGCATATTTGTAACTTATGCATTTATCCTTTCTCGTACAACAAAGTTGTACCGAAAGGCTATATGATTGCTAAAAAAACTTGATAGAAGGCCCGGAGACCCATAGTGTTATATACCGATCGACTCAGCTCGACAAACTGAGGTGACGTCTGTTTTTTTGTGTATGTGTGTGTATGTGTACAAATTTTGTAGGCACACTTTTTAGAACTTAGAATTATCCGATTTACTCGCAACAAGTTGCATTCGACGGGGAATTGTTTGCTATTGGAAATGGGCCCGATCATTGCTTTTCGGAATTATTGAAAAAACATTGTTTTTCCCCAAAGGTCCCCCTTGAAAATTCAAAGAACAATTTTTTTTTGAATGGTGGCAAGGCAAAAATATTAAAAATGATAGAAAAAATGTGATCTATTCCCCCAAAGAGCTTTTTTGACCTTTCTAATGTGATTTTTTCAATATATTTTATAATGCACGAGAAAGGCATCATCACTGCTAGGTGGATTAATCTGGGTTTTTAACTTCCATACGAATTGTATGAAACAAAAAAAAATGCATGATGGGATTTGCTTATTTCCATCACCATATTAACGGTTTCCAGTCGGCTCAAATATGGACCAGGAAGTACAAAACTGCCATAAAATGCCATAACTTTTGAAATCATGTAGTTTGATATGCCGCATGATGGGATTTGTTCACAGCATAGCATAGCATATAAAATGTTCAATTGAGCAATCTTCTGTATAAAGTCGTAAGTCGGTATTTGGGATTAATGCCTTTTCCTATACAGAAGCAGTTGTATACCTGTCCACGTCCTTACAATCAAGGTAGGGAAGGAATGTTAGCTCAACATCTACTAGTGAAGATGCACGGAACCCATACTATCTTCATAGATGTCTCAGTAAGGAAATTTGTGTTAGTGGGTTGGGTAAATGATAGGGAGCTCTGTTCGACAATATAGAGCGTGTGTCAATAAAAAAATATATTTAATATATATAAAATATATAGTAAATTTAAAACACAAATTTGTATGAAAATATGGAAAAATAGATATTTGAAAATATACAAAAATGATAGAAAGTATGAAAAAAATAAAAATATGATAGAAATCTGAACCTTATAGACTCCGAAACTACTGAACCGATCGGCATGAAAATTTGTATGCAGAGATTTTTGGGCCGGGGAAGGTTCTTAAGATAGTTAGAGACCCCTCCTCCAGGGGGGCTCTCATACAAATGAACATCAATTTCTTCAAAATAATCAGAGAATAAATCAATTTTAGGCGAAACGAAGTTCGTTGGGTCTGCTAGTCTATAATAAAAATTAATACAAGTATAAAACATAAACATATGAATATAAAAATTATCTACAAAAAGTTCGTTTTTCGAGTGAAATGAAAGACCTTCGGTACAACTTTGTTGTAATAGAAAAGCAAAAATATAAAACATGGAACTATGAAAATATTAAAAAAATATAAAAATTACTTTGTCACTTTTATATTTGCATGCTAAGAAAATAAGAAAATATGAAAATATAAATATATGAAAATTAGACCTGTGCGCCGATTGAAAATCTACGGTACACAGTGGCTAAAATCGCATTTTTATCGCGTTTTTTTAAAGTTCCTTTATTATACAATTTATCGTAATGATGTTTTTGAGACACATTTTATCAGTAAATTAAAGCGCTTCTTTCGAGGTATTCAGGTCCTGATTAACCCCGCTAAAAGCGAGATTACGTTTGGAGATATTTTACGTCTTTTGCTGGCAACCCCTTAAAAGTTAACTAAATTAATGATTTCGTGTGTGTTACTTCTACGTGAAGTTAAACGATTTACAATGATATGGAAATGCTAATATCATCTTCCAAACTTGGACGTACATGTTCATGATAGCATTAGAGGCGAAAGTATAGAATTGATAGTTCCGTTAGGATACGGCAGGCATGAAGAATGTTTTTATAGAAGTCGATTTGAAAGCGAGCGGAGGGCAATATTTGAGATGGCACATATCACACGACCTTCCTTCTGCCAAGCTCCCGTATGAAGGGGGAGGGGAGGGGAGAATAGAGGCGACCCAGGACGGGTTGGTTCGATGTGGAGTGTCAGAGAGTGACAGACGAGAAGAACGTTGCCAGAAGCCGAATGTTGGTGTCGGGTACCCGAACGAACAGAGATCGGTACAAGGAAGCAAGAGCAGCCGAAAAACGAACCAACCGCAGGAAGAAAAAAGAGTACGAAGAACAAGTTATTAGTGAGGCGCAGGAAAAAATGGAGCAGAACGATATGCGGAGGTTTTATGAGTCTGTCAATGGCGTGCGGAGAAAGACAGCGCCATCCCCCGTCATGTGCAATGAGCAACAAGGGAATTTGCTGACAGATAAAACCGAAGTGGCTGCCAGATATATCAGTTTCCACACTGATATTCTTCCCTCCCCTTCATACGGGAGCTTGGCAGAAGGAAGGTCGTGTGATATGTGCCATCACAAATATTGCCCTCCGCTCGCTTTCAAATCGACTTCTATAAAAACATTCTTCATGCCTGCCGTATCCTAACGGAACTATCAATTCTATACTTTCGCCTCTAATGCTATCATGAACATGTACGTCCAAGTTTGGAAGATGATATTAGCATTTCCATATCACCCTTAAAAGTTGTTTTTCCATCGTATCTTTTTCATTTTCATTTCGAGTTCTTTGGAAATATTAATATAAATAAACTTCTTCTTCTTCTTATTGGCATTACATCCCCACACTGGGACAGAGCCGCCTCGCAGCTTAGTGTTCATTAAGCACTTCCACAGTTATTAACTGCGAGGTTTCTAAGCCAGGTTACCATTTTTGCATTTGTATATCATGAGGCTAACACGATGATACTTTTATGCCCAGGGAAGTCGAGACAATTTCCAATCCGAAAATTGCCTAGACCGGCACCGGGAATCGAACCCAGCCACCCTCAGCATGGTCTTGCTTTGTAGCCGCGCATCTTACCGCACGGCTAAGGAGGGCCCCTCAATATAAATAAACTCCTCTGGACATTCTTTCAGGAGTTTCTCCGGAAATTCCTCTAGAATTTCAACCGGAGGTTTCCCAGAAGTTCTTCCGGAAGTTCCTCCGGAAATTTCTCCAGAAATTCTTCCGGAAGTTTCTCCAGGATTTCATTCGGAAGTTTCTCAGGGAGTTAGTTTGGAAGTCTCTCAGACAACTCCTTCGGAGATTCCTGCAAGATTTTTTCGGAAGTTTTTGAAGCAGTTCCTCTAAATTTCTTCACAAAATTCTGTGGAGGCCAAAAATTTCAAAGAAGCTTTTTTGAAATCTCTCTGTGACTTTCTTCAGAAGCGTACCTGGGGATATTTTTTTTACGAATAGTCTCGTGGAATGCTCGCCAGTTTTAATATAAATTGGTATTACCAGATCTTTAAACAAAATATATGAAACCCATCACCCTACTTATTATTACCATTCCTTCAATAGCCATCGGCGTGGTAAAAATATTTGATGGCGTGGAAAATTCTCATGCAGCATTTTTGAGAAATGAAAATTATGAAAACAAGATAAAAAAAATATAAAAGTATGAAATATAAAAATATGAAATATAAAAGTATAAAAATATGGAAATAAGATAGGGGAAAAGACGACTTTGGCAGGTTTTGTTCTATTATTGGCAGGGGGGTTTTTGTCGACCGAATTTTATGAAATTTGGCCACAATATTATTTGATATGCAAAGAATGTTTAGGCCAAATTTGAGCATAATCAGTCATAAAAAACCCCCCTGACAATAATAGAACAAAACCTGCCAAAGCCGTCATTCCCCCTAGTTGATAAAATAGGAACGTGATAATATGAAAATATATTTGAAAAATAAATAGGGGAAATAACGGCTTTGACAGGTTTTGTTCTATTATTGTCAAGGTGGTTTTGTTGATCACATTTTAATGGAATTCGGCCACAATATTATTTGATATGCAAAGGATGTTTAGGCTAAATTTCAGCATAATTAGACCGGCTGTCCCCTACGTACATGAAACATGGACAATGCTCGAGGAGGACTTGCGAGCACTCGGAGTATTCGAGAGACGAGTGCTTAGGACCATCTTTGGCGGTGTGCAAGAAGACGGCATGTGGCGGCGAAGAATGAACCACGAGCTCGCCCAGCTTTACGGCGAACCCAGTATCCAGAAGGTAGCTAAAGCCGGAAGGGTACGATGGGCAGGACATGTTGCAAGAATGCCGGACAGCAACCCTGCAAAGATGGTGTTCGCTTCCAATCCGGCAGGTACGAGACGGCGTGGAGATCAGTGAGCGAGATGGGCAGACCAGATGCAAAACGACTTGGCCAGCGTGGGGCGTGGATGGAGATATGCGGCCTCGAACCGTGTATTGTGGCGTCAAATTGTTGATTCAGATGTAAACTGAATAAATGAATGAGCTATATTAAACCCCCTGACAATAATAGAACAAAACCTGCCGAAGCCGTAATTTCCCTAAATAAAACTACGCCGACATGAAAATATGAAATTAAGTAAATATAACGTCGTCAAGTCAAATAAGTCAAATGGGGGTGAAAATGGGTCACTGTTTCAAGTACATAGAATACTTCTTGAATAGATTGAATGTATCTGAGGACAAGAAGACTAAAATATAAGAGACCTTTTTGAACGATAAATATACGAAAATGTGAAAAAATTCAAATACAAATGGGGTAGGTGTACCAGTTTTGGTCTAATTTGCTCAGTTTCTCGTATAACTCCAAAAATAAAACAATTACCTACCTGGATACCTGGTTGGCTACAGCGTCGATACATCTATGCCTGGCGTATTGTAGAGCTCCATAATCGTCGGTCTTGGGCGATGTACCTCCAGTTTCCCTGAACGTTCAAGGTCCCCCAGTCCGATTCCATCGCGTGCAGCCAGCGTGTTCGTGGCCTTCCACGAAGTCGCCGCCCCCTATCTGGTTCTCTGTTGGATATTGTTTTCACTATTTTATGGTGAATATTGTCTGCCGTATTTTATACGATTATAATATTTTCTATTCTCTAAGAGTTCTTCCCGAAATTTCTCCAGGTGATCCTTTGGGAGCTCTCCGGAGTTCCCCAGAAGCTCCTAAAAAATGTCTCCAGAACTTTACCCGAATATTCTTCCAATAATTTCTTCAAAAATTCTTACAGGAATTCCTCCGGAAATGTCTCCAGGAGTTCCTAAGAAAAGCTTGCCAGGAGTTCCACCAGAAAATCTTCCCGAAATTGCACCAAGAGTTTCTCCGAAAACTCTTCCATCATCATCAAAAATTCCTTCAAAACATTCACCCCAAAAATTACCCCAAAACATTCACCAGGAATTCCTCCAAAAGATCCTACGAATTATCCCATTCTACCGGAAATTCCTCAAGGAGTAGCTCAGGAAATTCTTCACGAGTTCCTTCAGAAATTACTTCAAAAGATCCTCAAATAATTCCTCCAGGAGTTCCTTCGAATTATCCTCCGGGACTTCTTTTAACCTTTCCGTTCCCAACGTCTGTTTTTAAGGGCTTTCAAGAATCTAAACTGCTGTAAAAACAGCATTTCTTGACCAATGAATTATTGGCAGTGGCTGATTTTCTACTCGCCGCAGCCACATCCAGGCGCTATAGTATATGCGCAAAATAGCCAGAAAGAGTTAACCGCCAGAAATTTGTATGGCGAAAGACATCTAACGCTGGTTTTCTCAAAATTAGGAACTTTTCATGAAAAACTATTTGGTACCGGTTATGAGGGATGGTGGCCGCTACTACGTCTACCAAATATTTTTTCGATTAAAGTGCTTAATTTTGAGAAATCGAACCTTAGATGCCTTTCGCCATACTGATTTCAGAATGTTAACTCCTAGTGTGCCGCTGTAAGCACGCTCAAAGCAGGCGATTCATTCTTTCGCAACATGTTGCATTCCATCCGGATGGATCCCAATTTTCGATTTATACTAGTTTCGAGGCTGTCCACAGTACGGTTCCAGAATTATTCCAGATTCCGTTGGGGTCAGTTGTCCTCGGAAAAGGTGGCCATTTACAATTTGAAGTCAAAACATGTCATGCGACACCTCAAACTTCATGATTTCAAAATGCAATGATGGGAATGAAATTTTTAGGGTTCCTGGTTCCTAGTTCCTTCAGGAGTTCATTCAGAAATTTTTCAAAGAGTTTTTTCAGAAATTCCTCCACTAGTTCCTTGGAAAATTCTTTCGAAAATTTCTCTAGAAGTTCCATCGAAAGTTCCTCCGAATATTACTCCAAGAGTTTCTTCGGAAAATCTTTCAGGAATTCCACTGGAAATGACTCCGGAAATTGCTTCAGGAATTCCTCCGGAAATTACTTCAAAAACTGCTTCGAAAATACCTCCGTAAGATCCACCAGTAACTCCTCCAGGATTTTCCTCGGAAATTCCTCTAGAAATTCCACTAAAAGTTCCTTTGGAAATTCCTCCTTAAAATCCTTTCTGAAATTTCTCCACGATTTTAAACCAGGAAATTTCTCCAAAACTCCTTCCTGAAATTCCTTCAGGTGATGCTCTGAGAAGTTCTCCAGTAGTTCCTCCAGAAATTCATCCAAAAAATTCTCCAGGAATCCATTTGAAAATTGCTTTAGGAGTTATTTCGATTTATCATCTAGGAGTTCTTTGGAAATTCATCCAAAAATTCTTCCGAAATAGCCTTCGATAGTTCCTACCAAATTTCCTTCATGAGTTCCTTCAGAAATTCCTTCAGGAGTTCTTAATTACTATGAGTTTATCCAGAAATTTCTCCAAGAGTTCTTTCAAAAATTCCTTCGAAAATTTCTCCAAAGATTTCTCCGAAAATTCCTCCAGGAGTTTCTTTGAAAATTCTTCCTGAAATGTATCCAGGTGTTCCTAAGAAAAGCCCGCCAGGAGTTCCACCAAAAGTTCCTCCTGAAATTGCTCCACGAGCTTTTCCGGAAACTCCGCCAAGAGTTACTCGAAAAAAATATTCATAAATTCACCCAAAACTTTTACAAGGAATTGCTCTGAATATTCCTTCTTCGAATTATCCTATTCTACTGGAAATTCCTCTAGGAGTTTCTTCGGAAATTGCTCCAGAAGTTCCGCTGGGAAATTTTTCAGGAGTTCCTCCAGAAGATTCTCCAAAAGATCTTCCAAAATATTTTATATAAATCCTCCTGGAGTTCTTTCGATCTACCCTCTGGGAGTTCCTTCAGAAATTCTTCCAACTATTCAACCAAAAATGCCTTCAAGAGTTTGGGATTTTCTAAGGGTGTTCTTTTAGAAATTTCTTCAGGAGTTCCTTCGCAAAAAAATTCTCCAGTAGTTCCATCGAAAATTTCCTAGGAACTCCTACGGAAACGTCGCCAGGAGTTCCTAAGGAAAGCCCGCCAGGAGTTCCACCAGAAATTCCTTCCGATATTGCTTCTCGAGTTTCTCCGGGAACTCCTCCAGGAGTTTTAACAGAAAAACTTTCAGAAATTCTCCCAAAGCATTCACCAGGAATTCTCTCAGAAATCCACCAGGAATTCTTCTAAAAATTCCTCTGGGAGATCCTTTGAATAGTCCTATTCTCGTTCTAGTTTGCTAGTAAGTTCTTCAGGAGTTGCTCCAGAAATTCCTTCAAAAGATCCTACAAAAATTTATCCAGAAATTCCTCCAGGAATTTCTCTGCAAATTATTCTAGGAGTTCCTTCAAATTATCCGCCAGGAGTTCTTTCAAGAGTTCCTCCGGAAATGCCTGCAAGATTTCCTACGGAATTTCCTTCAGGAGTTCCTTTAGAAATTTCTCCAGGAATTCCTTCACAAATTCTTCAAGGTACCTAGTATATTCAAGTACCTCCAGAGTTCCTACGGAAATTCCTCCAGGATTTCCCCCGGAAATTTCTCCAAGATTTCCCCCAGAAATTCCTTAGAGAGTTCTTCAGGAAGTTTCTCCTAGTGTTTATCTGATAATGCTATCATAGATTCCTTAAGAAACTTCTTCACGAGCTTTTACAGAAAATCCTTCAAAAGTTCGTATGGAAAGTACTCCAGGAGTTAATCTAGAAACTCCTTCAGCAGTTCTTCTAAAACTTTCTCCAAGAGTATCTACAAGAGATCCTCAGAAAATACCTCCAGGAGTTCCTTCGTTATTTTTTCAAGGAATTTTCCCACGAATTTCTCAAGGAAAGTTAATCGGAGATTCCTCCAGAAATTCTTCCTGAAATTTTTCAATGAGTTGCTCCGGAAATTCCTCCAGGAGTTCCTCTAAAATTTCCTCCAATTTTTCTTTCCAGTGGCAAATTTTTGAATATTTCAATTATAATTTTTTTAATTATTTAAACATTTGAAATTTAAATTTTTAAATTTGTAAATTATTGAATTCTTAATTTAAAAAACTTCAACTTTTAAAAATTTTAAAATTTTAAATTCTAAGTTTTTAATTTTTTGAATTTTGAAATTCTTTTTTTTTATTTTCTTTATTTTAAATTTTTTTTTAATTTTTAAATTTTTAAATTTTTAAATTTTTAAATTTTTAAATTTTTAAATTTTTAAATTTTTAAATTTTTAAATTTTTAAATTTTTTAATTTTTAAATTTTTTAATTTTTAAATTTTTTAATTTTTAAATTTTTTAATTTTTAAATTTTTAAATTTTTAAATTTTCAAATTTTTTAATTTTTAAATTTTTAAATTTTTAAATTTTTAAAGCTTTAAATTTTTAAATTTTTTAACTTTAAAATTTTTAAATTTTTAATTTTCAAATTTTTAAACTTAAGAATTTTTAAATTTTTTAATTTTTTAATTTTTAAATTTTTAAATTTTTAAATTTTTAAATTTTTAAATTTTTAAATTTTCAAATTTTTTAATTTTTAAATTTTGAAATTTTTAAATTTTTAAAGCTTTAAAT
This sequence comes from Armigeres subalbatus, assembly GCF_024139115.2. Lineage (NCBI taxonomy): Eukaryota > Metazoa > Arthropoda > Insecta > Diptera > Culicidae > Armigeres > Armigeres subalbatus. Next base: position 25,786,240 of record NC_085141.1, read on the forward strand.
TATTAAATTTTTTAACTTTTAAAATTTTAAATTTTAAATTTTCAAATTTTTAAACTTTAGAATTTTTAAATTTTTAAATTTTTAAATTTTTAAATTTTTAAATTTTTAAATTTTTAAATTTTTAAATTTTTAAATTTTTAAATTTTTAAATTTTTAAATTTTTCAATTTCTAAATTTTAAAATTTTTTAAATTTTAAATTTTTAAATTTTTAAATTTTTAAATTTTTAAATTTTTAAATTTTTAAATTTTTAAATTTTTAAATTTTTAAATTTTTAAATTTTTAAATTTTTAAATTTTTAAATTTTTAAATTTTTAAATTTTTAAATTTTTAAATTTTCAAATTTCCAAATTTTTAATTTGTTTTTAATCTTTTCCTAATATCTATTGATTTTACTTCAAGTATTTAAATAAAACGCTTTGAATCTAGCAATTTGCGCTTAGGTTCTGAAATACAGTACTGACCCGATTTTGTCACTCCCCGATTTTGTCTACCCCCGATTTCATCACGTTTTTGACCCGATTTTATCACGTCCCGATTTTATCACGTTTTCGACCCGATTTTGTCACCTCAAAAAATTTTGCCATTCTTTTTATTTTCGTAAATAATACCACAAACAACATTGATTTTCATGAAATAACTTTTACCGCCTGTAGTTTATTACGAACGGCTTCTGAGTACCTGGGAAATATTCTGTAAGCAATTTCGACAAGAAATAACGGGTACCGTTTCCGCATTTGGCCTTTCCAAGGCATAAAATGATTCATAGTTGTGGAATGAATAAAAAAATTGGAAATAATTTTTTTCCAATTTTGTCACATACCCTGTTTTATCACCCCAAAATTCACTAGGGGGGTGATAAAATCGGGATATTACTGTATCAACTTGCAGTCAATCTTTCGTTATTTTGCGATAGTTAATCAGCCATTTGGCACTCATCCCACTTGGTCGAGATAGCTGTTTACGCCCATCGGAGCTAAAAGGCTCACCTGCGTTTACGTAAAGGTGTCCACCCAGTGCTCCGAGAAATGCCGCATGATAGGATTTGATTATTTCCCAAAATTGACCCTTGAACCGGTACTCGGTAAAACCGTTCACCGGTTCCAATCAGCTAAAATACGGTCCAGTCTGATTCATCTTGCGACGATTAAAACTCGGGCCGACTTGCTTCATAAAGGTGAATATCTTATGATTTTTTTTCTTATGTCTTTATTTAGGAGACTTTCACATTTTATGATCTATCATCAACAACCTTTCGGAGCGTGGGCTACGGATCTTATCAACATCCATAGCCCACGCTCCGTTGTTGATGATAGATCATACAATATTCACCTTCATGAAGCAAGTCGCAAGTCTGATTTGCAAAACCGATCCTTGATCGATCACCTGCACATTATTTGATTGATTGGTTACCACCCGATCAAGCTCTTCTAAATATCGAACATCACTGTTCTCAGCTCGTATGTATTGTAGCAGCCCTTGTAGATCTTTGAATATATTTATTATATCCTACAAGGGGATACTGTTGATTGACGAACTCTCTAAACTTGGTACAATTTATATTACATTAGTACAAAGAGTCATGTAATCGAAAATAGTTAGAAGCCTAAATACATGTTTTCTATCCGTTTTTTCTTTGATGATATTATATTGGTTCATTGCTATACTAAACTTACTTAATTCTCTCAGCACAACTTATCAAAGCCTTTCGGGTTATTATTAGCAGCACTAATTGTTTAAATCTTTTTCGGTTTCTCTTATAGCTGAAGCCGATTCGATAGGATGTGTAGAAGTGCTGGCCACGGTCTGCTCGACCATTTTGATGGTCTTGACACTGCCGATATCCATTTTCCTCTGCTTCAAGGTCGTCCAGGAGTACGAACGAGCAGTCATCTTCCGACTCGGTCGTCTAAGGTACTTACGAACCATATGAATATATGATAATCAATTGTTATATTTACGTCCTAATTCAATTGTAGATCCGGCGGCGCCCGTGGCCCAGGTGTGTTCTTTGTTCTTCCATGCATCGACAACTACTGCAAGGTAGATTTGCGTACCGTGTCATTCGATGTGCCTCCACAAGAAGTTCTGACACGTGACTCCGTAACCGTATCTGTCGACGCCGTCGTCTACTACCGGATCCGTGACCCACTGAATGCTGTCGTTCAAGTTGCCAACTACAGCCACTCCACTCGGCTGCTTGCAGCCACCACGCTGCGTAACGTTCTCGGCACACGCAATCTCTCGGAGCTGTTGACTGAGAGGGAAGCCATCTCGCACTCGATGCAGGTCACTCTGGACGAGGCCACCGATCCGTGGGGTGTACAGGTTGAACGTGTTGAAATGTAAGTCCTCTTGTTTACCAACAGAGTGGTCACAATCTAATTCAAAATCTCATTACAGTAAGGACGTCTCCCTGCCGGATTCGCTGCAGCGTTCGATGGCGGCGGAAGCGGAAGCCGCTCGTGAAGCCCGTGCCAAGGTGATTGCCGCCGAGGGAGAAATGAAGTCATCCCGCGCCCTGAAGGAAGCCTCCGACATCATGTGCGAGAGTCCGGCGGCGTTGCAGCTGCGTTATCTGCAGACCTTGAGCAGCATTGCAGGCGAGAAGAATTCAACCATCGTGTTCCCACTGCCGATCGAGCTGATTGGACCGTTGATGAACATCACGTCGAGCATTACGAGCAAAATGGCGGCTTCAGCGGCGTCGACGGCTGCAGGCCCACGACCGAACGAAGTGATTGACTAGCATTTACCAAAGGAGGTTAAAAGGTTGTGGGAGTTCGATTCGCTGTAGGAGCGGTAGATTGTTGAATTAACTAATTGATACGGAGCGAAATGTTTGAGCCAACGCTTGTTAAAAAATACATATAATGAAGCAAATAAAAATCCTCTATAATAATAAGTACGATATAAATCAATAACGGGACGTGCCAAATCTATGCGACTATTTTTATTCGAAGTAATCAAATTAACTAGTAAGCATAATAAGTAAAAGTGAGCCACTATTGGTTGCAAATGTAATACTAACTGAATTAGCAAATATCTGAGCCCTAGGTGTTGTAAATACAAGTTTATACGATTGGAATTGGAAAAGGACTATTTTCATTTAAAGCAGGTTGCATCTGACGTCATCGAAGGCAAATGGTAATATCACAGAGTTTTGTTTGTCGAAAGATGATCCATTTTGCATTGGCAACATTTTATTCAACATTTTATCAAACATTCAACGGCTATTTGTTATATGCTTCTATTTTTTTGGTTCAGAAACATAACCCATTTAAGGACACTCCTTAGGAAATCCAAATTTAAATTGCTCGCGATTTCAAGGGCACACTCAATACGGAAGCAACGCACAATTGTCATTTTTATTATTTCAGCTTTGCTGCGTCGCAGCATGCGTGAAATGATAAAAATGACAGTTGACCGTTACTTCGTATCGAGTTGTGCCCTTGAAAACGCGAGTTCTATCAAATATGGATTCTAGGGAGAGTGTCCTTAATGAGACAATTCCTTGTACAATTTTTCTTCTTCTTCTTCTTTAGCGTATCCCCCACTGGGACAATTCCGCTTCGTTGCTTATTGTTTATTCAGCACTTCCACAGTTATTAACCGCGAAGTTTCTAAACCAGGTTACCATTTTTGCATTCGTATATCATGAGGCTAACACGATGATACTTTTATGCCCAGGGAAGTCGAGACAATTTCCAAAACGAAAATTGTTTAGACCGGCACCGGGAATCGAACCCAACCACCCTCAGCATTGCTTCATAGCCATCTTACCGCTAGGCTAAGAAGGGCCTCTGTGTTCAATTAGGGTAAAGTGCCCAATAGTGGACCCCCAACCAATAGTGGACCCTCCAGTCATTTTTGCATTATTACAGCACAATGTAAATATTTTGCTATGAAATTCCTTCGGGAGAACCTACCTCACAGTTCTATGATTTGATTACATGAATTTGAAATGCTATGGAAAGTAAAATTAGATGATTTTTTCAATTCTATAAAAAAGTCCATTATAGGAATATTTTGGGGGTCCATAATAAGAAAGAAGAACGTCCCGAAATGGAACATAAAAGTTTAATGAAGTGTCGACTATAGGGAAGCAATTTCCTATTATGGACCCGCGGCGGGTCTACTATAGGGCGAATTCAGTCAGACTTTGAAATGTTAATTTCAACGAATAACGCCGAGTATTTGAGTGTTTTATGTATGTATCGTGAAGAAGAGATGCAGAGTTTGATATTAGATATCACGCAAAATTAATATTTTGAAAATTTCCACTCCTTATGTCAGGAAGAGTAAAATTTCGCTACTAGGGGGTCCACTATTGGGCATTGTACCCTACATTTTACATTTTAATAATAATAGTGTTACACTGTTACATTTTCAAATAATAGTGCAGCCACCTTGGCAGCCATACTTTCATAACTGCGTGCAGTGAATTTTCTTTAAATTCAATATATTTATCACATTCCTTTTGATTGTTTCGTATGAAATCTGAAACTTGAATTTCGTAGCTATTTGGATAGTATTTCTCATGGCTCATCTCCGCATTGGAATCAAACCAAAGAAAGTTTTAAAAACACATGTATTCAAATCAAAAATATATTTAAAAAATCCTGTTAAATTTAAAAGAAAGATTTAATTTCGGTTTACTTTAAGCTTGACAGTTAACTTATAAATAATACTAATTACTATTACTTCCCGCTCCACCGCTGGCACCTCCGGTGGAAGCTGTTCCGCCCGTGCTTGCAGCCGCTGGCACGGCTCCACCTTCCTTCAGCGGCGCTAAACGTCCATGTTTCTTCATCTGATCCAAAACGCCCGCGAAATTTGTCGTCTTCTTCTTGGCCGACCCCTTCGGACCGGTGTTCTGGGCGCGTACTCGCATCTGAGGCAATGCCGCATCGTCCATGAAGTCGAACTCTTTGTTTTTGGTTGGACTAGAAAATAAAAATAAAATCTCATTACACTGTCGATGATTAATAGAACGGCCGGGGACTCACGTATCCTTTTCCACCGGTTCTGCCACTTTGGGTTCGTCTTTCTGAACCGGTGAAGGTGGACGCCGGCCGGGACATTTCCAGATCAGTTCCAGTGGGTAGGTTCCGTTTTCCAGCGCGACGTAAGCGCTTTCCAGATCTTCCGGTGAGGGAATCAGATCATCCAGCTCACAGCACTGCATCGACCAGTTGTCATCATCGGTTCCCATTTTGATACTATCGAGGGGTCTTGCAAGGGAACACAATCGGAAAAACGATGAATCTGATTGCGTGTTATCACAACAGTATTTGTTTACAAACAAATTTGAAATCCATATCTCTCTCTCTTTCGATTTTCTCGCAGGCAGGGATGCCAGGGGATATTTTCAAATGTCTTCGCAGTTGAGTAAAAATGTCTTCAAATGTCTTCAATATCAAAATTATGATATCAGTGAAAAAATTTCAAAATCCAATAGATTTGTAATTTCAATCATCTCCTTGTTTTATGTATCGTTTATTTTTACACACTCAAATTGTTAGAATTCAAGAGAATATTCTTTTAAATCTTCATGAGTAAGGGAAATGACTTTCCCTTGGATTTTCTAATGAGTCTTTAAATATAATTCCAACGGTTTTTTCTAACTGAAATTCCTTGTGGAATTCTTCTGAATTTATTTTTGAAGAATTGCCTGTAGGGATTCGGAAAAATTCACCGTGAAATACCTGAAGAAACTTCCATAGGATTGGAACATCCAAAGCATTTTCTGAAGGAACTTTCAGATAAATTTCTGAAAGAACTTCCGGATGCTGAAATGCTAATGGAACTTCCGGAGGAATTACAGGATAATTACAGGGATTTTCTGGAAGAATTAATGAAGGATTAAGAATTCCTGGAGGATTTTCCTGAGGACTTCCGGAAGGATTTTCCTGAGCAATTACTGAAAGGGTTTCTGAAGAAATGTCTGAAGAAACTTCTGGATAACTTTCTGGAGGAACTTCCTGAGGTATTGCTCAGGAATATTGCACAGGAATTTCCGAAAGAATTACTGGAGGAAATATCAGAGAAACTCCAGAGTATAGTTCAAGAGGTATTATTGGAGAATCTTTCGGCAACATTCTCGGAGCATCATCAAGAGGAATTCCTGGAGAAACTTCCGGAAGGATTCTTAGAGGAATTTTCGAACGAATGCCTGCAGGAGCTTCGTGAGCAATTCCTGGAAGATCTGCTGGAGGAAGTCGTGAAAGAAACAAACTGAGGAATTTCTGAGGGAGCGACTGGAGGAATTTCCGACGGAATTCTTGGAGGATCTAACGGAGAAATTTCTGGACGAACTTATGGAGAAGCTGCTAGAGGTACTTCCAAAGGAAACTGGAGAAATTTTCTGAAAAATCTCCAAAGAAATTGCTGCACGAATTCCTGGAGGAATTTTATGGGAAATTTCAGAGAGAATACCAGACATGTATTTACTGGCGAAATTCTTAGAGGGATTCCCAGTTAAAATACTGGAAGAGTGCCCAAAATATTTCTTGGAAAATATCAAAGGAATTCAAGGAAGAATTCAACAAGGGACTGTAACGAGTTTACCCTGAACTTTCTACTGAGTCTTTAATAAAAATTCTGGCAGTTTTTTTTAGGAAATTCCTTTAATTTTATTTTCAGAATGTTCTCCTGAACAAATAAAAATAATTTACGATGGCTATTCTGAGAAACATCCATTTAACTCCAGAACAATTTCAATTTCTTGTCGACATTCGTAAGAATTTTCTATGGAAACTAAAGAAAATTTTCTGAGAAAATGAAAATAATTTCCTGTGAAAATTTTCGTAAAAAGAAGAGACATCCCTTAACTTCCAGACAGAACTGAGAGACAGAAAGACAGACCAATTTAGACTAATTTATTGTGGATGAATTCTTTGTAGGAGTTCAGATGATTTTCCTGCAAGAACTTAGAAATAATTTTGTGAAAATTAAGATGAATTTCTCGTTTAAATTTTTGGGGAATTCCTTTATTGCCAATACTGACATTATTATAAATTTTCAAAATAATTTGAAAAGAATTTCCAATTTCAATTCTCTTGAAATTTTATGAGAAATTCCTCGGACTATTAATGGGGAATTCTCTTTATTTTACACGATTTTTTGGGCCCCAAAATAAAGAATCGATATTCAATTTCTTTCAAAGAACGTCGAAGTTAATCATCCTGAACGCGTCAGTTTTCCACTTGCCTCAAAAATCGAAAGGAACATAGTTTAATTTGAAATTTAAAAATAGTTGAAAAATGCTTCCTCGACATTTTCGGTCTTGTTTGACGTACGGAATAATATGATTCAAACGCACTATCAAAACACCGCAGGGCACTTGACTCAACCTTTGACAGTTGAAATATGGGCCTGACGTTTTGGGCTGATGGTTCGTTCGTTCTGAAATGTTGCACAGCCCAAAATTTGCCTTAATATGTCTTAAATAAAAAATATTATTTTTACTGATTTAGACTTTCACCAGAATTTTTATAACTTTGGTTCAAGTATTCCTGACTATCGTTTGCAATCATAAACGAGGTAGGGCTTTGAAACCCAATTCTCCTTATTTTACACGAATTAATTTTTTAAAACGAATTTTCATTAATTTTTTTTTAAATCCACGGAAAAATCATCGAGTTCTTCAAAATTTATTCTTTTTCTCGACGGTTATTCTGGGAATACCGAAAAGATCAGATGAATTATAAATAAATTTAAAAAAAATGGTTCTAGCCCAACAACTCATAGTAAAATTCTTTTTTGCCATTTGAAATAAATTAGATCGGTCATTGCGTTCTGATACAATGATCGAAACATCTTTTTAGCAGACGCGTCGAAAACGGCACCGCTACCAACGAAAATTTAAACGAATGCTGCCATCGGAAGTTTTTCAACCAGCACATAACTAAAATGTGTTGCAGATGTCAACCTTATCAACCATCTAGTGTAAATGTGTTTTTACGTTTGAAATTTTATGAAACATTAGTCTATTATGTATAACTTTTGAAATATTTATATGATCTGCATATAGAAGTCACAAAATTTATAAGTTAGTCATCAAATTATATTTTCTATTCGCTGGCTTATTGATTGTCTTCAAGTACATATCTTTAAATAAGAAGGTAAGTCTTCAAATATTTTGAAAAGTCTTCAAAATGTCTTCATGAAATGAATGTCTTCACAGAGTTTCAAATGTCTTCAAATTGAAGACATGTCTTCAAATCTGGCATCCCTGCTCTCAGGTCAACAAAATTTTTGTGCCATGTACACAAGAAAAACAAAATGCTTAATAACTAATACATATACTCGAACAAAATTCAGTAAACATCACCGAATTAATATTAGTTTTGCCAACCACAAATTGCTGAAAAGGAAGTTTCGTGGTCCGCATTTCTGATTGATAACCAAGGGCAAATCAAAAGCTTATATCAATTTAATGATCATTTCATTGCTTAAAACAATATTACTCAATTTCCAAAATGTCTCATATTTATGCGACAGTGAGTAGTGTTTCATTTACTAGTAAGTAGATAAGAATGAGCGTGTATCAAATCAATTGCATACAAGTTAGGTCAACTAGAGTCAACTTGCTTACAATATCTACACCGGTGCCATCTGTTAGTCATTGTGCATAATAATGCGGTTAGAGTATTTCCACCTATTTCCACTAATAAGCGCATGCCACCAAAGACTAATGTCGTTGTGTGGATCCCTAAAAGTAGAATTTAGAAATTAATTTAATAAATCAAATACAGTCGCCTTTCCACATCTCGATATTGAAAGGACCATCAAGATAGGGAGAGATCGAGGAATGAAAGTAAAATTGGAATGGGTACTAGATTCAAAAAAGCTCGTTGCTATGGAAAACAACAACAAAACAAAATTTTCAAAACATTTAATGTCGTTTCCTGTTGTTGATGTGTTTGTTATTGTTGATGTGCTAGTAGCCTACAAATTTAACCATATCGACATAAGGAGAGTGAATTCTAACCAAAATATGATCAGAACCCATCGAGATAGAGAGATATCGAGATAGGGAGGTTATCGCGCATCCACGTTCCGAGTCGTGGGTAGGACACATAGGAAATGCCAATTTAGGAAACAGTAGCATTAAGCGATTCGCAGGCGTTACAAGACTATTGTGTCACTTACATCCGTTAACACAAATAATAATTTTGGACTGATCACTGGAAGCAAGGCACTCTTCAACAGTCGAGATCTGTCCTGGCCCCGTTCTTGTGAATGCTGGAGGGAAAAGAATGATTAGTTGGGACACCTATACTTAAGAAAGGAGCAGAGAACTCTACGCCCTCCCATCGGTGCCACGGGAGGTTATGGAACTGTTAGTGTGAAAGCTGTAACGGTAGGAATCGTTTTGGTAGAACGTGAAACACAGAAAGAACTAAGGCATACAGAATAGGAAAGGCCGAGCATGTGATCGAACCCATGATCTCCTGCTCATAGGCAGAAACGATCGCCGCTAGATTACCGATCATGTCTCCGATTTGGGCAACGGTTCTGGTATTGAGAAATCGATGAAAATGTTACCTATATTGTCGCTGAAAGCATAAGTGTACCATTCATTCATTCTTTTATTTAGTCTAAATCCAAACAGATAACACTGAATCAACAATATGACGCACAATACACGGTTCGAGGCCGCATCTCTCCATCCTCGAATACGCCCCACGCTCGCCAAGTCGTTTTGCACCTGGTCTGCCCAACTCGCTCGCTGCGCTCCACGCCGTCTCGTACCTGCCGGATCGTAAGCAAACACCATCTTTGCAGGGTTGCCATCCGGCATTCTTGCAACGTACCCTTCCGGCTTTAGCTACCTTCTGGATACTTGGTTCGCCGTAGAGCTGGGTGAGCTCGTGGTTCATCCTTCGTCGCCACACCGTCTTATTGTACACCGCCAAAAATGGTCTCAAGCATCAGTCTCTCGAATACTCCGAGTGCTTGCCAGTCCTCCTCAAGCATTGTCCATGTTTCATGTCCGTAGAGGACTACCGGTCTTATTAGCGTCTTGTACATGACACATTTGGTGCGGTGGCGAATCTTTTATGACCGCAGTTTCTTTTGGAGCCTAACATTGTTATCAGCCGTTAGCAAGGATCCGAGGTAGACGAATTCCTCGACCACCTCGAAGGTATCCCCGTCTATCGTAACACTGCTTCCCAGGCAGGCCTTGTCGCGCTCGGTTCCACCCACAAGCATGTACTTTGTCTTTGACGCATTCACCACCAGTCCAACTTTTGTTGCTTCACGTTTCAGGCGGGTGTACAGTTCTGCCACCTTTGCAAATGTTCGGCCGACAATGTCCATGTCATCCGCGAAGCAAATAAATTGACTGGATCTGTTGAAAATCGTACCCCGGCTGTTACACCCGGCTCTCCGCATGATTCCTTCTAGCGCAATGTTGAATAACAGGCACGAAAGTCCATCACCTTGTCTTAGTCCCCGGCGCGATTCGAACGAACTGAAGTGTTCGCCCGAAATCTTCACACAGTTTTGCACACCATCCACCGTTGCTTTGATCAGTCTGGTAAGCTTCGCAGAGAAGCTGTTCTCGTCCATAATTTTCCATAGCTCTACGCGGTCTATACTGTCGTATGCCGCCTTGAAATCAACGAACAGATGGTGCGTTGGGACCTGATATTCACGGCATTTTTGAAGGATTTGCCGTACAGTAAAGATCTGGTCCGTTGTCGAGCGGCCGTCAACGAAGCCGGCTTGATAACTTCCCACGAACTCGTTCACTAATGGTGACAGATGACGGAAGATGATCTGGGATATCACTTTGTAGGCGGCATTAAGGATGGTGATCGCTCGAAAGTTCTCACACTCCAGTTTGTCGCCTTTCTTGTAGATGGGGCATATAACCCCTTCCTTCCACTCCTCCGGTAGCTGTTCGGTTTCCCAGATTCTGACTATTAGTTTGTGCAGGCAAGTGACCAGCTTTTCCGACCCCATCTTGATGAGCTCAGCACCGATACCATCTTTATCAGATGCTTTATTGGTCTTGGCGTTGAATGGCATCCTTGACTTCCCTCAACGTGGGGGCTGGTTGGCTTCCATCGTCCGTCCTCCACTGCCTTAACTGTACCATGTTGATATGAAATCCATTTCGAAATGGAAAAGTTATGCTTGCAATATAAGCAATTCTAAAAATAATCAGAACTTGAAAAGTTCTAGCGGCCTGAATATTCATATAATTTGGTAAAATTTCCTCGATTCTAGGAGAAATCTTGCGTTTCCATTATTGATTATCGAATGTATTTACAAGCTTCCAGAAGAAGTCATCGGTCACAGAAATTAAAAAAAAAATCAGTGGTTTCAATCAATTTTTTCCAACTGCTAGAATTCTATTTTACCTCCAGGATTTAGCGATCCAAAGCAAACTACCAAAAACTCGCATGATTGTCAAAGAATCTTTTTTTTATTCTTTACTAGCAGACCCGGCGAACTTCATTTCGCTTAAAACTGACTTATTCGCTGATTAGTTCTCGAGTTATGTAGAAATTAGTGTTCCATTTGTATGGAAGCCCTCCTTTCCAAAGGGGGGAAGGGATCTCGAACCATCTTAAGATCATTTCCCGGCTCCAAAACATCTACATAGAAATTTTCACGCCGATCAGTTCAGTAGTTTCGGAGCCTATAAGTTTCAGCCAGACAGAAATTAATTTTTATGTATATAGATTAACGATACTTTTCAGACTCGTCTCGAAGAATCTGTTTTCTGAGCTCAGAACCCTTCAATAGCGGTCTTCATTTCAATAGACTTTTTGAGGTTAGAAGAAGATTTTTTCCGAGCGCTTTGAATAATCCTTTCAATCGTGCTTTATCATAACTTCTAAAATATTTAAATAATCGCATTTGCAGATTTCAACAACTTCAATTTCATTTGTGTAAAACATAGACATCTTTGAACGCTTTAGGGATTCTAAAGCTCCTGAAGTCCTAAACAACAATCAGTAGTCTATTGCTTTAGGATCCCAAAAACATCTATGATTATTGTTTGGACTCTGATTAACTTTAAAATCATCTTCTGCTAATACATAACTTCTTGCCATCCAATGACTTCATATGTTCTTACCAAAATCATGGGTAGGACAATGCTTTGACTGTCACACCCAGGAAAATTCATGCGTAGGACATGCGACATGTCCTACCTGTCCCACCCAATCCCGGCGCCACTGGAGATGTAGAAAGCCCAAATGTATGTAGATTGAAGGTACTGAGGAAACCATCGACATAGGGAGAGATATAGAGATATAAAACATCGAGATGTGGAAAGTCGACTGTATTAAGTAACTGATAGGAATGTTAAACCATATTGCAGACAAATTCTTGGATTGCAAAATTATGACATTTTAATGTTTTCATAAAATACAAACGGGTCAAAGCTTGCTAAGATCCAATCGTTAAGTGTCAAGAGTGTTAATTCAAAGAATTATGGCACTGTAGCGTAAAAAGCTGGATTAAAAATGCTTCAATTTAATTAAAATAAATTTATCAAAATATATTGTTATTTTTGTACCAGTGTAACAAAAAAATCGATAAAGAAAAATAGAGAATGACAACTTCAAATTTCCATTTCACTTTGTTGTTCATTCGAGACCAATTTGCGATTTGGGCGTAGCCTATTTTGTAAACAAACATTGTTTCATAGGTTCCGAAGAATGCAAGTGCTTTAACTAATTCCCTTACCTGATAGAGGAAAGCTTATTTTGTTTGATACATATCGTGGTTTTCCCGGGAAATGCTTGTTTTAGCAGGAATTCGCTTTCCAATGTTTGTTTACAAAATAAGCTACGCCTAAATCGCAAATTAGTCCCGAATTTGCTTCGCGGCACAAAAAAAAGTTCGATGCATCAATAAACAGCGTTTGGTATAATAATTATAGTTTTCATTCTGAAGAAGTTAGTTAGCTTGGTGAAGTTTGTGGCAGGATAAATTCCGTATAATGACAGATCACTGCTTTATTCCAGAGATCGACAAGAAAGTGCTGGAGGGAACTCCCAACAACCAATCAGTGGTGTTGAGTCTTCCGCTTGAAATCTACAATGAGCAAGCGGACGCTGTGAGGGCACTGCTGCTGATGGATGTCACGTTCATAAAGCACCAGCTTGCCTTGATTCAGGAGGGATTGCAATCGAGCACATCATCACCTTCTTCGTCCTTCGTAAACTTCGAAGCAATCCGAATCCTTATCCCTTTGGGCCTAACCGATGCTCTGATCGAATTCGAAAAGTTGTTGATGAAAAATAACAACAAACCGAAATTCGTGAGTTGTAGAATGTTTCAATATTGTTTCTTCAATACAACTTTTAATCTTCAACAATCAAGTCTCTAAAAGAGATTGCTACATCTTTTATTGAAAGAGTATATGATCTCAAATTGCAACTTCTAGTGAACTATTCGGGAACTAGCGGAAGACAGCGGCTTTCAAAAGCTTAAGGTAGCACCTCGGGAATTTGTCCGGGTAATTTTTCTCCATGTATTTTTACATATGCGACGTTTTCGGGATTTGGGCCAAAACATAAACGGGAAACCAAAATCCCGGCCCCATTTAAAATGTACGGGGCCCAAAATACGGCGGAAATTTTTCCCGAGGTGTAAAGTAACCTTTATGCAAATGCTGATAAGTAAAGCCCCCTACGCAATGCAGCGGAACAGCGACGGAAACGGCAATATTTGACAGTTAGCCCATATACTTTCTCTCCTTTTCTGGAACCTAAGCTTAATTTTATTATTTTTTATTTTGTTCGTCAGACTTATAACATTGTTTATGTATCAGCATATTTTTTCAGACAATCTTTTTGAGAGCAACGATAATCCAACAGCACTTGAACAGCTCTTGCATGCGCGGAATCTCGGTACCAGATGCAGCATGCCTGTGATTGCATTAAAAGCAACAAACGCAGACAAAGTGGGTCCGTCAGCCGAAAGAGGAGAAAGCGTATAAAGTTCGTAACCGTGGAATAAAAAAAACAGATAAATACTAGCGGTGTTGATGCCTTTCTCGATGGAATCATTTGATTTCGATTTATTTTGATACCAAAAAAATAATTGCCTATCTTACAGCGTATTAACTATGTTGGACATTATCGCAATGTACAAACCTTGTGTGGCTTGAAGACCATTTGCATTATAACTTTTGAATGCAATGACGGATCGTTATCAAATTCAACGTGGCGCCAACTCGCGTCCGAAAGGATCGATACACACGTAAATCGAACTACCCAAAATATGACGATCGTTTTAAGGCTCCCCCAAACCTAAGCGATTTCATCGCCGCGACGGCGACAACTAGTCGCCGCGATTCTATCGTTGGGTCGCTGCAGGCAATGCTCTATTTACGCTTCCATACCAATGGCGACAGAATCGCTGTCGCCAAGCGCTAGAATCGCGTCGCGACTGTCGCATCGCGTGTGTTTGGGGGAACCTTTACACACACTTCAAAATGTCATCATGAAAAAAATAGGGATGCTTGATGTTTTTTTTGCAAACTTAATCGATTATGTTTAATCGAATGCAAATGGAAAATCAAATGTTGTAGCAGAAGTGTGGTAGGCATATTTTTGTGGAAATGTATAATAAATTTGATATAGCTCGTTGAACTGTATCCGGCGGGACCATGCCGGTGCACCTACTCGCTCTCTGTTTCCATGTTGCTGTTTGCTCATTTGACTGCAACACTTTTATCAAATGTACTAATGTCGCGCTAATCTTTTCCTAGAATGCTGCGGCGGTCTTACTCTCGCAGGCTCGACTGCTAAAATAAACGTCAAGATAGCCGCCGTGTTAAAAGATAGGCAGAATTTTCCCGCTCAAAACAAAACCACGTGCTTTTCGCGAAATGACAACAGTGTTCGATTGTATTAGTGAGAGGCAACCGGAGTCACTGAGTACATGGAGAGTGTTTATGATGGCAAGTGCATACAGTGGGTGAGATTTTCATTGACACTGTTGTGTTTAGTGACCGTTGCGATTACCTGAGAAGCAACCATAGCAGGAAGCCGCAGTATTCTATTTTATCTCGAGATGCATAATATATTAACAATATGATTCACTTTCACGATATTCTGGCGACCCCACATGTGGCGCCACGATACACGATACACGTTATAATTAAACTACCCAACATATGACGATCGTTATACACACACACCAAAGACTAATTAAGACGTTCATGTCCCATACAAATGCCAGTTTTTTCAGTGCTCATGAAGTACTAGATCATAAAACTACACAACCTCATTTAGAAATCACCTTGAATCATGTACTAAGTTTTGCGACTGGTACTCCTTAATAAGTTGCTATGGCAACTGTTCAATTGTTATGTAAATCATAACATTGGAAAAAATGGAAATGTCGAGGGAAATGTTCATTTCAATGTTCAAAAATGTAATAAAATATTCTTCTGTTCCAGATTATATTCAATCTAAAAGTTAGCAGCGATACCGTATACTGTAAGTTTTGGATTACCACGTGAAAGTGTTCAAGAGTTTCGAGGAAATGGCGTGTGTGTTGAACGAAAGGCAATTGACCGGTATATACCCGTTGTGAATGACCCCTCCTCGTAACCCAATACGAACGAATTTCTCATGGAAGTTCCGAATCCTACCATTACTCAGAAATCCATTTTCGTTTGAATTAAATCTGCTTCCAAATGATCAAACAATCATAAACCTTCATTCTAGATTAGATTAACGTCTCCAGTTTCACTGCCTGTCCGTAATATGTCTAACAACACGACTACGAGAGTTGCAGAGAACAGCTGTTCATTTCGTCACTCCTGCTTATCAAATGTGGGATCAGATGTACCATTCATCACACTGTGACGACAATTCGGGTTGTCAGAAATAAACGCAACCAACCTATTCTGTTCTATTCGGTGATTTCGAGAATTGATCCTTTCTCCTCGTGTTTTACTAATATCTATTAAGATTGCTTGTCATAAGACGAGTTTATACAATCCCATTGAATACCACCACTTAATTCTTAATTCGTCTGAAGACGGCCTTACTGTTGAGGCCGAAATACGTATCTGTCAAGATACAATTAAGTGGTGCAATTCAATGGGATTGTATAAACTCGTCTTATGACAAGTGAAGACATTCCACTAAAAAGCTCAAAATAATTTTCTTATTAAGATTGATTATGTACGAATTCGTGCGATAGATATTTGACTGTTCAGACAGTCAATCAAAATCAAAATGCAAATTTTAGAGAGCCTCATGGAATCTATAAAGAATCTCATGGATAGGATCAGTGGATAGTACTACAGGAGTTTTCTAATATGACCGACTCTGATTGAAAACCTCTAATACCTTGGACCACGAAATATTAGAGTACAACATATCTTTTTTCTCGAATTTTAATAATGATTTTTTGAGCATTTCAATAGTTTTAGATTTTTAGAAATTGGGTAAATGTTATTTGAATCCATTCTTGTACATGTAGCGTGAAGAGGAGATTTGGAAGTAGATCTACATGAAAAAAAAAATTGTAGATGATTATTATTACCAGAACAATAATGTTTAATTTATTAGTGGTTCTTGATGCTAGATGCGCAACGAGCAAGATTCTGTAGACTGCATGGTTGGCATCGTGCGTTAACAGACGTATTAGATTCTGCAGAGGCTAGTGTGGCCTTAGCTTGAATAAGTGATAATGCTAGATTGCTTTGAGAATAGGTCGTATGTGCAAAAGAGAGATTCTCTTTGTTCACGCTATCTTTCGCTAATAGTTCGGCAAGTTTAGCATTTTCTGCTACATTTTCACTTTAGCACGCTAGACAAAGTTATTGTCTTTAGATATCTGCCAAAAAATCCAACATAAATTTGTGTATAGCTTTGTAATAATCGAAAGAGAATGTAACCGAAGAGAGGCTCTCTTTTGCACATACGACCTATTCTCAAAGCACTCTAGAATGATTCTTATTACAAAGAATGTTTATGATGCCCATGAATTTTGTACCGCTATAAAAAGGAAAGCTAATTTTTCTGAAATGTGGTCTGGTCTTTTGATGCACAAATAAATATGCTGTGCAAACAATCATCCTACGAGCATATTCTCACTATTTCCTTCAAACAATAATAATATATCAAATAACCTCAAATTAGTAAAGATAAACTGCAGGAATTTTTTTTCCGACATTCCAAAACAAACATGTTTTTCACATTCCGTACAGAAGCTTGTTTGGTTACTATTGGTTACTACTTCACAGGACTCATCAAGGTAGATAAAAAGTGGGGTTTTATCATAGCTGTCAAATTTGGGTACCGAGGGACCGTATGCAGTACTAGAAGTGGTCCCTCGGATGAGCTCGACAGTGTCGTCTTAATTAGTCTTTGCACACACTTACGGAGCCGAATTTATTGAATTCAACATTTGGCTAGCAAACATTACCGCTAGGCAATGGTTAAACTCACTGGTATTTTTTAACAGCAAGGAAGTGACCCTGATCAATTTACTTATGTTTTGTTACACTTTTTGACTTTAAATGTAAGTTCACAAAATTCGTAGAGATTTATAGATTTATGATTTATAGATATACAGATGCATAAGAGTTTACAAAATGATTGTTTGAGCTCGAAAAACGATGGAATTCCGACATTCAAGACTTAAGGATTTTTGAAAACGTAACGATTTTTATCACATTTTCAAGGATGATATGATCAAAATATTTTACCTACTTGTGAGATGAGCATTAGGGTGGTTCAAAAAATTGATATTGATCCACAGTGCTCATCTGATTCTTTACCATGTTCTGAGTTTCCCCTGAAAATTTGAGCTCATTTGGATTAAAACTGATTTAGTACAAGCCGTTTAAAATTTGCATGCAAATTAGTATGGAGAAAATTATTTTTTCGTTGTACTGTTAATGAAGTTTCCCCATCAAGCGCAGGTTAAAAGAAAACCTACATAGCTAAAAGGAATACTCAACAGCTTTCACTCAGTTTAAACCGCATCTCAATTAATCGTTCCAATAATTCATGATTAGACAATGAAAACATTGTAAAACACTTTTTTGGTAGCTGATTTGCATTATAAATGTATTAGGGAGAAATATCAATATATTCAAGGGAGATCAGGGATATTTCTGTTACAATTATTTTAAATTGATATTTGAAAACCATCCCTAGAGCGGAATAAAACTTGTAATGTTCCTTAGGATATCACCGCATGGCTAAGGAAGGCTTTTATATTACTATGGTAGATTATTGTTTAGCATGATCAATCGTTTTGAATAATTTTATGACACCAGTTAAACTTATTCATTCGCACAACAAGTTTCAATTTTGGCAAGTGTTGAGAAAGAATTGGGTATATATATAAAAAAGATATCGAACCAGTGCATAATCTCCATCCAAGCGTTTCTCAGCTATTTTCAGAGGATTTCATACATTTATCTAGTTTGGCTTCGTTATGCTCTTTGACGCTTGAGCTTGAGCTTGAACAAGTTATTTAGACTTTAACTTGGTAATAATTGATTCCTCCTTAATTTTTTATATGATGATTGGAAGAAAAAAATCGAGGAAACTCATTTAGTAGTAACGTGGTAAATAATTGACTGTTTTACAACTAAAAGGTTCCGTTTAAGGGAGAAAAAAAAGTTGTTTGGGACCCTCGGTAGATTTTTTCCAAATAGTCACTAAATGAAAGCTTAAAGGGTCAAACACAATGGACACGTTTGCGTGCGTTTTGACAGTTTTCCCATGTGTTTGGCCCATAAGAGCTATATCTTCACGTAGTGAAAGTATTAGCGATTTTTTTTTGTCACACACCGCGTTGAATTATCTTGATTTTAAAAATCAAAAAGATCAAATTAACTCGCATGCATAATTCCATTTTTGAGAATTCCCAAATTGTTATCAAGTCGTGAATATGATTTGACAGAGAGAAACGTACTTTTGTGAACAAACTGCCCGATATGAGAGTCTGATATAAATACAATTCAAACATAATTACGTTTGTGGTACAATCTCTGTATATAAAAATGAGTTTGCATTTCCTTTGAGGCAATATAACTCACGAACGGGTTGACCGATCTGTACGGGTTTCTCATTAATCGATTCGTCTTGAGGACTGCTGTGTTATAAAATATCACTAAATTTTGAGGAGAAAGTTGAGAAATTGTGAAAATACAATTTTGATGCGAGTTGTAAGGAAACCCAATACGATCGCGCTAAAAATGATCTAGAGTACGGCGCTGAATGAACTCAACAATTGATAGTAAGAATGCAAAATATAGTTGACTCTGTAAATCTCGATGTTCTATATCTCGATATCTCTCCATATCTCGATGGTCCCTTCAATATCAATGGTCCCTTCAATAGTATAATCCCGAGCAAGGTCGGGTACGTTCAACTAGTTTTTCTTGCGAAAGTATCGAAAAATAATCTGTTAAATCCCAAAAAATATCTGATATTGGATGCGAAATCGAGAAAGCACAATAAAATAGGCGTAATTAAGTTTAGCCGAAATATCTTACCGTAATGCTACGTTTTGAAAGGGCAAGTGAATTGATCAGCTTAGTTTAATGCAATTTACTTGCCATGAGTTGAACATGTTCAACTTACTGTCCGTTCAAGTGAGTTGAGCGAAGGTGTTTGGACACGTTTAATCCAAGCGACTTGTTCAATTCACTTTCCATGTCTAAATGTAACCAAATAATCATACCCATTATGATAAGCGTAACATAACAAAACGCAATCGGATGAGTGTCATCTTTATGGCTTTCCACTCAAGATACATATTCATTCAATCAATGGTGGGCAGCAAAAAGTTTTCAATTCATAATAAGTTGCAACGCAGGTGTTAAGTTCCAGTAGGTATTTAGGACACCGAAGAGGAAGAAGAATGATGCATTGGAATAATATCGATAATATTCAGAAAGAATTAAATAAATTTCTTGCTGAAGAAAATGATAGAAATGTTTACAGTGGAACAATCATTTTAATGTTTGCGGAACAGCTTTCACAGTTTGAACGATTGAAGCAAAGGTGTAGTTTATCTGCTTTGCACTGCTTTATCAAAATATTCACAGTAGTGTTTGCATTTAACAAAGTCGATATTCCGGTAATCGATTTATTGAAAAATGTATGGACATCCCCACACTGTAAAATGTCATCGAACAACTGTATGACTACTCACCGGAAGATGGCAGGAGGGTTTTCCAGCACAAGCTAGAAAAAAACATGTTTAGATTCCTCTTTGCTCGCTAGATGATGTTGTTATCACCGGCAAATTGTTCGCCATTTCGTTGTATGAAAAAACTAGAAGTGAACCATATTGTTAATATAATATATTTGATATTTCCCAATGTGAAAATCATAAGCAAAGTTGAGTAAATCGTAAAAAACTAAAGCAAAGATTTGTATAAGAATTTCGCATAGGCAGTTAACAACACGCAATACGCCTACTATGCAGGACAACGTCTGCCGGGTCGACTAGTTTCAAATAGGTTTCAAATAAAGTTTGACAGAAAGAATTAAACCGTCTAAGACGAATTAAGTACTCTCCATTTAATTCCACCAGTTAATTTTCGTTATCTTTGCAGATACGTATTTCGACCACACAGTTGTGGTCTAAATACGTATCTGCAAAGATAACGAAAATTAACTGGTGGAATTAAATGGACAGTACTTAATTCGTCTTAGACGGTTGAATACATTCCACTAAAAGAGCTTTATATATTTTTCAGAAAGAATCATTTAATATTGATAGTAAGGATTTGTAAGGTAAGACCATAAAACGTTCGTCCGAAAGTATTTTTTTGCTTTCGAAAAGAACATTTCATTTTTGAAAATATTTTCATTTATTCAAAGACGAAATGTGCACAAGTGTCTTATCAAGGTTCGTATTATAAATCAAATTTGACCAGAATATTGTTTGAATTAAGATAATATACGGACGAGTACCATAATGGTTGATGTTAGGGGAGCGTCCACAAATTACGTAACGCTTTGAGGGGGGAGGGGGGGTTGGCCAAAGTGTGACGATCCATACAAAATTTTCAGACGTTTCATACAAAAAGTGTGACATAGGGGGGAGGGGGGGGTTGAAAATGCCCAATTTTTGCGTTACGTAATTAATGGATCTTCCCTAGGAACCTTATGATAATAACAGAACATATCCTGTCAAAGCCGTCTTCTCCTCCATATCAAGGAAGAATACAAACATTGAGGAAATGTAGCACAAAGCGGAGCTCATCTGTAAACAGCAGATCTTACTCTTGAACGAAAGCAGATGTTGAAAATTTGCCATTTGATGCTCGTGATGACGTTTTGCAGAAAGAGGTAACGCCTTTCGAACTTTAGTAGAGAAAATTCACAGACTTTTCAACAACTAATTTATAGTAAATATCAATCCCCTTAGGTCGAGAATATATATATTTTTATCCTAAGTTATTATTTCAAGTAATGATTTTGAGTTTCGCATAATTGTTTTATTTCCCGGGATCCCGGGAAGTTAACATTTTATTTCCCGTTTCCCGGGAAGTTGATTCCCGGGAAAAATGGAACCCCTATTACCGAGCAAAATGTAACTTTGCATTTTTGGTATTTCATGGATAAGAAAAAAATAAAAGAAAAGCTTTTTCGTTCGGAAATATGTTTATTTAAAAAAAAAGTTATTTCCGCAGTGTTTTAAACAAAACCGACTAAGTCGGTGGGAATGATTCTAGATGTTCCCTTATATATAACCTCGTATAGAACGGAACGGCGACTGTAACGGCATGATTAGATGTGCCTTTCTTGCAAAAACCCTACCGTTACCATCACCGTTCCTTTTCATTGCATTCGATACTTGATCCAATGGGTACAATGGTGCGCATCGGGTAATGTGAATCGAGCAGGTGGAAGATCAGTTCGATACCTTCCGTAGACTGCGTGTTGGCGATGAGCAGCAACATATTGATTTCTTTTATCCTCGTTACGGGGACGAAACAACTTCAACGATGCAGCAAACTTCCTAAAATTCAAGTAAAGGTTTAATATATTTTATATTTTATTTTATATATTAAAGCGACCGAACTCGCTTCGATACTTACCGGATTATCCACCAGCAAAAACTTTTTTTGGCTGGACATCTAAATATGCGCACAAACTACGATTTAAAATCCGAAAAAAAATAATACACAATATGGCGTCATGCATGCGTCTACTGGGACCTGACCTCGGTAAAAGTATTACCGTCAGCTCAGCAAAGCACATTCGTTTTACTGATTGCTCGGTATTTTTTTTTGACATTTATAAACAGATTTTATTAAACAGAGCAACTCGGTTATTTTATTTATAAAAACCCTGTAAACTGTATTACATTGCTGAGAAGTCGGTATAATATATTACAAGCATCAGTAAATTCTTCAAAATTAACCGATCTCTCGGTTAAAATTCATGATTACCGGGCAAAATCGGTAAAAAATATTACCGAGGCAGAAATCTCGATTTAAATGTGTAACCTTAAGATTAGACATCTCACACTAGCGCATTCTACTGACATCGTCAAACTAATCAGCACTTCGTGCAACTTGAACGCGAGATGGTGATAAAGTAACTGGGTGATGAAATTTTCAGGAAATGGTTCTAACTGTTACTTCTGTTTGTCTGTGGTTCAAGGCTCCACATAAAATGAACCGTTTGTTTGAGAAACTGCATATGTAACATTTTTGGCCAAAATGAGATTTTTATATATTCTGAATCCTCGTCCAAAAATACATATTCTGGCAAAAAATACGAAAAAAATTTTTGTTCAGGAATATATGAAAAAATTTCGTTTGTTTGAGAAACTACGTATGTCCACGTACTTTGAAGAGCAATTGTGGAGTACTGCTTACATTTTTTGCACTGAAAGTGCCCCAGGGCGTTGAGTTTTGCCAAAAACTATTGATCTGTATCGAAGAAATCGAAAGATTCGGTGCAAGTTTGTTAAAAAACAGTTTTTTGTTGTTTTCTCGAAATAGTGTAAAATGGACTTATGCAGTTTCTCAAACAAATGATTCAAATATATTCTGCAGCTGTTTGTTGATTTGGTTTCACAAAGTAAAACAATGTGTCTTAAGCCCATCACCATTTATTTTTCTTCAAAATCAAAGTTGTATAATGGAACCATTGACTTATGGCCTTATGCCACATCAACTGCCTCATCCTTGTTGCACATGCCGTCGTACTTGCTGTCGCATCCCGACTTGCAATCCGCGCACGGCTTTCCATCCTTGTAGACGGAGGTTCCGATCATGTTGGTGTACGAATAGTTGCAAATCAGCTGAACCCACAGATATTCGTCCTTCTTGTACTGAACCATACCGCATCCAACTCGGCTAGCGTTTGCCCTCACCAGCATCGTGAAGTGCAGCGCCTTGTACTTGCCCCACAGCTTCTTGATCAACTTCGGGTTGGCAAAGTGACGCTCATCCCACCACTCCTGGACCATGACTTTGAGTGTGTCCTTCACATCGTACGAATCGCCGGTTGTTCCCCACGAAGCAATGTTCTGTCCGGAGTTCGGGTACTTTTTGGTGTTGTGGCACTTGTCATGTTCAAACTCGCAACGATTGGCGTTCAACTCCGCCAGGTAGGCCAAATCATCGTCCCAGTCCTATTTGTCGGTAACAAATTCGTCAATAAGTTAAACAGCAAAAATTTAATTGTTTTTACTCACCATCGTCACCATATTCGATGCCGAAGGTAACCAGTTGAGTTGTCCCTTAGCCACCTGGTTGCGATAGTTGTTGTGCTCCTCCAGGATCACCGTTTTGAACTCATCCGTTAGGTCGATCTTTTTGCCCTCGTTACAGTCCGGGGACAGCTCGTTCTTGGCGTTGCACCCAATGTTCTGCACTCCCGGATCGCACAACGCAGAATCGCAATAATCCTCCTGAGCGTTGCAGACCGCAACCAGCAGGACGATCGAAGCAGCAAGTAGAACTTTACCGGACATCTTTTTAGGGTGGATTTCGGGACTTGTGTGGCAACGTTTTGGGTGAACTCGTGATTTATAGGAAAATTGCTTGGTTAGGACTGAGTAGATCCTTGCGATAATGCATACGGTTTATTGAGCTCGAATTAGTTCGCAGTGATTCTATCATTCGGAGTAATCAGGGGATGATTACGGGTTCCACCATAAATAAATGCACGTGCCATATGGTCGATGGTTGGGAAGCATTAAATCGTGAGATTTGATTACTGTTATAGCCCATTGTTGATGCTTTTTTTGGTTGATCAATGTGACTAAGAAATTGTTGAAACTAATGTGTGCCTTTAGGGGTACGAATAAATCAATCCAAACAATTCAATTGTATACTTTTGTTTATTCTCACTTTTTTACCATCTTCATTAAATCTTAAGTGAATAAATCTATGCGCATAGTTAATTATAATTTTTGATGAAATGTAAATGTGCAAAAATTTGTGATTTTAAATTCTATACTATCGTTTTTCGCATGGATTATCTCTTCTAATCCATGAACTAAATTAAATTAATTAAATAGTTCCAAAATTATATGTTTGACAAGTTTCGAAACGCATCCTCATTTTTGCAATTTCAATTTCAATAATATCTTGAATTCCATGATTATAATAAATTACACCAAAGGTGCATGGAAGTTGTGTTACATTAAAATAATGTATACACAAAAAAAATATTAATATGCCGTAACGTAACTTTGTTAAACGTACTTGAAAAGTATATGTAAAAGTCAATTTGATGTATTTTCACGTGAACGTAATATGTGACGGACAAAATATTTTACTTGTTACGATTAAAGTACGTAAAGTTACCTTCGTAAATCGTTATTTTATTACACATAAAATGATGCACATCGTGCCGGTTGTATATGAAACATCATATTACCTCCTGTCATAAGACGAGTTTAAACAATCCCATTGAATTCCACCACTTAACTAAGTCGAGTCAAGTACAAGACACTGAAGACGGCCTTACTGTTGAGGTCGAAATACGTATCTGTCAGGATACAATTAAGTGGTGGAATTCAATGGGATTGTTTAAACTCGTCTTATGACAGGTGAAAACATTCCACTAAAAAGCTCAAAATAATTTTCTTATCATCATATTACCTATTTATGTGGTATATTACGTAAAAACGATGTAAAATTACTTAACGATGCTGCAATTATGCTCAAGCCCAGTCTGAAACAAACTGACAGCCAGCCATGTTGAATTTTTGCTTGTTCGGTGAAAACATTTCAAATACCCGGTTTATTGATATTTTACCATGAAAATTCAGTGAAAAAATAGTGCTCTGTGCGAGAATTAAATATAATCATAATTATGGTGAACTGTTGTGACCATCCGTCGCAGATACAGTTTTTCCAACGAAAATCGAGGAGCGGGAACAGGAATATTTTAATTCGATTGAATCGGAGGTAAGTTTTCAATTGGCGATCATTTTCTTCCACTATCGGTTTGTGCCTATACAATCCTACAATCTCATTGCAGGAATTGTACCACGAACGAAATCTCCTGAGCGCCCTAAGGACAATCCAGGAAAAGCGTTCCTGGTTGTTGGTTGATTTTTTAGCGAACCAAAACAATGGGGAAATGGTGCCACCTCCGATTGCTTATAGAAAGTGTACCTACATGTCCTGGCGTTTCCGGGAAGTGACAATCGCGAATCTTGATTCAGCAGGTAAAGATTGGGCCAAACAGAATCGATTGTTATTTGGTCGAGGTAAATAATTGTTTATCCAGGGCTGTATTCAAAATGTATTGCAGGGCTGTTCGCTAAATATATTCATTTCGAATTCAGTACTTTGAAAGAAAACTATAAAAATCGAATGAGAATTTCAAAGTTTCAAAATTTTAAAAATTTCAACTCTTCAAAATATTTCCTCAGGTTTATCCGGAAATGCCTCATGAAGTTCCTCCTGAAGTTCCTCCAGGTATTCCTCCGGAAGTTCATTCAGCTATTTCTCCGGAAGTTGCTATAGGAAATGCTCCGGAAGTTGCTCCGGAAATTCCTCCGCCAGTTCCTCCGAGAGTTCCTCCGGAAATTCTTCTTCCGGAAGCTCCTTCGGGAATTCCTCCAGAATTTCAAAATTTCAAAATTTCAAAACGTCAAAATTTCAAAATTTCAAGATTTCAAAATTTTTAAATTTCAAAATTTTAATAGGGGAAAATACCTATTCTTGGCAGTCTAAGACATTCGCCAAATTGAATGATAAAAATAATGAATAATTACACTAAAACACAGGCTAAACTGTACTGGTATACATTTGTATGCTCTTTCTTCGATGATTGGTGTTCACTTAATATAACAGCTTTTACCACAAACTCAGTAAATTTAATATAAAGTAACAGGTCAACATTTCTTCTATTGGCATAGCAATTTCTATTATCAGCAATGAATTTGCTCCCTTTAGCAACTAGCCATGGAAGTAGAAAACTGGTAATGTATTGGTGCCAAATGCTGGTTGTTTATATCCTTCAGTAGTAAAATTCATTCATATTAATCGGCCGCACGCTCATCTCGCGTCACTCAATTTTGGAACAAACTTTATTGTTTATCAAAACTGGATTAAAACAAAACATGAATTTTTAGCCTTGGCATCAATTTTATGTCATGTAGACAGATAGGCAAAAGCATTTAAACACATTGTAAAACAAATTTAACCCTTATGCGGCCAACAAAAAACAGACGTGAATGGCAGATAGGGTACCCGTGTACCCAGATATTGACATTTTCATAACTTTTACCATTTTCAACCTATTTGAATAAAGTTGGCCATTTTGGAGAAGGAAACTTATATGCTTTTTGTCCGCTGCCAAGATTTACATTTTTTGTCTTCTGTAATGCCTTAGAGTCTACACGCGTAAGCAAAAGTCTATCAACCAGTTTCAAATATACAACTTGCTCTTTGCGGTCCCTACATGATATGTTTGTTTCATTAAAAAAATCATGGAGGTTGTGTATAAGACACGACCGCTCGACGTAAACTACGTGAAACCAAATCTATACACATAAGAATGAATTTTTGTCTGTCTGACCTTATAGACTAGGGAACGGCTTGAACATTTGCATGTAGAGGTTTCTGGGAACGATGAAGATTCTTATGATGGTATTAGACCCCTCCTCTTCTGGAACGGGGACTCCCATACAAATAAAGTACAAATTTCTGCTTTAATCGAAAATTTGCTAATTTCGAATACTTAACCGTCTTTTAAATAATGTAAAAAATATATAATTAATCAATTTTAGGTGAAACGAAGCTCGTCGGTTCTGGTAGTATAGTATATTAACAATATATTCCACCTCGCGAGTCTTCATAATATTATGTTGAATAATGGGCAGCACTGTCCTATCTAGCCGCTGGAGCCACCCCATTCTTACACTACGTTTCACAGTTGAATATAGATAATACCCTAAAAGTAGGCAATTATTTATGGTTGATGTAGGCTGTAGGAGAGATATGGCTATGTAGGAACGGGAATGGTTATGATTTTTTTTTATGAACTTGGAAAGTATTGAAGATGCAAAAGGAAAACGGTCCTGTCAGCCACATAAGGGTTAAAATACTACGGTGTTGCTATCACTTTTGATATAATTCATGGTCTGCGTAAAAATCTGAATAGAAGCATTTGTATTTTAACACTTTTTTAAAATAAATGCAACGCCGGATATTTTGTTCGTAGTTTTGCTAAAATCAAATCACATAGAATTGTGCGTGGTATCTTTTTAGCGTGTGTTTGATATGCTCACAAACACATTCTCTCGCTCTATTCCGAAGTGTGCTGCTGTCAAAGAAAACGAACAGTCCCGATTTTATTTAGTGAAACATAGAGCAAATATTGCATAAATTTGCTCTTTGTGGTGATAATCAAGTGGTGATAAAGTGTAAAAAGTAGTTTACGTACTTACATTGTCGTGTCATACGCAATAAAGAGGAGAAACAGGCGATCCAAAAAAGTAAGTAACAGTTTGCTTTTCGTGCGTTGCTTTCTTTGGCGATGCAATAATGGCAAGGATTTCGTAAGTGCAAATTTATTTCGGTGATTAACTCATCAAATCTTGCTACTATTATACAAACAACTTATTCAAATGAAAGCTTAGACTTGAAATTGTGTGATTGAATCAAAATTATGTTCATAAATAGTGTATGTTTGCTGGAAAACGCAAATATTGTTGAGGGTGCCAACATCTGTCGCACCCTGCCAATGCCGTATTCTACCCTATCTCATAATTTTAAAATTTCAAAATTTCAAACTTTTAAAATTTCGAAATTCAAAATTTCAAAATTCAAAAATTTCAAATTTTTAACATTTCAAAATTTCAAAATATTAAATATTTCCAAGAATATCTCTGGATATCATTGCAGGATTTTCCTCTGGATATTCCCATCCTCTAGATAGGAATTCTTCCGAATTTTCACGAACGTTTAGTAATTTGCGTTCGATCATTTAGTAGTTTTTCAATAACTCATTCCAGAGACTAAATTTCAAGTGTGTTGTATGGTGGACTTCTAGTGCAAAGGTTTATCTATAACTTATCTATAACTGTAACGTTTATCATCGCTTGAATTTCACTAATAACGGAGCTAAAGCGCTAGTTGCAGTAACTCATATTAAATGATTGTTGAAATGTTTCTATCCTTTAGTATAAGTTACTGCAACTAGCGCCTCAACTTCTGCAATAGTGGAATTCGAACATCCACCTGTTAGGTAGAGTTGTAGAAAAATCTTCGCCTTAGAAGTCCACCTTACAACACTTGTTGAAATTCAGCCTCTGGAATGAGTTATTGAAAAACTACTAAAATATCGAACGCAAATTACTAAACGATCGATAACACCCTTGTCTAGAACTCCTTTTCAAGATCTTCCAGGATTTCCTCCTTAAGTTTCTCCAGGTATTCTTCCGGAAATACATTAAAGAATTCCTGCTGAAGTTCTTCCAGGAATTCTTCCAGAAGTTCATTTGTGAATTTCTCCGGAAACTCCTTTAGAAAATGCTGCGGAACTTCCTTTAGAAAATGCTCCGGAAGTTCCTCCGGAAATTCCTTCAGCAGTTCCTTCGAAAATCCCTCCAGCAGTTCCTCCCGGAATTCCTCCGGAAGTTCTTCCAGGTATTCATCCGGAAGTTCCTCCAGGAATTCATCCAGAAGTTCCTCCAGGAATTCCTCCGGTAGTTCCTCCAGGAACTCTTCCAAAAGTTTTATAAAAAATTGTTCCAGAAGTACCTTCGGAAATATTCAGAGGAGTTTCTGGAGTAACATCCGGTGGAGTTCCTGGAGGAATATTTGGTGAAATTCCTAGAGGAATATCTGGACAAATTCTTGAAAGAATATCTGGACGAATTCCTGGAGGAATATCCGCAGACAATTCTGAAAGAATATCTGGACGAATTCTTAGAGGAATATTCGGAAGAATTCCTGCAGGAATATCCGGAGGAGTTCCTGGAGGAATATCCGTACGATTTCCTGTAGGAATATCCGAAGTATTGTTTGGAGGAATTCCTGGAGGAATATCCAGAAGAAATCCTGAACGCATTTCTGCAGGAATAACTGGAGGAATATCCGAAGGAATGTCTAAAAGATATATTCGGAAGAATTGCTGGAAAAATATTCGGAAGAATTCCTGGAGGTATATCCATTAAAATTTCTGGTGAAATATCCTGATGAATTCCTGGAGGAATATCCGGAAAAAAAATCAAGAGGAATGTCTGGACGAATTCCTAGTAAAATATTTGGACAGAACTTTAGATATTCCTTCAGGAAGTCGTCCGGATTTTCCTCCACGAACTCTTTTTCCAGGAATTCTGCCGAATGTACCTTCAGGAATTCCTTCGGATATTCTTCCAGGAATTCTTCCAAATATTCCTTCACGAATTTCTCCGGATATTCCTCTAGAAATTCGTCCAGGATTTCTTCCGAATATTCCACCAAGAATTCCTCCAAACATTACTTCGGGTATTCCTTCAGAAAATCGTACTCCTCCGGATATTCCAGCAGGAATTCTTCCGAATATTCCTGCTGGAATTCCACCGAATATTCCTGCAGGAATTCGTCCAGATATTCTTTCAAGAATTTGTCCGTATATTCCTTTAGAAATCTCTCCGGATATTACTCCAGAAATTTCTCGCAATATTCCTCCAGGAATACTTCCGAATATTCCTCCAGGAATTCCTCCAAACATTACATCGGATATTCCTTTAGGAACTCCTCCCAATATTCCTCCAGGAACTTTTCCGACAGTTTCTCTAGGAATTCATAGAAAAAACTTCCGGAAAAATTCCCGGAGGAACTTAGGGAGTAACTTCCGGCGGAATTTCCATAGGAATTTCTGGAGGAACTTCCGAAGAGAGAGAACTCCGTGAGGAATTCTTGGAACAATTTTCGGAGGAATTTTTGAAAGAACTTTCGGAAGAATTTCATGAGCAACACCCGAGGGAATTCCTTGAGAAACTTCCAAAGAAATTCCTGTACGAAATTCCGAAGGAATTCCTGAGGAATTATTGGAGGAACTACAGGAGGAACTTTTGGAGGAACTTCCGGAGGAATTCCTGGAGGAACTTCCGGAAGAATGTTTGGAGGAACTTCATGAGGAATTCCTGAAGGAACTGTCGAAGTAACTTCCGAAGAAACTTCCGGAGGTACTTCTGAAGGTACTCCTGGAGGAATTCTTGGTGAAACTTTCGAAGGAGTTCCTGGAGGAATTCCCTGAAGAACTTCTGGAGCAACTTCTGGAGGAATTCCTGGAGGAACTTCTGGAGGAATTTATGAAGGAACTTCTGGAGGAATTCCTGAAGGATCTTCCGGTGGAATTCCTGAAGGAACTTCCGGAGGAACTTCGGGAGGAATTCCCAGAGAAACTTCGGGAGGAATTCCCAGAGGAACTTCCGGAGGAATTCCCAGAGGAACTTACGGAGGAATTCCCAGAGGAACTTCCGGAGGAATTCCCAGAGGAACTTCCGGAAGAATTCCCAGAGGGAATTTCCGGAGGAATTCTCAGAGGAACTTCCGGAGGAATTCCCAGAGGAACTTCCGGAGGAATTCCCAGAGGAATTTCCGGAGGAATTCTCAGAGGAACTTCCGGAGGAATTCCCAGAGGAGCTTCCGAAAGAATTCCCAGAGGAACTTCCGCAGGAACTCTCAGGGGAACTTCGGGAGGAACTCCCAGAGGAACTTCCGGAGGAATTCCCAGAGGAACTTCCGGAAGAATTCCCAGAGGGAATTTCCGGAGGAATTCTCAGAGGAACTTCCGGAGGAATTCCCAGAGGAACTTCCGGAAGAATTCCCAGAGGGAATTTCCGGAGGAATTCCCAGAGGAACTTTCGGAGGAATTCCCAGAGGAACTTCCGGAAGAATTCCCAGAGGAACTTCCGGAGGAATTCTCAGAGGAACTTCTGGAGGAATTCCCAGAGGAACTTCCGGAGGAATTCCCAGAGGAACTTCCGGAGGAATTCCCAGAGGAACTTCCGGAGGAATTCCCAGAGGAACTTCTGGAGGAATTCCCAGAGGAACTTAAGGAGGAATTCCCAGAGGAACATCCGGAGGAATTCCCAGAGGAACTTCCAGAGGAATTCTCAGGCGAACTTCCGGAGGAATTCCAAGAGGAACTTCTGGATGAATTCGCAGAGGAACTGCTGGAAGAATTCCCAGAGGAACTCCTGGAGGAATTCCCAGAGGAACTTCCGGAGGAATTCCCAGAGGAACTTCCGGAGGAATTCCCAGAGGAACTTCCGGAGGAATTCCCAGAGGAACTTCCGGAGGAATTTCCAGAGGAACTTCCGGAGGAATTTCCAGAGGAACTTCCGGAGGAATTCCCAGAGGAACTTCCGGAGGAATTCCCAGAGGAACTTCCGGAGGAATTCCCAGAGGAACTTCCGGAGGAATTCCCAGAGGAACTTCCGGAGGAATTCCCAGAGGAACTTCCAGAGGAATTTCCAGAGGAACTTCCGGAGGAATTCCCAGAGGAACTTCCGGAGGAATTCCCAGAGGAACTTCCGGAGGAATTCCCAGAGGAACTTCCGGAGGAATTCCCAGAGGAACTTCCGGAGGAATTCCCAGAGGAACTTCCGGAGGAATTCCCAGAGGAACTTCCGGAGGAATTCCCAGAGGAACTTCCGGAGGAATTCCCAGAGGAACTTCCGGAGGAATTCCCAGAGGCAGTGTTGTTGAAGAGCGAAAAAATCGCAAAAGTAAAACGAATTCCACTCGGTCGAGTAGCAGCGAGTAGCGAAGAATTCATTTTGCCTTTCTTGTGTTCTATTCCTCAGCAGGCGAATGAATGCAGAAAACGAACGTTGGTGTGGTTCATTCTTCATTTTTTCGATTTCCTTTGCGACTGTCTACTGACTTTGGTTCGCCCGAAGATGCGTATGCTGTTTGACGTGCGGCTTGCTCTTCGCGAAGAATCATAATTCTACTCGCATCGAATGCAAGCATCGCATAGGTGGCAAAGACTATCTGAGACTGAGACATGATGTACACATTTTCTAGCTTAACAATTCATATTTACATTTTGCTTATTTCACGCTAGTATTGTCGGATAGAGTTACAATATGTATGTAAAAGGTAGGTTTCAGAATGTAATCGATATATTAAGACATAGCGTTTTTATTAAACATTTATATGACGTAACATGGTCGGGATTTTGTCAGGAAAAAAGAACATCATTTCATATTAATCCAAATCCATGCGTATATTTGTTGCAGAATATCCTCAGTTACGGAGTTGAGGGATATTCGATACAATTTGCAATTAATTAAACCTGCTAAACGGAAGCTTGGGCAGAAAATGGGCAATTTTCGTTGGCGCTTGGTGCGTTTTTTCAGAAACTCGTCCACATGTCATGGCATGACAAACGACATTATTCAGGGTCGCGTTTAATGCGAATTTTGTGATCAAGAATGTTAACATGAATTTTAGGATTTGCGCGGCACGTTACGTTACACCATCTTAATTGCAATTAATCAAATGTATTTGAATATAAGCGCCACATGTGAAATGATGTGGCAATGTAGACATGTGGAATTACCTTAATAAGATGCTAAAAAGTAAAGCGCAAAGTAAAGCGCATTTTTCGATAAATACACGTTCATAAAACTAGGACTGTTCTCGATAAAATTATGGTTCAGTACAACCAACGACAAGCTGCATATAAGCTTCAACGTTGATAGATTGTCTAGCTGTGAAATTCATAGCTGTATAGAATACATGCTGAATAATAAGCTAGAGAGATATTTTTAATACTTAATTTCGGTAATTTTTCTATAATAAAACAAGTTGGGACCGATTTGCGATTCGGGCGTAACTTATTTTGTTTGGCGAATTCCTGTTATAGCAATCATTTCCTGCGAAAACTACGGTATGTGTCTAACTGAATAAGCTTTACTCTGTAAGGTAAGGGAATTAGTTTTGGATAAAAACGCTTGCATTCTACGAAACCCGTAAAACAATGGTTGATTACGTTACGCCCAAATCGCAAATCAATCAATTTACTAAATATACAAATTGTAGACAGACAAATAAGCTCAGTTCAGATAGGTAAAATTGTGTCGAAATTCTAACAAGCCTTCTTCTTTTTCTTTAATGGCTCTACAATCTAACTGTAACTTAGCCTGCTTATAAATTTAGTATTGATTCAGCATTTCCACAGCTATTAGCACTCGAGCACGCACTGTGTTGAAATTTGTATAATACATGTGGATTTTAATGCCATTCTACATCAAAGTCCAACATGTATTCCTCAAATCACTTACCTTGCAGCCAACAAAATGATGTTCGGTCTTTTTTGGCCATAATTAGGTGACCACGGAACAATTTACTAAGGCAGCCTCCGGGAATCCGATGATACGGAGTGATAGTTGAAATTTTTTACCACCATGAATCTATGGTCCCTAAATTTATAAGATTTGGAAAATTGGCATGTCTAACGAAGTTTTTCGGAAGGTAAGAACCTTCATGATAGAATTAAGTTTAGTTTGGTATTCATCCACTTGGAGGCGCTAGTATATGCGCAATTATTTTTTAGGTGAGATATCTCGAAATCTGTGAGATTTAGAAAGTTAGCGTCTTAATTCAAAGTTGTTCGAGTGGTAATACTCAATATTAAAGCAGTTGTGGAATTTATCAGCTGTGCTGCGCTAAAGTATGAGGAATCACTTGTAGGGTTAGCTATTGCGCAATTTGTGGTCATAAGAGAGTTGCCATCTTCAACAAAGTGGTTCCGTTGGTAAAGTCAACATGAAACAAGTTTATTTAGGAATTCACCCGTTGGGTGGCACTAGTGTATGATGAATTACTTTTTGGGTGAGATATCTCGCACACTGTGAGATTTAGAATGCTGCCGTCTTCTAAAAAAATGTTTTGGTGGTAAAAGCAAATATACGATGGATTTAATTCAATTAGGAATTCAACCGCATACGGCACTATAGTGTATGAGAAAATATTTGAAATTTGGAATTCAATTGTTGGCAGCATTAGTACAGGGGATGTCCAAATAACTGGGATAGGCAAATTTTAGGCATAATTAGATGTTTTGTAACTATGTCAATTATTATCCGATTTTTGATAATTCAGGGATGTTTGAACTAGAAATTTAATGTAGTTTCACCATATGTTCATGGAACTGATCATCGCCATCGGATTCCGGAGATTTTCCGGGTTTTTCTAAGGTAGGTTCAGAACCGTAAATTTGTGGTGGATATTAGGATAAGTTGTGGTTAAAAACAAAATAATATTAGTAACCACAAATAAAGTAGGACTGTTTCTGATTGGAAGCATATGTTGAAATTCGAAATCGGACTAGAATCAAGTGAGATATGGTCATTTGTTTAGAATCAGTGCCGATGGGGAGTTTCAAAAGGGACAAGGCCACAAATTTCATTTGAATCAAGCTTTTTCACCGATCTTCCATCATGATTACATTCCAGAAGTCCTCTGATACGTCAAGAATGAAAAACCAACCAGACGGATCCTGAAGTTGCTGGGGTGCCCCGGGGAACCTGTAGAAGGGACATTTCAGTTTTAACCCCAAAACTGGCCTTCGTTGGTTCGTTTTTCATGGTTTTCTATCAGGAAGCGAGGAATGAACATAAAATCGACCACTGACCATTTTGACCGCTTCCGGGACCTACGGATTGTCCCCGGGAAACTTGTAGGAGGGGACATTTCAGGCTTAGCTAGTCATTTGACGACCCGTTCCTCATGGTTTTCGATCCGGAAGCGAGGTACGAATATAAAATTGACCATCTACGACTCTGACCGCTTCCGGGACCTATAGATTACCTGTAGAAGGGTTTTTTTTTGGATTTAGCGCCAAAACTAGTCATACGATGGATCTATTTTCATGGTTTACTATCAGGAAGCGAGGTATGATTATAAAATGTATTATTGACGACTTTGTCCACTTTCTGGACCTACGGATTGTTTCCGGGGAACTTGTAGAAGGGAAAATTTCACATTCTGCACCAGAATAAGTCATTAGAGGGTTCTTTCTCAAGGTTTTCGGTCAAGAAGCGAGGAATTGCTATTCATGAGATTTACAAAGATACCGTCTACAAAATTTTTGATCTTGGAGGAAAAATTAATTTTTAAATTTAGAATTATTTATATAGGTGAACGGTTCGGCACTTCATCTCATAGCTCCCGTTTCCATCCCATCAAAAACAAAGCAGTGAAAAGGATTTTGATTTTTTTTATTTTTGTGATTTTCAGCAGTGAGCACGCATGTTCGAAAAAAAAAGCGACAAGATTAGTGCTGTATTTCTCTGTTTTGCGATGAGATGAATATATATTCAGTGAGACGGAAAACGGAACAGTTCCCCTGTATAGAGATGTGCGCCGGTACGAAAATTGTTGGCGGCGGCTGCGTTTTCAGCGTCACGCCGAAAGCTATTTTGACCGACGGCTACGCCTATTTTTTATTAAATCCATTCCATTTTTTTCAAGTTTTTTTTTGCATGTTTTTAATATTTTCAAGACATTAACGAGAGAATCTTTAGAATTTTACGGGAAAAGTTCGAGGAACTTCCTCACAAAATTCACCAAGTTTTTTCCAAAATATTATTTGGATTTTTTTTAGTGGGATGTCTTCACTTATCATAAGACGAGTTTGTACCATCCCATTTAATTCCACCACTTGATCAAGTGGTGGAATTAAATGGGATAGCATAGTATAAACTAGTCTTATGACAAGTTAATTTACTTGTTTTCTTACTTCTTTTATCATACTTTTTATTCGTGCCTTACGAGATACATTTTGTGGGCCTCAAAATGTACCCTTGAAATGGAACTGAAAAACTAGAAAAAATGTGATTGATGAAATCTGAGAAAAACAATAACAGTAGGATAATCTAAAAAGTTTATGTTAACTGTTACTCATCTAACATTATGTTAACATCACATCATCTAAGCATATCTAAAAAAGATTTAACAACTTCTGCTGTTTATTAACAGGATACTGCCCAAACAAATATTATTTCAAACAACATGTAAAGTTTTAGATGATACCTGTCGTTTTTGTGAAACGGACATGGAAGATTCGGAACAATTATTTTGTACCTGTGAAGCACTTTTCAAATAAAAAAGGAATTTATCGATAAAGGATTGATGCAACCATCAGATGTATGGATGACTTCTCTAAACTAGGCAATACATTTCATAAAATATGTTATACGTTACTGGGATAATGTCTACAATCAATCAGCTATGGAAATCACAAGTTCATAGTGACATGACACATTGCAAAGCATACACATTAAAACGGGGACTGCCACAGTAGGTTATCAATTGGTCGCAGTGGAAAATGTACCAAACAGGGAAAAAATCAGCGGACCATAGGTCGTTGCGCCAAAAATTGTTTGTACTACTTATACATGGCCGGGATTCTGCTAATACGCATCAAAAGTAGCAAATTTTTTGCTCAAGTTTTCATGCACGAGATTCAATTCATCACAAATCACATCGGATATTCGTTAACCCCTAAATGAGGAATGCTACAACAAATGTACGCATGTACGTATTGATATTAATAAAATTCGGTTTCCGTTTTATAAACTAAATATCTCAAGTCATTAAAATAACCGCTTGATGCGGTTTGACAGAATTCTAACCATATGTTACGTCCACCAAATTCACGCGACATTTTACCCAATTTGTCCGATTCGGCTTCGAATTTGTTGACACAAGGTAGGGTATCTGTTCCCATATTAATAACAGCCCGTATATTAATCCCAACCGTCGATAAACCAAATAAAAAATCAGTTTAATTACTTTTTCTCACATCGTATGTACACAATAATGGATGGAACACATTCTTTAATGTTTGGAATATTATTTAAAATTCCGTTTGAGTAATGCATTAGTTTACAGGACTCAAATTATTAAAAACAAAATTATAAAACACATTTATTTTCATTTTCCTACCTCTGAGCTGTTGGTTTGATGCACTGCTCGATTGCTACTAGCAGATTCATCTGTTTTCGCGTCGTTGTTTTCCACTCAATTTGAAGCTAAAGCAAACGTATCCTTTCAAAATTCACTTCACAACACATAAAGCACATCACATTTTCACTTTAAATATAATTATATTTGAAAAACCAACGCGATTTCCTATAGTTTGATATAGGTTTATTTCGAACATCGTCTAAATTATCCGTGTCCGTATTCCAAACTGTTTACATGGCTTGCAGTACTCTCAAGGGTTGCCGACCTAGATTTTTATTTCAAAAATGCTTGAATGAACTATCACTGTGAAATTCAACTCTTATGTTTGTAAAATAAGGTATATCGAAAAGATAATCTATGACAAACATAAAATTAAACTGATAAGTTGAAAAATTACAACAAAAACTGCAATTTTGTAATTATATTTCAACTCAAATACAAAACATGAAGAATTCGGCATCACTGCAATCATATCGTTACGTATACACACGAGTAATAGTGTGCGTATTTTATGTTGGAAACAGTATTATTGATATAGGTACAAGCATAGGATTAACTATTTTTGAATGTTATTGTAATAGGTACATGGCGGTGATGATGTTTTTTAGCTAAATACTTCTATAATATGATAACAATTTCATTTTTGAAGTTACCAAATTGTTTTCGATTAAAAATGACGTGAGCCGAGCATAATTATTCTCATGTTTCTTGATTATTGGGTGAAAAATAAATGCATTTCATATGCGCATTGCCTTATTGTTATTGATATAGGAACAGATACCCTACTAGCGAAATCAAAGTACAACGACGAGAGCTAAGATTTGGAAAATTGCTTGACTTGTAAACAAATTAATCGTTTTAACACCTTCATTCAATCTGTAAAATGTAAAATGGGGAAACAATTACAGTACAATTAAAGTCAACTGAATTAATCAATAATTATTCAATGCTTATCATTATAATTATTCATATGTTTATTGAAACTTAACATAAGCATTCAAACATCATTTAAATCACAACGAACGTTAAACAGCTTAGGCGCATATAGCCATCGTACGGGTGTGCATATGCGTAAGCATGCTGTTGTCCATTATGACTTCGACTTTGCGAATAACAATCGCCGTCTCTATGAGGCACACGAATGAACAGCAGAAAGAAGATCCGAACAACCATCGAGTGGCAAGTATTTGAGTTCATTCCTTTTGATGTTTTTGTTCACTCGATGGTCTAATCATTCGCCGATTCGAATACCATTCGCAGCGAGTCGTTGGAAAAACGAATGTGGCCGAATGATGACTCGCGAAGAGGCAAAGATAACCACTCGCGAAGAAGAGCCACAGCAACCCTGCCCAGAGGAACTTCCAGAGGAATTCCCAGAGGAACTTCCGGAGAAATTCCCAGAGGAACTTCCGGAGGAATTCACAGAGGAACTTCTGGAAGAATTCCCAGAAGAATTTCCGGAGGAATTCCCAGAGGAACTTCCGTAGGAATTCTCAGAGGAACTTCTGGAGGAATTCCCAGAGGAACTTAAGGAGGAATTCCCAGAGGAACATCCGGTGGAATTCCCAGAGGAACTTCCGGAGGTATTCCCAGAGGAACTTCCGGAGGAATTCCCAGAGGAACTTCCGAAGGAATTACTAAAGGAACTTCCGGAGAAATTATTAAAGGAACTTCCGGAGGAATTCCCGGAGGAGCATCTGGAGGAATTGCTGGAGGAACTTTCGGAGGATTTGCTGAAAGTACTTCCGGTGGAATTGCTGGAAGAACTTCCGAAGGAATTGCTGGAGGAATTCCCGGAGAAATTGCTGGAAGAACTTCCGGAGGAATTGCTGGAAGAACTTCCGGGGGAGTTGCTGGAAGAATTTCTGGAGGAATTGCTGGAAGAATTTCTGGAGGACAATATCGGGTCGAAAACATGATTAAATCGAAACCAAGTTTCTTACATCACATTGAAACAACTGTTTGTATGTATTCATCTTGATCGGGATTTGATGGAATCGTGGATAAACATAATCGGGGAGTGACTAAATCAGGTCAATATTGTATAAGTATTTGTGGATACAATAAAATACGTCTTAAATAAATAAAATTTGAAATGTTGCATCTGAAAATACATTTTCAAGCATGAAAGAAGAAAATCCGAATTCCTCCAACGCCGCTACTGAAAGCGGGATTTATCCTGACCGGTTTTACGTCGTTTTTTCAGCTACATCGAAAATATTACATCGAAAATGAATTACATTGTTTTTATTTGAAGGCGAAATATCAAGTACATCAACTTTTTATTACGTCATTCAGATGTAATATAACATCATATTTACGACGGCGATGATGTGCATCAAATCTGATGTGATATTACTTTTTATTTTTTACTGTGTATACACAAATATTCTGTATGTATTTTTTAGAAGTTCACTTTTAATGTCACTTATTGCGAGATAAAGGTGAAACCCATTACTCCTTTTTGATTATAATTCGGTCGTAATATTTTTCAGTTTCGAGGGAATTTGTGCAGATCAATAACGCAAATTTGTTAAGTATTTGATATATTTATAAGTCTTAGCTCATGATGTGGAAGAAAAAGTTCAATTGCTTTGAAAACATGAAACTTGTATCATGAGAGATTATATACAAAACAATCGGTCATAAAAGCACTCGTTTTGAACATAATTATACACTTCTTAACGATCGAGTGCAGTATTGTGTACTTTTGAATATCGCTCACAGCAACGCCTGTTTCGAGTACAAACTTTATAACAGTTCAATTGATCCACCCGCTAAAATTACCCCCAATAATTGAGCTTGTTGCGATCATTATCCCAATTACCCTTCAGGCGCCTCAGTGCTACACCGGTCCTGAAGATGAACGATATGGCTCTAATCAAGGATCAGGCCATAATCACCACCCATATGTAACTTATCAGCGATTGAAACCGCCTATAAAATGCTGGTGATCTGGTACGAGGTCAAATGTTTTGCTGCAATATTCAGTGATCGAAGATGTTCGGACGAGTGATCGCGTACTCCGTTTTGTTGGCTGCCCTCCAAGCAGTGACCCTCGCCCAAGAGGATTACTGCGACACATCCCTTTGTGATCCGGGTGTACAGCACATTGGTTGCAATGCCAAAAATGAACTTTCCCCGGACTGTAACGAGGGCAAGAAAATCGAGCTGACCGATGAGCTGAAAAAGTTGATTTTGGACGAGCACAACAACTACCGCAACCAGGTGGCCAAGAAGGAGCTCAAATGGCTACCGTCGGCTACCAACATGGTCACGATGGTGAGTATTTGCTTAATTTGAAGTTTATTTGCTGTCTGACGAATGCCGTTCCGATCCAATTCAGGCATGGGACGATGATCTTGCTTACCTGGCTGAGCTGAACGCCAATCGATGCGAGTTCGAGCATGACCAGTGCCACAACACCAAGAAGTACCCGAACTCCGGACAAAACATCGCTTCCTGGGCAACGAGTGGTGACACGTACGATGTGAAGGATACGATCAAGACGCTGGTCAAAGAGTGGTGGGACGAGCGCCATTTCGCCGGTCCTAAGCTGATTAAGAAGCTGTGGGGCAAATACAAGGCGCTGCACTTCACGATGCTGGTCAGGGCCAACGCCAGCCGAGTTGGGTGCGCGATGGTTCAGTACAAGCAAACCGATAACCTGTGGGTGTTGCTCATCTGTAACTATTCGTACACCAACATGATCGGAACCACGGTTTACAAGCACGGAAAGCCATGCTCGGAATGCACCAGTGGATGCGATAGTCAATACGATGGAATGTGCAATAAGGACGAGCCAGTTGTTGTGGCTTGAACGATGGAACGCAGGGGTAAACAATCTTATTTCATGTCATTTGACTAATTTGTCAAGATTTTTCCAGAAGTCATTCTTAATCAATAGTTATTGATGAATCTGTAACGCTTGAACAAAGCGTTGCCTTATCTAACAAAATATTACCAAAAAGGAAAAAAATGTGCGAAAAAAGAGCAACATTTCCCAGAATGTCACGAAGCAAAAACTTTGGCCCTCACTCTGCAGATTTTGAATTTTGAGTAATGTTTTGTTTTTATTCATATATTGTTCATCTATTGTAAATTACTACTGAAAAATCAGTCAAATGGCATAAAATGAAATTTTTTGACACTGAAAATTTCGGAATTATGGCGGAAGGTTAAATAAAAATGATGGTGATGGAAGACATAAATAAACAATTTTGACCAAAAGCAGTTTTTTGTATATAGTACGTGTTTCGGGCAGGATGATGGGAGGGCACGTCTCGATAACTTTTGTATGACTTTAGCAACAGTTTCAAGCTACAATTTATATTAACCTAGCAGATCTGACCCTGTGTTGGTCGGGAATTCATATTTTTATGTTAACTCGGACGGAATGTAAGGCGAATACACCCAATTATTTTCTTACACGAGGGGTGCGTGTCGTGTGAAACAAATCCGTGTTATTTTGAGAAACTGTGTAAAAAAGTCGTGCAAAAAATATCGGGTCTTTGTTAATATGGGGGATGCGTTCCATGTAAAAATAAATCCGCGTAAAAAAATCAGTGCGATTTCGAGAAAATAGCCTTTTTAAAATTCCGTGTAAAAAAGAATCGGGTGTACATCAAACGAAATCGTACAGAATACACTTTTTTGTGCGCTACTATCAATATGTATCTTTGTTCCATATCGTAGTTTTACCACGCTGCCCCGCTGTCACCTATGCTGGCTATCCGATTGACGATTCAATGGGCGGTACTGAGCACATTGTCCGAAGGTCCGGGGCGCTTATCTAACTGCAGCTCGGCTTCGTTTTTCGTCATTGCACGTCACGTTAATCAACTCATGGTGTTTCTCCAGTAA
This sequence comes from Armigeres subalbatus, assembly GCF_024139115.2. NCBI lineage: Eukaryota > Metazoa > Arthropoda > Insecta > Diptera > Culicidae > Armigeres > Armigeres subalbatus. The sequence goes on from NC_085141.1 coordinate 25,828,519, forward strand.
GTGGATCGGCCGGTCGTTGAAATTTAGTTTTGCTTTGTGCGGGTGAGTAAATAAATCAGAAAGAGAAATTGTTAAGAAAATTATTTTGAGCTTGTTAGTGGAATGTCTTCACTTGTCATAAGACGAGTTTTGTTGTACCTTGACAGATTCGTAATTCGACCTCAACAGTAAGGTCGTCTTCAGTGTCTCGTAAGTCGAGTCAAGTACGAGACACTGAAGATTACCTTACTGTTGAGGTCGAAACATGTATCTGTCAAGGTACAATTAAGTGGTGGAATTAAATGGGATTGTACGAAACTCGTCTTATGACAAACAGAAAGTGAAAGTTTGTTCCTTGTCCAGTCATATTACTCCGGTAAGCGAGTTTGCAGCCATCGAGCAAGTAAGTGCAGTGCGTGTTTCAGTCGACGGAAAAATAATAAAATATTTATTTCATATTCGGTGGCTCATGCGCATGTATAGCGCTTTGCTCCGGTCGAAACAAGTGCGATCTTGAATTGTTTGCAGTAGCTATCGGGCAAGTAAGTACAGAATACTGCGCGTCCGTTCGGTCGTCCAAAACGTTTCTCCTCCGTTTTCATATACCACCGGGCGTGCATGGTTTAACATTTTTCTCGTGGCGAGACAGCGAGTAAGTGTTATTTCCCATCACATAGATCGCATCACTTACCGAAGGGAATCCAGATAAATTATCCTTTGTAACTAAAACCATATCCTACTCATGACAATCGTGGGGATGCAGAGCTATACTCGGTCTCAAGTAGCAACGAGAGTCGGACTAACAATCCTTCCCTTCCTATATGATCGTTAGGACGTGGCCGGCGCAGTTATTGACTTTAGATATTTGAGCACCCGAAACATGTACATTGAGAATGGGTAGCTAATCCCAAGCCTCATTTATTGTGTTCTCTGTACAATTTCGCAAGTTCTAGTCAATCACGGAGTAGCAACTACGAATTGTGCTGTCATAATGCTCATGCTCATTGCACGTCACGTTAACACGTACGTATCCAACCCCCATTTTACCACAAAACTCAAAATTCAAAACCACGTAGCTCAGCCAATTTCCAACGGATATCCAAGCAATCTTTTGGAATCGATCACAAAATTCCTATAGTTTTAAGAACCAATTTTCGTGCAATGAACATGGTTTCGGATATATTCCGGGGAGTACTGGGGTTACCTCCCTCCCGGAAAAAATGGTCACTTGCAGATCGGTTTCGAAATCCATCTTGCGACATGTCAAACTTCATGATTGTCACTAGTGTCCAATCTACGAAGTACACCGAAACTATGCTTTGCTATGCTAATTCTTGGAGGAACTTCCGGAGTAATTCCTGGAGGAACTTCCGGAGTAATTCCTGGAGGAACTTCCGGAGTAATTCCTGGAGGAACTTCCGGAGGAATTCTTGGAGGAACTCCTGGAGGAACTTCCGGAGGAATTCCTGGAGGAACTTCTGGAGTAATTCCTGAAGGAACTTCCGGAGGAATTCCTGAAGGAACTTCCGGAGGAATTCCTGAAGGAACTTCCGGAGGAATTCCTGAAGGAACTTCCGGAGGAATTCCTGGAGGAACTTCCGGAGGAATTCCTGGAGGAACTTCCGGAGGAATTCCTGGAGGAACTTCCGGAGGAATTCCTGGAGGAACTTCCGGAGGAATTCCTGGAGGAACTTCCGGAGGAATTCCTGGAGGAGCTTCAGAGGAATTCCTGGAGGAACTTCCGGAGCAGTTCCTGGAGGACTTTCCGGAGCAATTCCTGGAGGAACTTCCGGAGCAATTCCTGGAGGAACTTCCGGAGGAATTCCTGGAGGAACTTCCGGAGGAATTCCTGGAGGAACTTCCCGAGGAATTCCCGGAGGACCTTCCGGAGGAATTCCTGGAGGAACTTCCGGAGGAATTCCTGGAGGAACTTCCGGAGGAATTCCTGGAGGAACTTCCGGAGGAATTCCTGGAGGAACTTCCGGAGGAATTCCTGGAGGAACTTCCGGAGGAATTCCTGGAGGGACTTCCGGAGGAATTCCTGGAGGAACTTCGTGAGGAATTCCGGGAGGGACTGCCGGAGGAGTGCCTGGAGGAACTTCCGGAGGAATTCCTGGAGGAACTTCCGGAGGAATTCCTGGAGGAACTTCCGGAGGAATTCCTGGAGGAACTTCCGGAGGAATTCCTGGAGGAATGGAGGAATTCCTGGAGGAACTTCCGGAGGAATTCCTGGAGGAACTTCCGGAGGAATTCCTGGAGGAACTTCCGGAGGAACTCCTGGAGGAACTTCCGGAGCAATTCCTGGAGGAACTTCCGGAGCAATTCCTGGAGGAACTTCCGGAGGAATTCCTGGAGGAACTTCCGGAGGAATTCCTGGAGGAACTTCCGGAGGAATTCCTGGAGGAACTTCCGGAGGAATTCCTGGGGTACATCTGAAGAAATTTTGGCGCTTGAAACTGGTTCACGCCGATCCACGCCGCCGCTGCTGGCTGAAAATGATCTATCACGCCACCGCCAGTAAAATTTCAATCAGCCCACAGCACTACCTGGAAATACCCGGGAGGTGGCCAATTCGATCGAGAATCTCCGAAATGGACTCCAGTGTACTTGTTTTGCAAAATTATAAAGTTTGACGTACTGCAAGGCAGATTCCAAGATGGAACGAAAATTGGCCATTTCCCCAAGGGAACCATGCCCGGGAAGCATGCGGAGAGTGGCCAATTCGGTCGAAATCGAAACCGTTGGAAATCGGCTGAGCTACGGGGTTTTGAATTTTGAGTTTTGTCGTAAAATGGGGGTTGGTGACGTACGTGTGAATCAACTCACCTCTCGACACGGCAAATGCTGGGTAACGCGTATAATGGAACGTACACACGGTCAAGCAGTTTGACCAACATTGACTCCACCTCTCGTTTATTCAAACATCCATCATGTTTAACCAACAGCGGCACGAACAATCAATTTATTCGACCAACAATATCACACACGAACGACCGAAGCGCCAACTTGAGCACCAACCATCAAAAAATATATGGGGATTTGTACAACTTCACTACAAATGATCAAACACGTTCGGCGAACCTTGACTCCACCCCCGACAACTCAAACCAAAATCAAACCGTTTTAATTTTTTCCAACCGAGCCGCCAACTGTCAAATGGTTGTTCGAACAACTTCACACACGTTCAAACAAAGCAGCAACCGAAGCGTTTTCTGGGCGGCGGAGTCAATGTTCGTCAAACCGCTTGACTGGTGTGTACGTAGCATAACGCGTGATGATGATGATGATGATACTACCATCTATTGTAGCAAGGCACCTGCCGATAGCACTGGCCATATCTGACAAACGATTTGATCATGATTATACTATTGTATGTATTTCATCAAACTCCTGTATGAAGGGCCAAAAATGGGTGGGGTGGTTCCATAAGCAAAGACACTTATGCGAATCCACGGGATGAATAGAGAATCTCCTTCCAGAAGAAAGTTCGTACATACAATAACATAATCTAGCCCTCGTTACCCAGATTGACCCAATAGATGGGAAGAAGAGCCCGCCCTTTATCCACGAGATGTTAACAATAGGAAGTTGGCGATTCCACTCTTCCTATCCAAATCGCTTCAATTGGGTGCCCTGATGGTTTTAGTATATAGTTTCAATTAAATTTGGTATACAATAAAAAAAAATATACAATGGAATTCTCTCACCAAGCCTCAATGCGAATGTCCGAGACGAGTGAGATGCTTTCTTCAACTCTTCATGTTGTCTCCAATCGAGTAATATGCTTGATACATCGCATCCATGTCACCTGAATGAATAACTCGAACATCCTGCAAGAATGACTCGAACATCCTGCTGCACTCCTGCACGCTTTCAGATCCCTCTTGCTGCCCAGGCGCAACGCCGATGAGGTTTCATGAGTTAATGGGCTCTGGAGTTGCTGACCTCACCGACCTCGGTGCACAAATTTCTGGTCGTGTTCCGCTCTCATATATGCCAGAATTGTGTGTCCTTGTGGAAGATCCACCAACAGTAGAGAGACTGGCCGGTGTCTGGTTTCGAAAAAAAAAGTTTTAACATTTCACTGCAGCAGAAAACGAAAACGTCAGCTCGTGCCAATGCTGACTATGATCCCCCACCACACACTTAAATGCGAAATTGCACCTCGGTAATAATTTTTACTGATATTGTTCGGTAAATTCGATTTTAAACCGAGAGACCGGTTGATTGTGAATAATCTACTGACATCCGTGAAAATTATTAACGATGTCTCAGTAGAATTAAATAAAGAACTGAACATCGGTATTATAATTTACCGATCAATTCGGTTCTCTGAAAATGTTTGCCACTTGACATGAAATCATACCGATCACTCAGTAATAGTAATATGATAAACTGGGTGTACGGTAAAATAAATACCGATCGCTCAGTTACCGCCCATCTGACGTGACGCCATATTTGTTAGTTCATAGATCATAGTACTTCTTCCATTTTCAAATCGAAAAGTTTTCCTATAACGCTCGCTGTAACATTTGTGACAATTTATTTGGATCTGGTTCGATAACTGTAGGTATATACTATATGGTTACTATTTTCCAGTAAACTTTTTCCTAATAAAGTCTATTTTACAAATTTATATGAAATTTTCAGACAATTGCTGGGCATGCCTCGGGGGCATCGTTGGGCATCGCTATTTTCGTGGCAGCTTTCCGGAGCGTGAGGGCATAGCGCTAGTGCTGCTTGGAAATACAGAATCCACAACATATTTCATCACTTATTCTATACAATCTGACTTCAAAATAAACCCTAAAAATTATTTAGAGCTGAGATTGCATGTGTTTAATTATTATCAAAAAGACAGGCGGAAAATTACATTTGAATCGGTTCTTTTGATTACACAAGTCGGTAATATTTTTACAGATTCATCCGTATTTTTTTACCGAGTGATCAGTTACTATTACAAATCTTCTCGGTAATTTTTGACACTTCACTATCGTTAATGCTGAACCGAGGCCTCGGTAAATGAATTCGATTACCGAGGTAGCTACCGAGAGCTCAGCTGTTGAGAAATCGGTAATTGGTTTACCGAGCCCGGCAATTAGAATTAAGTGTGCACTTCAAAGGATATAATCTGGGTAACGCGTATAACGCGTAGGCATAAAATAGATCCCATCTCGCGGTCCTTAGCCTCTTACCCAGCAACTCCTATCCCTACTCGGCCGGGATACGAGCAACCTTAGGGAAGATCGCGTAACCAACAAAACTATGGTCGTATGCTGATTGTTAAGGGGAGGGTGGTCTGGTGCTTTGCACCTCTCCTGGGATGCAAATCTGATCCAGCGTTTGTTCCCCATGATACTCGCCGATGTGCTTCGATTTCATACACGAGCTGGGAACAGCTTTTATAGTGGTGAGCGATATACAAAAGCGCGTGATTGGGTTGTTGCTGACCGATAAGAGAATGAGCAGGTTGAGGGTTAAAGGCCGGTTCTTCAACTTTAGTATGATTAAAATCCATAGCCCACACTCCGAAAGCACTGATAATAATAAGAACCCATTCTAAGCGCAGCTCGAGGCAGCGTTGCCGGAAGAGGGTAAGCTCTTACGAGGACTGCTGGAATACAATTAAATAAAGCAGTCATTATCGACGCAGTGGAGAACAACGTTGGGTATGTGGGACGAAGTCGACGGAACGATTGGTTCAAGGAAGAGTTCAAAACAGATTCTGCGGAGAAGAACGCCGAGCGGGCGGTTGCGCTGCTGCCAGGGACCCAGTAGAACGTGGAATGCAGTGCACGGAAACGGAGACAGCAGACCCGTCTTTTTCAGGAGAAGAAATGCCGCCTGAAAGAAACAGAGTGGAAGAGCTGTGCCGTTCTCAATAAACACGCAAGTTCTATCAGAAACTCAACCCATAACACGTAACAAACAGTTGAAGTCGAAAGCGCTGTAGGACTCATTGTAGCGTACCGAACAGGATCGTACAGCACATAATTTGCTACACGTGGTGGAAGGTACAGGAAATTTCTCGTCCGTAGTGTTCGTTCCGGTGCATACATTTGAAGAACAGCAAGGATTTCAGGAGAATAGTTTTCCCCAATAAGAGTTTCAGCTACAAAAACAGCCTAAGCTATTGATCCTGTATGCTCCAGAGTGTCTAATCCCAGCAGTTGGCATCACTGTTCATAAGACCGCCTTAACAGGTTAACAGCATTGTTCATAGGAAGATGGCGTAGGGCATGGCGAAAAAAATTTCTTTTGCACGGTTTCCAGTCTTAATATTCAAACTCCAAATAACTGAGCCAAATTCGACAATAGATCGAACTAGTGAGCAATGCAGTGCTTTCTATTCGCTGAAATCGTTGATGAAATGCTGTAGCAGCAAACAATCGGTAAGGTGACATTGTCGGCATAAAACACTCGGCATCCAGATGGAAAGACGAACCCAATGTCGGTCTACAAAATTGAGAACAACAGTGGCCCAAAATTCCTACCCCCGAGCAGTATTTGAAATATTAGGATTGTGCCGACCTAATGTTTTCACAAAGTTTGCGATTTTTGAGATACGAACCGAACCAGATTTGGAGAGACGCCTAGCTTTTTCAGTTATGCTGGCAGTATACCGTGATCAACCCGATCGAAAGCAGCTTTCAGATATGTATGGACTGCATCCACTTGGGCTCCTAGTTCCATATTACGTAGGCACAACGATACAAACGGAACGAGACCTTTAAGGGTAGTGTAGAATCTGTTACATTTCCAATGTTCCATAGTAAATTTAGAAGAAAACTATTTTGTAATAGGAGATAGATTTATTATTATTAAATCTGCCCATCGACACGCCGTCGACATTTCGCAATGGTTAAAGCCCCTTGACGTGATATCTGGCACCAGAAGAGAAGTGAAAGAGGAGACGAGTCCGGCTTCCTACTCGGATGTGATGATCGAGGTCGTTTTCTTGTGTCGTGGCTTTCTATAGAAGAATTCGATTCCCGCGAGAGAAAAAATCAGTAAATCAGACGTTGTTTTCGGTGATACAAAACCGACCGTCTAATTCCCCGAAAGTACTATTCTGGGGTGTCGGTTCGTGTCTGGGACTTCCGTGAAGCTCTAGTATCGTATCGTAGCTACTCCGGTTTTAAAGAACGAACAAGTAAAAGTTATCCGCCCTCCGGACCGCGTGTGATCGAGTGAGCCTGAGGTTGTCCCAAAAGAACTCACGTGAATAACACAACAATTGTGGGCAACGTGCGTTTAAAGGCCCGCCGATTAAGAACCCGCGAGTTATAGCACCCGTTTTAAGTGCGTCCGTCTAAACCCAGTCTGAATCCCCCATGGATACCCGTACCGCGTGTGCACAACGTGGAGGCTGTGGTTAACCCCCAAAACCCGCCCCAACTCAAGGGGTAGGGTGAACCAGGCGTCCAGCATCCGACGGCGTAGGGCCATCGTAACAGTAATCGATTTACAGGCAGCAAACAGTGCGTCATTCATAATTATTTCTAAAATTTTTGCACAAACACACTGTTCTGGCAACCCTGCCTATTCGCAGCCGCGTCACAACCAACATTTGGCTGATTAGGTAAATGTCAGTTCACAGCTGATATGATGGTGAGAGTGAGTGATGAAATTGAAAAGCGAGGGAGAAACATATACGTTGAAGATTGATTGATAGCGAATCGTAGGAATTTATTGTGAGGGTAGAGTTGGAGATATAATATGAATAAAGACAGTATTAGTGGCTGAAGTGAATTAGATGGAGTTTAGTCAGCAGATCACAATAACTTACACTGTAAATAGGTCGAAATGCAAATAAACACATAGTGAAATTTGAACATTATAAACAGCTGCCGGACGACAATACAGTGGTGCTCGAACTATTACGGACAGCCCACGGAAGAGTAAGACGACAATTAGCCGAACGACATATAAACGAGTAGGACAGACAGGTAAAATACGAAACACGCTAAAAATAGACAAAAGAAAAGAAATGAAGAGTTATATCAATTAATAGAAAAGGTCAAAAAGGACGATTGAGACGGAAGTCAAAAGAGAAAAAACAAACTAAAATTGTGAGTAGAAATTATACAAAAAAACGCCAAGAAAAACGCTCATATTTTTGAATCCTGTAAATTTAAATCAAATTAAACTTCCTCAGTTTGATCACCCTTTTAAAGGTTGATTCACAAAAACGGTTTCGTTTAAAATCCGACCGTCTGAACACACACAAAGATGTGATGCCTCTGTAGTTTTCTTCGCCTTGTTTGTCACCTTTTATGTACACAGAGAACATGAGAGAACATTTACAACGTTCAGGGAATGTGCTTTGACACAGGGAGTGGTTGAAGATCTTTGACAGCCACAAGATTAACTTAGCAGAACATTACTTTAAAATACACGGCTGGATACCATCAGGATTCCAGTGTTGGAATATTTCCAAATCGACTGAATCGTTCGGAGTGTTAATGAGTGTCGCCTCCACTTGAGAAACTAAGGCAGTACACCCTACAGGCGGTTGTTAGATTTTAAAAACAATTCTGTATAAGAATCAACCAAAACCTGTAAAAGAACTTGGCATATGTGAAAATGCTAGATTCTTATACAAATATTGTATAAGAATCTAACTATTAAGTAAGCTTTTCTTTCATTTTCAACGCTTTTCAGCGCTACAGGATCGTCAATCGTCAAGCCGGTTGATCAGCATCGAGTCCTATCATCGGGAGCCTCGGATACTGTGCTGTTTGAAAGTGAAACTTCATTCACCAAAAGTAAGTAGTAGTAAGTAGTAGTTGAGAGTTGCAGTTCAACACCGCATTAATTTGCGCCAAACGATGCAGATCGAAGCCGTCCAGCAGAGCACAGCATTGTGTCGGCATATGGGATCGCAAATAGTCAATTGATGGACTCTCATCATTAGTCCAAACCAGTCCCGCTTAATTATAGTCACTAAACAGGAGTGCCAAGTCGTTATTGTTTGATCCGGAAAACACTGCACCGATCGAATTTATATATTTATTTATCACCGTCTTCGATACTACAGCGTACAGACTGTACTTATCTCCTTATTTAACCTATCTTATAACTAAACAGTTTTGTTCACCCGGCTTTTATAATTGATGTAATTATCGATCTACACAATGTCATGTTTACTATTTGGAGGAAGATAAATTGCACCGATACTAATCGTACGATTGGGTGCTGTAATCCTGACGCAAAGTTGCTCAACTGATGTACTAATAAAAGCAGTGTCCAAGCAGCAATCTAGTCGCTTAGATACACCCGATTTTGTTTTAACACTGATTTTTTTTTGCACGGCCGTGTAAAAAAAAATCCCATACAAAAATTTTGCAAAGTTGCTCCATTTTGCATGATTCGTCGAGAAATCATAAAACTTTTTTTACACGGATTTTCAAATTTTGAACTCAAAACTTTTTTTACACGGAACGCATCCCCCGTGTAAAAAAAAGAATCGAGTGTACTGCTATTGAAACACCACATCCTCGTACCAAAGATAAACAGACGTCTCATTCAACACATGTTGCATCGTTCACCTTTTTAACGGTTGATTTAAGGACATAGTTGGAGGAGTTCCACGATGGCAGTCAATATGGCACCGGACCTTCCACGGGTCAACCCCGCACCTCCCGCACTCCTCTCCCTCCAACATTCGAATGCATCGAACAGCATCGAACGAAAGTATAATATTCAAATTACTAACCTGTCCACAGCATATTTATTCACTTCCCGTGATAATTAACATGTTTCTTCAAAGAGTCCTTTGAATTTCGGCTCGAATTTTATCGTAAATCAGCAGTTTCGTGCCAATTTAATAGTCGTTCGTGATTCGGTGGGCTTATCACTGCACTTCACTTCTTCTCAAAGGGCATAGAAAAATCAAGTTTTTACTCACTTCTCCGCACATGAGCAGCCCGAAATGTTGATAGAATGCAAATTAAACATCACTTTTTGATATAAGTCACTAGTTTGAACCGAAAATCTAATATAAACTGCTATTTTTGCCCGAAAAAACGATTAAAAACTGACCACGGAGCGAATGTAAACACCGGCAGCGGTAGCAGCAAACTAATGCATAGGGTGGTTCAAAAAATGATTTTGCTCCGCCGCGCTCAGTCGATTATGATTCATAATTTGGGTGTCATCCGATGGTTTGGGTTGGTTTGAATAGAGGCTTACCGTGCACAGGTCGTTTCGGGTTTGTATGACAGTTGATATGGCGAGGTTGAATTTTACATTATTTTGATTGTGGCACTCCGTCATTGGGCGCTGGCGAGGGGGAGACCATATGACTGGATGAAATATTCAAGAGCTTTAATTCCATAGACAGTGGACATTGAATGGTGATTTCAATGGTTGGGAGTCGATTTTAATCGAAGTTGCGAATCTTTAGCATGATAATTAGGCTTATTTTTACGTTACATAATCTAAGGATCTTTCCTGCGGTGCGGTGCTCGTTCAGTGAAGTCTCCGGAATGTTGCTTTAAGCTATGTGGATTCTCTTTTCGCCAGCGTTTGGAGGGAAGGCGCTGTAGCCAGTGTAATGAAAAGTTTAGTTTCTCATACTAGTTTTCATACAAACTTGAACCGGCTAGTGTTCAACCAGTTTTTGTTCAAATCGGTTTTTGGAGGACACTCGGAGCATGGGACGGAATCGAGTGAGCGTGGTGGAGCTGGGTCGTTTTTTGAACCACCCTACACCCTACTACTATTCTTTGTTTTTTTTTATAAATACGACACCAATACTACTACAGTATATGACAGTTTTTATTGTACCAATACTTTCAAAGCTTTGTTTTGGTACTCAACCCACCTTCACCTTAAAGTTTTGTAGGTGGTCAATCGGCCACCGATGGCGCTTCCATCGATTTTGCTTGTGTTTGACGTTTGCGCACTACCGCCATCTGGTTGCCGCTTGACCAAACACAATTATTTTAGCATTGGGCGACAATGTTTCTGTGACGATGATTTTGATTGTATTTTGTTCTAAGTGAGACGTCTGTTTCTCTGTGCTCGTACCTTCAACACCAGGATCTGATGAATGCAGAAGCTCGTCTGTGATGGATGGCTTAGGGGTTCCCATAAGGCTGTTTGGTACACGTTCCGTTGATCATCCTAGGTGTACAGGGAGTCTGCAAATTAACCGTACAGATTTTGACAGTTTGCTTCTGCAGAGAAAAAACAGACAATAACATGAATCAGGATTTCTGGCCTGTTAGAGCCTTCTCCAGGCTCCTGGTGGGTACTAGACGGTAGCTTCAGGTCTTGAGTAGGTCTTCCACTGAACGTTCGCGAATTGGGTTTTTTCTATTTGGGGCGCTTTTTAGTTGGGGGTTCGCTAATTGGGGTGAACCCCAATTAAAAAGCTGCTAAACGTCAGAATGTGATGTTAAAAACGCGTTGACGTTTTGTATTCGTGTTTGGCGGGATCGATATTTTGTGGCGCGTAAAATTTTCCTCTGTTCAATGCAAAAAGTAAACAACAATGACGCTTGTGAAAATGCCCCAATTAGCGAACGGCATTCGCTAGTTGGGGTGTGGTCGTTCCCCAATTAGCGAACGATCACTGTATTACTTCACGGACTGTACTACAATGAGGTTTATTCCTGGAGGGACAACTGGTTGCCTTCAGTAAATGAAAACTGGAACACTGTCACTATTTATTCGGATGATATACAAATTAACACTAACTCATTCGATAATTAATCTTCTAGAAAGTTCCTTGAAGTTAAACTCGAATACGCCCTTGCTGTTGTTTGATGGTATTACGGAGAAAAAGAAAAATTTGGATAGCTCTGCGGAAATAACGCGCAGAGGGCAATCCCCGCATAGAACAAATCATGCATAGTGTGCGTTGAATTGAGCTCAAATTATTAAAACAAATCAACTGTCATGCAAACCAATCACTTGAATGGCGTGCCCATAAACATGGATAGATAAATTATCAGTTCTCTGCCTAGGTGTAAACTTATCCAAAATGCAATCGATTGATCCCTTGAGACACCAATGTATTACAAAAACCTTCACATCAATATCAATTTTACCGCAGTTTATTTCTTTAAGGCTCAAGACTCCATCACAATGTTTTGAAAATTAATGACTGTATCGCTTGTTTGTAATAGTGAGGCAATTGGTACGGAAAAGTGCAGCAGCGATAGATAAATTTTGTTTACAACTGGGGTGGGTGGAAATGGGGTGTTAAAAATATGCCAGCTGATGCATAATGTTGCCAGACTTGACGAAACGTTTATTCTATATCATAACACATGTTCACGGTGTATCAAATATATGGGTATTTATCGGTTTAAAAATTTTTATTCACCACTTGGAATTTAACAGAAGCATACATAACATGTTTAAATATTTATTTCTGGTATATTTGTTCAATCCGACAAACAGCAATGACTTTTTCCAATAAACAAATCTGGCAACGGAGAAGAGATGATTATTTTCTTTTGTATGCACACCTTTGTTTGCGTGTTGGCTGGCGTATACGTTGTATTGTTCGGATTGAATGAAGTTGCATCGCGTAGATTTTGTACTCACCATTTCACTTATTGCGCTAGTGAATTTGAGTCTTCCGCATTTTATTGCATTCACAATACGGTCGTCAAATTTGTCTCTCACTTCGATTTTTGGAAAGCAGTTTTCGACAGTTTTTGGGCGTGAAGTGAATTAATTGGTAGTCAAGGTTGAAGAAAAAATGTGAACCTCAGTTAGTGAATATGTTTTAGGAGTAATAAAATCAAGGAAACAATGGGAAAACAATCAAGTGAAAAATCAAGTGAGTGTGTATGTGTTTGATTCGAACGTTCGAACGTTAGTATGCGTTCGATGAACATAAGAATATCGGCCTAGGAAAAACGCAGTTTTCAGCGTTTTTCCAGCAGTTCCTCAGTAATTGCTAGTTTTGGTAAGTGGAAAATTAATATGGAAATGCCATGAATATATTATGATGGAGGGTAAGTCCGTAAAAAGCCCCAAAATGTTGAATTTAGTTCAAAACTTTATTAGTATTAGTGCGGATTCGAATAAAATCATCGTCATTACCGGATTGATTACGGTTTATAGAGCCTTAATGATGTTTGATATTGATTATCAGTGGTTCAGTTACTTAGGGAAGCTAATCAATGCAATATTTTACAAAATTTTAACTTCATAGCAAATTTGGAAGAATGCTTTCATACAGTTACACGTCTCAAAACGCTTACACCTCAGACAAACAGACGTAACAGTTTGAACATTTTTCAGTAAAACTCATCGCCCAACTCCTCTACCACCATCTTGCCAGCATGTTGCACAAAACAATGTTTCATATGACATTGTCACCAGCAGGCGCTGGAGTGAAATGTCAAACTCGAAGGATTACGACGCTAGCGCCTCTAGTTGTGAAACGCGCAATCGATCAAATTCAAATTGATCGTTGAAGTCATGGTCGATGGCTGACCTTCCATTTCACCCGAAGGTCTTCGTGTCGGCTCGGTTAAGAGACCCTCCAAATACCATGATTTGGACTAGTGCGTTCTAAGCCTGGTTTTGAGCGAATCGCTATCGCTTTAGTTAAACTAGTTGGCAGATACAAACAGAACACCTTGCAAAAGGTTACCAGAGCCCGCAGTAAAATCCCACCCCAAATCGCAGTACTTCTCTGACCCCTGAGATAAACAAAATTTCAAAGCATATCAGTAAAGCATATTTCTAAAGAATGTCATAATTAAGAATATAAACAAAACATCGAAAATCTAGCATTGGAGGCGCTTTGGGTTTTCCAGGGTTCCAAATTTTTCTTGCCATGCGTAATAATGCCAATGTGCAGCAGCGTCATCAGTGATCACTTGAGCAGGTATTGCTTTGTTCTTGCTCAGGCGTGAACACGGCTAACCACACGATCTCCGCAATATATTCATTATATTATATTCTGATTCCCTCGAATGGTCTACCGGAGGACTGTTGTAGAGAATTCGTTTATTTGTTAGATGAGGGAAATCTCGACGTCGTAGTGTCCTCTCCGGAGCGTAGATGTTGATGTCGGCGAGAATAGTCGGGGCATCAATTTCTTCTTTCAGCACTTTTGCAACGAATATAGCGCGAAACTCACGAATTGCGCGATTGAACGTCATCGTTCGAGAGTTTAAATCCGAGAATTTGACAGCGTTCCCCGTAAAGTGACAAATTAGTAGGGTCGTTCCACGAAGAATACAGCTGATATTATCACATTCAACACCGACAGACCATGGACCTACATTTCGGTTGGAAATAAGATAAATTTGCGACTACCGACGTTCCGATGACTGCCAGCTCAAGTGATGGAATTGGCGATGAGGTTCGATTTTTGCTTGAAGAGATTCGGGAACAGTTGATTAATGGGGCTTCGCGATGAGCTCAGGCTACGGACTGCTATGCTGCAATCGGAGGTTCGTATTGTCAGGTCAAGCCAGTAGGGAAAAGGTGCGATTGTGCTTAGTGACCAGGAAGTCAGACACAATATTCACGGATGATGCAGACTGACTTCCTGTACCACTGGTGTACACTAGCTAAGCTATGACTGAACCTGTTCCCTGCTGACTTGATTTTATAATGCGGACCTCCGACTAATGTACACTCTGCTTCCGAGTCTGCCAGCAGCATAGCATTCCGCAGCCCGATCTACTCTCTCTTGCTGATTTTTCTGATCCCACCTATTCTTGCTTTTTCTTCATACCGAATCCTGCGCTCACCAAAGGCTTTCTTTCCCTCCATCATTTGCAAGATAAACACGAAATGCGCTGAATATTAGTTGGTAGGCCGATAGACGCTATAACACTTTCAACCGCGGTTGGGTCCGTTGGAATCCCTGACTTCCTCAAAATAACCCAGTGCAACCACGCCTCGCATTATTTGTTAAGCAAAAATTGAAACTATGGATAAGATTCAAACTCTGTAAAGAAAAATGAATCATGCTTAATTCGCTTATTTTATAGCGAAATGACTTTTAATTTATTACAGTTTCAATTATAGTAAAAAACGATCTACTTCACATGCATATAACTAATACAGTTGAAAATATTTCAGCGTGCTAAATCCTATTAGCTATTTGTGGAAATCGCATAGCGCATCTGTATTTAATTACACTCATTACAATAAGCCTAACTTAATAATCCGAAGCCGTCATAATCGACATAGTAATAAAAAATGCACTCACTGGAATTATATGCATCAATTAAATTATTCTGCTATTGAAACCAAACGCCACCCGCTCCTAAGGGCCTGATTGAGCTACAAGCATCACATCAATATTGGCATCAGTGAACTCGTACAAAAAAACCGCCCGTGTTCCTTCACACGCATCACCCATCAGCACACCGAACGCGGTAATTAAATCTATCACATACAATCGACCGCAACTTGAATAAATATCATTTTTGCCTTTCTCATGTAATAAGGTCACACTGAAAAGTAAGATAGTCATTTAAAACCCGAATTTCACATGTCTCGTTTATGCCCTTATCAGATCAAGATCGACATACCGCACAAATATTTAAAATATAGGATAGCTAGCCACTATTCATTCTTAAGACACACCTTTCACATTTAATGTGCAATGTGGATAAGGTTGCGAACCAAGAAAAAGGCTTTAGATGGATTCATTATGCCTTTTTTCGTTCTCCATGTGTTCCCCGAATCACTCATTTAAAACAACGAGAACAATGATAGCGATTAATTCAAATTAATATTGCTTTTCTCCTGCACTTCTGCATCCCTTTTTCATTTTTCTGTAATCTGAATCGCTTCACGCACAAATTACAGCACATACATAGGTGCTTGTTGTATGCAAATATGCCACATTGTAATTTGTTCAAATGTGAAAATGTCGATTTAATCACTGGCGCAGGCTGTTTGTTTCCTGGAACATTAGTAGAGTAGTATGTAAATGGTTTATCTACTGGAATCATAACTGGCAGCAATCAATTCGCTGTTGCTAGGTTGAATATTTTTTATTTGTGATGCTAGATCTCGATAGTAATATTTTTGTCGTATCATTTAACCCTTATATACTTTTTGCCTATTGTCAAGGTTTACAGCTTATGCCCATGGTTATACAATAAATCTTTAAAGTAAGGCTTAAGAGTCTACACGCGTAACCAAAGGCCATTCAACCAGTTTCAAATATGCTACAAGCTCTTTGCGCTTCTTAGAATTGAAGGTGTTCACAGTATATGCTTCGGGTAATGCAAAAATCCCTGAAATGAGGTCTTAGTCATCCGAGAAATCTCTGGAGTAAAGCCTAAAGATCTACTCGCGTAACCAAAGGCCTATTATGCGAATTCAAATACGGTACATGCTCTTTGTGGTACTTAGCATAGAATGCGTTCACAGTATATGTTCCGAGTCATCCAAGAAATCTCTGGAATAAGGCCTTAAGGTCTATACTCGTAACCATGGGTCAATGGACTTGTCTCAAAAGTGGTACATGCTCTTTGCGCATCTTGAAATCAAATGTGATCACTACATATGTTCTGCGCTATCGAAGAAATCTCTCGGATAAGTCCTCTGGCGCCTTCATTGCATATGTTCATGGTCATCCAAGAAAATCCTGGAAAAGGCCTTAAGATCTACACGCGTAACCAAAGATCTTTCAGATTTTTTCAAAAGTGTTACATGCCCTTTGTGGTACATAGAATAGATTGCGTCCATGGCATAGGTTTATGGTCATCCAAGAAAACCCTGGAATAGGCCTTTAAATATGCATGGGTACCCAGAGATCTTTTGGCTTGTTTCAAAAGTGGTACATGCCCTTTGTGGTACATAGAATAGAATACGTCCATTGCATATGTTTATGGTCTTCCAAGAAAATGCTAGAATAGGCCTCAGGATCTTCATACGTAACCAGATACCTTTCGGATTGTTTCAAAAGTGGCATATGCCCTTTGTGGTACATAGAATATACCGCTTTCATTGCATATGTTCATGGGTATCCAAGAGAACACTTGAACAATCCTCAAGAACTTCACGCATAACCAGAGTTCTTTCGGCCTATTTGAATAGTTATACATGCCTTTTATGGTACGTAGAATAGAATGCACCCATTTCAGGTTGGGTTTCAAATGTTCATGGTCATCCAAGAAAACCCTGATGTAAGGCATTAGGATCTACACCAGAGATATATCAGCCTGTTTCAAATTCGGTACATGCCTTTGGGGTCCATGAATAAAATGCGTTCATGGCATATGCCATATGGAGTAAGACTTCTAGGCTTACACGAATATCTAGAGGGTCTTTAAGGTCACTCCTTACGGAATCCAAGTTTCAAAGTGCTCGCGTTTTCGGGGGCACACCACTCGATACGGAAGCAACGCACAACTGTCATTTTTATTATTTCACGCATACTGCGACGCAGCAAAGCTAAATAAACAAAAATGACAGTTGTGCGCCGCCTCCGTATCGATTGGTGTGCCCCCGAAAACGCGAGCACTTTAAAACTTGGATTCCGTGAGGAGTGTCCTTAATCTAATTTTAATATGGTACATGATCTTTGCGATATTAGCCCGTTTTTTCCCTCACGTTCTCGGCGTGAAGTTGTATCGTTCCAATTTATTTACATTTTGCATTTCCAAAGAATAGACAGCTTCATATTAGTGATATGAATGAAGTTTGTATATTACCTGGAATCAACAACAACAAGACAACAATAACTACTTGGAATGCTAGTATATCAAGATGAGGTTTCACATCTTGTTTATTCTTCAATAACTGACCAGAGCTAATGACAACAACTTGATCTACTTGAAGTGCAAACATATACCAATAGCCTTTCGTTCGTGGGTTGATCTGCAGATCATTCCTATATGGAGTTCATAGACTACCTAGTACCATGGTAAAAACAAAAACTACAGCAGACGTTCGATAACTGCAAGTCATTTAACTGCAATGCTTTTTAACTACAATTCGATAGTTGCAACAGTTTTACAGTTATCGGACCGCTAAACTTCAAACCGATGTCAGACTCAATGACAGCTGCATTGCGCTGTACATTTAGATGCACTTTTATTGCATCTGACGTCGATTGACAACCGTTTGACGTCTAGAGTGCGTTGCAGTTATCGAACGGCATTCGATAACTGAAAAGTAAACATTTTGCAGTTATCGAACGGCTACTGTACTAGGAATGCGTACATTCACTCAGATTTGGTTGACCCGATTTTGTCACTCCCAGATTTTGTCTACCCCTGATTTTGCCTATCCCGATTTTATCACGTTTTCGACCCAATTTGCCGCAAACAATAAAGATTTTCATGAAATAACTTTCACTGCCTGTAGCTTAGTATGAATCATTTATGAGTACCTGTTAATAAGTTTGTAAGTCTCTTCGGCAAAAAAAATACGGATTCCATTCACGTATTTTACCTTGCCTTCATTACGGAGCCACGACAATGAAAATAACTACTTAAAATACAAACATATACCAAGAAGGGGTCTTACAACTTGTTTATTTTCAAATAACTGCCTCCATTAAAGAGGTTGATCCACCGACCTTGACTCTATTTCATAGACTATCTGGAGCTCAAGACAACAACAAGAACTACTTGGAATACAAACATATACCAAGATGGGGTCACAGAGCTTGTTTATTCTTCGAAAACTGCCTCCATTACGGAGATTGATCTACAGACCTTCGGTGGGCTTTGATCCCACGAAACCAGTACGCTAGACAGGTGTTTTCCCTACTAAGCTACGAAGGACCTCCGTCGTCTTCCGCAGCTTAGCGGGTACTGATGAAACCAAATTCACAGCACCGGGCATGTAGCCGAACTCTCGCAATACATTCTCAGAACTAACTCTCTCTATGTGTTTTGTACAATGCCAACCAAGTAGGATGAGTATTTAGTATTATCTGGCTCCTACACACTTGCTTCATCACCAACGGCGCTCGATGAAGTAGGGTTGTGTGAAATTGTGCCAGTTGGTCGTCAGATACCAACCCGACCACATAAGCGAATAGAGATCACCTTTCGAGTTCAGTACATTCAAAGTTAATTGCCTATGTTCCGGGTATTGAGCCACCCGGAATGGAAATTAATTACTATGTTTGAAACTGATTATGCATATGCACAACATGTGATAAATTAAGTTCGGAAAAGGTATTGGAGGAAAACCGCTACCTTCCGTCCCTCCCAGTTGTTCTTCAATAACTGCATCCGTTACGGAGGTTGATCCACCTTGACTCTATGAAGTTCGTAGACTACCTGGAGCCCACGACAACAACAAGAACTACTTGGAATACAAACATATACCAAGAAAGGGTCACGCTACTTGTTTATTCTTCGATAACTGCCTCCATTACGGAGATTGATCCGAAGATCTTGACTGTATGGAGTTCGTAGACTTCCTAGAACTCACGACAACAACAAGAACTACATGGAATACTAACATATATCAAGAAGGGGTCACACAACTTGTTTATTATTCAATAACTGCCTCCATTACGGAGGTTGATCCACAGACCTTGAATCTATGGAGTTCGTAGACTACCTGGAGCCCACGACAACAACCAGAACTACTTGGAATACAAACATACACCAAGAAGGGGTCATGCAACTTGTTTATTCTCCGATAACTGCTTCCATCACGGAGATTGATCCGAAGACCTTGATTGTATGGAGTTCGTAGACTACCTGGAACCAATGACAACAAGAACTACTTAGAATACAAACACATACAACTTGTTTATTCTTCAATAACTGCCTCCATTACCAAGGTCGAACCCCATACCTTGACTCTATGGAGTTCGTACACTACCTGGAGTCCTCGACAACAACAAGAACTACTTGGAATACACACATATACCAAGAAGGGCTCACGCAACTTGTTTATTCTTCGTTAACTGCCTCCATTACGGAGATAGATCCGAAGATCTTGAATGTATGGAGTTCGTAGCTACCTGGAACTCACGACAACAACAAGAACTACGTGAAATACAAACATATACCAAGAAGGGGTCACACAACTTGTTTATTCTTCAATAACTGCCTCCATTACGGAGATTGATCCACCGACCTTGAATCTATGGAGTTCGTAAACTACCTGGAGCCAACGACAACAACAAGAACTACTTGGAATACAAACATATATCAAGTAGGGGTCACACAACTTGTTTATTCTTCAAACGCTGCCTCTGTTACCAAGGTCGATCCCCAGACCTTGACTCTATGGAGTTCGTAGACTACCTGGAGTCCTCGACAACAACAAGAACTACTTGGAATACACACATATACCCAGAAGGGGTCACGCAACTTGTTTATTCTTTGATAACTGCCTCCATTACGGAGATTGATCCGAAGATCTTGACTGTATGGAGTTTGTAGACTACCTGGAACTCACGACAACAACAAGAACTACATGCACAACAAACATATGCCAAGGAGGGGTCACAAAACATGTTTATTCTTTAATAACTGCCTCCATTACGGAGGTTGATCCACCGACCTTGAATCTATGAAGTTCGTAGACTACCTAGAGCCCACGACAACAACCGTAGTTCTAATACAAACATATACCAAGAAGGGGTCATGCAACTTGTTTATTCTCCGATAACTGCCTCCATCACGGAGATTGATCCGAATACCTAGACTGTATGGAGTTCGTAGACTACCTGGATCTCACGACAACAACAAGAACTACATGAAAAACAGATATATATCAAGAAGGGGTCACACAACTTGTTTATTCTTCATTAACTGCCTCTATTACGGAGGTTGATCCACAGACCTTGAATTTATGGAGTTTGTAGACTACCTGGAACCAATGACAACAACAAGAATTACTTGGAATACAAACAAATACCAAGAAGGGGTCACACAACTTGTTTATTCTTCAATAACTACCTCCGTTACTGAGGTTGATCCACAGATCTTGACTGTATGGAGTTCGTAGACTACCTGAAGCCCACTATTACAACAAGAACCACTTAGAATACAAACATATACCAAGAAGAGGTCACGCAACTTGTTTATTCTTCGTTAACTGCCTCCATTACGGAGATTGATCCGAAGACCTTGACTGTATGGATTTCGTAGACTACCTGGAATCAATGACAGCAACAAGAACTACTTGGAATGCAAACATGTTTTAAGAAAAGGTCATTGGATGACCCGGAACATATACTGTGAAAGCATTATATGCTAAGCACCATAAAGAGCATGTACCGTTTTTGAATTTACACGATAGACCTTTGGTTACGTTAGCAGACCATAAAATCTTATTCCAGGGATTTTTTGGATGACTTAGGCCTTACTCCAGGGGTTTTTGGAGACCCATAATATATACTGTGAACACCGACTATTCTAAGAAGCGCAATGAGCATGTAATATATTTGAAACTGGTTGATAGTCCTTCGGTTACGTGTGTAGACTCTTAAGCCTTACTTCAAAGATTTCTTGTATAACCATGGACAAAAGCTGTAAACCTTGACAATGAGCAAAAAGTATATGAGTTTCTGTTTCCAAAACTGTCAAAATTATCTAAATCGGTTGAAAATTGTTAAAGTTATGAAAATATCAATTTATGGGAACACGGGTACCCTGTCGGCCATCCACGTGGTAAAAAAAATCAGATGCCCCTCCCCACGTCCCTCCTCACTGTATCAACGTGATTTTCTCACAGATGCTACATTTTATGGAGTTGTTAGATGTCACCGAGTTTCAGCTTTCAGCTATAAAAATTCATTGAAATATCACCACTTGAATTTGAAAAAGGAACACGGGTACCCCGTCGGCCGCATAAGGGTTAACAGGAATTGGAACATCAGGTCAAACGGCGTGTTTCCTTTGATTTTGCAGACTGCAGTCATACCTCAATAGTACGTACACCGGCGTTCGGTTAGTGTACGTACTATCGAAGCAGAAAAACGCCGTCTTTTGTTTTGTTTTTGTTTAGCCATCTAAGATCACATTTTTTAAAAAATACAGTCGAAATGAACCATCCCAACCCTGAATTTTTATAACATGTAATTCATCATAAGCTAATTTTTATCAAACGTTGTATTGGAAAAATATACACCATTCATAAATCACGTCACTTTTGAAAAAGGTAATGGTTTTTAAGGATCCATTATTGGTCGGGGTTCAGCCAAATCACACCAAGCGCCAACGAAAAATTACCCATTTTTCTGCTCAAACTTTCGTTTATCAGATTTATTTGGAAAATATATTAAGCTCGTTTAGTGGAATGTATTAAACCGTCTAAGACGAATTAAGTACTGTCCATTTAATTCCACCAGTTAATTTTCGTTAGCTTTGCAGATACGTATTTCGACCACAACTGTGTGGTCGTCTTCAGTGTATTGTACTTCTGTACTTGTACTTGTACAAAGTCGAGTCAAGTACAAGACACTGAAGACGACCACACAGTTGTGGTCGAAATACGTATCTGCAAAGATAACGAAAATTAACTGGTGGAATTAAATGGACAGTACTTAATTCGTCTTAGACGGTTTAGATTTATTTGGTCGCAAATCTTATCGGATATTCCTCAATCTCATAATTGAGGATATCCTACTGCAAATGTATGCTCGAATTATTATGAATCTATTTCCGTTATCCTTGTACGAACAAAATATCACAAGTCAGTCGAAAAGCCGCTTGGTGCGGTTTAGCTGAGCTCCGACAATATATCGTAAGTACATAATTTTGTATGTTCCTTCCAAAAGTGATCGTTGGAGACTGGTTGGTAGGTAGTAGACTTCTATTTTCCGTGACGTAATTGATGAATTTCTCTAGCTATGATTCGTAGGGGCTGTCCATAAACCACATAGGCTCTTGAGGGGGGGGGGAGGTGTTTTGAAAAAGTCTACGATAGTCTACGAAGGGGGACGGGGGGTTTACTAAAAGTCTACGTAGACTTTTTTTTAACGATTTATACAGCAGCTTTGTGCGAAGTTCACTCGTTTGATTTTTTTTAGGATTTTCCGTTTTTTTTCTCCATAAAATTGTAATGAATTTCACCGAAGTAAAAGTCATGGATTTCACCAGGAAATTCTTCTGTATTGAGCAGGAAAATTCTCCAAAGTATTCTATAAAAACATTCGAAAAAATTTCAAAATCTTCACTTGGATTTTATTGCAGATTCTACTAGATTTTTCTTATTGTCGGCAGACACTTCTTTGGAAACAATGGAAATTAAATTATGTCGTACTTCAACGGATTTTTTTTTGAATTTACAAAAAAAAACATTTTGGAACATCCAAGAAAAAGTCTTTGGAATACCCAAAAGATATTCTTTAGAACTTGTAAAGGGGATTCTCCGAAATTTCCGTGAGAAAACTTACTTACTTATGGATCCTGTACACCTCCGGTGGTGCAAAGGGCCGACTTGAAAGATCTCCATCCTGAGCGATGCCCGGCTATCGCTTTAACCTGTTGCCAGGTTAGATTTCGGTCGACTTCTTTTATTTCTTTATTGAGGCTTCTCCGCCATGAGCCTCTGGGTCTGCCTCTGCTGCGATGTCCCGCTGGGTTCCAGTCTAATGCTTGCTTACAGATTTCGTTTCCGCCCTGCGTAGAGTGTGGCCGACCCAGCCCCACTTCCGATCCTGAATTTCTGTTGTTATCGGCCTCTGGTGACAACGACGATGAAGCTCGTTGTTTGAGATCCAGTTGTGAGGCCACCAGGCCCGAATTATATACCGCAGGCATCTGTTAATGAACACCTGCAGCCGTTGAGTGTTCTTCACTGATACACACCATGTTTCGCTAGCGTATAACAGCACAGATTTCACGTTAGAGTTGAAAATTCGTATTTTGGTGCGTTCACTTATCTGCCTGTTTTTCCAGATATTTCTTAAACTCGCAAAGGCAGCCCTTGCTTTCTTGATCCGTGCGCCTATGTCGATCTTGGTACCGCCGTCTGACGCCATTTGGCTACCAAGATATTGGAAGCTTTCAACATTCTCCACTGGTTGCCCGGCTACTGTGAAACTGGAAGGAGTCACCGTGTTTACATCCAACGATTTGGTTTTGTTGACGTTGATGACTAAACCTGCCGAGGAGGAGCGATCGGCAAGGTCGTTGAGCTTACTCTGCATATCAGAGCGCCGTTGCGCGAGTAGTGCAACGTCATCCGCCAATTCGAAGTCGTTTAGGTGCTCCATGGTTATAGGCTGCCATAACAGCCCGCGGTTTGGTTCACGGTCAATCGCATCTACCAGAATCTCATCGATTACGATAAGGAACAGTAACGGTGATAGAATACATCCTTGCCTCACACCAGCTACGACCCGGATAGGGTCGGGCAGGACCCCATTGTGCAGCACTCTACACGAAAAGGCCTCGTACTGTGCTTCGATGAGGCCGATGATTTTCTCAGGAACCCCCTTGCGTCTCAGGACGCCCCACATATTCTCGTGATTGAGACGGTCGAAAGCTTTTTCGTAGTCAATGAATACCAAGTAAAGGGACTCTTGGAATTCGTTGACCTGCTCCACAGTGATGCGGAGCGTGACAATATAGTCCACACAGGATCTTCCGGCACGGAATCCGGACAGTCGCATCGATCTTCTCCTGAATCCGGGCTAGGATAATTTTGCACGGAACTGTGAGAACGGTAAACAGCAACATAATGCCTCGCCAGTTATCGCATACAGTCAGGTCACCCTTTTTGGGCACCTTCACTAAGATACCTTGCATCCAGTCGACCGGGAAAGTTGCGGTGTCCCAGATATTACGAAATAAACGATGCAGTAGTTGAGCGGATGTCATGGGGTCAGCTTTGAGCATCTCGGCTGATATGCGGTCGACCCCTGGGGCTTTATTCGATTTCATGCTTTGGATGGCTGTTTGAATCTCTAGCAGTGATGGAGCTTCGGTATTGACACGTGTTATACGTCGGATCCTAGGCAGATCATGCCGAGGTGGTGATGGCCTGGTTGGCACTTGAAAAAGTTGTTCGAAGTGCTCGAACCAGCATTTCAGCTGGTCAGTTGGGTCGGTCAATAACTGATCATTCGCGTCTTTCACAGGCATCGTTGCATTCATCTTCGCCCCGCTTAAGCGTCGTGAGATATCGTAGAGGAGGCGAATGTCCCCGGTTGCGGCGGCTCTCTCTCCTTCGTCGGCCAGAGAGTCTGCCCACGCTCGCTTGTCCCGTTGACATGAGCGTTTTACTTCCTTCTCAAGAGCCGTGTATCGTTGACGGGCTAAGACTTTGGCTCCTCTGGTTTTCGATCGCTCTATCGCGGCTTTGGCTTCTCTTCGCTCCTCTATCTTCCTCCAGGTCTCATCGGTGATCCATTGTTTTCTCTGGGTGCGTAGTTCGCCCAGATTGTTCTCGCTGGTGGCGATGAAGGCATTCTTGATGGCGGTCCATTGGTCTTCCACGCTGCCACCTTCCGGAATATCTGCAGCACGCGTTTCCAGTTCTTCAACGAAGGACCGTTTCACCGTGGCATCTTCCAGTCGGCGTGTGTTGAATCGTCGTCCAACTCTTTCCTCCTGCCGACGAATCCGCGCAATGCGCAGGCGTATTTCGCCGATGAGGAGGTGATGATCAGACGCGATATCGGCACTACGTTTATTCCGTACATCAAGAAGGCTCCGTTTCCATTTTCGGCTGATGCAGATGTGGTCGATTTGATTTTCTGTAAAGCCGTCACGGGAGACCCACGTGACCTTGTGAACCGGTCGATGAGGGAAGAGCGATCCCCCGATCACCATGTCGTTATTACCACAAAATTCTGCGAACAGCTCTCCGTTTTCGCTCATTTCTCCGAGACCATGGCGTCCCATAATGCGCTCATGGTTCGAGTTGTCGGATCCGATCTTCGCATTGAAGTCGCCCAAACAGATCTTGATATCACCCTTCGGAATTCTATCTACGACGGCATTGAGTTGACTGTAGAAGTTCTCTTTGTCTTCCGTGAGAAAACCTTTAACATATCCACTGGAGATTTTCTGGGAAGTTCCCGGAAATTTTTTCTTAATTTCGGAAATTCTTCGACATTCCCATGGATAATATTTCGTAAATTTTTTCGGCAGTTCTAATGCAAATTCTTTGGAATTATCGATGGAAAATCTCCGGAATTTCTAAATAAATTGTTGAAAACTTCCACGAGAAATTATTTGAATTCCCCACCAAAATCTGTTTGAGTTTTCACAACAAATATTGTTTGCAGTTTTTGTAAAAAAGCTTTGTAATTTTCATGAAAATTTATTCGATTTTTTACGAGAAATTAGCAAAAATTCTCCATAATTTCCACCGAATATTATTCAGAAAATTCTTTGCAAGAAAAAAATTGCGAGATGAATTTAAAAAATAGAGTAGGAAAACAATTTCTAAATTTCAACAGGAAATATATCGGAATGTCCGTTTAAACTTAAAATTACTTCGGGAAATAATTCTACAATTTGACGGAGAAATACTCGGTTTTTTAATGGGGAAACTTTTGAAATTTGGAAGAATATTCTTGGGATTTCAACAGACGATTATTCAGCGTTATATTGCATGAAATTTTTAAGAAAAGCATCGGAATTATCACGGAGAGCTATTTGGAGTATTACCTGGAAGCTTTCAAGGTTAGCAATTGGGAAACTTTTACGAAATTTCCACGCAAAAATTATTGGAATGTAAATTTGACATTCTCGGAATATCAACTCTAAATTTCTCGAAATTCTGAAAATTCTTCGGTTTTTACAAATTTGAACCAGCGTTCAAAATTATAGGACAGATGCGTGACAGATTTTAAGCAGTGGCGCGCCGATGCAAAAGTGTCGGCGATGGTGGCGCACACCTCTAGGAGAAATCGAATGCAACAGAAATTAAATTACTTGGCTTTGAAATTTGATTTCCGGAGCTATGGACAGAGGATTAAATTTGATTTCCTTTCAAAATTATTTTTGTTTTGTTGGATTTTGTTCAGTTTGATTTAGTTTTGTTTGAAATTCGAGTTTTATTGTAATGTTCACATGGAAATGGATCTGAATAGCTGAATTACTTGAAATGTGGTTGATTTCCATATTTTTCCAATCACATATGATGTTTTGTAAAATTTGGAAAGTCTACGTAGACTTCAAGGGGAGGGGGAGGGGTTTCAGAAAAGTCTACGAAAGTCTACTAGGGGGGACGGGGGGGTTTGAAAAGGTGAAATTTCGGTCTACGTGGTTTGTGGACAGCCCCTGATATGATTACGTTTCATGGAAACAAAACATTCAAGGAACACACCTATTTCAATGGTGTAAAATATAGCTTTTTTAAATTGTTTTAATTTTCTGTCTTTTAAATCGATTATCAGCTCACCACAACACCACTTTTGGAAAAACTATCTGTCAAAATTGCTCCATTGATGGCAATTTCAGTCGCATGTTTGGGGTTTTCATTTGAATAAAAAAAGACACCGTTGGTTATATTCAGAGTTTGTACGTGTAATTCAATAGAACGTTCGGATAAGTTAAAAATAATCATTACAATTTATCACTGGCAACTTTTTAAAAATGTCAATCCGCATTTGGCGCAAACGAAACTTCGTTTCAAGAGACCATCTATTTCCTTCTACGTAACTCAAAACCACTTCAACTCCGTTTATGGCTGTCTCATGAGAAGGCAATGCACTTTCATCTTTGACATTAAGACCTAGTTCGTGGGCAGATTCATCAGTGAAACTTGCATCTTCCGCGATTGTCGGCAACGTCGAATCATTACCATTGTATGAGTTGCAATCTTTATCAGGGTTGAGAACGCCCTCCGAAAGATCGTCGTTCTTCAGGTACTTGAAATTGTTGGCTTGGTCTTCCTCATTCCGTGGTTCAAGAATTTTCCAGGAAATTTCTTGAGCCACGTAAAGCATGTTCCACGACTTCCTAATTGATTCACCTGAAACACAATCCCATGCCTGAGCCACCCAGAAAATTGCGTCCTTGATGTTGATGTTCTTAACATTCTCATGAAACTCGCCTGATCGTCCCAACATCTCTTATTATATATCCTAAATCTATTATAAAAACTGAGCCTAAATCCAAAATTTCATGAGTTTTGGTGCACGGGAACTGTTTTTATAATCAATTTCGAAAAACCTAATAATTTCTCGTATTGAACACCCCTAACTTGATTTTACTATGAACCGAGCTGTCAACCTGTGAGCCAACTGTCAAGCAGTCAAATTTCCAGAAACTTTTAAAATGGGCTTTAAACATCAAATTTATAGTTTATGAGTGTGAAAAAAATGTGTTGTAGCTCA
Source organism: Armigeres subalbatus (assembly GCF_024139115.2). Taxonomy (NCBI): domain Eukaryota; kingdom Metazoa; phylum Arthropoda; class Insecta; order Diptera; family Culicidae; genus Armigeres; species Armigeres subalbatus. The sequence goes on from NC_085141.1 coordinate 25,856,714, forward strand.
GAGGAAGGTGTTCTATCGAATGAATGAAAAACATTAACATGTTTTTCAAAACTAAAAAACCCAATTGTCCCCCATTAAAATGGGCAGAGAAATTGTCTAGAACCAACACGGCAGTGACAGGAAGATTTGACGCTTCAAAAAATCTGGTAATTAGTGGTACAAATTCGTCTAAAACCACTTCTTAAACAGAAATTGCAGGAAACAGGAAGTTGTTCAACATGCTTTATCGCTCTCGGATTTTAAGATTTGCCAATCAGCATTAAGGAATGCTTTAATGTTCCATCCATATTGGCAAACGAATTCCTTGTTTTTGGATAAATGTTTCAGTATATCCATGACTCTCAAAATCTCCTTCACCCTCAATTTTGTTGAAAAAAATCTTTGCTTGTGCTTGCAACATTTCCTGACTCACCGGCACATGATGTTGGCGTTTCTGCAGAAACCATATGAAGAGGGCTTCGTCTACCTTAGGATATCGAGGCATTTTGAAACGTTTCCGTTTAGCTAATAGAAACAAAAACACTAGTATTAAAATAAGTAGGTTACATAATTATATAAAAAAAATTACCTAAGAATCCTTGAGCTGGAGCAGCCTTCTCTTAACATACTTTGCTCGTCTGAAGCACGTATTTCACCATGATATCGCTGGTTTGCATCCCACTCATCCAAATCCTGTATGATAACGTAGCTTTTCGGCTATTGTAATCACAGTTTTGTTGCGTTTCATATTGGTAAAGTGAACTTTCTCATTTTAATTAAACGGAAACAACGATCCGACCAAAGCAAAACAGTGTTGGCAATTGCAAACGTTTGGCCTATCTTTTCAGTCACGCTGACATGCGTGTGTAAAGAATCTCACGAATACTAAGTAAAGTGTTCTAAGCCATGATCCTTCGTCACGAGAAAATCATATAAACTACTGAAGAAATGACATATATGAGTAATTCTCGCTGAGACCGGGCCACTATTTGCACGAGTTTCTTAAAAATACCTAAATTTATATTCATTCGAAAGCTTTTGGCGAGTATATTAAGGATCCGAGTTAAATTCTTCAGAAAGATGAATCCCTCGTTAGTTATACACGAAATCATTTTAATAGACCCCTCGATTTTTGTCAATTTTTGACTCGCCAACACTGTCACAACTCCAACATTTCTCAACCGATCTTAGAGATCAGCATATCGTTGGAAAGAGGAAGAGTGTATCCTCAATTTTCAATAATAAAAATAGAAGCAGCCCTATTGAATTTGGCTGCCATCTTGGATTTCGTTTTGAAAACTATTTTTTCGTCTGGTTGGCAACCACCGATTTTGAATATTAATACATCGAAGGAAAGCTTAGCTTATATTGTGCATTGTGTCCAAAAATCTCAGGTGTATATTTTTTCTATCAAACGTTATGTACAATGTTCCCCCTTGCCATGAATCCCCATGTTTTTTTAAATCCCAGAATTTATTTCCTGAATTTTCCCGAGTAGTTTTTACTGCTATTCCTGTAGTAACTCTTCATGGAATTGAAGCAAAAGTTTTACTTGACTGTCTTTGACGAATTTTTTCTGCGGTTTTTCCAGGAGTTTCTCTTGGATAATTCACCACTTCCTCCAGAAGCATTTGTAGAATTCCTGTAGGAGTTCTTCTTTGGATTTCCCTAGGAGTTCCTTATGAGATTTATCCAGGAGTTGCTTATGGGGTTCTCCAGAAATTTCTCTAGACATTCCCTGTATTATTCCTATTGGAATTCCAACCAAAACTCATGACATAAACTTAGGAGAAACTGCTGAGTTTCCGTGAAGAAGGAGGAAGAATCCCTAGAGGAATTAACGAAGACTGGAGACTCTCAGCCGCAAAACTTGGGGGAATGGTAAGAGTAACTAACTGTGAAACTGCTAAGACATTTACGTCAGAATGAATCACGGGAAGAAGTCCTGGATAAAATTTTTGAATGAATTCCAAGAAGAACTCCTATATACAAACCTTACTTTTATTTTACATAAGATCATGGAAGAATCAAAGAATGAACTTTCGAAGGAATTTTAAAAGAAATTGCTTTTTTCAGAGTAATGTCTGAAAGAATTTTTAATATTTTCACGGAAATTCCTCCTCAAAACTGTTGCCTGATTTTCTTCGGAGATTTTTGCAGAATTCCCTCCGAGATGTTTTTTTTTTCATTATTGCTTAGAACAGCGGTTCCCAACCTAAGATACATGTTGTTTTTTGAGTTTGTTTGTTTGTGTATTGTGTCGGATTTGTTTTTTGAGGGACACCATAATACTAGTAAGTAAAATTGCTCTAAACAAATGAGTTTAAGAGCTACATAAAAAATGTTTATAGCAAAGTTGATTGGAAAAAGCTGCACTACAATTTCGTAAAACACTGTATGTCAATATTCCGCAAAATAAAAATAAAATATACACATTTTTTAAAAAATGACCCACCCTTTTTTTGACGTAGGACTACGTCTGTCTTTTCTATATTGTGGTACACTTTATGATTGCGAAATTCGGGGACCGTCACGAAAATATGATAGACTTTAAACTTTAATACCTCAGCCGTTTCTCGATGTATTTTCAATTTTTTTGAACCATTCGAACAAGGATGGGTCAACGCTTCTTGTATTTACAGTCAAACCTCCATGAGTCGATATTGAAGGGACCATCGACTCATAGAAATATCGAGATGTGAAAGAGAATTTCTTTGGAAAGCTGTTTCAAGGGACCATCACTGTTAACCATACATTATTTTTTAATATAGCATAATTTGCTTCCATGAGTTGATATCGAGTCATATAACATCGGCTCATGGAGGTTTGACTGTATAGGAAAATACTAATTTTCATCTTTTTATTATCGATAATTGATAAACAGTTTGGAAATAGGTAACGTACATGCATCACTAGCACAAACATCAAAAATCAATCACTTGCGGGTTTGGGTCTAATCCTCAGTTTGAACAAGATTTCTCACAGAGCGGACGCATCAAAGCGATCGCACCGGAGTGGACACATAATCACGGAGGCGCTGGTAACACTGTCAACGGAAATCCATCGCATTGGTGGTGGTACTCGATGTGTTGCTGCAGATCATTCAACCTCAACGAACCAGCATTTCATATAGAGAAAGGGTTGACTATAAAAAACGCTGTTGCGATACCGCACCACCAGTGCCGAAGCTGAAAATTTATTACAAATTGTGGTGTCAGTTAGTTGAAAGGTGCATTGGGAAAAGAAAATTGATTCTTTTCAGGACCAACATTTTATGGAAAGAGAGTTAATTGCGAAAATGGATTGTTTCGGTGACACCAGGTTTGGCGTGGTAGCTTCCAGTCAAATTTACTGCATCATCTCCCTCCGACGCGCTATCAAATTCGCTATTTACGATTGAGTTTTGCACTTTGGAGAAAGTTTATTTCGGATAGTCGGATCAACCTTCTTTTGTATAAAATGGTGGCTTTGTATAAAATCAATGAAGACGCCACCTCAGTGGAAACTATCTACAGCAACCATCCATCGGTGAACGTCGCTCGGACAGACAGATGCCAAGAGATAATGTTTGGTAATATGAAGAAGCTTCGTCTTGAGTCAAATTTCTGTTGTAATTCTTCGCAACAAGACGCATCTTAGATAACCAACATCTCATAACAAAATTCAGAATCTTGTGTGAAATTTCATAGGATTCTTAGAATTTGTCATTCTCCAAACGGTCCGGTGTCTGCGGCATCCCGATCAAAATGGTTCGCGCACGCCGAAAAGCAGCTTTCTTATATCTAGAGTAGAGTGGGGCAAGAGTGCGCGTGGGGTAAGAGTACGTTTTCGATTTTTTGAAGTAATAAAAAAAGATAAACTAGCAACACTGCATCAGTTTGACAGGTATTCTGGCCAACTATTATCATGTGTAATTGTAAACGATTTGAATAAACAACAAGGGAGATATGGAGTTAGATAACTTTTTGGTCATTTTGCTAAAAATAATTGGGTTTCCGCAACTAGTATTTCATAACCATATATACGTTCAATCAGGTGAACATTATACCATTTCGATAACCTATTGTATAGAGTACTTTATGGTATAGAACACCAATCCGGTTGGTTTTCCAAGAAGTCAAAACCATTACTTGAATATTTTTTGGGACTGTGGGGTAAAAGTACGCAGGAACCGGTGGGGCAAGAGTACGCATATGAAACTAAGAAAAAGGGACAGAATTCGAAATTATCACAAGTTTTTAGGATAAGTTGAAGTAATTCGGTGTTAGAAAGGACTTAGCGAACAAAGCACTGAAGCGAAATAATGAAATTGTATTAGGACTTGTTGTACACCTAAACATAGCACGAAAACACAATTTCATCTAAATGATAATTTCATTTAATCAAAAGAAACATTCATAAATTGTGAGATGTGTGACGATCCATATAATTTTTAGAGGATTCATACAAATAGTATAAGATAAGGGGGGGGTCGATGAAATAGCCAAATTTTACGTTACGAGATTGGTGGACTTTCTTTAAGGAAAATGCCTTTGTATACGCCACGCGAAACCTGATATATATTTTTATCTCTGTAGTTTTTTGCATATATAAAAAAACAATGGTTTTTCGTATGAAAGTGCACATTTTTGGACCCCCTCCCCCTTTAAGAGTTACGTAATCTTTAAACATTCCCTAATATATTCTCATTAAACATCAATTAAATGTTATTAACTCTTATTTGTGTTAATATATACTCAAAGCACATTATTGGATAAATGCGTACTCTTACCCCACCCGATGCGCACTTTTACCCCACCGGTGCACAATGGGGAAATCCGATTTCAAAGGTGGAAAAAATTGATAACTTTCTCTACGAACAACTTACAGAAGAGATTAAGAGCTTATTCGAAAGGGAATTTTGCAAAGAATTCAGTGAGTGCTGTTTCATGGACGTGGAACGCTTCTGTATGTAGTTATTGAGCTCGTTTTGCCCTAATGCCCCATATATCGCGAGTTTTCAAACTATTTGTCATTTTATCTTTAAGACATTGTTCTAAAATTGTGTTTATCTCTTCACTGTGGATCCATAGAAGGGCACTAAATATATTTTGTTGGTAAAAGTTGGAAATTTAAGGGATTTTGGGGTCAAATAAGCATCAAAGTGCATTTTATGTGCAATTTTCATGTATTCTGTAAAAAATAGTAATATTTACAGATAAGTTTTGATATTATTGTCCCAAAGTGTTTAACAGATATTGACAAATGTTTGCTGAACGAAAATTAATGAAATAAATCGTTTCACAAATGTTTTATTTGGTTATTTGTTGAGTAAAAAACGATTTTTAAAAACTTTTGAATAGCACCGATGCCAAACATTTCCAAACCATACCCGATAGCACTACTAGTCAAGAATAGTCATATGTTATGAGTCTTGATGTGATCATAGATAGGAGGTGATGGGAGATACTCTTTTTTCTTACCTTTTTGCCCAAATTCCCCTATAAAATAACATAGCCTAATGATATCGAGCAAGGAAATGATGTAGTAATGTTAATTTAGTCGATATTTTCCAATGATATAATGAAAATAACAAATAATCATATAATTCATTAAAAATATTGAATTATAGGGGATTTAGGGGTCATACCGTTCATTTAATGTAATTTTTTATTCAAAAAAGGATAACATTTTTCACAGACGACACACATAGAAGATTAAGGGCTTATTCGAAAGGTATTTTTCCAAGAAATTCAGTGAGAAATGTTTTATAGACGTGAGACACTTCTGTTATTAAGCTCGTTTTGCCCCAATGTCGCATACATCACAGTTTATCATATTTTTCGTGCTTTTATCTTCAAGTATTGTACTAAAGATGTGTTCTCCTCTTCATTATAGATCCATATAGCACTATACATATTTTGTTGGTAAAAGTTGGAAATTTAAGGGATTTTGGGGTCAAATAAATATTGAATTGCACTTTACGTGAACTTTTCATGTATTCTGTAAAAAATAATAAAATTATTATTATTCTCCCAAAATGTTCTACAGATATTAATAAATGTTTGCGAAACAATAACTAATGAAGTTAGTGTCGCAAGTGTTTTGTTTTGTGATTTATTGGGTAAAACACGATTTTTTAAATGCTGCTGAAAAGTGCCGGTGCCAATCATTCCCAAACCATACCCGTTTGCACAACTAGATAAGAGTAAATATGTTAGTCGATGTGACAATAGATAGGAGTAAATAGGAAATATTCTTTTCTAATGACGTTTCACCCAAATTCCCCTTATAAAATAATATAGCTCAATGATTCTGGGTTAAGAAATGATGGAGTAACATTGATGCTGTAGATTTCGCCAAAATTGACCATATTTAGAGCTACTTCAATACTTACATGTTTTTAAACCACGTATATTAACCCTAAATGATCATTTGATGTAATATAGTGCAAATGATTTCTTGGGTATTATTATTTTTTACAGAATACATGAAAAATTCACATAGATGCAGTTTGATGATTATTTGACCCCAAATCCCTCCTTAATTTTTTTTCCAACAAATTATGTATAGTGCTATGTATGAATCTATAATGAAGAGGAGAACACATCTTCAGTACAATACTTGCGAGATAAAAGCACGAAAAATATGATAAACTGTGATGTATGGGACATTGGGGCAAAACGAGCCTAATAACTACATACATAAATGTTTCACGTCTAAAAAACATCTCAAACTGAATTTCTTGGATAACTCCCTTTCGAATAAGCCCTTAATCATCTATGTGCGTCGTCTGTGAAAAATGTTATCCCATTTTGAATAAAAAATTACGCGTAATGAGCTGTATGACCCCTAAATCCCCTATAATTCAATATTTTTAATGAATTATATGATTATTTTTTATTTTCATTATATCATTGGAAAATATCGACTAAATTAACATTACTACATCATTTCCTTGCTCGAAATCATTGAGCTATATTATTTTATAGTGAAATTTAGGCAAAAAGGTAAGAAAAAAGAGTATCTTCCATCACCTCCTATCTATGATCACATCAAGACTCATAACATATGACTATTTTTGTCTAGTAGTGCTATCGGGTATGGTTTGGAAATGTTTGGCATCGGTGCTATTCAAAAGTTTTTAAAAATCGTTTTTTACTCAACAAATAACCAAATAAAACATTTGTAAAACGATTTATTTCATTAATTTTCGTTCAGCAAACATTTGTCAACTTCTGTTCAACAGTTTGGGACAATAATATCAACACTTATCTGTAAATATTACTATTTTTTACAGAATACATGAAAATTGCACATAAAATGCACTTTGATGCTTATTTGACCCCAAAATCCCTTAAATTTCCAACTTTTACCAACAAAATATATTTAGTGCCCTTGTATGGATCCACAGTGAAGAGATAAACACAATTTTAGAACAATGTCTTAATGATAAAATGACAAATAGTTTGGAAACTCGCGATATATGGGGCATTAGGGCAAAACGAGCTCAATAACTACATACAGAAGCGTTCCACGTCCATGAAACATCACTCACTGAATTCTTTGCAAAATTCCCTTTCGAATAAGCTCTTGATCTCTTCTGTAAGTTGTTCGTGATGAAAGTTATCAATTTTTTCCACCTTTGAAATCGGATTTCCCCATTGTGCGGTGGGGTAAGAGTGCGCTTTTCACGTATCTTGCAATAAGGGTTCTACTAAAACGAATTTCAATAATTTCAATATTTTTCCCACTGGGTAACATAAAGGAAGAGTATACGAATCGTCAACATTGATTTGATATGCAGAAGCTTGCTTCATAAGGGCCACATGATCGATTGAAAACTAAGTGCGTACTCTTGCCCCACTCTACTCTAATGAAGTAATTCCATTAGCCCCGCCCCTTCATTAATCGTTATGAGTGCACATTATATTTATACCCATTCAGATCACAAAGGGGCGGGGCTAACGGGCTTAATTTATTGAATACAAGAAAACTGCTGTCCGGCGCGCGCGAGCCATTTTGATCGGGATTCCACAAAGAGCGACATTCGGTGCAGCGGATGAAGGCAATGCCGAAAATTTATTCCAAATTCGGGAGGCTTAGCGGAAAATCATCGAGTGGTGGTCGGACAGTTTCAACGCAAGGCGCTGACATGCGTTTGGAGACAGTTACCCGAGCAACACTCATGTTGTAAATCAGTCTATTATACTCATATACGACTAAATTTGGTCATATATGAGTTATTTCAACCAAATCAACGTGAATTGTGCTGCTAGGGTAGTTATTGGAAAGGCGCATTGGGAAAAAAAAGTTGGTTCTTCTCAGGACCAGCATTTTATGGAAAGAAAGAGGTAATTGCAAAAATGTACTGTTTCGGTGGCATTCGGCATTCGGCATTCGGTTTGGCGTGGTAGCTTGGTTGCTGTTAGTGATTCCATCCATTCAAATTTATTGCATCATCTCCCTCCAACGCGCTATCACACTAGTTACGATTAAAGTTTTGCACTTTGAGAAAGTTTATTTTGGATAGTCGGATCAACCTTCTTTTGTATAAAATGGTGGCTTTTGTATAAAATCGATGAAGACGCCATCTCAATGGAAACTATCTACAGCAACCACCCACCGGCGAACGTCGTTCAAATGATGGAGGCTTAGCGAAAAATCATCGAGTGGCTGTCGGACAATTTCAACGCAAGATTCCGGAAAGCATTTGAATACAGTTAGTAATTGGAAAGACAATGCAAAAGAAAATTGGTTCTTCTCAGGGCTGATTGCAAAAATGGTTTGTTTTGGTGGCATCGGCTTTTGGCGTGGTAGCTTAGTGGCTGTGAGTGATTCCATCCATTCAAACAAATTTATTGCATGATCCCTTCCATCGAGCACTTGTGATTCTGCTACCGAAAAGTAGCTTTCTGCCGTCGCAAAACAATTATGTTTTGCACTTTGAAGAAAATTTATCTCGAATTGACCTTCTTTTGTATAAAATGGTGGCTCGAAAAAAAAAACTAATTTCAATTCCAATGACTAACAGAAACAAAACCAAATAATCTTGCCAAAAATTTCACTTTTCGCCGATGACAGCCAAATCGATGAAGACGCCAATACCTCTTCTTGGATAAATAGTTCAAGCCCTGAAAAGAACTATGTGTAATTAATTCTTGAAGTTCTCCTCATTTCACCACGTACGTTCCCATTGCGGGCCAAAACTAAACGTTACAAATAAATATGTTTGCGTTTGGTTTCATGGTTTCATTATTTCTTCTTTATTTCGGACATTTTTGGGATGTTGTCTTCTAGGATTGTGATATCCTCTACTTAAAGCCAGTCGAGAGGCTTCAGCGGCCGATGAGTCATGTTAATTCCATGGTTAGAGACTCAAAGTCCATCCAACTGGGAGCAACTATTCGCCTTCTTGATTCAGTTGACCTCCGAGCAGTTTGCTCAATGTTAATAAAGAGGCACAAATTATTATGGCAAATACCATCCATTTCGTATAGCTACGTAGTCCTACGTCACACAGATAAAAATATGTTGTGATTTTGAATGTATTTTCATGCACATATTTGGAGCATGCAAATAAACGTAACATTCAATCGATCTCACTATTCTTTTAAATCGGAATGAATTTAAACGGTGCTTGCTTGTAAAATTCAATTAAATTTAATTGAATATCAAATATTAATTCGTTTGATGGGATGACCTGCAATTTTACACGTCGTTGAATTTTCAAAATTATTTGCTGTGCATCTTTGCGTACAACCCGCTTGGGCTGCACATTTGAGTTATTGTGCATTTTAAAAATTTTGAGACTAACTGTTAGAAATGGGATTTAATGACGCACTCGTTCAGGTTTTCTAAATAATCTGCAATTTGATGTTATAAAACTGTAGGACTAAAATCACACAGAGAGAAAAATCCTCGCAGGATATAGCCTGAAAGTATACAATATTTGACGTGAATCGTCAATATTACACACAAGTTTACAACATCGTCGCAATCCTGAAGGAAGAACGCCGCCACCTTACGTTTTACCGGCATCAGCGCTTGTAAACGCGATGGTTTACGACCATTTCCTCACAGACGTACTAGATCCTATACCAGGAATAGGAGTCGCGTCCTCTTCAAGAAATCATATTTTGCCTGCCATCGGTCAACCAACGGTATAGGTCACGAGTAGTAAGTCGCCTTGTTCGTGCCACTCCAGTCGATTATCACCATTCGCAGAACCATTCTTTCCATCCGGTCTATCCCAGAGGACAAGCAGCACCAGTTCCAGTGAGCTTGGGCAGCCCGGACTTAGGTCGTAAGTTCCACCATGGCTAACCGTAGCACTCCGATCCAGGAAAGAGTTGACCGCTCATTGTCCACCCCATCCGCTTTTCCTACTACAGCGCAGCCGAAACCAACAAATTTCTGCCTGCAATGGAATCTGAATGGTTTTTGGAACAACTTGGCGAACCTAGGGCTACTGACCCATGCCAGCTCGCCATGGGTAATAGCGCTACAAGACAGCAACAAGGCGTCCGTCGAAGCAATGGACAGAACATCAAGAGCGAAGTATGTATAAGTGGACAACTAAAGTTGGCCGTAACTTCCGTCAGAGTTCACCAAATGGACCCCTTCGATATCTTCGAAATCGACTCTGACTTGCCCATTGTCGGCATCCGTGTAAAAGGCACCATAAACATTCCGGTTATTAATTAATACCTTCCCTGCGGAGCATGGTACATGGTGCTTGGCGACTTCAACGCACACTATCTCTGCTGGGAAGGCGAACGGACCTACGCTAGGGGGACAACAATGAATAGCTTCATCGGGGAAACGGATCTAGAACGAACGACGGGACTCCAACCTTCTTCAACGGACACTCTCACACGATAATTGACTTCACCGCTGTCAGTCGATCCTTTGTTCCCGTTTTCAAGTGGACAGCAGGAAGCGACCTACACGGAAGCAACAGTGCCAATCAGTGCCAACCTTCCCCCAGGCGAAGTGACCCGTCGCTCTCAGTGGAAGTATGAGAAAGGAGACTGGGAACAAACTGGGAGACTGGGAGACAAATCTGCCGAACTGGAGAAGCATCCCCCAACTGACATAGCGGCATTCACGGAGGCAATGTTGCTTTCCGCCTCTCAGTCAATTCCGAGAACCAGCAACAAACCCGGTCGCAGATCCCTTCGCTGGTGGACTGACCGTCGAGCAGTCAAAGCACGTCGCAAAGCCCTCAGGGCACTAGGGAGGCTCCCGTCGTCCCATCCTGGCCGGCCGAATCTCCTCCAAATCTACAAAGAAAAGCATCGGGACTGCAGAGCGATAATATGGGGAAGCAAAGCGAGTCTCATGGGAAGATTTTCTGGATTCAATTAATCCTTCGCAATCCACCTCGGATTTGCGGACATCATTATCCTGGACATAGATAGAACTACTGATTATCATATAATGTGTTATGTTTATTTTTCCCGAAAAAATTGCCTATATTTTTGGTAGATAGAAATTGGAAACAAAACGGAAGAATACCACATTCAGTACACCTAACTGGTAGGGACACTGCAGATATTCTCGTCTGTTCGTCATAGTCTCGAAAACCAATAAAAGAGACGCTTTTTTGTACAACTCATACGTACCAAATCGTAAGCCCAGGAGAAACGTTCTGCTATAGTGGAGTTCTAGCAAATGTACGTTGCTTTCGTTGGTTTTAGCCCCTATGACGATGGACGGAAATACCTGCCGTGTCCCTACCTACTTTCAAAGTTAAACCAGCTGGACAAAGTTAATTGCCTACATTATGGATAATCATAATCTCTTCAATAATATAATTTGTTAAAGTATACTGTAACGAAAATTTTAAAGATTCATTGCATCCAAAAGATATTTTAGTTACTAGATAAAGATTGTCGCTTCGGTTCCCTTTGTTCTGCTGTCCGAAACATGTGTGGTACATACCTGTCAAATCGTATGGATTTTCCTTCTTTGACATTTAGCTCCCCTATCCTCGCCAGCAAAAGATGTTCCGGACAGCGAAGACAGCGACAATCTTTATCTAGTAACTAAAATATCTTTTTTGCATCCTTATCGTTTGGGATCGGTATCATATTCCCCAGCTTCCACCGTTCAGTATATCGTTCCGTACCTATTTAAACAAAATACGCCAACACATTGTCACACTCTTCTGTACAAGATTTCCTCTAGTTCAAATTTCATCAACGCTTTCGTTGTCCTTTTAAAAGCTTTATTAAGGGGATTAAGACAAGACGATGATCTTTTGTGCCTGGTTTTTACCATCGCTTGAGTGTAGGTAATACGGAGGGCGAAGGAGACACAATTGGTCTTTCATAGGAAGAGGATCAAGTAAATAATGTGAATTGTTGATTAGTTCGTGTACATAGGTTCACTAGGGACCTCAGTTTTATAACCAATATTGAGTTCAAACCATAAATAGCTATCTATATTGTAGTGAGAACTTATGTTCAAATTTGATAAGATATTCTCGATATTTTTTTTTTGTTCAAATATTATTCCACAATATTTATGTAAGAATTTTGTTAATTGGTTATAATTATATTGTACAATAGTCAATTAATTATTCAAAATATAAATCAATGCCAAACAGATCTAATTACAATAAGCCACTATAGATAAACAATGTACAATAGCATAGATTAAAATCTGATTTATAAAATCATCATCAATCCATAATCGACATCGAGTCCATTTGGTATACCCAGACCCCGAACAAATCGAAAACACTGCAACTACAAACGATCTGGAGTTAACCAGTTTGATTTCCACTATTTTCACTGTTTCAAGCGAACCTAATCAAATTTTCACACCGATTCTACATATAGTATTTAGAGGATTCAGAGCGTTATCTTTGAATCAATCTTCACTCGAAAAACAATTGTTCGATGCGCGCAATCATAACGATCATCACACTCACGATCACACGCAAAACCTCGTCAAGCGCCGCAGGGGCACCGATTTTCTCACCCCACACCCGGCCCACCGCGATTTAAGTGGGGCTTCGCAGCGTGGGAGAATCTGCTCCAGATCACGCATCTAGTTCAGAATCGCACACTCGGAACAGCATGTCGAACATAGACGACGAACATGTTTTAATCGAGTGATATTGAATACTGAACTGATGATGGATGGTTGGAAAGGGGTTGCGGGTGGTACTAATTGACCATCGATGAGGCACATCCGCTGGGCCTATTTGCATTGGGCGGAGCAGTGTATAATTGTTCATATTGTATGGGGAGAAAAAAAATTAAGATAGCGTATCGCACCATCCATCAGCGGGAGTTCCTTTGAAGGAGGCTACTTTGCGCCCTATAAAATAAGATGCGTACTGGTAGGGCAGGTAACTTGTTCGGTGTGGGCGTCCCGAAGTGGGACAGTGCTTCTTGGATCTCGTTTTGTTTTCGGATAAACAAGTGTGTTCAGTGTGAGAGGTGTTCAACCGGCCAAAATGTTCGGAGTGGCCAAAAGTAAGCGAATTATTTTTTTTTTTTTTGAGCTTCAAGCAGTACAGTGATTCTTTTTTTCGACTGAAGTCGAGTCAAGTACGAGACACTGAAGACGACCTTACTGTTGAGGTCGAAATACGTATCTGTCAAGATACAATTAAGTGGTGGAATTAAATGGGATTGTACAAACTCGTCTTATGACAAGTGAAGACATTCCACTAAAAAGCTCAAAATAATTTTCTTAACAATTTGATACCAAATACATTTTGAATAAAATTTGTGATCCTTGTTTACCTTCAATAGTATTGAATTAGTTCAAAATAAAATATTTATTAGATGTTTTTCTTGAAAAAAATGTCGCGTGTTTGATATATTTTAGTATTTCTCCTACAATCAATTTAAACTAAAAGGCTGCACGATCGTTTCAAAAATAAATTTTCAATAGAAAACAAATGATCTTCTTTCTTTCTTTTTTCAATGACTGCTGCATTACTTTCACGAAGTTTAATTCAAATAAAGAAGAATAAACAGTGAAGAAATTCTAAAATGATTAGACCTAGTAGTGCTTTATGCCATTGAATGTAGTAATTTTAATGCTCCCACTGATGATAATAATAACTAGCTCCAGATATTGTGCCAATATGCCAATACATTGAAAATGTGTTTCAAGCTTTCAAAATTTCAACAACGATTTTTTTCGTTTCATTTTATGTGCAGACTTCCGAGAAAGCACGAATAATTATTGATAATATGTAACTTCCGTCTTACACAAGTGTTCGACTGTCGTCTTCTTCAACACTGCTCTGAAAACTATGACAGATGCTTGAAGTCTTTTGTTTTCTAATTTTTACATCCATGAACATGAACTAGAAGTTTCGATTGTATCGCGTAATTTTATGGGGATCTAATTTAGAAGTTTTGTAACTTGGGTTTGAAAAAATAAAAATATATTAGATCTTAAATAAATTTGATAAGCTATAAATAATATTGAAATAAAGTCTGGAACTATAGAGAGACTCGGATGACCCTCAGAATTATATTTAAAATTCAATGAACTCCAAGTTTATAACAAAAGTCTTTAAATTTCCGATCCCGAAGGCTTTGGACAGCGGAAGTGAAGGTACCGTGGACATTAGGTAACTAGGTGTGACTTTTTAATTGTGTAATCTGGTTTCTGTGTAATGTTCTACAGCCGGGCAAGGGCGTAGGATTGCTTGTCCAGAGATTACGAGTTCGATTGAAAATCAGGCCAAATTCCATTTGGAGTTCGATGTAATAGGGGCGTAACTGTATTGATCGATTTCTCTTAATCGATTTTATATTTTGTTAATAACTCAATTGTTTCGAAAGCTACAACCGTGATTATTAATTCTGGTACAAGATACATTCATCCTTTATCACACCAAACCATTAAATCATCGACAAACTAGCGCAATTCGATACAATAATAAAAAGAAAACATCGACGAAGAGAAATCGATCTAGACAGTTACGCCCCTATGAAGCTAAGCGCGAGATATGTTGTTTGACCTTTTGTTTATTTGGGAAGCTCATTTGCCGTGAAACATTACGGAGCCAAGATCAGGATTTCAATACAGTTCCGGAGGAGAATGTCCGGCAGTGAAGAATAATGAAACGAACACTTTAAGTGATAGTGTGAAGTGATTAAAAAGTGTGGTATTGAGTGGCGACCAGAAAGGATTACCGACCACTGAGACCAACCATTGGGGCGCTTTCTACTCTTTTAATAAGGGTCTGGATTTTTTGCAGCCTATCAGGGTTCTGAAGGCGGAAGTTCCAAATGAAGGCGAGGATGAGCCTGGAGAGTTCCCGCTCGCTAAGTTTCTTTAGCATTAAGGACGTCCAGGTTGTTGAACGCCTTCGAAATATCTAAGTAGTTCGGCATGCTCGAAGACGTTCTGAAGAACATATCCCAGGCTAGCAAAATAGGTATTCACACATTTTCGGACGCTCATTAGACCTCTATGGATACGAGACCTAGACGATGCTCCGACGAGGACCAACGTGCACTTGGAGTTTTCGTTAGGAAAGTACTGCGTACCATCTATGATGCGGTGCAGATGGCGGATGGTACGTGGAGGAGGCGAATTAGCCACGAGTTGTATCAGCTGTTGGGAGAACTATCCATCGTTCACACCGCGAAAATCGGAAGACTGCGGTGGCCGGGCAAGTAGCCAGAATGTCAGACATTAATCCGGTGAAAATGGTTATCGACAATGATCCGACGGGGACAAGAAGGCGAGGTGCGCAGCGGGCAAGGTGGATCGATCAGGTGGACGACGTATTTCGGACCCTCCGCAGACTGCGTGGTTGGTGACGTGCAGCCATGGACCGATCTGAATGGCGAAGAGTCTTATGTGCTACACAGGCCGCCCTCAAATCAAGCGAATATGGTTGCAACAACTTAATTGTGACTGATTCTGGTCACATAAAAGTTACTGCGATCTATGTGTAACATGTGTGCTCGGGGACTCCAGCCTTAGTCTGAAAAAAAAAATTAAACGTTTTCGGAAACCCAGACTTCCGCCTATCTACATTTTTTCTCCATGACTTAAGATGCGAGAACGTTATTGTAAGGAATCGAAGCCACGTAGCTACGTCGCCATGTATCCAGAAAAGACCAGTCACGCCGCCAGGTTTTGTTCATCATAACCAAAAGCAGATATTTTGCTGATTATGGAAGTTTCTTCTGTGCCCTATACTGCCCATGATCGCATATTTGTAACATTTGCATTTTGGTTGATTTCGTAAATCGTTTGTCAACCCTCCCCACAAACTCAATCATTTCTAGCTTGTCACAGATAATGGCTACGAATTCGGTCACATATAAGCTGCGGTAACTTACATGGTTGGAATGTCAAACAGCCGTATAACTTGTTCCCAGACGCTCCAAATTTACTAAAACCAAACCGAATTTCCTGGAGGAGGAGGCAATGTTGTACAACGTGTCGTAGCGCATATGGGGCCCCTAATAGATGTGGCGATATGCCCGTAAAAGTAGGTGGGGATCCGTCCTTAAGTATTACAACTTCTGCTTCATCGTAGGTAAACGCTCCGAGGGTTTAATAGTGAGCTACCCTTATCAACTATTACTAGAAAATACCGACATTAAACTTGATTAGCCACGACGATAGAATAGCCATTACTGGAGCTCTTGTCGGCATCAATATTTTGATTATAAGCACAACTTCTCGCGACGGGTTTCATTTTGTGCATTCCTAGGTATTCCGCGTGCAGTTGCTTAAGTATTGTATTCTGCAAGGGTAACCGTTGTGAGAGAGTGCTCCTGTTGGGTCTTCTCAGGATGTGGTGGGACTCTAAACAAATCTGACCCGAGTGATTGAGCATCTGTTCACTAAGGAGGTGCGGTTCCAACAGCGTCTGTTCTGGCATCCAGCGGCTGAATGAGAAATGCTACTCCCCGGAAGCTATATCTAACATGGCAACCCCATCCCGGTGGATAGGGGCCTTAGGACCTTAGGCTAATAAACAATCGACTTTCTGGAATGTTGTCGCAAATCGAATTTAAAAATGTGGGATGGGTAGGGGAATTGGTCCCTGTACAAGAACTTGCTTTGATAAAAGAAGAAAGGTGTTCTCTGATATTTAAAAATATTTTACCTACAAAACACGCAGATTTTCCGACTTGCTGTTCGTATTCATGAACGATTTTAGTTGTGCAAATCTGTCAAATTTACGAAAAAAAAAACGGCCTGAGATTTTTTTTTTCATTTATTTGCTTTTTTTCGCCAAATTTTTGTTTGGCTGTCCTCATATTGAGGCAGCAACTTTAAATCCAAATGGGTATCTTAAAATTAAGATGAAATGTTGACATTTGTATCAGTACATTGGTCACCAAAAAATCTTTAGGAGGGTAAAAACATACAAACTGTCCTGCAGAAAAAAACGGGTGTATATCCAAAAAATAACTCACCGTCACATAACTAGGGTAACGATGGTATTTTGGACATCAGAATATATTTTGGACTTTTGGCTATATTTTATTTATTTTGTTACATAAATATGGTTCAAAATGTGATTATAAACGAGGCAAACCAGACACATGATTCCTAGTTAATTAACGAAAGGTAAGTAGAAAACACGCAAAATATAGCCAAAAGTCCAAAATATATTCAGATGTCCAAAATACACCATTTACCCTATCATTTGTCTAAAGTATCAATACTAAAAAATGGGCTAGAACAAAACTAATTTGATTCTACCTAACATTTACATTTTTCGAAGTTTGGTTGTTCATACAACTTTTCATATGCAGTTTTGTTCATAAAATACTTATTCTTGTGAATTGTCGAAGTTTTTTGCTTTGAGTACTACTCGTCAGGGCGAGGCACGATTTTCATCCATATTTTTTATGAACAAATTAACTAAGAACTGTTTGAGCATGTAGCTTGAAATAATATTTTAATTTTTGTATACACGTTCAGTACTAGATTCATTGCATATAATTCATTGGCAGCAACATAAGTATTTTATTTAATTGGAAATTAAAATACTTTGTATACGAGAAAGGCAAAAACACGAATGATGGTCGGAAATTTGAAATGAAACTTAATACTGATTTCACTCTAAAGTTTGATAGCCTTGATGTCTAGATTTAAAAAAATACGGACAGCCTCAAAAAATGCATCTAAAAGGGATCAAGTCAAACTGTTGCAAGTTACCAAATTTTACGATACTCAGAACACATGAAAAAGAAGGTGTCAAAGTTATGAAGTACTGTGTGGCATTGGGTAGGCTTATAGACCTTTTCATGTGACACTGCCGAGACTGCACTTGTTTACAACTGCTGAACAGGCCCGCAAGTCCGAAGCTGTCACTTTCATAGAAGAACTGTCAATTGACGGTAAAATCAGCTGATTTTAAACGTCTCTCGAAAAGGCCTATTATCATGAACAGGCCTTGCATGCATGTTTCAAATGACAGATGCTGTTAGTCATCGGGAGTATACACATTCGCAGTCAGTCGATCCCACCTTCCTCGCGAGCAGTGGTGCAATTTATCAACAATGCCTGCTGAGTGTGATTCTTTTGTTTTGTATTTTTCTCTGCTCCTCTTTGCCTATGTCGGTGTCTTTCAGTCAGCACGACAAAGCAGGAGTAGCTTAGCAAACTCGGTTTGCCAACAGCGGGCTGAAGCTGATGATCATTCGGCACAAATTTCCTGTCACTGTCTTTCAAGTGATAGTATTCACCCATGCATTTATATAGGGCCGTCGCATTCACACAGCAGCGAGTGAACTGAATAGGCTGTCAGTGTGGGCTGCGTGTGCAATGAGAAGAGAGGTCTTTTGTTTACTTTATCTTTGATTGTTGCTGCTAACCATTTTCAGTTTTCACTGCTAGGAAGTGAGTGTGAAGAGGCAATGGTATCAATATCCAACAAATTTCAGTCACTGAGATTGAGAATTCGCACCACTGCTCGCGAGTGCAGCAGTGCAAACATGATGGGTGACAAATATGCGCGATGTTGAATTGCACATTTGGAGATCCTGCCATGGGTGCATAAAAATATTTCGCATATTTGTCACCCATCATGTTTGCACTGCTGCACTCGCGAGGAAGGTGAGATCGACTGACTGCGAAAGTGTATACTCCCGACTGCTGCTGCTGCTCCTCAAGGTTCTCCACGGTTTCCAAGTACTGTGGCAAATATCCTGATTAAGGATGCTTACTGCACTCGTCAACCGATAGGAGAACTGCAATTTGGTTATCCAATGTCGGGACATGGGGTCTGTCCCATACACGGAAGAAATAAACTACCCAATAGTAAGTTTAATTCACCCAACCTCGAACATCCGTACGGGAAGCCAAAATTGAGTAAGTAGGGTCGAAGTAGTTTGCCTTTACTCCCATGTTAAAAAAGTACCCAACGGAAAATTTATTGACCCAAATTTAAGTTTAATTTACTCAATTTCGACCTCAGGTAATAAAACTCAAAATTGGCTTCCCGTATTGAGCTGGCGTCGTTGGATTGTTTGGCTCTTTTGTTTTTGACAACAACAGAAAGAGTGGATGAAAGAGAAGAGAAAAAATAACTCAAAAGTAAGTTTAAAAATACTCAATTTTGGGTATTTTTTTTCTTCCGTGTAGAACTGTGTAACTGCTGTGCCCATATGACTGGCCAGTTCATCCGTTAATTGCTGTCGTTGCACCTCTCCTTCCTCTAGCCGTTGGCCGCTCGCTCTGTTTCCCCTTCCAGGACCAGCTCCAGTAGAGGCTCCGCCCTCGGGCAATCGCATAGGTGGTATTTTTCTAGATCTGGGTGTGGTTTTAGTCCCGGAAGCTATTTCTTTACAGTGCTAAATAGCTAGGTTCAAGAACCAGTGCTCGCCCGAGGGTGGTGTTTCAATTGGGCCTTCAGCTCCCGAAATGATGATTTTTCATGGATGCACAGGGTTTTTCGCCTGAGCTTCCACTTATATTGATTTTATTTATTTATTTATTCGACAGTCGATCTCGAAAAACTCTAACACTAACAATGAAGTCAAATAAATAGTAGTACAAATTTAACAAAGAACACATAGATCTGATTGGTTCGTTCTATGCATAATCTGTCCCGTGTTGTTGAAGCCTCAAAAATATCCGTTGTCTTAATGGCCGAGGGACAATATTCATGCCGATTTGAGTGAGGATCCCGAGCGCCCAGAAGAGTTTTGGCAACAAATGTGGCTCTCATATCGCTCTCATCCTTCTGCAGTATATCCATACCTAATAAACGGTACCGGCTCTCATAAGGTGGCAGATCGTTGGATGTTTGCCAAGAAATAAATCAAAGTGCGTACTTAATGAACTTTGATTAAATTTTCTCAATTCTTTCGATCCAGACGCTTTGAACAGGACTCCATACCACAATTGCTGTTTCAAATAGAAAAACTTAACTAAAGTAGAGTGACCATAGGCAGTATGGATCACGGAAGATGAATCCTAAATTCCGATTGGCTTTATTGATGACGTGGCTGTAATGTTCACGAAAATTTTATTTCGAATCTAGCATAACGTCAAGGTCCTTTACGGCGCATCTCCTTTCTAATGGTTCGTTTTCAATGACGATGAGAGTTGTTTTCCTGGTAAACAAGAAGGCGGCGCACTTCTTCACACGGATGATCAGGAAATCACGTCTACACCAATCCACAAATTTGTCGATGAACATTTGCAGCAACCGACAGTCGTCTGGTGACTTAACGAGCCAATAGATTTTGAAATCATCGGCATAGACAATTTTGCAATTTTGGAGCATGACAAAACATACGTCGTTGAAAAACAAGATGAAAACCAGAGGCCCTAGACTGCTGCCTTGTGGTACGCCGGAGTTGTTGCTGAAAGGTTTGACTCCATACACCTTACAATATTAGCCGCCACTCCTAAGCGATCTTATTTAGCCAGGAGAATACGATGATTCACCTTATCGAAGGCTGATTTATGATCCGTGTAGACCAAATCTACTTGTATTGCAAGCTCCATAGATTTCAAGCAGAGTAAAGTAAATTGCACTAAATTTGTTGGTCTGGTGAGATATACAATATACATCTTTGCTGTCAGTACTGGCACGGTGGTTTCCATACTCTATCCAAGCCGTCCACAAACAAAACGTTAGGCCAGGAAGTTCACGTTTTGATTGCGTGCTGTTCAATAGATGGTTTCTATGCCTCCCTTTCACACTCTATCGTTTCATACTTGTTCGCGCCCTTGTGAGAGCTTTCTATCTGATGATTTTTAATTTTCTTTCGATTATCTACTTCCTCATACTTTGAGTAGAACTGACCGATAAAGCCGATGAACAAATCATTCATTACAATCACGGTCGTAAAATCTGCTTCACGGCTCAATATTATATGATTTGCACTATCTGATTTGCACTATCTGCAAGCCCAGTTCCAGTGGAATTGTAGAGCCATAGAAGAATAAGAAAAATATATGACACTAAGTAAAAATCAATTTCACTCTTTTCTTTTTACCAGCCTGGGTTTGGTCACTGTTGGTGATGGCTTCGCTCAAGCGGGCCTACACGGTGGACTACTGTGACTCCAGCATCTGCTTCGGTGGTGTGCCCAACATCGGTTGCGACAATAACGGCAAGCTGAGCAAGTCCTGTCCGAAGGATGCCAAAATCATCGAAGTGACCGACGAGCTGAAGCAGCTGATTCTGGACACTCACAACAACTACCGTAGCACGTTGGCCACCGGTGGAGTTAAATGGTTGCCCAAGGCTGCCGCTATGCCCACCTTGGTAAGCTTTGTTTTAAATGTTTCGTCTTGTTCATGTAATTTTTTATTTTCGTATTTTCTAACAGACTTGGGACAATGACTTGGCTGCTACAGCGCAGATGAATGCCAACCGTTGCGAACGAGGACATGACAAGTGCCATAACACGCAGGAATATTTGAATTCCGGTCAGAACTTGAACTACATCGCCACCAGTGCCGATACGATCGACGTTAAGGATCAGCTTCCGAAACTGATCAGCAGCTGGTGGGATGAACGCCACGACGTCAACAAGAACATGGTCAACACGATGTACGACCCGGGCAAGAGCGTGATGGTGTTCCACTTCGCCGTCCTTGGAAGCGATAAGGTCAACAAAGTCGGATGCGGTATGGCTCAATGGACCATCGAGAACGGTTGGCTGCAGCTGTACTTGGTCTGCAATTACTCGTTCAATGACTTCATTGGCATTCCAATCTACGTTAAGGGTGCACCTTGCTCCAAGTGCCAGAAGGGATGTAACCCCAAGTTCGCCGGGTTGTGTAACGAAGATGAACCGGTACCACAGTTGATCGATTATCCGGCTCCACAGGCCTAATTGTGGTGATCTGACCCCATAGAACAGAACAGCAGTTGAGTAAATATGTTTTCGAAAATTTTGAATGTTAAAAACCAAACCACTGACCCGATGCGTGAAAACGATAAATGGTAAATAAAAATAGGTGATTGGGAACTCGATGTATTCATAACTTTTTTGAAGAATACCTAATAAATGTTTCGCTACATTAAGCTCGTTGCCTGGGTAGAAGAGTGAAGCCTTCAGTTAATATATCAATTCTAACTGCAGTTGCAAATCCGAACCACTAAGACATACAATCAATCAAAATTTGTAATTCCAACCAATTTCTATTCCAACTGATTAAATTATTTCACCTTGTTGCTTCAGCAAGACTTGACAGCATTAAATTACATCTAACGGTTGATGAATACTCGCTTCTATTTCATCCATTTATTCTGATCGAAAGCTGTTTACCTCTAGTTTGCCATACTTCTCAGTATCGGGGATGCCATATAGGTGGGGTCATGCGGAGTGAAAATAAAATCGAGGCTCCGTTTTTGTTTTCAGTTTCAAATACACTTTATTTACTATCATTTTTACATTGGAGTACATTTTACATTTCAAGTGATGTTGTTTTTTATACATTTCAGCTTTGACTTCTTTACTCTTGTTTGTTTCAATTCCTTTGTGCTTGAAAAATATGCTTTTGCTTAAAGCAAACGTTTCTTTTTGGGTATTTCTTAAACTACTACTAACTACTACTACTTAACCTAAATTTTGTTGAAATAGCGATCTTATCGATTGATGCTCAGAATGCATTGCCTTTTCCTTGAAATTTGAAAATGATTTTTCGATTGTTTGTTCTATTGTTTGGACACCTGCTAATTTGTGAACTTCAGTCGTTCTTGTATCAAAGGGTACATTGAGAATCATTTTAAGTGTTTTGTTCTGAAAAATCTGTAGTGATTTTTTATGTGACATTGCGGTAGATTTCCAAGATGGAGTTGCATAATGTAATGCAGGGGATATTATCTGCTTGTATATGGCTAATCTATTTTTTATACAAAGTTTAGATCTTTTTTTGATTAGGGGATAGAGAGCTCCGTCAATTTTGCTACATTTTGCTTTTGTTTTCTCAACGTGAGAGCGGAATAGAAGTTTTTGATCTAGTGTCAGGCCCAGATACACAACTTCGGTAGACCACTGAAGTGGAGTACCGTTCATAACTATTTTACAGTTGTTTGGAGGTGTTAGTTTAGGAAACCGGCTGTACGGGAATATTATGACTTATGTTTTTGTTTCGTTTATTTTTATCTTCCACATGTCAGCATATTGTTGGAATGAGTTCAAATAATCTTGAAATTTCTTGACTGCTGCTTTGGTAATTCGTCCTTTGACTATTATGGCTGTATCGTCCGCGAAGAGAGCCAGAAAGCAATCTTCAGGAAGTTCAAGGATGTCAGAAGTAAATATACTATACAGTATGATGCCAAGTAGGCTACCCTGTGGTACACCTGCAGGAATCATGAATTTGTCTGAGATTGTCCCGGAGAGGTATACTTGAAACTGTCTGTTATTCAGGTAATTTTGAACTATTTTGATCAGGTAATTTGGGAAATTGTAGCGGTACAGTTTAAACAGTAGGCCATCATGCCACACATTGTCGAACATCTAAAAGGCCCATGACGGTGGATTTGGCAACGGACTTATTTCGTTTTATTATATTGGTTACTCTATACAATTGGTGAGATGTAGCATGACCTTTTCCGAAATCCGAACTGCTCTTTGAGGAGAATGTCATTATTGACTACGTGGCCCTGAATGCGATTAAGTATTAGTATTTCAAAAAGTTTACTGCGTGCCGACAGTAAGCTAACCGGTCTATAGCTTTTAGCGGTTGTAGGGTCTTTACCAGGTTTAAATATTGGAATGATTTTGGCCATTTTCCAGCAGGTCGAGAAGTAGTTTAGATCGAGACATTTGTTTAAGATTTTTGTAATGAAATTTAAAGTATTGTTGCTTGTATTGTAAGTTTTTAAGTACCAAATTAAAAATGCTGTCAAATCCGAGGGCTTTCATATTTTTAGAATTTCGGAGAGCAGTAACAACTTCTCCAATTAGGATCTTTTTGTTTTCAGGGACATAACATGGGATATTGTACAAGGTATTCAGTGCATCTGCGACCGTTTGCTCCATGGGACTTGCTATATTCCTACCTATCGAATGGGACTCACTAAAGTTAGACGCTATTGCATTAGCTTCATCTACCGGGGAAATAATCAGTTTGTCTGCACATTTTAGTGGAGGAACCTGTTGCGGTTTTGATTTTAGAATTTTTGAAACCTTCCAGAAGGGCTTAGAGAATGGATTCATTTTTCTTATTTCGTTGCTGAAGCTGCTATTTTTGAGCACCTGGACTCGAGAAGCAATGATTTTTGTTTAATATTTTGCCTTATTCTTTTTGGATACATCACCAGTTCGTTGGAACTGGCCCCTGAACACATTCCGGGCTCTAATGATTTTTACGGTTAAAGGATCAAGTTGAAGTTGGTTACTCACTATTGAAACTTTCGGAACGGTGTCATTCTTTGCAGATGTAATGGCGACTTGAAGCCCGGCTACAGCATGGTCGATGTCTTCCCTGGTGTTCAGAGGTGTGTCAGTGTTGACTCTGGTGTCACGTTGAAACTCCACCCAATTGACTCGATGAAAATTTTTACGCATGCGGTGTCGGCGACGATCAACTTCCCCAACGGCCCGGACAATAACAGGCAAGTGATCGGAGCTCAGATCGTTAATTGTAGTCGGCGGAGACAGCTCTAAGTTCGAAAGGAAGAAATCCAGGCACGAGGGAACGCCTGCTGGTGAGTGATAGGTTCGATCTACAGTTTAAATCGCAGGTCACAATAAATTTTTGGCTGTGACGTGTCAACTTCACAAGATCGTTTCGAAATTGTTGTGCTTTACCTTGCTTTTCAAAACACTGTTTGGGACAATATGCAGCGATAACTCGTAGGGATCCATTTGTAGTGCAGATTTCCACTCCTATTGCTTCCACTACGGACGTTCTATAGTGTGGTTTTGTTGAAAATTTGATAGTTTGTTTCACCGCAATAGCGATTCCACCACCAACTGTGGACGTTCGATCAAGTCTTACCACAGTGTATCCTGAAAGGCTAAAGCTGACTCCTGGTTCGAGATGTGTAAGAACAATGATGTCCACTTCCTCTCTCGCTGACAGGTCAAGTAGTTCCACGGCCTTGTTTTTAACGGCGTGGGCATTCCAGAATAGTACGTTGATTTGATTAGCCATGACGAATGATGAATTCACCTACACATAATATTTGGTCCGCATGTGAGCGACACTGTTGCATTTGCATCAACATTTTCTTGAAGATAGGCAGAAGCTCTTCGGGGGTGAAGAGAGGGGCATCATCATTGGCGGTTCGAAAACGGATGTTTTGTTGCGTAGATGTTGGATCGCTGCAAAGCTGGTCCCGGTAGGGAATGCCTGCTGTTTGGGCGCTCAGGCCAGGAGGACTGGTGCTGCTGGGCCTGGTTGCGGAGAAATTTTTGGAAAATTTTCCATGTCGAAATTAGGAGCTACCTTATGACGACGATTGGGTTGATTTCGATTCGCTGCCTGGGTTCGGATGCGCTTGTATTCTTCACGTTTTGTACACGTACGATCGGTTGCGCGGTGTCCACCACCGCAGTTAACACACTTGACTACCGCCACCTCTTCAATGGGACAGTTCTTCATTTCGTGTTCCAGTGTGCAAATAGCGCATTGCGGCTTCACACCGCAGTTTCTAGCATCGTGCCCAAAATTCAAACATCGCATGTACTGGGTGACATCCCTATTTACCCCACGATACGCTTTCCATGAGACGATGATGTCATGGATGACTTTTGCTGCCTTCAGGCCTCCGAGGGTCACTGAGCCTTTTTTGAAGTGGACCAAATACAAGCAATCGTGGTACTCTTTTTGCTTTTCGTGCCGCGACATTGGAAACACTGCCAGCGGGTGTAGTTTGTAGCGCCGTTCCAGGTCTTCCTTGACTTCCTCAGCGTCCATTACAGGCCAGGCCATGGATGACTGCCTTAAAGGGTTTTTTCGGACGGCATATCAAACGTGAAAAACTCCATCTTTGTTTTGCTCAGATGAGTTTTAGCTTTGTGGTAGTCTTCTTTTGAGGAGATGACTACTTTGATGCCAATGCGGCAGAGCTTGCACACAGGCTTGATGCTGATTGCATTTATAGTAGCTTGTAATTTACCAAGGCTGACAGATTTCACCATTAGTGGAGGGATTTTTGTGTTGGGCACACGTTGTTTTGGCTGTTGCTAGTCATTTGGATCGTCACCAAAATCGCCCACATCACTATCGTAGATGGCTGTGCCGCCAGTACTATAACGATTGTTTGAGTGGATCGTTTCCTGATAAAACGCTTCGTCGAACCTAAGCTGTTTCTTCGTAGTCACTTCAGGAGTGCTGGTGGTCGTATCGAATGGCAGTGAGCCAGCTTTTTTGCGCCGGTGAGGCATACCAATGCTCCTGATAATCGAGTCCGACCTGTATTCAATAAATGAAGCACGTTAGTCCCGCCCCTTTGTGATCTGATATTGGTGTAAATATAATGTGCACTCATAACTATTAATGAAAGGGTGGGGCTAATAGAATTACTTCATCGGATATAATAAAGCCGCTTTCCGGCGCACGCGAGCCATTTTGATCGAGATTCCGCAGACAATAGGCCGTTCGGAGAATGTTTTTTGCCACTGCCTTGCAAGCGGGAGAAAAGGCTACAGCAAAAATAAATAAAAGATATTTATAAATTAGATTTTACGTAAAACAAATTAAAACAAGGCACATTACATTTTTTGGCAAAGAGTCCTAAATGGAAAACACCTTATAAATGAAATTTGTTTTTTTGATGCACTTTTTTTTCCCAAACAATTTTGTCAAAAATCCAAAAACCCAATATACAAGAAAGGCAAAGTATTTGTCACGCTTCTTCTTCTTCTTCAAAATTATGGATCATATTACTGAAATTATGGGTCATCATCAGGATAAAAATTGCGCAGATTTGAAATTTTATGGATCAAAATATAGTTTTTATGGATCATCTTTCAAAGATTTATGGATCATAAAATTATTTTTTATGGAATCTTCCGAACTATTTTATGGATTTATGGTATCGTTTTAAGGAACATTCAGATGTTAGTTACGGATCGTTTTTCATTCTTTTATGGATCGTTTTTGCACATTGAACGGTGCAAAGTAAGGGCTGCCCATTATATCCCCACACTGGGACAGAGCCGCCTCGCAGCTTAGTGTTCGTTAAGCACTTCCACTGTTATTAACTGCGAGGTTGCAGAGCCAGGTTACCATTTTTGCATTCGTATATCATGAGGCTAGCACGATGATACTTTTATGCCCAGGGAAGTAGAGACAATTTCCAGTCCGAAAATTACCTAGACCGAAACCGGGAATCGAACCCAGCATGGTCTTGCTTTGTAGCCGTGCGTCTTACCGCACGGCTAAGGAGGAAATTCACGCTAATCACGCCATAATCTAACACATGAGATTCAAAATAATTATTACCAATGGGAAAAAGTTTACCTCTGTCTTCTTTTTTCAACGAATTATAACTGGAAATCTTTCTTGCGCTCGAAACTAACGTTCGTAAAAAAAAACCGTTCTCAAATTGACGTTTCATTTTTTATGGCTTAAATTCATCTGGGGGGTTACTAGGTAGCAAATATAGCCACTACATGGGAAATAATTAATAGAGCTCTTGTTAATAAACACTGCCACTGCCTTATGAATGGTTAAGGTCTGAGGGAAGCTCTCTCGCGGTAGAGCGCTATTTTCGTACTAAAATGCTTATAACTCGGAACTGGGAACGAATTTCGCTTATCCCAACAGACAATCTCTTTGAAATTTATCAAGGAATGTTCCTACAAAATTACATGGACCTACTATTTCCCAAATTTGAATTAAGCTCTAAATACTGAACTATTGTAGAAATGAAATTTTCGCTTCTCAGTACCTCTCTCCGATGATTTGAGGCACAAAGGAACCGAATTTCGCAAAACCCAACTGACAAAAGTTTTGAATTTTTCCAACGATCATTTTGATGTAATAAAAAGTATATGTCACCGCAATAAATTTTGCAGGAAGCTCTTTTTACTTCAACCAAGTTTTTTAAATTCCATACAAAAGTTACCATTTCGGGAGAGCAGCCAATAGCATATTTTCTTGTGACGCACGGCAGGAAAGGAGCGATGAGAGCGATAGAAAGACCGTCAAATTTGTATCTAGCGTGACACTAGGAAAAAGGGTAATATGGTTTCACAGTGTGACGTCACACGTATGTAGCCACGGCTGCGTCCTGGTGAATTTCTTCCATATTTGACAGGTATCGGTGGTTTGTATATAAACAAAGGTTCATCCGCTTCCTGCGGGAGATAGGATGAACCTCATGAACCTACCACTGATAAATGTCAAATTGAGTTCATTCGATTGAGTTTTTGAGGTTATGTTTATTCAATGTAAAACCTTATCCTATTTGTGAACACGAGGATACCAGAAATGTAAATTGAAATAAATATAGGAATGAGATGAGATAAACAATTGAAAATAAATAAGACAAATAAGACAAATCAAACAAATAAGCCAAATTAAACAAATAGGACAAATAAGATAAAAAAAAACAAATAAGACAAATAAGACAAATAAGACAAATAAGACAAATTCTTTCGGAAGTTCCTCCAGGAGTTCCTTCCGAAGTTCCTCCAGAAATTCCTAAAAAAGTTCTTCCAGGAATTCCTAAGGAAGCTCCTCCAGGAATTCCTTTGGAATGTTCTTCCAGGAATTCCTTCGGAAGTTCCTCCAGAAATTCTTTCGGAAGTTCCTCCAGGAATTCCTTCGGAAGTCTCTCCAGGAATTCCTTCACAAGTTCTCCCAGTAATTTCTTTGGAAGTTTCTCCAGGAATTCTTTCAGAAGTTCCTCCAGGAATTCCTTCAGAAGTTCCTCCAGAAATTCCTCCGGAAGTTCCTCCAGGAATTCCTTCGGAAGTTCCTCCAGGAATTCCTTCGGAAGTTCCTCCAGGAATTCCTTCGGAAGTTCCTCCAGGAATTCCTTCGGAAGTTCCTCCAGGAATTCCTTCGGAAGTTCCTCCAGGAATTCCTTCGGAAGTTCCTCCAGGAATTCCTTCGGAAGTTCCTCCAGGAATTCCTTCGGAAGTTCCTCCAGGAATTCCTTCGGAAGTTCCTCCAGGAATTCCTTCGGAAGTTCCTCCAGGAATTCCTTCGGAAGTTCCTCCAGGAATTCCTTCGGAAGTTCCTCCAGGAATTCCTTCAGAAGTTCCTTCAGGACTTCCTTCAATAGTTCCTCCAGGAATTCCTTCAGAAGTTCCTCCAGGAATTCCTTCGGAAGTTCCTCCAGGAATTCCTTCAGAAGTTCCTCCAGGACTTCCTTCGGAAGTTCCTCCAGGACTTCCTTCGGAAGTTCCTCCAGGAATTCCTTCAGAAGTTCCTCCAGGAATTCCTTCGGAAGTTTCTGTGGGGAACTCCTCCGAAAGTTCCTTCGGGAATTCCTCCAGAAGTTCCTTCGGGAGTTCCTCCGGAAGTTCCTCCGGAAATTCTTTCAGGAATTCCTTCGAAAGTTCTTTCGGGAATTCCTTCGGGAATCCGGGAATTCCTCCGGAAATTCTTTCAGGAATTCCTTCGGAAGTTCTTTCGGGAATTCCTTCGGAAGTTCCTTCGGCAATTCTTCCAGAAGTTCCTTCGGCAATTCCGCCGGAAGTTCCTTTGGGAATTCCTCCGGAAGTTCCTTTGGGAATTCCTCCGGAAGTTCCTTCGGGAATTCCTCCGGAAGTTCCTTCGGGAATTCCTCCAGAAGTTCCTTCGGGAATTCCTCCGGAAGTTCCTTCGGGAATTCCTCCGGAAGTTCCTTCGGGAATTCCTCCGGAAGTTCCTTCGGGAATTCCTCCGGAAGTTCCTTCGGGAATTCCTCCGGAAGTTCCTTCGGGAGTTCCTTCGGGAATTCCTTCGGAAGTTCCTTCGGGAATTCCTCCGAAATTCCTTCGAATTCCTCCGAAGTTCCTTCTGGAATTCCTCCGGAAGTTCCTTCGGAATTCCTCCGGAAGTTCCTTCGAATTCCTCCGAAGTTCCTTCGAATTCCTCCGAAGTTCCTTCGAATTCCTCCGGAAGTTCCTTCGGGAATTCCTCCGAAGTTCCTTCGAATTCCTCCGGAAGTTCCTTCGAATTCCTCCGGAAGTTCCTTCGAAATTCCTCCGGAAGTTCCTTCGGAATTCCTCCGGAAGTTCCTTCAGAATTCCTCCGGAAGTTCCTTCGGGAATTCCTCCGGAAGTTCCTTCAGAATTCCTCCGGAAGTTCCTTCGAATTCCTCCGGAAGTTCCTTCAAATTCCTCCGGAAGTTCCTTCGAATTCCTCCGGAAGTTCCTTCGGGAATTCCTCCGAAGTTCCTTCGAATTCCTCCGGAAGTTCCTTCAAATTCCTCCGAAGTTCCTTCGAATTCCTCCGAAGTTCCTTCGGGAATTCCTCCGGAAGTTCCTTCTGAATTCCTCCGAAGTTCCTTCGAATTCCTCCGGAAGTTCCTTCGAATTCCTCCGGAAGTTCCTTCGAAATTCCTCCGGAAGTTCCTTCAATTCCTCCGAAGTTCCTTCAGAATTCCTCCGAAGTTCCTTCGAATTCCTCCGGAAGTTCCTTCGAATTCCTCCGGAAGTTCCTTCAGGAATTCCTCCGGAAGTTCCTTCGAATTCCTCCGGAAGTTCCTTCAGAATTCCTCCGGAAGTTCCTTCGGAATTCCTCCGGAAGTTCCTTCAAATTCCTCCGGAAGTTCCTTCGAAATTCCTCCGAAGTTCCTTCGAATTCCTCCGAAGTTCCTTCAAATTCCTCCGGAAGTTCCTTCGAAATTCCTCCGGAAGTTCCTTCAGGAATTCCTCCGGAAGTTCCTTCGAATTCCTCCGGAAGTTCCTTCAGAATTCCTCCGAAAGTTCCTTCGGGAATTCCTCCGGAAGTTCCTTCGGGAATTCCTCCGGAAGTTCCTTCGGGAATTCCTCCGGAAGTTCCTTCGGGAATTCCTCCGGAAGTTCCTTCGGGAATTTCTCCAAAATCCGGAAAATCCTTCGGGAATTCCTCCGGAAGTTCCTTCGGGAATTCCTCCGGAAGTTCCTTCGGGAGTTCCTCCGGAAGTTCCTTCGAAAATTCCTCCGGAAGTTCCTTCGGAAATTCCTCCGGAAGTTCCTTCGGGAATTCCTCCGGAAGTTCTCCCGGAATTCCTCCGGAAGTTCTCCCAGTTCCTCCGGAAGTTCTCCCAATTCCTCCGGAAGTTCCCCAGAATTCCTCCGGAAGTTCCCCGAATTCCTCCGAAGTTCCCAGGAATTCCTCCGGAAGTTCCCAGAATTCCTCCGGAAGTTCCCCGAATTCCTCCAAGTTCCTCCGAATTCTTCGGAAGTTCCTTCGAATTCCTCCGAAGTTCCTTCGAATTCCTCCGGAAGTTCCTTCAATTCCTCCGGAAGTTCCTTCGAGATTCCTCCGAGTTCCTTCAGAATTCCTCCGAAGTTCCTTCGAATTCCTCCGGAAGTTCCTTCGAATTCCTCCGGAAGTTCCTTCAATTCCTCCGAAGTTCCTTCAGAATTCCTCCGGAAGTTCCTTCGAATTCCTCCGAAGTTCCTTCGAATTCCTCCGGAAGTTCCTTCCGAAGTTCCTTCCTCCCGAAGTTCCTTCGAATTCCTCCGGAAGTTCCTTCGAATTCTCCGGAAGTTCCTTCAAATTCCTCCGGAAGTTCCTTCCCTCCGAGTTCTCCTCCGGAAGTTCCTTCTCCGAAGTTCTCCTTCCGAATTCCTCCGGAAGTTCTCCTTCGGAATTCCTCCGGAAGTTCCTTCCTGAATTCCTCCGGAAGTTCTCCTTCCGGAATTCCTCCGGAAGTTCCTTCGAATTCCTCCGGAAGTTCCTTCAGGAATTCCTCCGGAAGTTCCTTCGATTCCTCCGGAAGTTCCTTCGAATTCCTCCGGAAGTTCCTTCGGGAATTCCTCCGGAAGTTCCTTCGAATTCCTCCGGAAGTTCCTTCGGGAATTCCTCGAAGTTCTCGGGAATTCCTCCGGAAGTTCTCCGGGAAGTTCCTCGAAGTTCTCCAGGAATTCCTCCGGAAGTTCTCCCGGAGTTCCTCCGAAGTTCCCGAATTCCTCCGAAGTTCCCCAGGAATTCTCCGGAAGTTCCCAGGAATTCCTCCGGAAGTTCCCAGGAATTCCTGCGGAAGTTCCCGGAGGAATTCCTCCGGAAGTTCCCAGGAATTCCTCGAGGAACTTCCGGAGGAATTCTCGGAGGAACTTCCGGAGGAATTCCAGAGGAACTTCCGGAGGAATTCCCGGAGGAACTTCCGGAGGAATTCCTGAGGAACTTCCGAGGAACTTCTGAGGAACTTCCGGAGGAACTTCCGGAGGAACTTCCGAGGAACTTCCGAGGAACTTCCGGAGGAACTTCCGAGGAACTGGAGGAACTTCCGGAGGAACTTCCGAGGAACTTCCGGAGGAACTTCCGGAGGAACTTCCGGAGGAACTTCCGGAGGAACTTCCGGAGGAACTTCCGAGGAACTTCCGAGGAACTTCCGGAGGAACTTCCGAGGAACTTCCGGAGGAACTTCCGGAGGAACTTCCGAGGAACTTCCGGAGGAACTTCCGAGGAACTTCCGGAGGAACTTCCGAGGAACTTCCGGAGGAACTTCCGGAGGAACTTCCGGAGGAACTTCCGGAGGAACTTCCGGAGGAACTCCGGAGGAACTTCCGGGGGAACTCCCGGGGAACTTCCGGGGGAAATCCCGAGGAACATCCCGAGGAGCACCTGGAGGAACATCCGGAGGAACTTCCGGAGGAACTTCAGGAACTTCCGGAGGAACTTCCGGAGGAACTTCCGAGGAACTTCCGGAGGAACTTCCGGAGGAACTTCCGGAGGAACTGGAGGAACTTCCGGAGTAACTTCCGGAGGAACTTCCGGAGGAACTTCCGGAGGAACTTCCGGAGGAACTTCCGGAGGAACTTCCGAGGAACTTCCGGAGGAACTTCCGAGGAACTTCCGAGGAACTTCCGGAGGAACTTCCGGAGGAATTCCTGGAGGAACTTCCGGAGGAATTCCTGGAGGAACTTCCGGAGGAATTCCTGGAGGAACTTCCGGAGGAATTCCTGGAGGAACTTCCGAGGAATTCCTGGAGGAACTCCGGAGGAATTCCTGGAGGAACTTCCGGAGGAATTCCTGAGGAACTTCCGGAGGAATTCCTGGAGGAACTTCCGGAGGAATTCCTGGAGGAACTTCCGGAGGAATTCCTGGAGGAACTTCCGGAGGAATTCCTGGAGGAACTTCCGGAGGAATTCCTGGAGGAACTTCCGGAGGAATTCCTGGAGGAACTTCCGGAGGAATTCCTGGAGGAACTTCCGGAGGAATTCCCGGAGGAACTTCCGGAGGAATTCCCGGAGGAACTTCCGGAGAAATTCCTGGAGGAACTTCCAGAGGAATTCCTGGAGGAACTTCTGGAGGATTTTCCCGAGGAATTCCTGGAGGAACTTCCGGAGAAATTCCTGGAGGAACTTCCGGAGGAATTCCTGGAGGAACTTCCGAAGGAATTCCCGGAGGAACTTCCGAAGGAATTCCTGGAGGAACTTCCGGAGGAATTTCTGGAGGATTTTCCCAAGGAATTCCCGGAGGAACTTCCGAAGGAATTCCCGGAGGAACTTCCGAAGGAATTCCCGGAGAAACTTCCGGAGGAACTTCGGGAGGAATTCCTGGAGCAACTTCCGGAAAAAAATCCCGGAGGAATTTCCGGAGGAATTCCCGGAGGAACTTCCGGAATAACTTGCGGGGGAATTCCCGAAGGAACTTCCGGAAGAATTTCCGGAGGATGTTTCGGAGGAATTTCCGGAGG
This sequence comes from Armigeres subalbatus, assembly GCF_024139115.2. Taxonomy (NCBI): domain Eukaryota; kingdom Metazoa; phylum Arthropoda; class Insecta; order Diptera; family Culicidae; genus Armigeres; species Armigeres subalbatus. The sequence continues at coordinate 25,890,891 of NC_085141.1, forward strand.
ATCTTCCGGAGGAATTCCCGGAGGATCTTCCGGAGGAACTTCCGAAGGAATTTATTCCTGGAGGAACTTCCGATGGAATTCCTGGAGGAACCACCGAAGGAATTCCTGGAGGAACTTCCGAAGGAATTCCTGGAGGAACTTCCGAAGGAATTCTTGGAGGAACTTCCGAAGGAATTCCTGGAGGAACTTCCGAAGGAATTCCTGGAGGAACTTCCGAAGGAATTCCTGGAGGAACTTCCGAAGGAATTCCTGGAGGAACTTCCGAAGGAATTCCTGGAGGAACTTCCGAAGGAATTCCTGGAGGAACTTCCGAAGAAATTCCTGGAGGAACTTCCGAAGGAATTCCTGGAGGAACTTCCGAAGGAATTCCTGGAGGAACTTCCGAAGGAATTCCTGGAGGAACTTCCGAAGGAATTCCTGGAGGAACTTCCGAAGGAATTCCTGGAGGAACTTCCGAAGGAATTCCTGGAGGAACTTCCGAAGGAATTCCTGGAGGAACTTCCGAAGGAATTCCTGGAGGAACTTCCGAAGGAATTCCTGGAGGAACTTCCGAAGGAATTCCTGGAGGAACTTCCGAAGGAATTCCTGGAGGAACTTCCGAAGGAATTCCTGGAGGAACTTCCGAAGGAATTCCTGGAGGAACTTCCGAAGGAATTCCTGGAGGAACTTCCGAAGGAATTCTTGGAGGAACTTCCGAAGGAATTCCTGGAGAAACTTCCGAAGGAATTCCTGGAGGAACTTCCGAAAGAATTCCTGGAGGAACTTTCAAACGAATTCCGGGAGGCACTTTCGAAGGAATTCCTGGAGGAATTTTCGAAGAAATTCTTGGAGGAACTTCCGAAGGAATTCCTGGAGGAACTTCCGAAGGAATTCCTGGAGGAACTTCCGAAGGAATTCCTGTAGGAACTTCCGAAGGAATTTCTGGAGAAACTTCCGAAGGAATTTCTGGAGAAACTTCCGAAGGAATTCCTGGAGGAATTCCCGAAGGAATTCTTGGAGGAACTTCCGAAGGAATTCCTGGAGGAACTTCCGAAGGAATACCTGGTGGAACTTCCGAATGAACTACCGAAGGAATTCCTGGAAGACCATCCGAAGGAATTCCTGGAGGAACTTCCGAAGGAATTCTTCGAGGAGCTTCCGAAGGAATTCCTGGAGGAACTTTCAAAGGAATTCCCGGAGGAACTTCCGAGGGATTTGCTGGAGGAACTCCCGAACGAATTCCTGGAGGAACTTCCGAAGGAATTCCTTTAGGAACTTACTTTATTTTTCTTGTTAGTCTTATCTATCTTATTTGTATCATTTGTCTTATTTGTCTTATTTGTCGTATTTGTCTTATTTATCTCATTTGTCTTATTTATCTTATTTACACCAGCACCACTGTTGTCACCCAAATATTTTCCAAAGCTCGTGTGGAAACCTTGTACAGAAATCCTCTGATGATATTTTCTAATGTTGTTCTAGAAACGGCTCATGTTTTCATTTTCCATAACCAGCTGGAGTTTGTTTATTTTGATTTCCTCATTGCGTGATTGGTCGGCGCTGTTGCTGTTCTCTCGCCGAACCACTGCATGAGTGATAAATTTCTTCCGCATTGTTGCAAATTCCTTATGTTCTCCGTTTACGGCAAATTCTCAAGCAATTGTAAACTGCATAATGATGAAATCATTTTGGCGACACTGACAGCGTCATTCTGGCGGGCTGAATTGGGCAATTTTCTCTCTGAGAGAGTGCTACCACGTGCTTTTTTAACGGAAAACCTTTCCCTCAGACCTTAAACCGCTCTTTGCGGAATCCCAATCAAAATGGCTCGCGCGCAGGAAAGCAGCTTTCTTTCATTCTATAAATTAAGCCCGTAAATTTGAATGGATAGAATCACTTACAGAAACCAAGATTCCACGCCAAACGCCGATGCCACCAAAACAGTCCATTTTCACAATTGAACCCTTCTTTTCAGAAAATGCTGGTATTGAGAAGAACCAATTTTCTTTCCCCAATGCGACCATAATTTGTAATAAATTTTCAGCATCGCCACTGGCGCGCGGGATTGCAACAGTGCTATTTTCGTAGTCAACCCTTTCTTCATATAAAATGCTGGTTCGTTGAGGTTGAATGATCTGCAGCAACACACCGAGCACCACCACCAATGCGATGGATTTCCGTTGAAAATGTTACCAGCGCCTTCGTGATGCTGTGTCCGTTCCGGTGTGATCGCTTTGATGCGTCCGCTCTGTGTGAAATCTTGAAATCTTGAGGATTAGATCCAAACCCGATTAGAATATAATCCGACCACTACCTCGTTGCAGTATGCCTGCGCTCAAAACTCTCGACGGTGTACAACACGCGTCGAAGTCGGACGCCGCGGCTTAATATTGGGCGGCTACAAGACGGTAGACTAGCCCAAGAATACGCGCAGCAGCTGGAAGTGGCACTCCCAACGGAAGAGCAGCTAGGTGCAGCGTCTCTTGAAGATGGCTGGAGAGATATTCGATCCGCCATTGGTAGCACCGCAACCACTGCACTTGGCACGGTGCCCCCGGATCAGAGAAACGACTGGTATGACGGCGAATGTGAGCAGTTAGTAGAAGAGAAGAATGCAGCATGGGCGAGATTGCTGCAACCCCGCACGAGGGCGAACGAGGCACGATAAAAACAGGCGCGGAACAGACAAAACACGATTTTCCGGAGGAAAAAGCGTCAGCAGGAAGATCGAGACCGTGAAGAGACGGAGCAACTGTACCGCGCTAATAACACACGAAAGTTCTATGAGAAGTTGAACCGTTCACGCAAGGGCCACGTGCGAAAGCCTGATATGTGTAAGGACATAAACGGGAACCTTCTTACGAACGAGCGTGAGGTGATCCAAAGGTGGCGGCAGCACTACGAAGAGCACCTGAATGGCGATGTGGCAGACGAAGATGGCGGTACACACTGGTTCAGAAGCCCCCAAAACGTGCGTTTTTTAGTTTTCGACCTGAAAACTACATTTTAGAGTCATGATGTCTTCAGAAGAGTTGAAGGATGTTTCCTGGGCTTTCTTTTGATAAGAAAATTTCAATGATCTATCCACCTTAAAGGGCGGTATGGAATACACAATTTACGCAGATGTACAAAAGCAGTGCTTGTTCTCTGCAATGAATGTGAATTGGAACATCTTTTCTGAAGACACAATATTGGACAAACGGTTTTGTAAGGAATTAGAGCACGTTTTGTATGAATGACCCCCAAAAATCATATTTTGAGCATAACTTTTTTGGGAATTGATTTTAGCACTATGGTTTATTCTAGAAAGTTGTGCATAATGACAAAAAACATGTTTGTCTAGAAGACTACTTTGATCTATCTTGAAACCTGTCAAAGTTATTAAGAAATCTTTAGAAAAAATAGTCAATTTTCACATCAACACACCATGAAAAGCGGCAAGAGGCGGCAAACCAAACAGCCACCATCTGAAAGATTCGGTTTTAAGCTACAGAATGCACAATGTTTTGTTTTGTTCCGTCGTGTTCCACTATTGTTTTGAATCAACTTAAAATAGTCCTTAATGTACGTTTTTCAGTACAACTGTTATGTAAACGATTAAAAAGTGGCTAACATGATAAGTTATTTATTGCATGGTTACAATCTCGACAAATGACAGCCATTCGTCTTAAATGTGGCTGTTTCGTCAATTTATTTGCTTCGCGGATGACATGGACATTGTCGGCCGAACATTTGCAAAGGTGGCAGAACTGTACACCCGCCTGAAACGTGAAGCAACAAAAGTTGGACTGGTGGTGAATGCGTCAAAGACAAAGTACATGCTTGTGGGCGGAACCGAGCGCGAAAGGGCCCGCCTGGGAAGCAGTGTTACGATAGACGGGGATACCTTCGAGGTGGTCGAGGAATTCGTCTACCTCGGATCCTTGCTAACGGCTGACAACAACGTTAGTCGTGAAATACGAAGGCGCATCATCTGTGGAAGTCGGGCCTACTACGGGCTCCAGAAGAAACTGCGGTCGAAAAAGATTCGCCACCGCACCAAATGTGTCATGTACAAGACGCTTATAAAACCGGTTGTCCTCTACGGACATGAAACATGGACAATGCTCGAGGAGGACTTGCAAGCACTCGGGGTATTCGAGAGACGGGTGCTTAGGACCATCTTTGGCGGTGTGCAAGAAGACGATGTGTGGCGGCGAAGAATGAACCATAGCTCGCCCAACTATACGGCGAACCCAGTATCCAGAAGGTAGCTAAAGCCGGAAGGGTACGATGGGCAGGACATGTTGAAAGAATGCCGGACAGCAACCCTGCAAAGATGGTGTTCGCTTCCGATCCGGCAGGTACGAGACGGCGTGGAGTGCAGCGAGCGAGATGGGCAGACCAGGTGCAAAACGACTTGGCGAGCGTGGGGCGTATCCGAGGATGGAGAGATGCGGCCTCGAACCGTGTATTGTGGCGTCAAATTGTTGATTCAGTGTTATCTGTTTAGATGTAAACTAAATAAATGAATAGCCGTATATTGGCTTTACACCGAGGATAAAACCCAGCCTCCTTCACTATGGTATTGCATCAGAAGACCAAAAGCTTTGGGAACTATTTTATTCATTGGTAGTGTCTAAATTTTCGTTTTGTATTCGTAACGCAGTCGTGTTATAATTGACCTAAACAGTTTTAAGTTAACTCAATTTAATGCGATTATTAGTGTTAGCAAAGTTTAAAATAGCGAAGTCGAAATGCGTAAGTTCTTCGGAAGCCCAAAATTATTTTTGAAAATTCAATCGGTTTGATAGAAACGACGTCAGAATCGAATACGAAATTATTACTTTTACATGCCTCCAGATTTATTTTCAAAAAAATAAAATAATAGGAGATACCTCAAGCTATGCAAACGTCTAAAGGGGTACCACTGAAGGAAAAGATTGAGAACGGCTGATTTAGCAGAATAGGTCGTTCGGCCGAATATGTCATTTGGCTTCACTTCTCACTCATAATTTCTAACTTTTCATTTCTCTCTTTTTGCAGTGATAAATTAAAAATGATGATTGAGAAATGAGATGTGAGACGTCAAATGACCTATTTGGTAGAATTATATATTCGGTCGGTTGTAGTGGCTTTGATTTGTAAGTTATTTTTATTTTTTATTTTTTGGTTATCGCATGTAGGTACGATACTGGGCCGTAATGGTTCACGTTCGCAAACAACAAATCCCATAGATTTCAGGTTATCATAACTTCTTTCTATGGATGATTACTGATCTATCCGATTAATTAAATTGAACTTCTCGAACAAAACTGAAAACAATTAGAGATTTCTATTATCCAAAACCCTCTATGAAAAAGTGTATTAATTTTCGTTAGCTAGGTCAGTCTATCATAGTTTGCATATACATATAGCAAACATCTGGCGTTGGCGTTTTCGATTATCGCAGCGCGAACGCATCTCACTCTCACTCAGCCCACTCCGCCCGGTTGTTGATGCCAACGCCACACCACTTTCGGCGCGGTTGATGGGACCATTGCAGCGTAAGCGTTGAATTTCCCACCACGCATCACCGGCCCGGCACTACTGTGTTCTGCTGCATGCAATTGGATCGCATCTCCTCGCCCATCATCGTGGGAGTATTTGCTCCAAATTACACAGCACACGTGCCACCCTCCGTGATTGCTGCGCGGATCTGCCGAACGCGGGCGACGACGAGCACTTTGATTAGTACCCATGACTGACAGCGCGCGGTTGATGATGACGGGCGGTTCTATAGGAAGTGGACGGATGGAGACCGTTCCACCGGGGAAGTATATTATGCGTGTTTTGATTGATTAAAAGAATCAGAGAGTGCACGATGATGCGCACTAATTGGTCACTGATGCTGGGAGGCGTCGAATGAATCACTAAACAGCTTTGCACACACGATTTGGACCCTGGATTACTTACTGGAAGGAAAATAATTACACATTGTTTAATGCAAAGTTTTAAAACGAAAAACGCACTAACCAATTGTGAAAGCTGCTTTAGGGGAGATGCTTTTTACCGGAGCTATATAATGAAGCGAATTCTGATAGGTCAGTAGATATTGTGCGAGATCTCCGAGGAGGAGTAGCGTAGTAAGAGTTCTCGGAACGGGAAGTTTAACAACGTGTGTTGATAAAATCCATTGAAGCTGCTCGTGTTTCGCTTATCTGGGCTTTTCGGACAAAAACGGTTGTGAAGATGTTTGGCGTAGCCAAATGTAAGCAAACAACAACAAAATTGGATATTGAACGTCATATTTTTATTCCATCAAATGTTTCAAGATCTTGTTCCAAATTGTTGCCAAAAACTATTTAAATTAAAGAGATAATTAGCATAATCATTCAAATTTTAGTCAAATGCTCTCATACGTTTTCGACAAAAAAGGAGCCTTTTATATTCTGTGGCATGTGTAGTTCAAAAAAAAAATTCCCATTCTGTTACTGGTATTGTAATGAGATAATATTAATTTTCTGTCGATGAGTAGAGATGAGATGAACAATTGATATGCAGTATCCTTGAGTGAGCATCAGTCTTCGTGTCGGTCTATGAGGTGAACACCCTTCAGTGACGTGTAGTTTACAAATTTGTGTGTCAATAAGTATCCGCATGATTTTCCAAAAGCGTTGATTAATGCATTTGCGTGTTCAGAAGTGCCTGTGAGGCTCAACAAGTATTCCTGCGTGCCCGTGAATATACGTTAGAGTCCGTTGTTGCTGATATTCTTTCGAACGATTCTCTGAGCATCCACGATAAATATAGATATCGCTATTTAACTTTCGTGTAGTGAATTTTAAAAATTCGGAGTAGTCAACCGGTCGATAAAATCGCGATAAGATGCAGCTGGAAAGGTCTCAATAAAACGCATCTGAATTCCAATAGCTTATTCAAATCTGAATAAGAGCGAAATTAGAATCACTTGAGAATCGAAAAATATGCAAGGAATTTATTTATTAAAATAATTTGGATTGAAACAATTTTAATCTGAAGCCAAATGGTTTGCAATCATATTTTGATCTGATTTTGATTTGGATTTAGGCAAATCTGATATGATTCAAATCTGATTTATTTCTATTTGATTAAAATTTGATTCTGGCTCCCAATTATGAATTGATTCTCACTTGATTCAAAACATGTAAAGGTCTTCTCATGTGCAAAAACCGTGGAAGGTGTCGATAGTAACAATCTGGAGGCAGCAGCAGCATATTGGCATGACGCCGAAATCAATATCAGCCAATAGCGATGTAGATCGGAAAAGTAATTTTTTTCCGCCCGCATTTTTTAGGATTTTTTTCCTTCGAAAAAATATTATGAACTATTTTAAACTTTGCCAACACTAATAATCGTATCAAATTGAGTTAACTTCAAACTGTTTAAGTTTAATTATAACACGACTGCGTTACGAATACAAAACGAAAATTTAGACACTACCAATGTGTCAGCTGCTAAGAATTTTGATAGAACTTTTGAGAATTGAGGATCTTGGAATTTCAATTAAGAAACAGAGATTATAATGCTGTGATGTGCATGCAGGGCTTCCATAGCTCAGCAAAATTATACATAGCTACAAAGCCGATCATGGGGTTGAACACAAAAGTAGAGGTAAAGACCAGATCAATTAGAAATGGGGCACTTTCGAATGCGTGTATTTTTTTAATCTTTTCGTTCAGTCGAAAATTTTTCTAAAAATGGAACAAAGCCTGTATTATTTTTCCATATAAACAACTGAATTAACTACTGCATCGTTATTTTAAAGAAATTCTCTCAATTTTATGTTGATGCCGCTTGTCAGTCGGCGCACACCTTCTTCAGTCATGATTTTGGCTTGCTGACTCCACCAATTCTTCATACGGCCAATATCAGTGATAACTGCTCCCTTCATCTTCAGTTTCTGGTTAATAATCACCCAAAATTTAAAAAATGCAATTTTGAAAGGAAGCTGTTGTATTTTCATGACAAATTATTTGATTTTTTACGAGAATTTCACCAAAACTACAACTAAAAATCCTCTATAATTTCCACCGCAAATTATTCGGAAAAGTCTTTGGAATGTCTATAATTTTTTTAAATTTCCTCAGGAAACTGTTTCAAATCTGCAAGAACGTAGAAAACCATTCTTAAATTCCACGGGAAATATTTCGGAATGTCCATTAAAACATAAAATTACCTCGGGAAATAATTCTAAATTTTCACGGAAATTTATTCGGAATATTAACGGGAATAGTTTTGGACTTCTTGAGATTTCAACGGCTGATTATTGAATGGTATACTGCATGGAACTTTCAAGAAAAGCATCGGAATTTTCACGGAGAGTTCTTTGAAATATTACCGGGAAGCTTTAAAGATTATTATCGGGATCTTCTTCGAAAATTTCCACGAAAAACTTATTGGAATGTAGACTTGGCATTCTCGGGATTTCAACTCGAAATTTTTCGAAATTTTTCGAAATTCTAAAAATTCTCTGTTTTTCTACAAATTTGAACCAGCGGTGGAGAATTATGAGTCAGATGGGTGACATATTTTAAGCAGTGGCGCGCCGATGCAAAAGTGTCGGCAACGGTGGTGCACACCTCTAGGAGGATTCAACAGAAATTAAATTAATTGACTTTCAGATTTGGTTTCAGGAGCTATGGACAGAGGATTCAATTTGATTTCGATTTTGATTGTCCAATCACATATGATATTTTGTAAAATTTGGAAAAGTCTACGTAGACTTCAAGAGGGTGAGGGTCTACGTCTACGTGGTTTGTGGGCAGCCCCTTTGTGCAATTTTTATCCTGATGATGATCCATAATTTCGTTTATATGATCCATAATTTTGATAATGTGATCCATAATGCTTGGAAAGAAGGCCAATGAAACTATATCAATTGATACACACATTTTATAAAATCTATGGATCATTTATCAAAATTTATGGATCATATCACCAAAACTATGGATCATTTAAACAAAGTTATGGATCAAATGGCCAGAATTATGGATCATTTTACTGAAACTATGGATGATCATCACGATTCAAATTGCGCAAATTTTAGATTTTATGGATCACAATATACGTTTTTTAGATCATTTTCCAAAGATTCATGGATCACTTGCAATATGTTCATGTGAAAATAGCAAAAATTGTATTGTTTTTCTTGACCATGTTAATGGAACATATTTCCCTATTAATTGCTAAATTTTAGCTTAGTTATGGATCGAAAAATTCTTTATGGAATCTCGTGAACTATTTTATGGATTTATGGTAGCGTTTTATGGAACATTCAGATGGATCGGTCGTTATGGATCGTTTTCCCTTTTCTTTATGGATCCGTCATTATTGTTTATATGCAAAAATAAGTTTTGCCCATTGACAGGTTAGGCCAGGTTAGGACATATCAATTCCTAGAGGTCACTTTCGAGTTCCTGATCGCAACATTATGACATATGATGTGTCCTAAGCAAGGAATGCAATTGTAGCTGAAAAATGCAAAAAACACGCAACAAAAGAGAATAGCGACAACTCTTTGTCCCCATCTGCAGAGGATAAAGACAATGTTGCTCTCCATTTTATTTGAAACAAACCTAGAGAGGAAATTGTTGAGAACTTTTCAAACTGCGAACTTGTATATTTCAAAGTAAAATACAAATCATGTCAACAGATGGTTAAGTTTATGTCTAAACATTGATAACTGATACTTTATTTAACCAAAAACGTCATCGAAGACCGATGACTTTTCAAAATGCTGGGGATCATTGTCCTATTCTGTTCCAGTTTTGGACAAACGCTTATTTGAAGGTTGAGTTTGTTCCAACATTTACAAAAGAGGACAATGTTGTTGCCATTGGCAATGTTGATATTTTACATTCCTTGGTCCTAAGTCATATTTGGAATTTTATTCCAATTTGGCCATTTGTTTTCTGAGGGAAAATTATACAATACTTTGTACATCAAAGGAGTAGAAACAATCATTCATATCAATTAATGTGTTTATTTGATACAGAATATCCTCAATTATAGCACTGTTTGTAACACTAATTGTATTTTATATATAATGGCTACTTAGCATGTAATTAGTGAAACGAATATTTTATTTGCTTTAATAAAAAAATAAGAAAATTCCCATAAAGAAATATAAAAAAGCAATCAAACTGTGCGTTTTTTCCATCCCCTTCTTTAAAAGCGTTTAAAGTTCATGTATTTTTTCATGTAGGGTAAATCACTACAGTAATCGTTCGCTAATTGGGGCACGACCTCACCCCAACTAGCGAATGCCGTTCGCTAATTGAGGCGTTTTGACAAGCGTCAATGTTGTTTACTTTTTGCATTGAACAAAGGAAAATTGAACGCGCCAGAAAATATAGATCCCGCGGAACAGGGAAACAAAACGTCATCGCGTTTTCGACATCACATTCTGACGTTTAGCTGCTTTTTAATTGGGTTTCGCCCCAATTAGCGAACCCCCAACTAAAAAGCACCCCAACTAGAAAAAAAGCCAATTAGCGAACGTTCACTGTACTTGGGCCTATGGACCCGATTCCCGGCTCACTGTACATAAAACTTATGATTTATACTGCTTGGAAGCCGTAGGTAAATAATGCTGAACTCACGCACTTCAATCTTTTCTATTCATGCGTATCACTAGAACTTAAATAAACATATTAGAATACATTTAAAAACGTATCCTGAAACCGAGCAAAAGATCACCTCGGTCCAAAAGCTTCTAGCCGTACCGTGCCAGGAGCCTTATTTTACTATTAAAATAATCCTTCATCGTTAATAGGAAAACTATCTAATACGTTGACGCTGTCATATATTATTCATAATTATGTTGAATTCAAAAAGTGAAATAAATATTTTTTTAAGTTTTTGGAAGAAATTTTGATGAGTGAATATATCTCGCTTTACTTTTCAAAGTAACATTTTTTTCAAGAATTAATTTGAATGGCGCAATCAACAGAACAACATCAAAGCAATTGATTGCAGTATTCAAATTAATTCATGAAAAAAATGTTTCTTAGGTCCTTTTGAAAAGTTAAGCAAGATATCTTCTCAAACAAATGAAAATTATTATTAATAATACTACACGGAGAAATACGAATACCCAAAAGTGGGTGTTTTTTCACCCACCTTCGAGATAAGTGGACTAACCCATAAGATGGGTAAAGTGGCTTTACCCATAAATGGGAAAAAGGCTTATACGTCAAAATAGATGTATATTTTTCACACATCTTCTCCCAGCGAAAAATTCCTTGAAATGGGTGAAAAATACCCATCTACAGTAAAATAATTTCGGCGCTGATTTCAAACATTAATTTAAACTATTAAATAATATTTATTTATTACATCTCTTTTAATGTTAAACATTACAGAAGCTTATGATTAATTATTCAACTAACAATCACTTCAAATGAACTAAAACAGATATTTATACATGGAGGTCCTTCGGTGCTCCAGCCGAGGTTCCAACTGCATGCAGGCTGCTTTAATCCTGAATCGTTTAGGTCTCCTAAAGGTCTCCTTAGGTTTCTCAACGATCCATAACGAAGTGATCTGCAAAATACAAAAAAAAAATGAATTTAGGTCAGAGCCATTTTGAAATGGATTCTTTACACTAATTCTATATTCTAATAACTTTCTCTACTGTGAAAACATTAAAATTTTACTTACCTTCGCTGTTTAGATAAGAGAATTCGTCCTTTGGAAAAAAATGTAATAAAATACTAATAATCAGCAGATGGGCAGATGAGCAAACCCGTAACCATGGTGGTTTTATTCAACCCATCGTCAACGCCACAACCACCGTCATCGGTTTAGTCCCTGAACGATGGACATTTGAGTGGGTACTTGAAGCAACTGATGGAAGATGTGCACATTTTTTCTCAAACGTGTACCGCCGTGAATCGCATATCTGTCCCATCTTTGCTGAGTTTCCTATTCATATGGGACAAATATGCGATTCACGGCAGTGTACTAGTGATAACGGCGATAAATGATACCGATGAGAAACTTTACGGATATTGCTACAGTTGCGATTCGCTAATTGGGCTATTTTCTCTCATATTCAACCAGGGGTGGCATTGCGTATCTCGATTCCAACATGTTTGGCATTACGGCTTTCGATTCACTCTCGAAAACGACTTAACGTTCGAGTATGCACGAGGAGGTACAAGAATAACGAGATATTTTGGCATTATGGATACTCGATAGCACACTGAAAAACGACTCAAGTCGAACGAAAAATGCTCGCCACCTTAACAGCTTTCGAATGTTTTTCGAGAGTCATTTTTTGCTTAAACTTTTTGATTATAGGAAAACTGCTCCTGAAGGGCTTCGATATTTATCCCATAAGAAACAAAGCAATGGAAAGAAACTTTGTATGTTTATAATTTTTTTGCAATTCCTGATCATAGTAACTGGTTTACAGTTGGTGTTTGAGTGATAAAACGGTAAGCATATGCGGTATTTCGAAAAATTTCGTTTCAGGTGGTTCGAAACGAAATTCCGCGGAATTTCGCGGAATTTGAGCATGGCGAAATCTGAATTATTGATTTCGTTTCGTTTCGTAAAATTACAAAAATTTCGCTTGCAAAAACTAGCTTATAACGAAATTTAACGGAATTCCGCGGAATTTCGAAACAAATTTAGACTTAAAGCATACTGTCTCGTAAGGTCGTGTGTTATCAAAAATTTTGGCTGCGCCGCTGAACAAAATCATAAAGCTGTTTTCTAAATGTTGTTATAATGTTATCATGTTATACAAACTTTTCTATTAACGCCTGCTAATTAATCCCATTCTGAATCGACAAATACATATTTAGTTTTCTTCTTTAAAACGTCTTCGGTGTTTCATTAGAAATGTCCACCAGAGAACGAAAAATATCTTCAACTATTCTATCCCATTTTTTTATCCTAAAGACCACTTTATATTTGAGATATCAGGCTCAGACTGTAAATATAATCAGATATGAATCAGATCAGTATAACTTTGTCAAAGAGGCAAAGCCATGGCGCGGATTCCTGAGGCTCTTGTAAAGTATTTTTTTATTAAAGGCCAGCTTCTTCACCCGTCCCGTTTTTTAGACTTTTTTATGCTGTCCCGTCGTAATCTACAAAAACCTCAATTTGTCCCGTTTCTTCATTGATTTTTCCAAAGAGCTCCAAAACATTATTCAAACAAATTCAATATTTTAGACAGGAATCTAAAGACAAATAGGTAAGGGGCCATCCAGAAACCACGTGGTCATATTTTTGAAGATTTTCAACCCCCCCCCTCCCCCCATGTGGTCTATCGTGGTCATTTGACAGACCCCCCCCTCCCCCCCTCTATGACCACGTGGTTTTTTCTCAAGTACAAAAATTAAAAAAAAAGCTTATGTAACTAAAACATATGGTTAAACCGATCAATTTTGAAGATGGACAATTTCAACTGATTCAAAATCAAACTGAACCCAGCATGGAAATTATAAATTTTCATGAATTCGAACATTTTGATGATGTTATCATGTTGTAATGTGTATCGGGTATTAGGATATCTAGAACTCGTACACCTTCGATGCATCAGGAGGATACAAAAAAATGTGGACACGCGAATATGTTATAAAAATTTCGAGAAAAATTTGTAATGGTTTAGAAATTTTCCAAAAAATCCCTATATTATAATTTTTTTTAATTTCTTTATCAGTAATTTTTTAAAAATAATTATAAAGTTTATCACTGAATATCCCTATAGATTTCTAAGAGTATTTGGGACCTTCCGTAGCTCTGGAGGTACTGGAAATTCTTAATATATATTAACCTCAGCGAAGCATCTGAACTGAACTCTTACAACAAAAAATTTATCAGAGAATCACAAAGTTAATATGTAATCTTAGAGATGCAAATAAAACCTCCTACTGTTGTTTCTTTTGAGTAGCATTCCTGTAGAAATTCCAGTTTTGCTTTCAGAATCATCAAATTAGTTTACATTCCAATATTCACAGGTATTAACAGGTTTCAGTATAAATTAAAAAAAAATAATCCATTTTTCAAAATCCTGGGCAACTTTAATGAATCTTCGAAGGAAATTCTTCTAAATTTCCAATGAAATTTTTTTTCGTTTTCCAAAAGAAATTTTTAGACATTTTCAGCAGTTTTTTTTAATTTCCAAAACAAATTATTCGGAATATGCCAAAATATTTCCGATGGAAATTCCTAAGATTTTCCAGTAGAAAATCGAAAAAAGTTCATCTGAAACACCAATAATGAATTTCCCGAGGAAATTTCGATGTTTTTACAAGTGAAAATAACGAAAAAAATGTACTTTTGAAGGAATTCCTTAAAACATTAAATCAAAATTTAAAGATTTTCTGATGTGGAAATTCCTTAAAATTTCTAAATCAATTCCTTTGCATCTTTGCATGGTAAAGATTAAAAGCAATGTTTAGCTGAACCTACAAAGAAATCAAAATGACTTCCCGAAGAAGAATGAATTCGATGAAATTTTGGAAGAATGTATGGTACAAATTAAAAAAACAAGAATCTCGAGAATTCTAAAGATTTATAATGCATAGACTCTTCCGTGGAAATTCTAAATAATGCCTCGGAAAAAAGTATTCCGAAAAATTTTCATTTCAAAATTCCAAATTTGAAAAAAAATCCAAAAACAAAAAATCATCGGAAATATCAAAGTGTTTCCTGTGGCATTGGCTGTTTAATATCTTTCGGAAATTCAGAAGAGTTTTTTTATTGAAAAATTTAGAAGTCTTCTTCTTCTTCTATGGCTCCATATTCCAACTGGAAGTTGGTCTGCTTTTCAACTTAGTATATTCTATTAGCATTTCCTTAGTTATAAATTGAAAGCTTTTATATGCCAGCCATTGCACGATTATATATCTTGTGTAGCTAGTACGATGGATACACTATACCTAGGATGTCGAGAATGTTTCCCACCCGAAAACATCCTAGACAGGAACGAGAATCGAACTCGTCATCTCCGGGTTGGCAACCCTACGCCTTTGCTCGCAAAGCTAACTGGAGACTGAACATTTTGAAGTGCACTCCTTAAAATGTTCGAAAAACTTCTTTTGGAAATAAAGAAGAATTTCTGGTGAAGATTCGAAAGAACTTGTGGTAGAAAATTTCATTAGAATGTATGAAAATTTGAACTTTTTTTTTCACCGAAAAATATATGTATTTCCCACGGGACTGTTTTGAATTTTCAGACAGAATTCACATGGAATTTTTTTCGGAGAGGAGATGTTTTGTTTTTTTTTTCATTAACAATTTAAAGCAAAATTTTTCAGGGAGAATTGTTCAAAAATCATTCTGAATGCCAGCACTTTATCAGGATTATATGAAGTTATGTCAAAGTTTTTACAGGAAATTTCTTTACTGGATTTTTCCTGAATATCCACAAGAAATTCTTTTGAAGTTTTTTTCTTGGATTATTGTAAAAACATGAATATTTTTTCAAATTTGTAGCTGCAGTCCGTTGATGCAAAAGTGTCGGCGGCGTGATGCCAAGAACCATGTGCGGCGGTTGCACGGCGCGGCGAATTTTTTTTATATTTTTCCATTTTTCCTTTCCAAATTTTTGTTGTGGAAATTGAGACTGAATCGCAACCTGTATTTTCGTTTATTTTTTTATGGAAAAAGGATCTAAGGCTAAGATGGTCAAATAGGGCAGATATGTATCGGCATTACGACCGACGCTGCGTTACCGGTTTTTCTCGATGTACACCTGCGTCTTTTTAACGCTGAGTTGAAAAGACGCTACGTGGGCATCGGCCCTAAGATGCGCTTTGCGTTTAATGATTAAATCATCAAATTTTAATGATTTGTATTTTTTACACCGCTATTGTTATTCACCAAAAGTTTTTCGTGTAAAAAAAACCACGTGGTTCGAGAGCAACACCCCCCCTCCCCCCATGTGGCTTATCGTGGTCATTTTCCAAGCCCCCCCCTCCCCCCATATATGACCACGTGGTTTCTGGACGGCCCCTAAGTTAATGACAACAGGTGGCAAAAAGAGATTTTTTCAAAAAGTTTCATATCAATGTTTTTTTTCTGCTAATTCCGAAGGCATTAAAATTTGCCAAATTTCATCAGCGGATTGAATCGGGGCGAATCGGGGCAAATTGAAACACTGCGTTATATTCCGACGTAAGCTATTTTTTCCGTATTAATAACAAAATGTATGTACTCAGTGAGACTCAAGAAGCACGAGGTTGTAAAGGGGACTATAATACTGTCAGGATTCGCATAAGAGTTCCATGTAAGTTTTTGACGATTTTGATTTTCTTTCAGAACTTAGCCTAAAATTGTCTCCTGTTTAAGACAAACTGATAAAATAGTAGGCTTTGTTCTAGAAATTTGAAAACAAATCCTATTTTTGTTGTCTCATCTTGATATTTACTCGCATAAAAATTTTCGGATTTCAGTCCTCACGTACTTTACAGATCAGGCTAGTTTACAAATCAGGTGCTTGTCTGCAAATTTCGCCACGATTTGTTTTACTTTCGACGACGAAATTGCGCCTTTTTGAATGCACATGAGAACAAAATAAATGGACAAGATTTCCGAGGTGTAAGGCTACATGTAGTATCATTTGAATCTATTTCGATCAAAAAGGACCGTTAATTGATTGGATTTGTCATTCATTCGTATGCGCCAACCATATTGATGGAAATAATTAAAATTACATTTTATTCATGTGCTTTGCTTGTTATTCTTATCTGCAGATTTTTCCTGACTTATATTCATGAAAAAGGGTTTTAGCACGAGAAATTAATAATCCCACTCTGTTCGCATTACTCTGACTATTTTTTTTTATTTTCAATTGGCGATTCCCGTCAAAAATTGCTTTCGTTTCAATGTCTCAATCGATTCTTTGGCTGTTTTAAGCCTAATTTTCCCAAAGAACTCATATTTTTAAGCCTGAAAGCCTGAAAAACTATTTAAAAAAATTTTTTTTTTAATCACAAGCAAAAAAAGTGCTGCACGTGTGAACCGCCCTGAAAAATACACTCGATTTTCGTTCAAAATCGAGCAAATGTTAGGCTAATATTTAAAAATAGCACTTTTTTATTTCTGTTTTAAATTTAAAAAATACTTAAAGGCGTCAATAATATAGGTTCATAGAACCGATGGAGCGAATAAAAAAAAATGACGGGAAAATTCAACTGTTCAGAATTGGAAAAGTTTTTGATATTGGTCAGTGATAAAATCCTTAATGTATGTGTTAATGTAGAGTAGATCAAAATAAAATTTCAAAATTCCATATTTGTTTTAAAATATTTAAAAATGCGTATTTTTTTGTTTCTTCGTGTTTTTGTTCTCGCCCCTTTGAACAGTGAAATATTTGTAGTTCAGCATTTTACCCCAACTAACCTAATACAATAGAAAGTTATGGTGGTGAGTAGTTCACTATAAAAATTTTATCCAACTTCTAACACGAAAAATTAAAATTGAGCCCATAAATTTTGAATTTCCACTGCTCTTGAATATTGTCACAAGTTTTTTGACTCCCGTTGTGCAAACGCGTTTGTCCAATTTTTTCACCGAAATGATCTGGTCAGCCTACCTAATCCTAAATTGACTGTAAGGGCATGACCGGCTCATACTGTCCATAGCTGTTGTTTCTTGCACTCAATTGAAGTCGGTTGAGGATAAAAATTTGACAACCATTTTTGCATGCCTCATATGCACAAACACATACAAGGACAAACAGACAATAGCTTGGTTCGTCGAGTTGGTTGTACATAAGTCTCCGGTCTCCGAGCCTCCTTGAAAAAGGTTGAATTGTGAAGGAAATTATATCCTTTTTTTACATGCTTTTGTATGAAAAAGGAAAAAATATTTTTTCATACCTGGCAAACTGTAGTCGTTCAAATTTTGCGATCGCATTTCTGAAACACAATCTGAAAGACATATTTTCGTGCATTTTGGAAAGGTGCAGAGGATTCGTCTAGTGAGCAAATGTATGTTAATAACATTTCTCTATCTGCGTATACTTTCTTCGTATATTTTGGTTTTGATTTAGCTCAATGCCATAAAACCACGCCGATAAATGAATATGAAGTATGCTTCAGCATAATCACATTAGTCTTAAATAAAATAAGGTTTTAAATAGAATTTGAATTAGAATACAAAATGAATCCCATAATTCATAATTTTTTATATACATACTTACTGATATAAAACTGAACTGATATAAAATTGATCAAATTCGGGAGAACCCACTCCACGATGAATTCCTTTGAAAGTGGCGCAAATGCTGAGGTATTGCCTTATCGTCAATGGTAAACGGGAAAACGGCGATTTATCACAGACTGCTTCTTCTGTGACTATAATTCTATTGGTCGCAAAGCAGTTATTTGACCTTTAGAAAATGAATTCAGAATTGCGTACATAATGTACATAATGTAATAAAAATTCCGCGGAAAAAAAATCAAAATTTCGTTTCGTTTCGAAAAATTTCGAATTAAATGGACGTTGATTTCGTATCGTTTCGAAGTCTCGAAAGTAAATATATATTTCGTTTCGTCTCGTTTCGAATCAACACAAACATTTTAAATTTCGTTTCGTTTCGTTTCGTTAGGAAAAAATGTCTTATCGCATACCCTTATAAAACGGCCTACTTTTCATTACAAATACAATGGGTGCTTTAATGAACATTATGCAACTCAAATGGGTTGCATAATATCCATTATAGAACTCATTTCGGTGCTATAATGAAAAACCAGCATTAGAACAATAGTTATATGACCAGATTTAGTTCAATTAACTTGGGTGAGTGTTCAAACAGTGTATTCTCTGTGTCACGTAATTAATTAAATACACTGGATTTTGTTTTTACGCGATTTACATTTTCTCAATTTTCCACTCATCCTAAATGTTTAACGTATATTAATTATCATGTGATTTTTCTTTGATTTATTCTGGATTTTTTGAAACATGTTGCGAAGAGTTTGGTGGCGAATTGAAGTCACACGATCAAAAATACGAGCGAAAAAAAATCGTGTAAAAACAAAATCCTGTGTAATTTAATGGACATGACATCAAATTTTCTAAAAGCAGGTTTATCTATCGCTCTATGGTCTGTCGAACATACAATGTGGCACGATAACATGGAATATGTTTGTTTTATGCAGCAGCATGACAGTTTGGAAAGATTGATCATGTGAAGTAAATACAATTGTACCATTTTGGTACAGATTTATCACATTAAAGCCCTGTTTTCGTCATTGCAAAAAATAGCGTGTGCAACTCGTTGCAAAACTCGATTTTTTCAGCACTCGTAGTATTTATCCAACTTGGCAAGCCTCGTTTGATAAACGTACAACTCGTGCTGAAAAAATCATCTTTTTGCAACTAGTTGCACAAACTACTATTGTGATTTTTTTCAACAGTGAGCATGTTGACAGAAAGAAATGTATATATGTTCAGTGCGATGGAGATCGGATCAGTTCCCCTATGTGTTATTATTTCTGTACGTGAAAAGAGGGGACAGCAGGGACTATGTTTTTAGAAATACGAATACCCAAAAGTGGGTGTTTTTTCACCCACCTTCGAGATAAGTGGACTAACCCATAAGATGGGTAAAGTGGCTTTACCCATAAATGGGAAAAAGGCTTATACGTCAAAATAGATGTATATTTTTCACACATCTTCTCGCAGCGAAAAATTCCTTGAAATGGGTGAAAAATACCCATCTACAGTAAAATAATTTCGGCGCTGATTTCAAAGATTAATTAAATTTTTAACAGTATTAAACGTATTAAATAATATTTATTTATTACATCTCATCTCTCTATAAACATTACACAAGCTTATGATTAATTATTCTACTAACAATCACTTCAAATGAACTAAAACAGATATTTATACATGGAGGTCCTTCGGTGCTCCAGCCGAGGTTCCAACTGCATCCAGGCTGCTGTAATCCTGAATCGTTTAGGTCTCCTAAAGGTCTCCTTAGGTTTCTCAACGATCCATAACGAAGTGATCTGCAAAATACAAAAAAATGAATTTAGGTCGGAGCCATTTTGAAATGGATTCTTTACACTAATTCTATATTCTAATAACTTTCTCTACTGTGAAAACATTAAAATTTTACTTACCTTCGCTGTTTAGATAAGAGAATTCGTCCTTTGAAAAAATGTAATAAAATACTAATAATCAGCAGATGGGCAGAACCTCGGGCAGAACAAACTAAAGATGCAATTCTGAACAAAAAACTGCCAACTATTTTTTCACTCAGAAACGGTTGAAAAACACCCACTTCGTGGAACTGTTAGAAGATGGGCACTTTCCACCCATTTGGCAAATTTTGAAAACACCCACCTTTTGACAGCTTCATATATATTCCAAAGGTGGGTGATTTTAAAACATTTAATGGGTATTCCCAAATCTCCGTGTATCTGGCATCTGGTTGTCGTGGCACGTGCTTATTTTTGTTTACATCTCATTTCCTTTTTTTTTGTTAAATATCTTGGCTGTGCATATGCACAGCACATGTTTCGAAATGGACAAATTGATATGAAATTTGCGAAAAAGAATCCACGTGTCTTGGAGGTTGTGTGACCTTTTTTTAAACATGTTGGCATTCCAAGTAGTTCTTGTTGTTGTCGTGATTCCCAGGTAGTCTATGAACTCCTTACTGTCAAGGTCTTCGGATCAATCTCCGCAATGGAGATAGTTTTTGAAGAATAAACAAGTTGCGTAACCCTTTCTTGGTACAGTAATATCCCGATTTTATCACCGCTTGATGATTTTTGGGATGATAAAATAGATAATATGACAAAATCGTTTTTATTTTCAATTTTTTAATTTGTTTCGCAAATATGAATCAATTAATGCCTCGAAAAGGCAACATACTTGAATGGAACCCGTAATTTCTTGTCGAAGAGACTTACAAACTTCTTGACAGGCACCCAGAAACGATTGATAATGAGCACTGAGGAAAATGGAGGTATGATTTCCAATCAAACGCCTTATGAAAATTTGCCACAAGGAATCGGTATGAATTTTAATATGTTGCCTTATGAATGATGATTTTCATTTAAAAAAAAGTAAAGTGCGGCAGACTGGGTTCAAACCATGGACGTCGAGGTCGGGAGGCCGGTATGTAGACCACACGCCCATCGACGCTTGAATACTCGAGAAGGTAACTGCGTATAAGAAGCACTGTTGTTGGAATAATCGGTCGAAGATTCATAAGGCGCCAGTTATGAATTTCGATAGTCCAGTTCGCTGACTGAGCTACAGGCGGTTTGCGGCATTATTTTAAAAAAAAATTAAAACGACTAAAATTCTCAAAAAATATTGGGGTGATAAAATTTGATCGAAAACGTGATAAAATCGGGGGTAGACAAAATCAGGGGTTGACAAAATCGAGGAGTGACAAAATCGGGTTAATACTGTATATGTTCGCATTTCATGTAGTGCTTTTTATTGTCATGGGTTCGAAATAGTCTACGAACTCCGTAAAGTCAAGGTCTGTAGATCAACATCCATAGAGGAGGCAGTTGTTGAGGAATAGGCAAGTTGTGTGACCGCTTCTTGTTATATGATTGCATGAATAGTTCTTATTGTTATCATTGGTTCCATGTAGCCAACGAACTTCATAGAGTCTAGACCTGCTGATGAACCTCCGTGATGGAGCCAATAATTGAAAAAAAAAATAACAAGTTGTGCATCCTCATCTGAGTGAATGTATGCATTCCAAGTAGTTTTTGTCTCTGCCATGGTACTAAATAGGTAGTCTTTGAACTTCATACATTAATGATCTGCAGATCGACCCCTGAGGCTATTGGTATATGTTTGCATTTCAAGTAGTTCAAGTTGTTGTTATTAGCTCTAGGCGGTTAATGAAGAATAAACAAGATGTGAAACCTCATCTTGATATATTTGCATTCCTAGTAGCTCTTGTTGTCATGGGTTCCAGGTAGTATACAATTTTCATTCATATTCCTAATACGAAGCTGTTTATTCTTTGGAAATGCGAAATGTGAATAAATTGGAACAAGACAACTTCACACTGAGAACGTTAGGGAGAATAACGGGCTAATATCGCAAAGACCTCTTACTATATTTAAATTAGATTAAAGACCATTTAGTTTTTCGTGTAAGCCTAGAAGTCTTACTCCATAAATCTCTAGGATGGCCATTAGCATATGCCATGAACGCATTTTATTCATGGACCACAACGGACAAATACTAAATTTAAAATGGCTGATATATCTCTGATTAAGCATGTTTATCCTAATGCCTTACTTCAGGATGACCATCAACATTTGGAAAGGGCAAACTCTATTCTATGTACCATAAAGGGCATGTATAACTTTTCAATTACCATTTACCACTTTTGAAACAAGCCAAAAGATCTCTGGTTACGCGTGTAGATCTTAAGGCCTTACTCCGGGGTTTTCTTGAATGACCATGAACTTATGCAATGAAGCCGTTCTATTCTATGTATCACAAAACCAGGTCCAAGCTCCAGGAAGTTCTCGAAAAACTTTAAATACTTGAAAACGATGATGAACGTCTTACTGTGCGTCATCAGGGATCTGCACCACTTATGACTTCTTGCTTTCTTGGCGTACCAAGAACATCTTAAGGCCTCAGCACTCAAACAATTGGACGATCATGATAACGAAAACATTTTGGACGACCCTAATAGCGAAATTGGTAAAAGACACATCTTAAGACTAAAAGTAAATATCAAACTTTGCTTACCCAAGAGCTGGCAAACTTTTTACGCTCCTCTTTTTATGTTCTGATTCCATTAACGCTCCCCCCTTTTGGGCGCAAAAAGAGGTTTTGCAGTACCCTGATTTCTTTATTGGCAATTTCCTAATTGTTTATGGAAAATTTCTATTTTTTATGGAAATTTTATTTTGCTGCCTTATTCAAACCTTCATTTTCTATGCTCAGTAGACCCTTTAAACTGTTCTTGTCTTCCTTTTTCTTCTGTTTACTTGGATCTGTTACAGCACATCCATTCCATTCAGGTTTCCTAGATTCTCCAGATAATGTATATTCATCATGGAATGCAGGACGTTTTCCGTGACGCCTGACAATGTGGGACTGTCTCGCATAATCCGGGACGTCTGGTCACTTCACCCTAAGGAAAACAAAATGCAACATTTAACGTTCAAACAACAAACGAAATCTTACCTAAAAGCTAGTTCAGCTAAAAAGTTCAGAGCTTTTTAGTGAAATGTCTTCAACTTGTCATAAGACGAGTTTGTACCATCCCATTTAATTCCGCAACTTGATTGTACCTTGACGGATACGTATTTCGACCACAACAGTAAGGTCTCGTACTTGACTCGACTAAGTCGAAGCCAACAAGATGTTACTTTCATGCCCAACATTCATGGAAGTCGAGAGAAGTTCCAATCCGAAACTTTCCTAGACCGAACCGGGTATCGAACCCAGGTGGCTGGGTCAGCATGGTCTTGCTTTATAGCCGCGCATTTTACCGCTTATTAGACCTTATTTCCATTGAACTCTGAACTTAAATTCTGATTATACTCTGAAATCATGTCAAATCAAATTAGAATTATCCGCGTCCCATAACAGTTTTTGGCTTTTTCAACAGGAAGGTAAGATAACAGTAATTTAAACCATGCATCGGTACTAAGGTTCAAGCACATTCTTGCAACAAGCTCTGAAGTCCAAATTCGTTTTTGTTCAAACATATTGCTATCGCATTTAAAGATTTCATCTCAGATCAGTAAAGTTTTTCAAAAGACCTTTAGGATTTCTGTTTGAGACTTGGAAATCCTAAACTGTTTCTTAATGACACACTGTGTAAAATGCACAAAATAAAATATTTGACTGAGATGTATTAATAACTACAAAATATTATTAATATTCAATTAGATTTATATAGGGTATCTGTTCCATTATTAATAGCATGCTCCTACATCAATAACAAAAACAGGCAATTAAGACTCCATTTGTGTCGTGTTTTGTTTTTATCCGGCAAGCTCACTGCTGTAAAAAATCACAAAAATGAGAAATAAAATAATTTGCGCACCGATTCTTTGTTTTAGAATGGTATTGATTTGGGCACATTTTATGAATTCAAGGAGCAGATCCCCTATTCTGAATCCTTGTTCAAAAATACGTATTCGGACAAAAAAATGCAAGGGAAAACCGTCGTTCGAGAATAAATGTGAAAACTTTTCAGTTTTTTACAAAACTACATATCTATACGCGCTTTGAAGAGCAATTATTAAACAATTCAATCATTTCGTTTAAGGTACTGAAACTAGCGCTGAAAATCCCTTATTAATCGAACTCAAAGAACAAACTGTTAGGCAGAGTTATAGAAAAACCTTTTCACTAGAATTCCATCATATAACACATTTTGAAAGTTTTCCTCTGAAATGAGTTATTGACAATGTACTAAAAGATTGATCCCAGGTTTCTAAAGGATCCTAAACATTCTTGCCCCGATTCGTCTTTAAAATGTTTATGTGTGAAATGAGTGACCCGATTGTTTTTCGATCAAGATACAACTTCGTATTATGTGGGAAGCAAACATGTTTTCCAAAACCGATAGTACTTTGTTTCACTACTATATCATGAAATATGAGATACCTATCCATACGATTGACAATATTGATTTGATGAACATACATTCTCATTCTTGTACTCATTACTCTTCTGCAGTTTGGATTTGGCCATTGCTGGTTGGGACCATACTGCAGTACGCCTACGCCGCGGACTACTGTGACCCCAGCATCTGTTTCGGTGGGGAAGCCAATATCGGATGCAACAACGACCGCAAGCTAAGCAAGACCTGTCCGAAGGATGCCAAAATCATCGAAATGACCGACGAACTGAAGAAGCTAATTCTCGACACACACAACAACTACCGCAGCACATTGGCCACCGGTGGAGTAAAATGGTTGCCCAAGGCTTCCGCCATGCCTACATTGGTGAGTATTCATATGTACCAGTAGAAAGTCAACTAAAACCCATTCTTCACGCAGACCTGGGACGACGACCTAGCGGACACGGCACAGATGAATGCGAACCGTTGCAATCGAGGCCATGACAAGTGCCACAATACCCAGGACTATTTGAACTCTGGCCAGAATCTGAACTACATCGCCACCAGTGCCGATACGATCGACGTTAAGGATCAGGTCCCGAAACTGATCAGCAGCTGGTGGGACGAACGCCACGACGTCAACAAGAACATGGTCAACACGATGTACAACCCGGGCAAGAGCGTGATGGTGTTCCACTTTGCCGTCATCGCAAGCGACAAGGTCAACAAAGTCGGATGCGGTTTGGCTCAGTGGACCATCGAGAACGGTTGGCTGCAGCTGTACCTGGTCTGCAATTACTCGTTCAACGACTTCATTGGCATTCCAATCTACGTCAAGGGCGAACCTTGCTCCAAGTGTCAGAAGGGTTGCAATGCCAAGTATGCCGGTTTGTGTAACGAGGATGAAGAGGTGCCGCAGTTGATCGACTATCCAGCGCCACAGGCATAAGCGAGGGAAGCATGTCACCAGAACAGCATTGTAGCATTTGAATATTTTGTAGTTGTCAGCAGACCGAACAAACAAAATCACTGACCCGACGCGTGTTATTATTAAGTAGAAAATATAGAGTTTGGTGATAGGGAATCTAACACAGTTTGTTAATGAGAAAATCCTTTTTGGAAATTGTCTTTGGTCATAATCTTTATTAAATTTATTAAAAAACGTATATTTTTTACTGAGCTAGCCTTGAATGTCACTGCAAAGTAAATCAAGGCAGATAAACATAAGCCTTATCAAATTTCGGTGGAAAACTTAGAACTTATGGGTACATACCCAAGTAACATTTTAAGTTTTTTAACGCTCTTAAAGACCATAATTCACTCTTCTAGAATCTTATAAAACCAGCATAAAACCAAAATGTTACTAGGGTATGGCCAACTTAATAGATCTTCATCCTGGGCGGCAGCTCGCTTTATCTTTGACCAGGGTCCAGGTCAGATTCCTGTCGGCTTCCTTTATTTCTTTATTGAGGCTACGCTCCTAAATCTGCCCCTGCTCTGATGTCCTGCCGGATTCCAGCCCAGCTTGCATAATTCGTCTCCGCTCTTTTGCTATGTGTGGCCGACCCATCTCCATTTACGCTCTGGAATTTCTGTTGATATCGGGGCATCGTCGATGGAGCTCATCATTCGAGATTGAGTTGTTAGGCTACCAGGGTATCTGCTGATACACACCAAGTCTCACTTCTTCTTCTTCTTATTGGCATTACATCCCCACACTGGGACAGAGCCGCTTCGCAGCTTAGTGTTCATTAAGCACTTCCACAGTTATTAACTGCGAGGTTTCTAAGCCAAGTTACCATTTTTGCATTCGTATATCATGAGGCTAACACGATGATACGTTTATGCCCTAGGGAAGTCGAGACAATTTCCAATCCGAAAATTGCCTAGACCGGCACCGGGAATCGAACCCAGCCACCCTCAGCATGGTCTTGCTTTGTAGCCGCGCGTCTTACCGCACGGCTAAGGAGGGACCAAGTCTCACTTACATCATAGATTTTACGTTAGAATTGAATACTCGAAAATGTGTGCGTTGACTAATCTGAATCTCATCACATTTTGTTACAACTTACTTATTACAACTCGCAAAAGCAGTTCTAACCTTTTTTGACGACTGCTCCTATGACAATCTTGGTTCCACCACCCGACGCTAATTGGCTGCCAAAATATTGAGAGTTTTAGACCTTTTTCACTGCTTGCACGGCTACCGTAAAGTTGGAGAGGTTGTTCGTGTTGACATTCAACGATTTAGTCTTCAACCATCTAAGACGAGTTAAGTAAGTCCATTTAATTCCACCAATTATTTCGATATCTTTGCAGATACGTATTTCGACCACAACTGTGTGGTCGTCTTCAGTGTCTCGTACTTGACTCGACTTACTCAAGACGGTTGAATACATTTCACTAAAAAGAGCTTAACATATTTTTTCTGATTTAGTCTTGTTGACGTGGAAGGTGAAGCGCCGTAGAGGGGCGTTCGGATTATTAGTTTGCATATCAGACCACCGTTGCGATATTAATTGAAGTCATATATATGCTCCATAGTAATAGGCTTACAGCGCAGCCGATACTTTGGTATACGATCAATCGCACCCACCATGATGTCGTTGATTACGACGAGGAACAGTAGCGGAACTAGAATACATTCTTGCCTCACTACAACGACTACTCGAATTGGATCAGATAAAACTCCGTTATGTAGGACTCGACACGTAAAAGCTTCAAACTGCGCTTCGCTGAGGTCGACGATTTTGTCCGGAATACATTTGCGTATGAGGGCGCCCCACAGATTTCTGTAGTTCTGATCATCGACAACTTTTTCGTAGTCAATGATTACTGAATAGAAAGACTCTTGGAATTCGTTGACCTGCTTCAGGATTTTACGAAGCATGACAATATGTCCACACATGATCTCTCCGGGCGGAATCCTACCTACTGCCAGTGAAAAGTCGTGTCTATTTCCTCTTGTATACAATTTAGTATAATTTTCACAGAACTTCGAGAACAATGCACTAACATAATGTCCCAATTGTCACATACTCTTTCGTTCCTCATACATTTTGACGTTTACTGGCTTTGTTGTTTTCTAATTTCTATGCAGCGAGAAAGCTAGGATAGGATGTGACAACTCAATTGAGACTGCCTTGTTGTTTTTTAGTCGGTTGCTCTGACGAGGTGGTCGCCAGTGCAGCCAAAGTAATTTGGTACAAAATCTTCCAAATATCATGTACTAGCTTTATGTACCCGGCCTTGCTCGGAATTGCCAGTTTGGTTTTCAGTTTTTTTACAATCAGGAAAAGATAAAACCAATTGGTCAACAGAGTAATTGTGTTAACTTATTGATACTTCATCATTTGATTAAAAGAAAGCTTTTGGAAACATTGACTGATCTTGAAAAAGGGATCGTTGGTTTGAATAGGCTTATTCCGGGCAAACGTCATTTGCTAAAGAAGGAAAAACATCCATCGATGCTTTATCCCGGGCAAACGCCCATTTTTAAAGAAGGGATCACACTCACCATTGCCTTATTCCAGGCAAATGCAATCACATCCACCATTCAGAAAGAAACACATTAATCTTTGCTTTTCACTGGGCAAGTCATGGTTCCGATGAAGGGTAACAATTATCATTGCTATATACCCAGCAAATGCATGCTTTCTATGAAAGATTTTTCTGATGCTGTTCATAATTATTCCAAATGCCCTTCATGTCGAATGACCTCAAGCCAAATAGTGTTATGTTAATGGCCTGCTTCATTCAGAGATATGTCATTTTCAGGGAAATGCCATATTCTGGAATATGTGTATCGGTAAGAATCATTTTTGGGAAATATCATTTTCGTTGAATGACTTGAAGAAATGTTATTACCGGGAAAATGTTATGTTCGAGGATTTGCTATTTTTGAGAAATTCGGGCAATTTGATTTGGAGCATTTTTCAACGTGAAAGAACCTCGAATGAACTAAATAGGAGGGATTTTGAATTAAGTCGTTTTCCAAACAATATGCAACCCCAATAACCTCCCGCATTCCAAAAGTTTCTCCCGGCCTCTCTATAATAGTTTTGGGCAGAGAATACGTGTTTACAAATTTGGTTTGAATTGACCCAGGGCCGTACACATATTACGTAAGCACTTATGGGGGCGGTCTGTCAATATCTTACGCGTCATATAAATAAAAATATTTTGTATGGAAAAATCTTACATGGGGGAGAAGGGTCGAAAAACCTAGAAAATTGCTTACATAATAAGTGTACGGCCCCATGCGATAAAAAGGTATACTAAACTGTTCGTTTAATAAATATACCCTCTCTCTCATTCAGCTATGACACTCCTATCCAGTCTGATACAGTCTTCCTTAAACAGAGAATATGGGTTCCAAATTTGGTGGACATCGGTAAATGGGTTCAAAAGTTATGCTGAATTGATCGATAATTGGTAGAAATCAGCCAAGGGGTTGAAAAGGTACACTGAGTTGATCAATAACTTAGCAATACCCCCCCCCCCCTTTTCCAAAGGGCATCCTCCTATCCAGTGGCGTAGCCAGAAAATTGGTCTGGGGGGGGTTTTCCGAACAATTTTTTTTTTCGAAAAAAAAAATTTCTTCCAAAAATGTTGTCTCTGGGGGGGGTTTTATACCCAAAACCACCCCCGTGGCTACGCCACTGCTCCTATCGTCATCTCCTAAAGATAAAGAATGTGTGTTCCTAAATTGGTAGAAATCGGCCAAGGGGTTCAAAAGGTACACTGAGTTGATCAATAACTTAGCAATACCCCTCCCCCCACACCCTCCCCTTGTTTCCAAATAGCATCCCTAACCCCCTTATCGTCGTCTCCTTAAGATGAAGAATGTGTGTTCCAAATTTGGTAGAAATCGGCCAAGGGGTTCAAAAGGTACACTGAGTTGATCAATAACTTAGCAATACCCTCCCCACACCCTCCCCTGTTCCCAAATAGCATCCCTAACCCCCTTATCGTCGTCTCCTTAAGATAAAGAATGTGTGTTCCAAATTTGGTAGAAATCGGCCAAGGGATTCAAAAGGTACACTGAGTTGATCAATAACTTAGCAATACCCCTCCCCCCACACCCTCCCCTTTTTTCCAAAGAGCATCCCCCTATCGTCATCTCCTAAAGATAAAGAATGTGTGTTCCAAATTTGGTAGAAATCGGCCAAGGGGTTCAAAGGGTACACTGAGTTGATCAATAACTTAGCAATACCCCTCCCCCTGTTTCCAAATAGCATCCCTAATCCCCCTATAGTCGTCTCCTTAAGATGAAGAATGTGTGTTCCAAATTTGGTAGAAATCGGCCAAGGGGTTCAAAAGGTACACTGAGTTGATCAATAACTTAGCAATATCCCTCCCCCCACACCCTCCCCCTGTTTCCAAATAGCATCCCTAACCCCCTATCGTCGTCTCCTTAAGATGAAGAATGTGTGTTCCAAATTTGGTTGAAATCGGTCAATGGGTTCAGAAGTTATGCTGGAACATACATACAAACATACATACAAACATACAAACATTGAGTTTTATATATATGGATTAAAATTTGATGTTTTTCTTCCCGTTCCATCCACTATTTATGTAAGAGAAGTGAAAGACTAACAGAGAGAAGTTTTCGCTACTGAAAAAATGACTTTGAGATCGAAAATGACAGAAAGGTGAATGATAATGCTTAAAATCAGCAGTTTTAAACCTGTACAACCCTTGAGAATAATTTATATGGCGTTTGCAGTTCAATATAAATTTATTTCTTACCAAAAAACTGGAACTCAAACATTTACGTATTTTGCTTAATATCAACTTTAAAAACACGGCCAAACTAACAACATGCTGCCCTACGGAAAACGCGCCGCCACCAATCGAAGTAATCGATTGTCATTTTCAACCAATCAGCAACCGGTACGATTGTGACAGCAAATCGGTACGATTTTTACTGACTACTTGTCACATCCTATCCTAGCGAGAAAGAGTCAAAGCAGTCCGTGCAGTGCCCTATTGTCTTGTGACCTTCACAAGGACGCACTGCATCCAGTAGGCCAGTAAAGTCCTGATATCGAAGATATACGCTAGGAGAAATGTCAAAAAAGAAAAAGTAGCGAGATATGCAGTTCTCAAAATAGTTTTCAAAAATTCAAAATTATATGTAATTTGAAAATAATTTGGAGCACCGGGCTTGACTTTTGATTATCTACTTTGTACATATATTTAGTTGATTGTTCAGGATAATAAACGTTTTTCTCGAATTGATCCCGGAAAAGGTACGATTGTTGAAGTTTATTGAATTTCTAATCTTGTGCAAAGCCATTTTAAAAAAAAAACTGCTCGTAATTTAAAAAAATATTTTGAAATCCGTTGGCTATACCTAAATAAATTTTCGTGATTCTACTTTTTCTCTGATGACAGCATTCATCTGGTTCTCCTAGCCCATTGTAGAACAGTTGATTTGCTTTTGCACATGTAGCATTGGGTCAGCTTTGAGAATCTTGTTGGATTTCATGCGTTGGCTGGCTTCTTCAATCTCCTGCAATGCAATGAGGAATAGAGCTTCGGAGCTGGCCCGGAAAATACGTCGTACCCTCGGCAGCTCATGCCGAGATATTGATGATTGCTTTGGCTTCGAAAGTTGAAGTAGTTGCTAGAAGTGCTTGATCCAACGCACATAGGAGTACGCAGAGTAAAAGCGTGGCCAAAACTATGTCAATCATTTTTTGGTCTGTAAATGCATTCCATATACACAGCAAACTGTATTCTTTTGTTTTTATGCTTTTTGCATTCATAGCAGTGCAGTATGACCACTGGCGGTTTCAGTTATTGTTATTTGATAAAGCATCACTTGACGCGAGAACGCTGTCTTTGAGAACTACCGCGCGCTTGCGGAGAGTGGTGTCCACCTTTGGATCCATCATAAAGTATGATCTTTCTTATGTTATTCTCCATTCTTTGGTTATCATTACTTACTTAATTTTTGGTCTCACTCTTTTTTGGAAGCGAAACATAATTTATGTGAGCTTTGCGCTCAAAACCATGATTGTTATATTTGTCTAGCTTTTTTAGCAAACTTCACTTTATTAAAATAGAAATAAGTCACGATTGCGCGAGGATGCGTGAAATGTGTTTTGTGGAGCTTTTCAAGAAAACTCCAATTTTTCCAACGCTGGCAATTTTGTTGCTTGGACGGGTTTGGAAGATAATTAAAAGTTTTATTTTGTAAAACATATTTTTGTAAAAAAGCAAGAAAAAAGCTAGGAAATAATATCATGATTATGGATCACCTGAAAACGGTTTCAGATCGAATCATGCTTGGAAACGTTTAACATACTCTTATCATTGATATTTATATTGATTTTCATCTTCAAAATCACTAATAACCAAGAAAAACACAAAAAAAAACCCAAATTAATCCACCTAGCGGTGATGGCGCCTTTCGTTTTTTTTTTCGAGTGAGTAATTTCTACGCACTTGTGGTATGGAGAAAAAAAATTTTGGGCGTACCTACCGAGCCCATAGTCCGATCTGGCCAATTTTCAATAGGAAACAATGGGACAAGTTTTTGCGTCGAATGCAACCTGTTGCGAGGAAATTGGTTGAGAGTGCTACAAAAGTGACCTATAAATTTTTACGCCCTTTTTTATGAGAAAAAGTATTTTGACCATAACTTCTGAGCACATTGTCCGATCCAGCCAATTATAAATAGGAAACAATGGGACAGAATTCTGCGTCGAATGCAACTTGTTGCGAGCAAATCGGTTAGGGTTAAGTGCCTGAAAAATGGGCTAAACTTTTTGCGCACATACACACATACACACACACACACACACACACACACACACACACACACACACACACACACACACACACACACACACACACACACACACACACACACACACACACACACACACACACACACACACACACACACACACACACACTTTGGGGTAATGATCGACGACCGGCTCAATTTCAATAGCCACGTTGATTATGCTTGCGAGAAGGCAACTAAAGCGATCACAGCTTTGACCAGAATCATGTCAAACAGTTCCGCGATTAGTAGCAGTAAGAGAAGACTCCTGGCCAGCGTATCTACGTCAATTCTCAGATACGGAGCTCCTGTCTGGGCGGCTGGTGAAATCACGAGAAGGAACCTTACTCGGCTCAATAGCACCTATAGGCTGATGGCCATGAGAGTGGCAAGTGCATACCGTACCATATCGATGGATGCGGTCTGTGCCATAGTAGGAATGACCCCATAAACATCTTATTGGAGGAGGACTGTGAGTGCTACAGACTGCGAGGAACGGTTGGTGCTCGCATGATTGCGAGAGCCGATTCGATGAGGAAGTGGCAGCTGGCTTGGGACAGTAGTTCGAAAGGAAGGTGGACATATCGGCTCATTCCGAACCTGTCGCTGTAAGTTAACAGAAAACACGGGAAGTCAACTTCTTCCTGACACAATTCCTGTCGGGCCATTGATGGTTCAGAAAGTATCTGCACAGATTCGGACACGCAGAGTCCCCCTTTGCCCGACCTGTCCAAACTGCGAGGAGACACTGGAACACGTGTTCTTCGACTGTCCTCGATTCAGGACAGAGCGAAGTGTGCTCTCAGTAGGCAGCGCTAGTAATATAAACCCCGAGAACATCGTGCAAGAAATGTGCAAAAATGAGAATACGTGGAACGAAATAGGAAGAGTGGTAACGCAGATCATGAAATCGCTGCAGCGAAAATGGCGTGAAGACCAGAGGGTGTCTGGAAGTGATCATAATCGGTCGGTCGGTCACGGGGAAGCTTCCGTCGTCGGGGAACTTCCTGTCGGTGTAGGATAGATCCGCCGCCGGGGACTATCTGAGTAAATCGCGATCCAGTTGGGAGCTTAATGGCTCAAGAATACAGAAGATTAATATCGAAGAGTTTCCGCCGCCGGGGAGCCTCTAGTCGGAGTAGGCTAGATCCATCGTCGGGGACTAGGCCGAGTAGAACGTGACGCGTTGGTAGAACTGGTTTCGGGTCGTCGGAGCACCATTGAACCGGACGCTATGCTCCACCCGGAATCTCTGGATCGACTTCGGCACTCGGACCGGTCACTCGCTGAAGTAAGAAAGGCCTCCCGTCCTGCGCTGATCTGGAAAACACCAGAAATGTTAAAAGTGGTAAAAACAAGTCTTACACAGAAGCGAGTCGTCGGTTCCGAGGGAAATTCAACGTCGGGGAACTCCTGTCGGAGTAGGATAGATCTGCCGCCGGGGATCATCCGAGTAGCCCGCGATTTAGCTGGGAGCTAAATGGCTCAACGAAAAAGTGCAGCAAAAGTCAAGGAAACTATGCTGGGAGCCGAACGGCTCAATGTTAACAAAAGTTCCATTCGGGAGAGTTTCCGCTACCGGGAAGCTTCTAGTCGGAGTAGGCTAGATCCACCGCCGGGGACTATGCTGAGTAGTTCGTGACGCGTCGAATAATCGGTTTTGGGTAGTCGAAGCGCCAGTGAACCGGACGTTATGCTCCACCCGGAATCTCTGGACCGACTTTGGCACCCAACCGGTTTCCCGTTGAAGTGAGAAAGTAGGATAGATTCGCCGCCGGGGACTATCTGAGTAGACTGCGAACACGTCGAGAGCTAAATGGCTCAAAGATACAGTGGTGCTGAATGGCATGAGGAAGAGAGACAGTGAGCGTCAAAGATTAAGAGACGCGCAAACCGAATAAAAAATGCTTCGATGAGAAAATGTAGCGAACTAGCTGTGCTAGCTAGAGGCTGAACACGTGAAGTGCATGAGCACAGCCCCCTCCGAAGTATTGACATCCAGTAAGTCCTGGGGAACAGGGCATGTGAAGAGAGGTAACTCAAGTAACCTTCTGTTACTTGGGTGGGTTTAGTGGGTTCGACGGGCCGGCCTTCTGCCGACCGCGCCAACCCCACTCCCTGAGTGATAATTTCAGGTGTCTGTAAGCAGATTTGCCTTCATCCCCCTATAAAAAAAAAAAAAAAAAGAAAAAAAAACACACACACACACACACACACACACACACACACACACACACACACACACACACACACACACACACACACACACACACACACACACACACACACACACACACACATACACACACCCACAGACATTACTTCAATTCGTCGAACTCAGTTGATCGGTATATAACACTATGGGTCTCCGAGCGTCCTATAAAAAGTTTGTTTTTGGAGCGAACATATAGCCTTTACGTATACTTTGTATACGAGAAAGGCAAAACATGAACATTTTTTATGCCCAATTGCGATTAAACTACACATTAAAATTATGGTAAAGTTTTGACAGTCAGCATTGCTTACAAGTAAACAATATTGTTTCAAAAATTCCTTGGCAAATTAGTATTACTATTTGAGAGTTTAAAAACGAAAAATAATATAGAAATATCTATAATTTTTGTTTTTGACTTTTGGCCAGGATTTGGGCTGAAATACTCCTCAGTGCAACGTTTAAGCTGATCAGTTGGGCCGGTATGAGTAACTGGGGGAAGGATCGTTCGGCCGAAACAAATCTGGTCGAAAGTCATTTGGCCGAAAGGGTCATTTGGCGAAAAGGCCATTCGGCCGAGAGGGACATTTGGTCGAATAGGACATTTGGCCGAATTCGACATTTGGCAGAATATATCATTTGAAGAGTGAGAAATGAGGAGTGAGAAGTGTGACGTCTCACTACTCACTCCTATTTCTCACTTCTCTCTGTGAAAAGTGGATAGAGAGACGTCTCACTTCTCTCTCATCATTTCTCACTTCTCACTGTGAAAAGTGAGAAGTGCAAAATGCGGAAGAAGTAGTGAGACGTCTCACTTCTCACTCCTCATTTCTCACTTTTCAAATGATCTATTCGGCCAAATGTCCTATTCAGCCAACCATCCTATTCGGCCAAATGACCCTTTCGCCAAATGGCCCTTCTGGACAAATGACCTCATTTCATTTTCATTTATTTAGTCTTCATCTAAACAGATAACACTGAATCAACAATTTGACGCCACAATATACGGTTCGAGGCCGCATCTCTCCATCCTCGAATACGCCCCACGCTCGCCAAGTCGTTTTGCACCTGCTCTGCCCACCTAGCTCGCTGTGCTCCATGTCGTCTCGTACCTGCCGGATCGGAAGCGAACACCATCTTTGCAGGGTTGCTATCTGGCATTCTTGCAACATGTCCTGTCCATCGTACCCTTCCGGCTTTAGCTACCTTATGGATACTGGGTTCGCTGTAGAGTTGGGCGAGCTCATGATTCATTCTTCGCCGCCACACACCGTCTTCTTGCACACCGCCAAAGATGGTCCTAAGCACCCGTCTCTCGAATACTCCGAGTGCTTGCAAGTCCTCCTCGAGCATTGTCCATGTTTCATGTCCGTAGATGACTACCGGTCTTATTAACGTCTTGTACATGACACATTTGGTGCGGTGGCGAATCTTTTTCGACCGCAGTTTCTTCTGGAGCCCGTAGTAGGCCCGACTTCCACAGATGATGCGCCTTCGTATTTCACGACTAACGTTGTTGTCAGCCGTTAGCAAGGATCCGAGGTAGACGAATTCCTCGACCACCTCGTCTATCGTAACACTGCTTCCCAGGCGGGCCCTGTCGCGCTCGGTTCCGCCCACAAGCATGTACTTTGTCTTTGACGCATTCACCACCAGTCCAACTTTTGTTCCATCACGGTTCAGGCGGGTGTACAGTTCTGCCACCTTTGATATTGATTGTATCTGTTGAAAATCGTACCTCGGCTGTTACAACTGACTCTCCGCATGACACCTTCTAGCGCAATGTTGAACAACAGGCACGAAAGTCCATCACCTTGTCTTAGTCACCGGCGCGATTCGAACGAACTGGAGTGTTCGTCCGAAATCTTCACACAGTTTTGCACACTATCCACCCTTGCTTTGATCAGCCTGGTAAGCTTCCCAGGGAAGCTGTTCTCGTCCATAATTTTCCATAGCTCTACGCGGTCTATACTGTCATATGCCGCCTTGAAATCAATGAACAGATGGTGCGTTGGGACCTGGTATTCACGGCATTTTTGAAGGATTTGCCGTACAGTAAAGATCTGGTCCGTTGTCGAGCGGCCGTCAACGAAGCCGGCTTGATAACTTCCCACGAATTCATTCACTAATGGTTACAGACGACGGAAGATGATCTGGGATATCACTTTGTAGGCGGCATTAAGGATGGTGATCGCTCAAAAGTTCTCACACTCCAGCTTGTCGCCTTTCTTGTAGATGGGGCATATAACCCCTTCCTTCCACTCCTCCGGTAGCTGTTCAGTTTCACAGATTCTGACTATCAATTTGTGCAGGCAAGTGGCTAGCTTTTCCGGGCCCATCTTGATGAGCTCAGCTCCGATACCATCCTTACCAGCTACTTTATTGATCTTTAGCTGTTGGATGGCATCCTTAACTTCCCTCAAGGTGGGGGCTGGTTGGCGGCTTCCATCGTCCACTGAACTGGCGTAGTCATCTCCTCCGCTGCCTTGACGTTCGCTGCCTCGTAGTGCTGCTTCCACCTTCGATCACCACACGTTTGTCCGTCAAGATGCTCACATCATTATCCCGGAACATTTCGGCTCACTGCACGAAGCCTTTGCGGGATGCGTTGAGCTTCTGGTAGAACTTGCGTGTTTCTTGAGAACGGCACAGCTGTTCCATCTCCTCGCACTCAGCTCCGATGCCGAATCCACGGTCCTTGAGCACATTGATGAGTATGCGTGTGCTCCCGATGAAGTTGAGAGATTTGCAGTTCCACGAACCGAGTTTCCAATCGCTAGTCCCTTTTCGTCGCAGTGGTCTTCGCCGATGGTTCCGGTCCGTACTCTCTTGTTGATTGTTTGTTGCGTATGTTTTTTTAAAGGCTGGCTTGCAGGGCTTGACACCAAACCCCCTAAATTTCCGGAGGATCATTCCTCCTTATTCCCGGTGGACAATGGTGCACAGTTTCACTTAGAGTCCCTAGCAGCACAAGTCAGACAAAAATGGTTGCATCAACTTGATTGTAACTGAATTCGGTCACATATGAGTTGCAGTAATCTATGTGGAACATGTGTGCTGCTAGGGAGTCCCTCGCTGGCACT
Organism: Armigeres subalbatus; assembly: GCF_024139115.2. Lineage (NCBI taxonomy): Eukaryota > Metazoa > Arthropoda > Insecta > Diptera > Culicidae > Armigeres > Armigeres subalbatus. Next base: position 25,928,507 of record NC_085141.1, read on the forward strand.
CGGACGATGATCAGCCGCCCCTAACATGGAGAACAGACGCTGTTGAGAGCCGATCCTAACATGGAGAACAGATGCTCAGTAAGATTTGCACCTCCGGAGAGGAGCAAACCCCACCTTCCCTGTCAGGATACGACCATAGTTCCCACCGGGGTTGGTTACCTGATTTTCCATAAGGTTGCTTGTATCCCGGCCAGCACCACTGGGAGGTAGGGATAGGAGTAGCTGGATAAGAGGCCAAGGACCGCGAGATGGGGTCTATTTTATTCCTTCAGCTACACAGCAAAAAATATATTAATTTGCAGCGACGGAGCTCCCTAAAACGTACCTAATAATTCGATGTAATTGATGATTAATCGTACTTTCACATCACATCAACGCATTATTACATCGATCGCCATGAGATTCAATCGATAAAAATGGGAAGGCTGGGAAGCCTCCTTTCAAGAGGCTGGGAAGCCTCCTTTCAAGAGGCTCGGAAGCCTCCTTTCAAGAGGCTCGGAAGCCTCCTTTCAAGAGGCTCGGAAGCCTCCTTTCAAGAGGCTCGGAAGCCTCCTTTCAAGAGGATCTGAAGCCTTTTTCTAGGAGGCTCGAGAGGCTTCTTTCAGGAGGTTCGGAAGACTCTTTTCAAGAGCTTCGGAAGCCTCTTTTCAAGAGGCTCGGAAGCCTCTTTTTAAGAAGCTCAGAAGCCTGCTTTCAAGAGGCTCGTAAGTCTTCTTTGAAGTGGTTCGGAAGCCTCCTTTCAAGAGGCTAGGAGTCCTCGCTTCAAGAAGCACGGAATTCTTCTTTCAAGAGGTTTAGAAGCGTCCTTTCAAGATGCAAAGGAAGCCTCCGTTTAAGTGGCTCGAAAACCGCCTTCAAGAGGCTCGGAAGCCTACTTATAAGGGATTCAAAAGCTGAAAGGAGCTTCCCTTCAAATGGCTCGGAATTATTTCTTCAATAGTATTGGAAGCCTACTTTCGAGAGGGGGTACCTTAATTAATGCAAAAGTTCGAAGGAGTACCTCTCACGAAAAGGGTTGAGAACCACTGTCTTAGAGGAATCTTTGGTGAAACTTATGGAGGAGTTTCCGAAAGAAATTTGCGGAGGAATTTCCGAAGGTGTTTTTGGAGGAACTCTTCAAGGAATTTCCAAAAGAATTCTTCGTTAAGTACAGTATATATCAAATATTAACAAAAATATGTTTAATGTATAAAATAAATCCATGCCGAACCACGCCGTCTCCGCCTATTGGAAATGATCTATTACGCCGTTGCCGACAATATTTTTAACGTCGAACAGATCACCATAATATTAAAAAAAACTTAAAATATGTACTTATTTTAAAGCCCGATAACCACAAAAAAACGAAGAATTGACACAGTTTTCATAGGTTTATTAATTACAATCATTCCTTATTTCAAAATACTATTATTTGAAACGGAAATCAATAGTTTGTTATAATATTATATACCAATAAGCAAATGTATGAGAATAAACAATTTATGATTTTTTTTATTGGAAATGTATTTTGAAATCATGAAAGAAAATTTCTGAACACCCCTAACCCAGCTATCGAAAGCTAGATTTCTGCTGGCTAGTTATTACGTCATTTTATTCATTACGTCGTGCATATTACGTCTTACATCGTATCATTTTGGCGACAAAATGCAAATTACGTCACTTTTTGTAACACAAATCAAATGTAATATTACATGCGATTTACGACGGCGATGATGTGCATCTAATGTGATGTGATATTACAATTTTTTTTTGCTGTGTACGCGAAGTACCAATGGTACGCTTTACCCAGCATTTGCCGTGCCGTGACAAATGACCTATTCACCCGGATGACACTTTCGGCCAGATGGGTTTTGGGCTAATAGTTTATTTGGGCTAGTAGCCTTCGGCCCCGAGTAACTGACCTGTCTTTTACCGGCATCGTCGGATTCATCCCTGCTCCACTTGGGCGTCGTGATATATCTTAAGGTCACTTCTGACGGAATAGTGCTCGCGTTTTCGGGGGCACACCACTCGATTCAGAGGCGGCGCTCAACTGTCATTTTTGTTGACAGTTGGCAGCGTTTAACTTCCTTCTCTAGAGCCGAATACAGTTGACGGGACTTGTACTTGGCTGTCCTAGTTCTTACCCGCTATATCGTGGACTTTGTTTCTCTACGTTACCTAATCTTCTGTCAGGATGCATCTGTGATCCACTTTTTTCGCTGAGTGCGCAGCCTACCTTGGTTGTTCTCGATTGTTTCGGTGAAAGCCCGTCCACTGTTCTGCTATGCTGCCACCTTCTGGAACTTCCACTGCCTGAGCTCCATGTTCTTCAACGAACGATCTCTTCACAGCTGGATCTCGTAGTCGGCGTGTGTTGAATCATGATCCAAGTCTCTTCTCCTACCGCTTGAATCTGAGCAATGTGCAATCGGATCTCTCCAATAAGAAGATGATAGCCAAGAAGGTTCCGTCTCCAATTTCGGCTGATGCAAATGTGGTAGATGTGATTTTCAGTTTGTCCATTACGAGGGACCCACGTGACTTCGTGCACTGTTCGATGCGGAAATATCGTTATTGCCACAGAGCTCCGCAAACAGCTCAGTTTTTGCGCAATTTTTATAGTGATGATGATCCATAATTTTCGTAATACGATCCATAATTTTGTTCTTTTGATCCATAATTTTATTCATATGATACTCAATTTTGGCGATATGATCCAAAAAATTTAACCATGTGAACCATTTATTTTTTTAAATTTTTTTGGATCATTTACCTAATATAGTTTATGGCCTTCTGGATCATCTGACCAAAATTATGGATCATCATCATTAGCATTGAGCAATTCGCACAAATTCCTAGGTGGTACCGTCAACGCCAACGTTGATCGTATCGTTTATTTTCACCCAGGAGTGAAATTTTTTCTTGTTTCTTTTCGTTTAAACATTCTTGGTTTTCTAAAAGGTGAGGATGGTAAAAATGATGCTAAGATTCTGTTCAGATTACAAGCTTTATAACTAAATATAATATGAAACGAGAATATAATATGTGAACTATGAGATCAAGATACTGCTTATCAATTGATAATGCGCTATTTCTGGCTTTTATCAAAACATAGCGCTTTTGAGCTTCTGATTCGATGACTTTTAATATTATACATGGTATGAATATGTTGTGGTACACAGCGATGTCTCGATTTTTTTCACGCCCCAATTTGGCCTGCCTTCGATTCCGTCTACCATCAATTTGCTGACAATTACGCCACATTTTTGAACAGGATGTTATTCTCAGAAATAATACTGAAAACAATTAACGATTCCCATCGTATGTTGCTTATTATAAATTCGTCTAAGATATTTGTCAAATATTCTGGAAGTCTATATAATAATAATTAAAAACTTGTAATGTCGATAAACTTTTCAGCGCCAAGCCATTAATTGATTTATATTAGTGAAATAAATGAATGCAATCAAATATGATGGAAATAAAAGGATCTATTCCCATTAATTGCTGTTCTGACTTCTTTAATTTTCCGCGATATATTTTATGATGAGCGGCACCGCTAGGTGGATTAATCTGGGTATTTTCTCAAAATATTTATACCATAAATACTTTAGGCTTTGTTGTCGGTTTGTCGTTAATGAATCGACTGCTTTGAGCGTGCTTACAGCGGCACACTAGGAGTTAACTTTCTGAAATCAGTATGGCGAAAGGCATCTAAGGTTCGATTTCTTAAAATTAAGCACTTTAATCGAAAAAATATTTGGTAGGCGTAGTAGCGGACACCATCGCTCATAACCGGTACCAAATAGTTTTTCATGAAAAGTTCCTAATTTTGAGAAAACCAGCGTTAGATGTCTTTCGCCATACAAATTTCTGGCGGTTAACTCTTGCTGGCTATTTTGTGCATATACTATAGCGCCTGGATGTGGCTGCGGCGGGTAGAAAATCAGCCACTGCCAATAATTCATTGCCCCTTAACTAAAAAAACTAATGTATTTCCCATAGCTGAAATCTTGATTTCGACGCCCCTAAGACCTGACGCCCTTGGTGAGGGCCAACCTGGCCAATCGCACACTACGGTGCTGGTGCCAACTGAACCGGTGCCAGCGAAAGTGGTACATGTTACATTGAGTATTTTTTTCAGGAGACGCATTTTCCCGAAAACATCGAATAAAAAATTAATATTTGCAATTTTTTGATACTAAACTGTACCAACATGTTATGACTGATGTGCCTGAAGAAGGTAGTGAAAAATAAGCGAATTTTATGACAAATTTCAAGTTTATTAGAACAAATTGCTCATGTACCACTATTAATGGGAACAAAAGGAAACAAAAACCGAAAAACGTTGACAGTAAAAGTGGTACATGTACATTTTTAAAATCATTCTAAACGGCTGTAAACTATCTTTAAATTCAAAATCGGATTAAACTGTTGTGAAAACAGTCATGTTGCTGAATTTTTTTTTAAATAAGCTGATTTTAGTGGGTGGAACTGTACATGTACCACTTTTTCTTGTGATATATACCAGAAAATAAAATGTGCATATCTCCAGATTTAGTTGCGAAAAATCACTTTTTCGTTATTCCCTTGCTAGATCTTTGCAAATAGAAGCCGTTGGTGTAAGAAACTCGAAATTGACAAAAATGGTTTATGTACCACTTTTGCTGGCACCGGTTAAAAGTAATGAATGAATCGACTGCTTTGAGCGTGCTTACAGCGGCACACTAGGAGTTAACTTCCTGAAATCAGTATGGCGAAAGGCATCTAAGGTTCGATTTCTCAAAATGAATTATTGGCAGTGGCTGATTTTCTACTCGCCGCAGCCACATCCAGGCGCTATAGTATATGCACAAAATAGCCAGCAAGAGTTAACCGCCAGAAATTTGTATGGCGAAAGACATCTAACGCTGGTTTTCTCAAAATTAGGAACTTTTCATGAAAAACTATTTGGTACTGGTTATGAGGGATGGTGTCCGCTACTACGCCTACCAAATATTTTTTCGATTAAAGTGCTTAGTTTTGAGAAATCGAACCTTAGATGCCTTTCGCCATACTGATTTCAGAAAGTTAACTCCTAGTGTGCCGCTGTAAGCACGCTCAAAGCAGTCGATTCATTAAGCACTTTAATCGAAAAAATATTTGGTAGGCGTAGTAGCGGACACCATCCCTCATAACCGAAACCAAGTAGTTTTTCATGAAAAGTTCCTAATTTTGAGAAAACCAGCGTTAGGTGTCTTTCGCCATACACATTTCTGGCGGTTAACTCTTGCTGGCTATTTTGTGCATATACTATAGCGCCTGGATGTGGCTGCGGCGAGTAGAAAATCAGCCACTGCCAATAATTCATTATTGGCAGTGGCTGATTTGCTACTCGCCGCTTCCACTTCCAGGCGCTATCGTATATGCGCAAATAGCCAGCGTAAGTTAACCGCAAAAAATTTGTATGGCGAAAGACATCTAACGCGGGTTTTCTCAAAATTAGGAACTTTTCATGAAAAACTATTTGGTACCGGTTATGTAGGAAGGTGTCCGCTACTACGCCTACCAAATATTTTTTCGATGCAGGTGCTTAATTTTGAGAAATCGAGCCTTAGATGCCTTTCGCCATACTGATTTCAGAAAGTTAACTCCTTGTGTGCCGCTGTAAGCACGCTCAAAGCAGGCGATTCATTCAAATCGAATCGAGATTCGAACACAGCCAATTTTAGCATAGCCTGCTTTGCAGTCGTTGTTCTTATCGCCGAGCAAAACGGGAGGTCTTTGCTTCTCATGCAAATATGATTCTCCAATAATATCAATTAAATATAAACAACAAACTCGACAGAAGAGAAAATTAGTTCCTATTTCGTGAACCACCCACTTCTCTAGCCGTGTTGAATAACTTGTACGGCACGTGTTCCAATTCCCAGGTGTGTCATAGCTCATGTCGATATAATTAATGCGTGATGCTCGTGTGAAACTAAAATGTTACTTCCCACGCGCTCTGTTGTTATGATTTGTACATTCGAGACAACAAGCTGCAAACCGATGTCGATGGAAATTTCTTTCGAAGAACTAATTGACCCCCAGGATGAGGTATCACACATAGTCTGTATCAGTAATCATAATCGGTTGGAAAAACGTCACACATTTTTTCCGTCAAATCTCCTTATCGATGGTGTCGGCAATGCCCTCGCAAAGCCCCGGATATTTGGTGCTGCACTTGCCCTCGCACGTGGAGCACGGTTTGCCCTTCTTGTAGATCGGCTTCCCGAGCACGTTGGTGAACGAGTAGTTGCACACGTAGTACACGTAGTTGCGCTTGTTTTCCGGGTTCCAGTACTTGGTCGCGGCGCAGCCGACCCGCGTGATCCGGTCGTTGGCCATCAGCGAGAAGTGTCCGATGTGGACGCTGCAACGGGGATGAAAGATTGGAAGATTATATTCATTATTCCCATCAGTGTTGTGCAGAATCATTATCAGACGATAATGATTGCAATTTTCATGTGAAAACTTTCACGTGAAAACAATAGGCGAGTTGTCGCCGGAGACAACTTCTCAAATTTCGAAAATAAACACAGAATTTTCATTCAAGCATTAATTTGTTCTAATATCAGTTAATTGTCAACAGTCCAGTTATATCTTTTGTTTGGCATTATGGGTTCATGGTAGTAAGGAAAAAGAGTTCAAATGTAACGGTAAATGCTTCAAATCAAGATACGATTTTCAAACGATTCTTAATCGCTGGCGAGTTTTTATCACTTGATAATTCAAAAGCAAGATCGCGGATGAGTTTGATCATTCTCGATTTTATGAAATTTTGATTTTTCCCATCCCTGCAAAAATTGTTACACATTTGCGACATGAGCAGTATGGTTAGGTTTCTCGTTAGCTAAAAGAACTTTTTTCCGGTGCATGATCATTGGCAGCTCGATAGTTATTATTTTTAATCTCCTGACTTTTACGCAAAGTCCATTATGCTTCAAAAAACTATTATTCTGTCAAAACACAAATGGTCCAGTTAAAAGCAAACTCACAGACAAACAGACATAACACATTGAACATTTACTCATCAAATTTATCGTCGTTCAAACCTAGGATAGGATGTGACAACTCAATTGAGACTGCCTTGTTGTTTTTTAGTCGGTTGCTCTGACGAGGTGGTCGCCAGTGCAGCCAAAGTAATTTGGTACAAAATCTTCCAAATATCATGTACTAGCTTTATGTACCCGGCCTTGCTCGGAATTGCCAGTTTGGTTTTCAGTTTTTTTACAATCAGGAAAAGATAAAACCAATTGGTCAACAGAGTAATTGTGTTAACTTATTGATACTTCATCATTTGATTAAAAGAAAGCTTTTGTAAACATTGACTGATCTTGATATGATCTTATTCCGGGCAAACGTCAATTGCTAAAGAAGGAAAAACATCTACCGATGCTTTATCCCGGGCAAACGCCCATTTTTAAAGAAGGGATCATACTCACCATTGCCTTATATCAGGCAAATGCAATCACATCCACCATTCAGAAAGAAACACATTTATCTTTGCTTTCCACTGGGCAAGCCATGGTTCCGATGAAGGGTAACAATTATCATTGCTATATACCCAGCAAATGCATGCTTTCTATGAAAGATTTTTCTGATGCTGTTCATAATTATTCCAAATGCCCTTCATGTCGAATGACCTCAAGCCAAATAGTGTTATGTTAATGGCCTGCTTCATTCAGAGATATGTCATTTTCAGGGAAATGCCATATTCTGGAATATGTGTATCGGTAAGAATCATTTTTGGGAAATATCATTTTCGTTGAATGACTTGAAGAAATGTTATTACCGGGAAAATGTTATGTTCGAGGATTTGCTATTTTTGAGAAATTCGGGCAATTTGTTTTTGGAGCATTTTTCAATGTGAAAGAACCTCGAATGAACTAAATAGGAGGGATTTTGAATTAAGTCGTTTTCCAAACAATATGCAACCCCAATAACCTCCCGCATTCCAAAAGTTTCTCCCGGCCTCTCTATAATAGTTTTGGGCAGAGAATACGTGTTTACAAATTTGGTTTGAATTGACCCAGGGGCCGTACACATATTACGTAAGCACTTATGGGGGGCGGTCTGTCAATATCTTACGCGTCATATAAATAAAAAATATTTTGTATGGAAAAAATCTTACATGGGGGGAGAAGGGGTCGAAAAACCTAGAAAAATTGCTTACATAATAAGTGTACGGCCCCCATGCGATAAAAAGGTATACTAAACTGTTCGTTTAATAAATATACCCTCTCTCTCATTCAGCTATGACACTCCTATCCAGTCTGATACAGTCTTCCTTAAACAGAGAATATGGGTTCCAAATTTGGTGGACATCGGTAAATGGGTTCAAAAGTTATGCTGAATTGATCGATAATTGGTAGAAATCAGCCAAGGGGTTGAAAAGGTACACTGAGTTGATCAATAACTTAGCAATACCCCCCTTTCCAAAGGGCATCCTCCTATCCAGTGGCGTAGCCAGAAAATTGGTCTGGGAGGGGGTTTTCCGAACAATTTTTTTTTCGAAAAAAATTTCTTCCAAAAATTTTGTCTCTGGGGGGTTTTACCCAAAACCACCCCCGTGGCTGCGCCACTGCTCCTATCGTCATCTCCTAAAGATAAAGAATGTGGTAGAAATTGGTAGAAATCGGCCAAGGGGTTCAAAAGATACACTGAGTTGATCAAAAACTTAGCAATACCCTCCCCCACACCCTCCCCTTGTTTCCAAATAGCATCCCTAACCTCCTTATCGTCGTCTCCTTAAGATGAAGAATGTGTGTTCCCAATTTGGTGGAAATCGGCCAAGGGGTTCAAAAGGTATACTGAGTAGATCAATAACTTAGCAATACCCCTCCCACTTTTTCCAAATAGCATCCCTAACCCCCTTATCGTCGTCTCCTTAAGATGAAGAATGTGTGTTCCAAATTTGGTAGAAATCGGCCAAGGGGTTCAAAAGGTACACTGAGTTGATCAATAACTTAGCAATACCCCTCCCCCCACACCCTCCCCCTTTTCCAAAGAGCATCCCCCTATCGTCATCTCCTAAAGATAAAGAATGTGTGTTCCAAATTTGGTAGAAATCGGCCAAGGGGTTCAAAAGGTACACTGAGTTGATCAATAACTTAGCAATACCCATCCCCACACCCTCCCCTGTTTCCAAACAGCATCCCTAACCCCCCCATCGTCGTCTCCTTAAGATGAAGAATGTGTGTTCCAAATTTAGTAGAAATCGGCCAAGGGGTTCAAAAGGTACACTGAGTTGATCAATAACTTAGCAATATCCTCCCCCACACCTCCCCTTTTCCAAATAGCATCCCTAACCCCCCTATCGTCGTCTCCTTAAGATGAAGAATGTGTGTTCCAAATTTGGTTGAAATCGGTCAATGGGTTCAGAAGTTATGCTGGAACATACATACAAACATACATACAAACATACAAACATTGAGTTTTATATATATGGATGGATTAAAATTTGATGTTTTTCTTCCCGTTCCATCCACTATTTATGTAAGAGAAGTGAAAGACTAACAGAGAGAAGTTTTCGCTACTGAAAAAATGACTTTGAGATCGAAAATGACAGAAAGGTGAATGATAATGCTTAAAATCAGCAGTTTTAAACCTGTACAACCCTTGAGAATAATTTATATGGCGTTTGCAGTTCAATATAAATTTATTTCTTACCAAAAAACTGGAACTCAAACATTTACGTATTTTGCTTAATATCAACTTTAAAAACCTGCAACACGGCCAAACTAACAACATGCTGCCCTACGGAAAACGCGCCGCCACCAATCGAAGTAATCGATTGTCATTTTCAACCAATCAGCAACCGGTACGATTGTGACAGCAAATCGGTACGATTTTACTGACTACTTGTCACATCCTATCCTAGGTTCAAACACTAACGACATCTATTGTTTTCACTTAGTTAGGCAAATCACGAATCAGATGGCGATGATTTTTTAAATTGACCAGTAAATCAGTGAACGATGAGAATTTCATGAGTGTTATGTCTGTTTGTCTGTGGCAAAATTGAATCCCCAATGCGACATCCACTTCCTGTTGGATCAGATCAAATGTAAAGGAAAAAAGTTCCAATAAGTAGATTAATTTATCTTAGTTTCGACGCCCACATTATAGTGAGCTCAAGTTTGTAACCGAAAAGCTAACGCGTCAAGATCAAATAGCTGAATTGAGTTCGTCAACTGAAAAGTAGGGTAACCAACTTGATTTGGACTTGATTTGGAATTTCCCATTTCGATTTCAAGTAGTCGTAATTTTACTATTAAATGTTATGATAATTTATAGCCAACACTGTGGAGTGTGGAAACACGATCAATTTGTTTTCTCAATTATGCTGATACAAATAAATTTCAAAAATTATGTCCTCCTCCCAGTCGGATTCTTCTGTTGGTCAATCAAATAAAGGTCAGAGCTGAGAAAACAATTATATAATTCCCTGAACAAAACGTAAATTTCTGGAGGTGATTTATTAAACATATTTAGTAACGCACGAGAAAAGCATCATCATCTGGGTTTTTGTATGGAGTCCTCTTGAAGCAGTCTTGAATAAGGAGAGGGATCCTGTGTTCCCAAGAAGTTGTAATTGTGAATATTCGGCAGATAGCCACTTGCACACGAAATGGCAAGATATAGACGGAAAGAGTCCAGAGGTTATAAGACACGTTGGCGCCTGCTAACTTACTTGCGGTTCATCATGTTCGGTTCAAATATATAGCACCCATTTCTATTTGGTAGTGTTTTCCAACATCGAACGAAGAAGACCTGAACCTGAACGTTTAATATATTGCGTGGGCGGGCATCACTCGCACCAACATGTTTGGGTATAATGATAAAATTTAATGATAATTTAATACTGGTTTTCTGACTCTGGTTTTCAAGGTGTACTTTGAATAGTCATTTGTCAGATATTGACGCGGTCGGGTTGAAACATTTATTCGCTTTCTTTCTTTGTGTGTACGCAGTAATTTCTCGCGCGTTTTCAAACGCTTCCTCATCCGACCCGAGGATGGGTAATCTCGGCACAAGCGGAGTGCAGAAAAAGCGGCAAGCGTCCAGCTGAAATCATCGACGCCGATGGAGGCCGAGCAAAAAAGTTGCTAACCGGTAACCCGTACACTCTACTTTCCGATGAGAGTAGACCAATTATTAAGAAAAAGAGGAGAGGCTTCCTCTATTCTACGTAAAGGGGCAGTTACGCATCCGTACCGATGGGGTGAAAATCGCCGCTTCTTCGTTGGAGTACTAAAAATTGGTGGCGGATACGCTACAAGTCTGGAAAGTGGAACACTTCACTCACGACACGACATTCCGTGGACTGTTGATGTCACTGAGCTGGAGGAGGAACTCAAGATCAACAACCTTCAACCCCAGAAGGTTTTCAAAATCCAACGGCACAACCAAGCCGTTAAGTGTCGCGATCAATTGTACTTAGTATATTTTGTCGATGGTTCCACGAATATGAAGGAGCTCCAATCCCTCAGGACTCTCTTTGGTGTCGTCGTGGAATGAAATCGTAGCAAATCGGTCCACAGTGATGTGACGCAGTGCTCTAGCTGCTTAAATTTCGGACATGGCGCACGGAATTGCCACATGAAATCCCGGTGCGTCAAATGCGGCGATCAACTGCCAGTTCCGATTGCATCGTGGACATGACAACCAAGCAGCCAACATGTGTCAACTGCGGAAACGCGCACACATCGACCAGTCGAGCATGCCCATAGCGGGCCGAACTCATTGCTCGCCGAAAATATTCCAGCTAACCAAAGCAGCAAAAGAAGAAGCCTCCCGTCTTTGACTTGGACGTTGAATTCCCTCCACTTCCCCCTCCAAGAGGAAGTGCCCCAAACTTCCAACCCGGAGGGCAAACCAATGGAAACTTGATACAAGGCGGATCGAACAACTCTCCACCCGCTTCTGGGGAAGCCGGCCAAGCTTCGAACTACCGGTTCCGTCAACCGATGGTTTGACGCAAATCATAACTCAGACCTCAGACCTCTCTGGTTATCGATTTGCAGAAAATTATTGAGAAAATTATGCATTTCATGATAAACTTTAACATTTACCATCAACGTCCTTAATTGGAATGTGGGTAGCAAAAAGCTTGAAGTCATTGACTTCATGCAACGACATCAAATCGACGTTGCGTTTTTTACGGAGACGCATCTCACACCACAAGTCAACTTAAGCCTTCCCAACCACGCAACAATCAGGCTCGATCGGGCCCCTTAGAAAAGGATTACGCTTCAGGTTACTTTCTGACTTCCGCCAATCTTTCAGTGAAGCGGTCGGAATTGAGATGAGCTCACCCAATTGTACCATGATAATTGCCATGTACTGCTCATTACAGTGTAGTGACACGGACGGCACAGCCGGACGCCTGAAAAATGACCTGCGGCAGATCGAGTGGACGAGAATTTTGCACTTGATTCTACTCTACGCGGAAGACATCGACCGAGTGCTCCATACCCTCTCTAAGGATATCGACAAAAGAAAACAACGTTTCATTCCCACAACATTGACAACATGTAAGTTTACTAACCACGTCAGCGAAACAGCGAATAATTTCCTTTAGAAACAATATCCGACGTCAGTTTCTAAGAACGCAAAACCCCACTCCTTTATAAAAAGCTCCCAATTATCATAGATCCCTCTGGCATTTAACAAAGGTGCTCAAAAACAAGCCAAAACCCATCCCTCCACTCAAGGTAGCAAATGAAATTTATATTTCCCCAGTCGAAAAAGCAAACACCATTTCCCAACAGTTTATGGCGTCTCATAATTTAGGTCGAGATATTAGCAGCCCGATGGAAGCATCAGTGTTCGAAAGTGTCTTCCAACTTTTTACTACGCCTAGTGAGCTCCCGGGCTGCAAAATGGTGGGTTGACATCAAGGAAGGAGCGCCCAACAGAGCTCTGGTCCCCACAAGTTCCTATCTCACGCTTCCACGGGTCGTCCGATGGCAAAAGACCGCCAGCTAAGGGCTGTGTACTTAGCTGGTAGTGCAGCCCGGGCACTGTTGTCCTTCTGACATCAGCTAGAGTGAGAAGGTACGCCTCGAGCGTCTGTTCACCAGGAAGTGCGGCTCAAACAGCGTCTGCCTGGTACCCAAATGGCGTCAGACGGCGGTGCCAAGATCGACATAGGCGTACCGATGAAAAAAGCAAGGGCCGCTGTGATATATGCGAGGCGCGGATTCACTATGACTGTGACTATGGAGTAACGGATTCTATTGCAGATCCGAGCCACAGCTAGAAGTGTATCGCCCTCATATAGACGAGTCGAGAAGTCGCATCCGTTCCTCTGCCAGCCGCTCTTCCGCCAGAAAACCTTCGACACGAGCTGAGCTTTACTTGCAAAAGATGGAGGAACAAAAAGCCATAGGTTCGCCCATGATCCAGGAAGAAAAAGAGACAAGAAAACGTGGAATCCAACAAGAAGAAGCCACTTACGCCGCTGCTAGAAAGGAAATCGCGGAAGAAGATGAAAAATTCATCAAGCAAAGTATGCTATGCTGCTGGCAGAGACGGATTCAGAGGATGATGTTAGGTCTGGATTGACGGTCGTGGCTAAGCGAACATGAAGTTGATGAGCCAAATAAACACCATCCGTGAGTATTATGCCATTAGTCGTCCCATCATCGAAGGCTCATCAAACAATGGTTCCAGCACTTCTTCAAGCCGAAATCGAATCCGCTGCAGCTTCAGGTGATATTTCAGGAGATAAACAACCCGTACCTGCAGTGCATTTTCCGGGCTGACATCCACTCCGAATTCAGTCGAAGATCCACCGATTCACCGAAATGTAGTTCTGAGGTCTGTTGGGGTCGGATGCGGTCTTTTCCCAAGCAGTGTATCACCGGTTACATATTCGCGAGAATTTGTGGCAAGTAGTGTTCCGCAGCAATGCGATTGTGGGTATCCAGTCATTCCCACTAATAATTTCGCGTCAACCGGCGCACCGCCACCAGTAAGTTTATTAAATGTTCCTGTAGTGATGACAATTGGAGTGTTCAACCAGAACCGAGTATCACACTCGAGTCCATTAATGCTGATGCAAGGGGAACCGTCTTTCAGAAGGGAATTCCAGTGTAGTTTTGCCACAATCTGAGATGGTTCCAAGCAGTCAAAATCATATTAATATGCCAACCTTCCAGTCTACATCAGGGTTTGTGAACAGTTTGTGGTATTGGAATAGTTAAATCTTCATCTTGATGATGATTTGGGAAATCGAGAACTACATCAGTGGATGAAGTAATTCTTCACAGTAGAGGATTCTAGTGCTACCGTTAAACCAGAGGCTGAAGAAGATAAGTGAGCTCGAAGTATTATGCAGACAACCACAAGAAGAGTGAACAATATTTTCGGAACGGGACTGTACTTCGTACTTCCATACGATCACATCTTATTTCCTGACAGCTACCCAATTGCGGTAAGGCGAATGAACACGTTAAAGAAGCGGCTGAGTAAGAATCCAGAACTCGAGGCAAGGGGGAAAGGTGGTGAAAGCGCAGCTTTAAGACTACGAGGCGTAAGGATATGTTAATTGCATCACACCCGAGGAACTTCAGTCAACGGAACCCTGTAAGGTCTGGATCTGCCTCCGGAAATAGTTCAGAATCCAAAAAAACGCACAAAGTTACGGTTGATTTAGCATGCCAAGGCACGAGCCGGAGGTGGATCGTTCAACGATATGTAACACTGAAGGGACCAGATTTGCTGATGGTACTGACGTCAGTATTGCGCTTCATACAGAGGAATATCGCGGTGGTCGGTGGTATAAATGAGATATTCCATGAAATTCGTATTCGAGATGAGAACAAACAATCGCAACGCATTCTTTACCGTCACAGTTCAAAATCATCTCCACAGAGCTACGTGACGGATGCCCAATCAGCAGGATTTTGGGTTGGCAAAATGGTGGGTTGACATCAAGGAAGGAGCGCCCAACATAGCTCTGGTCCCCACAAGTTCCTATCTCACGCTTCCACGGGTCGTCCGATGACAAAATACCGCCAGCTAAGAGTTGTGTACTTAGCTGGTAGTGCAGCCTGGGCACTGTTGTCCTTCTGACATCAGCTAGAGTGAGAGGGTACGACTCGAGCGTCTGTTTACCAGGAGGTGCGGCTCAAACAGCGCCTGCCTGGTACCCAGCGGCTAATCAACGAAATGCTGTATCGCGTCAGCTATACCTAAGATGGCAGCCCCACCAGCGCGACCCCGGTAAGGTAGCTTACTGAAGCCTCTGAAATACAACGAAAAATGAAGATGGAAGAAAAATAGAACGTTATCTTTGGCAACCGACCCCGCAACGAAATAAGGACTATGATCCGGAGAACGTGAATTCCGAGCCTTGGACCCCGCGACCAACACTGCATTCAAGTATAACATCTACACAGCGGTGGCGGAAGAGCAGAGCTTGGAGTTGGTTTTGTAGTGATGGGCAAGCAGATGAAGCGAGTGATTCGGGGGAAACCCATTAGTGAACGAATCTGTGTGTTGAGGATACGGGGCAAATTCTTCAATTACAGCCTAATCAACTAATTACAGCCTATGCACCGACAAACGATAAATCCGACGACGTGAAGGACACGTTTTATGAATGTCTTGATAAAGCCTATGAGGAGTGCTCAAAGCATGACGTGAAAATTGTTATCGGAGACGCTAACGCTCAGGTCGATAAAGAGTACTTTTCCGTCCCATAATCGGTAGGGAGAGCCTTCACTCCCGCTACCAATGACAACGGCCTACGGATAGTAAATTTCGCTGCTGCCAGAGATCCCTCAGTAGCACCTACTTTGCACGATAGAATATCCGAAAGCACACCTGGGACGGGTCATGTATGTGTTCGATCCGCTAGGGCTGAATTGCACATTTCGAAGTACACGAGAAAATCCTTATGCAGTAGGTCTTGGGATGACGGTATTGCAGAAGAACTTTGGGAGATGTGGAATAGTTGGTGTCAGTACCTTCAGCGCTTACACGAGGTATCAGTACCGCGTTGCTTCTTTACTCTTTGGCTATAAACAACGAGGAGGCGCATTTATGTGTAAATGCGAGTGAGTTGGCGTGCGCAGCAGTTTTGTACCTTCGATATATTGGCAGCAAAAACAAAAGTTGAATTGGCCGGTTTATCTCGTAAATCAAAAGTTGCCCCGCTGAAACCTCTATCCATACCTCGACTAGAACTGCAAGCAACAATGATCGGAACAAGGTTGATAGATTCGATACTAGCGTCATTAAAGTTAGCAAACGTTATCTTTGGTCAGACTCCTCGGTAGCTTTGTGTTGGTTACGATCTGACAGTTGACGTTATCATAAATTCGTGGCGTTTCGAGTAGGGGAGATCCTCACTTAAACTAGCGTGAACGAGTGGCACTACGTTCCATCCAAGCTGAACATTGCGGACGCAGTTATGAAATGGAAGACTGGACCTAGTTTCGACCCAGACAACCCGTGTTATAATGCACCAGAATCTCTGTATAAGCCAGCGGAGTTGTGGCCAAAAGCATCTTTGCAGAACCGGATGGAGACGGACATCGATTTGAAAGCAGTATTTCTGTTCCACGGAATAATACATTGATAGACACTTCTAGATTCTCCAATTGAAATCAACTTCTAAGGATAACAGATTATGTTCTACGCGCAGTAAGCAGATTGAAAACAGAGAAAGGATGCAAACCGGATCACTTGACGCAAAAGGAGCTAAATGATGCAGAAATCTACTATGGCAGCAAGTGTAAGTTGAAATCCAGCCCGATGAGTACGCGATTCTGCAACGAAATAGTACAAGCTCGGGGAGTACTCTCCAAGTCTGGACCATTGTACCGGCTGCCACCGTTTCTAGGTAGAGAAGGTGTCATCCAAATGAACAGTCGAATCACAGATTGTGTTGCAAAGGAGACATCAAGTACTGTATCTCCTAGTCGAAGGTTATTATCTTCGTTGCCTGCACGGCAACGGAGAAACAGTCTGCAACGAAATGCGTCAACGATTCTGTATTCTTGGACGACGAATCCTCATTCGCCAAGTGTCTAAACAATACGACAGAGTGTATTAGAAAGTCGGTTCCGCAGCCACCAGCAATGATGGCACCCCTACCAGAGGCATGGGCCACCGGATTCGAGCGCCCGTTTAACCACACAGGAGTGGATTACTTCGGCGCGATACAGGTCAAACAAGGACGCAGTTTGGTTGAACGATGGATGGCGCTCTTTACGTGGCTGACAGTACGAACCGTACACGTTGAGTTGGTACATAGCGTATCTACTCAGACCTGCAACATGGTTATATGACGATTTGTCGCCCATCGAGGATCTCCGACATTCTTCTACATTGACAACGGAACGAATTTCGTCGGAGCCAGGAATATTTTGACAAAACGGATTTGAGAGATTCATGAAGACAACGCGGTGTCGTCCACCAACTCTGAGACCAATTCGGAATTCAATCCACCTTCGGCACCCCATATGGGTGGACCATGAGAGCGCAAGGTGCGATCGGTGAAGACAGCTATGGCAGCAATTGTAGATCATCCTTATCACCCGAGCAGACAGTTATAACTGAAGCGGAAGTAACCGTCAACTCTTGACTGCTAACCTATATCCCGCAGACGGACACATTCAGCGAGCAACTGGGCAGACAATAAAAGGGGTTAGTGAACCGACTTGCTGTGAAGTTAGCGCTCCTAGACCTTCGGACATCTGGATGGTCCGGAACTACACATTGGTGTGAGTTCAGTACCGCCCGATGCATAAACGTCAGTCAGACAGCGAGCATAGACGTCAATAAAACAGCGTTTTGAACTGTCACAAGCAGCATAAATGGGCCAAAAGAAAACAGAAAGTAAAAAGATAATTGATAAGTGAAATCTCCAATTATACTAAGTCTAAATTAATTCGTGAATCTATGAGTGAGCTGATACAGTAGTGTGCGGTAAATAGAGCTTCTGCATGCAAGGCTGTGAACTTTAATTCTATTACAACAAAGTTCAGTACGGAGTCAGGCAATCGGATTGTGAATTTGTTTGAATAATAGATGTGCAATGAAGCCTAAAGTAAGTAACTGAAACAATGTGCATTTAAAAAGAAAAACTTGAATAATAGGGCAACAGTACCATTCAGACCGCAGTAAAATCTGCACGACAGTAAAACTTTGAACGCTAAAAAGTTATTTCTCTAAAAGTGTGAAATTATTATTATTATAATTCTCCAAACTTACATACGAAAACGACATTCGTTTTGTATGAAAATCAGATTTGTTTGATTCTTTGTTATTTTATTAGTATCGCATCTCACTACAATAATATTGCCTACTCGCCGCCTTTTCTGTGAGGCTTCAATACCGAATCAATACCTACATATTTATAAACTCGTGTACCTATCATACTTTTTTGATAGTAACACAAATTTCAATAAAAAAAAAACAAATGTGACAATATGGTTTGTTCTATATCACATAATTTAGTAGCTTCCCTTGCTTCTAGTTTTTTTATTTCTTTATTAAAGAGGCGTGCAGCCCAAGGCTGGCTCGCCTCTACTTGCTTCTGATGATTTATCAGTTTCACCAGAAATCTGGATCTCCACATGAAATTTACAATAATATGAGCATAATGAGTTATGTCCCAGCTATCAATGAATATGCGTCTGTTTGGTATGAAATCCGTTTCAGAATTATCTATTTGTTTAGGAAATATCACTTCGCTATCCCAACACAACCTGTAGAAAAGCTACCATCAGAATCGTCTACTCACCCTTCGCCCACTTTCCGGTACGAGTCCACCACGGTCTGATTGGTATCGACGTACTCCTGCCACCATTTGTTGGTCAGATCTTGAATGGCACGCGTCACCTCCACCGTGATGTTGTTCGGTTTGGATTTCCGGGCGATATTCTGGCCCGCGTGCGGGTACTGCTCCGTTGCTCGGCACTCGTCATGGGAATACAGACAGGTGCGCGTGTTGTACTCGGCCAGTTTTGCCAGCTCGTCGTTCCATTCCTGCCGGGGCGAAAGATAATTCCAATCAAAACCATCGACTCGTTGCTTGTGGAGTGAAAACATAAAAAAGGGCACCCACCAGGACGGCCATCCTTTCGGCCGAAGCGAATCCTTCCATTTTGCCGTTTGCCAGCTCGCTTCTCAGACTGTTGTGCAAATCGAGAATCATATCCCGCAGCTTATCGTCCATTGGGATCACCTCCGTGTTGGCAGGGCAGGCCGCGCCAAAGTCATCCGTGGCGTTGCAGGCTATGTGCAGGTGGTCCGCTTTACACAGCAGTGGATCGCAATAGTCCGTTAACGAAACGGCCAAGCCCAGGCAGGAAACGACCATCAGCAGCACCAGACCTGCAATTACACACATCGCACA
Source organism: Armigeres subalbatus (assembly GCF_024139115.2). NCBI lineage: Eukaryota > Metazoa > Arthropoda > Insecta > Diptera > Culicidae > Armigeres > Armigeres subalbatus. The sequence continues at coordinate 25,947,888 of NC_085141.1, forward strand.
AACGCCCACATTGACACCGGTAAGTCACCACACTATCAAGCGCACAATCAAACACACTTACGACCCACACTGATTTCCATCTTTTGATTTCTAAAATGAAAGTTACACTCGTGACTAGAGAAACTGCGGAAAATTCCAGGAAGCTTGTCGTCCGTTGATTATAGTTTAGGCACTGGAATTAGTGCGTTGATTGATTTGCTTCTTATAGCGCTTCCCACGTGCAGCCGAGAAAAACGCGAAGGAGGGGAGATCCCAATAGGAACCTATTGAATGGAAATGCCGGTCAAAAATTAAATCCGGCTAAGCAACTGGGAGATCGATCGTCTAGGGAACAGTTCCCACCATTATTGAAAGCGCGTGCTCCGGTGCAGTGCATGACGCATTTTTAATTATGTACACACAGCAGCGCTTTCCGACACCTGAATGCAGGTGATCGGAAAAGTGCCCCGCTGACGTTACTCGGAAGCGAGAAGATGCATACAATTACCGACAATCAGCGATTTGCAGCATGCGATGGAATGGACTGGGTTGAAGGGTTCGCGTCAAATCGCACTGATATGGTGATCGATCCTGGTACTTTTTTTGTGTGAAACAAATGAGATAATAGGAAAATAATAAGGTGTAAACTTGATTGAAGATCATAATCGCGGCGGTACACGAGAGTGGTGACGGTTTATTACCGTATCTCGGGAAATAAGTGAGAAACAATGTTGAACTAGTTCTTCAAATGTAGCTGTCTGAATACTGCGTATAATGATGTCATGTTAATTTAGATTTTCTATATTATATTGAAATAAGTAGCATGAGTTAGAGGCTTGAAGCCTAGCAGACAGCAACGTCGAACAGCACCGACGCAATATATTTTGCTACGTTCGTAAGGTTGCTCGTGCTTCCCCTTTTATTCAACACACTATTGTCCGTGTCACGTTTTGACACAAATAAATTTCCATAAAAACATAGGAACTTTCCTTAGTTAATTCACGACTCGTTAATAAAAAAATGACTTCAAGTAATTCTAGAATTTACGATTTCTTCAAAATAATTGTTGATTTCCATAAACTAAAAAATGTCGAAATTACGGGGAAAGGTCGTTTGGAGGAAACCCATCTGGCCGAATAGGACGTTGGGCCGAATAGGACATTTGGCCGAACAGGACATTTAAAAAGTGAAAAATGAGGTGTGAAAAGTGAGACGTCAAGCCCTTCACTAACTTCACTTCGGTGTTGAAGGCAATCTAACTCCTTAACAAAGTGTTGCTGCTGGACGTGGCGAATGAAGACTATCAGAGCTCTATCAAGCTCAGTAGGTACTAAACGAAATGATGAGCGATTGTCGGGAAAACGAAAGCGAAGAATACGAGCAGTAACCTGAAGAAGTTTCGTTAGATTGGTATAATATCGAGCCATTATTTCGTCGAGAAGGGAGTTCTCATAAAAGTTGAGAAGAGTAATCGCATTCGCTCTTTGCTCTCGAGCGAGGGGAAGGGTCATTTGGCCGAAATCCATTCGGCCGAAAGCCATTTGAGTAATGAGGCGTGAGACGTCTCACTACTCCCTTCGTACTAGTCACTTTTCACAGTGAGAAGTGAGAAATGGAGAGTTAGAAGTGAGACGTCTTACTTCTCACTCCTCATTTATCACTTCTCGCTGTCAAAAGTGAGAAGCGCAAAGTGAGTAGTGAGACGTCTCACAACTCACTTCGCGCTTCTCACTTCTTACAGTGAGAAGTGATAGATGAGGAGTGAGAAGTGAGACGTCTAACTTCTTACTCCTCATTTCTCACTTCTTACTGTGAAAAGTGAGTAGTACGAAGTGGGTAGTGAGACGTCTCACTACTCATGTCGCGCTTCTCACTTTTTACAGTGCCAAATGAGGGGGCAGCAGGGACAGCAGGGACAGCATGGACCATGTCCAAGGGCTTGACGACTCCTCCCCAGCTGTCTGTGAGTCAGGGAGAACGGCCTAGGGCGTGGTGGGATTTAGCAGTGGGCTCTGCTAAAATCCCTCCCAAAAAACCACAAATGCCCGTAATCAGACTCTATCAAAGCGACTGTGTGCCGCTTCAAAAGCACAAGCCCAGGGAGTGCCAATTGGCATGGGGAGTGTCCCTACTTCGGTAGGGTAGCGCATGAGCTGCTTCGGCAGGGAGTGAGTGATCTGTTTGTGCTGAGGCAGGAGTGTCATAGCGCGTCGCCGCTATTGTCACATCGAAGGGCAGCAGAAGTCTGAGTATGGACTGCACATGCTGAGGTAGGAGTGTCGTAGCGTAGTATCGTTGATCGGTCCCTACATACCGCTATCGACACCTCGAGGCATGGTAGTGGAGTGTTAGAGTGAGTTGGGGAGTGTCCCTACTTCGGTAGGGTAGCGCGTGAGCTGCTTCGGCAGGGAGTGAGTGATCTGGTTGTGCTGAGGCAGGAGTGTCATAGCGTGTCGCCGCTATTGTCACCTCGAAGCGCAGCAGAAGTCTGAGTATGGACTGCACATGCTGAGGTAGGAGTCGATGTAGCTATCGACACCTCGAGGCATAGCAGTGGAGTGTTAGAGTGAGCACCCGAAAAAGGGTCACATGGAGCGAATGGTCTTTGGAGAAGCTGCGTCGGCGACAGGGTAGCAGTGGGTTGTACCCACCCACACACCTACAGTTGTGCACATGTGGTGCATGGGGAGTGTCCCTGCTTCGGCAGGGTAGCGTGTGGTCTGCTTCGGCAGTGGTGTGATTGATCTGCTCGTGCTGAGGCAGGAGTGTCGTAGCGTAATATCTGTAGGCCCAGGCAGTTACCGCTATTGACACCTCGAGGCATGGCAGCGGAGCGCCCGGGAGAGCATCCAAGTAAGACTCAAATGGAGTGAATGGTGTGCGAGCACCCAAGTCAGTCTCGCATGGGACGGGTGCATGTGTGAGCGATAATGAGTGAGTACTAAGGTGGCTCAAAAAACACTTTTTCAAATTTTTTGATGGGCCGCCCTCTTATTCGGTTCTATTTGTTGCCCTGATGCTCTGGACAAAATTTCAGCCAAATCGGTCAACGTTTGGGCATTGCTAAACTCGTTGAAAGTTTATATGGAAAAATGTATGCAGAAACATCCAAAAACAGTGATTTGCAGTTGGACGGCACAATTTACGATCAAGAACAATGATACTCATTCAGTTCTTGTAGAATTAAATACAGAATGTTATGCTGAAAACCGCGAGAAGATTCGAGTTTATTAGGCAAAGATATTAGCATTTTACTGGAGTGTTGTAGGGGTGAATTTATTTCTTTTCAAAGGTAAAAGAAACGAAATTTGCTCAAACCGCACTTCAGAGAAATGCTAATAACTAAGCCGGGCAAACTCTAATCTTCTCGCGGTTTTCTGCATAACATTCTGTATTAAATTCTTCATAATCTGAATGAGTATCGTAGTTCTTCTTCGTAAGTTGTGCCGTCCAACTGCAATTTACAGTTTTTGGATGTTTCTGCATACATTTTTGCATATAAACTTCCAACGAGTTTAGCACCGCCCAAACGTTGACCGATTTGGCTGAAATTTTGTCCAGAGCATCAGGGCATCAAATAGAGCTTGAGCTTGAGCTTGAGCTTGATTGACTGCTCGTAGTTGCTACTCCATTATGACCAGATCAGCTGTTCTTGCACAGGGAACCAACAGATCTTTGCTTGGGACTAGCACACATCTTCAATGTACAAGTACTGGTGATCTCATTTGTTAGGTCATACTGGCGCCTGCCACGTCAGAATGCAAGTCAATGTAGGGAAGGGAGAGGAAATGATGATGCAATCATTCGCCCACTGCAAGCCGAATATACCTCTGCACTTGCCACGAGTTCATGCGGAATTTGTTGGAATTTCTGGGTTAGGTTGGAGAGGCAGAGGTCCGTCTTGGTTAACGAGCTGCCAATGTGATAGATAGGAGAAGGTAACTGATGGAATTTCTAATTGGATGTAGAAAACGAGCTCTATAGTTCATTTCCAATTCTAGCAGATTACTGTTAGAATACTCAAGTTGAAGGTATAGGAATAGTAATGGAAACGGTATGGAAGTCCATTTCCAGTTCTAGCGATTGCTAGAACATGAGAAATAAAGAGAAAGAGACAAAGTAGGAGAATGGAACGGGCCTGGGATTGAATCCACGACCTCCTGCGTATGAGGCAGAAGCAGTAGCCATATGACTACAAAGCCCGCTTCTAAACAAGAGAGATCACGCACTGAACTGATTAATTTTATTACCGGCCGCGCAATGCAGAACACAATATTTCGTCCGACCACGCAATCGTTCTGCTGACCGAAACAAGAGAGATCACGCACTGAACTTCCTGGTTCTAGCTCAACGGTTGAAAAGATTAAATCTAGTCATAGAAGAATTCAGTCTATGTTTGCCGAAAATTAGATAGGTCATTGCGTTCCGATGTAATGATCGAAATACCTTTTTACAGACAAGTCAAAACGCCGCCGCCGCCAAGAAAAATTCAAACAAATGCTACCATCGGGAATTTTTTCACCAGCGCACAGCTCAAAGTTAAGTGCGTATGAGGGTTTATTATTAGGGTTTAGGTCCGTATTAGGGTTTATGTCCATCACAAATTTCGTTCCTGCGCTCGTGTCGTCCAGGCATGGACAGTTTTGCAACGAAGGCTAACAAGTACAACGAATGGGTGGAAACGATTTTCCTTCGAAGAACTTTCTAAACCTGTACTGGCTGGTATAGGAAAACTTATGCGAGTGAAAATTCTTAGGATTTTTATAAATTACATCAACTGTGTAACGACAGGATCAATGTGAATGCATTAAAATTCCACCTAGATTTAGATTTTTAAATTGTAAATACTTCGTAAAACCGTGAACTGTGTATCAACACTTTACAAAATAAACTGAATTTTAAACCACAAAAAAAATCTAAGCCTGAGACAAAGACTATTATAACTTTTGTAATATTCATATACCTAGTTTACATATAGTGGTCGCTGAATTTATAAGTAAGTAATACAATTGTATTTTATATTCGCTGGCTTATTGAATGTCTTCAAGTGTCTTCAAATAAGTAGGTAAGTCTTCAAATATTTTGAAAAGTCTTCAAAATGTCTTCACGAAATAAATGTCTTCACAGAGATTCAAATGTCTTCAAATTGAAGACATGTCTTCAAATCTGGCATCTCTGCGCGGCACACTACGATTCCCAGACCGAAGCTTTGGCATAGTTGACTTTTTTTCTTCTTCGAAATAATCGACTACTCTTATTTAACCTCATCTCAACTTGAGGTTAAATAAGGTTGAGATTGCGAGTATGTTTTTATTTAGTTTTTCAACAGATGGTCGCCTATATAAATTGGCATTGTGCGTTTTTCACTGTGTTTCGTTTTTGACGTTCTTGGTACAATACCGATTTGGTTTCAACGTTGCTGTTCTTATTAATGCAGAAATTATGGAGAATACTATTCTAGTTCGCCATGGCTACAGTTAGGATAGCTCAAATCAATCTTCAGCATAAAAGAACAGCAACGATTAATCTGTGTAGACTTATGCAAAATGGTAAATCCCAAGTGACTTTGGTGCCTGAACTCCATTTTTGCTCCAAATGATCTCACACTCGTTAGTAGTTTTCCTCACAGACATTTTCAGCACAATCCACCTCGCGAGATGAGTGGGAATCTGGCTATTAGGAATTATGTCGAACCACGTATTATCAAACTAATTATGTCGAACAACATTATTCGTTACACTGACGAATCCCTCCTCGAAGCTAGAGCACGCGTCTATTCGCGTGAGCTGAGATTGGAACAGTCTCACTCACTGGGTAGACACTGCACTATCTTTCAAGCGGAAACATTAACCATTATATGTGGAGTGCTATCCGCACAGCAGCAAAACATGAGCATGAGCATGAGCATGATTGACCGCCCACGGTTGCTACTCCGATATTGCCAGGTCAGCTGTAATTACACAGAGAACCAACAGATGAAGTTTGGGACTAACATCATCTTCAATATGTAAGAACTGGTGACCCAAAAATAAGCAATACCAGCGCCGGCCGTGTCCGAATGCAGGTCAATTAAGGAATGGGTAGGAAAATGTTGGCGTGATACTCGCTTTGATAGAAGCCGACGAGTTATCTGCACTTCCACGAGAAATCACTGGGATGTTGGATATATGGGGTAGGTACTGTGGCAGGGTTTGGTTTGGGAAACGGTATGCCGTGTATAGCGTGTAGTTTAATCAATTCAAAACATAATCGAACGAACACTAATTATTTTATTTACCGACCGCACTAAGCAGAACAAAATTGTCGATGACCAGCCGATCTCTCTGCTAACCACACAAAGCAGAACAACTTTTTCGATGACCGGCCGATCGTTCTGCTTACTGACGCGAACTGAATCTTCACTTTCTAATTAGTTTACTCACCCGCACAAAGCAGAACAACATTTCGATGATCGGGCGATCGTTCTGCTAACCGTACAAAGCAGAACAAATTATGTGATGACCGGCCGACTGTTCTGCCTACTAAATAAATTACGACTGTACTTGACCTATGAATGCTGTACATTTGTCTTTCAAGCAACAAACAAACATGATCTACTTTTTTTTCACCCAATTCCGACAGAAAATTTGATACTCCTAAATAAACGTCTCTGAGGCATGTTTTCAAATACAGCATTGCGATTAATTAAATCTATTCACATATCGACCGCACAAGCAGATCAAAAGCTTCTGATTCTCGCGAATAATCTGCATATCTAATAAAAACGCACTCTGATCTATTTTCTTACCAACCTAATAGGTACTAGCATTTCTACCACTCTTCAATGAATCAGCTATGTTTTAGGCTTAAATGTATTTTCTACTAACAAAATAGAAAGCGAGGTAGATAGTTGACAAAGGAGATATATTTGAAATAGGCATTGAGAAGAAAGATTTGAATATAGTCAAAATAGAATGCAAGCAAAGGCCAGAATAAATATATATGTATTGTGAAATTTACCTTCGTAAATCGGATTTGTCCAATTCATCTTCAATAATCCACTACATTCCGGCACTATATTTTTCTCGAATTGGGAAATATCATGTGAAGGTAACTGTTTGCAGAGTGCAGAAACAGAGTACACAACTTGGGTAAAAATGGATTTAAAATCACTACCAGGCCAATCGTTTTATATTAGTTTTAAATTGCGGTATTTACTTATAGTTTAAGTTCGCTTTTTGTGCAGAAGGTTATTTAGCAATGGATATTAGGTTTTGAAGGGAACTGACAGTGACACAGAAGTTGTACATGGATTGAACTCTTAAAGATACGAGTTTTGATAAATATTCATTGGAACAGGAATAAGGTTTTGTTAAGACTTGATTTAGTTAACCGTCACTACTCGATATTTGTGCTAGAGTGTTAAGCACTCATATTAGACTTACATTAGGAAAAAGACAAGCCATGGATTCAACCCAAGATTTGTTGTAGCTCATTAACCGTCTGGAGCTTTTTACTAAGGAAACAGACGGCTGAAAGCAATAGATACACTTAGATAGTGATGAATTTTAAGTTATTTCAAAAACGCATTAATAGAGATAAAAACACGTAATAGATAGAAAAATATTAAAGAACTGGTTTGACCTCACCGAAATCGTTCCGTGATGCGATGATAATCGTTGATTTATGAGTTTTCCAAGAATCGATAAAGGTACTCCATGTGTGATCGTTGTTACATCTAAACGACCCAGGCGCAAATTAAAAAAAAACCTGCTGGCATGGCACCAAGGACACCATCGAAGTCTTGAATCCATCAGCAGAAACGAAAATTCCGAACCTAATTCCCGATGTCTGGTTTCCGGGTAGAGGCATGTCTGGACACAACGCGATTGAATGCAGTATTCAGTTTTGAATTGAACCATCACAATCACTTTCCAATCCTCGTATAATATAAATATTATTTTACAATGATGAATAAGATGGAAACGACAAAATTTACAGCACAAATTTTCCACGTCCGATTCTTCAGAGCATCAGGGCATCAAATAGAACCGAATAAGAGGGCGGCCCATCAAAAAAATTGAACAAAGTTTTTCCCATACTAATTTGAGCCACCCTAGTGAGTACGTTTAGTACTGCCATCCCCCAGAAGTAGTACTGGGAGGTAGTTCCTGGGGGAAACGATGGTGGAGCCCAAGGGAGTTTAGTCGGTATTACCGGTATGGTCGAGTCCGACACTCCAGTACACTTCCGTGTGGTAGTTTGGCAACTACGATGCACGTGTACTGGGTTAGTGTGTAAATGCATTCTCCCTTGTAAAAAAAAAAAACAGTGCCAAATGACCCTTCCGGCCAAACGACTCTTTCGGCCAAATGACCCATTCGGCCAAACAACCCATTCGGCCAAATGACCCTTTCGGCCAAACAACCCTTTCGACCAAACGACCTTTTCAGCCAAATGACTTTCGGCCAGATGGGTTTCGGCCTAATGGTCTATTCGGCCTAGCGGAATTCGGCCAAATGACCATTCCCCAAAATGGCTGTAAAATAGACAACAGGGAAATACCCAGTCCAAGAGTTGGTGTCTACGACACACGAGGGCTTCGTCATTGCCAAAGTCAACGGGGTCTTCTTCTGCAGCTGCTATGCGCCTCCTCGATGGTCGATCGAGCAGTTCGGTCGAATGCTAGATTGTTTGACGGCTAACTTGATGGGGCGTGGGCCGGTGGTGATAGCGGGGGACTTCAACTCTTGGGAGCCGATCCACGAATCAACGGGGGCAGATCCTGCTAGAATCACTGGCCATGTTGGATGTGGACTTGGCTAATGTCGGTACCAAAAGTACCTACAGCTGGAACGGGACCGAGTCGATTATCGACGTTACGTTCTGGAGCCCAGGCCAAACGAGTAGTTCGAACTGGTAGATGATGGCTACACTCACAGCTACCGGTTCGCTACAGTATCGACTATACGACCAGCATTCAGCGGACGGAAGAAGGGGCGAGGCCTAACCTTCGTATGTGGAAGACATCGTACTTCGACGACGAGGTGTTTAAGGAAGCGCTCCGCCGCGAGCACAATACTTTCGGTCTGAGCGGCGAGCAGCTGGTAACAATACTCTCGCGTGCATGCGATGCCACCATGCCTAGCAAAGTCCACCATAGGAATGGATGGCCACCGGATTACTGGTGGAATCAAGCAATTGCGAACCTGCGCCGAGCCTGCCTACGGGCACGGAGGCGGATGCAGCGAGCACGCACAGAAGAGAAGCCTGTTGAACGACGGGTGGCGTTCGTGGCTGCTAGAGCCGTTCTGAAGACTGAGATTAGATCAAACAAAAAAGCCTGCTTCGAGGGCCTGTGTCAGAGTGCCAACGCGAATCCATGGGGTGACGTCTATAGTGTCGTGGCCAAGACACGTGGGGCGATGGCTCCTACAGAGCGGTTTCCAGAGATGCTGGAGAGGATCATCGCGGGGCTCTTCCCACGTCATGATCCAAGTCCCTGGCCTCACTTTGTGGAGCTGCCAGGGGCTTGGGTGGCCGACGAGGGAAGAGTAACTGTGGCGGAACTTGCGGGGATTGCACAGTCCCTTAGTGTAGGTAAGGCCCCAGGACCGGATGGAATTCCGAACCTGGCCATCAAAGCGGCCATTGCTGAGGCTCCCGAAATGTTCAGATCTGACATGCAGAGATGCCTGGACGAGGGAGTCTTCCCTGAAGCATGGAAAAGGCAGAGCTTCGTCCTATTGCCAAAGGCGGGAAAACCACCGTCGGTATATAGACCAATATGCCTGCTTGAAACGGCGGGGAAGGTGCTCGAGAAGATCATCCTCAATAGGTTGTTGATACGCATGGAGGGTGCGGATGGTCTATCGAGTAACCAGTTTGACTTCCGAAAGGGTAAGTCGACCCTTGACGCTATCTTGTCGGTCACCAAATCCGCGGAGATAGCTATCCAGCGTAAGAGGAGGGGAGTTCGCTATTGTGCAGTAGTGACTCTCGACGTGAGGATTGCATTCAATAGTGCCAGTTGGGCAGCTATTGCAGATGCGCTCCTGCGTCTTGGAATTCCCGAGTACCTGTACAAGATTCTCGGAAGCTACTTCCAGAATCGAGTACTGGTATGCAACACGGAGGCGGGACGGAAGTGCGTTGACATAACCTCAGGGGTTCCGCACGGTTCCATACTGGGTCCGGTGTTATGGAACGTCAGGTGTTTTGAGGTTGAAGTTCCCGGTGGACGTGGTAATCTTCGGCTTCGCTGACGATATTACGCTGGAGGTCTACGGCGAATCAATCGAAGAGGTGGAGTTGACTGCAGCCCACTCGATCGCAATTGTGGAGGAGTGAATGAGTTCCAGGAAGTTAGAACTGGCTCATCACAAGACTGAGGTGGTTGTTGTTAACAACCGAAAGTCGGAACAACAAGCGGTGACAAGGGCAGGTAACTGCACGGTCACCTCTGAACGCTCCACCAAACTCTTGGGGGTAATGATCGACGATAAGCTCACCTTTGGTAGCCACGTCAATTACGCCTGCAAGCGTGCCTCCACAGCTATAGTGGCATTGTCCCGAATGATGTCCAATGCGGTTTATGCCAGCAAGCGCAAGCTTCTGGTTAGCGTTGCTCTGTCCATACTAAGGTATGGGGGGCCAGCTTTGGGCACGGCCCTGCGTATTAACTGCTATAGAACGAAGTTAGAAAGTACGTATAGGTTCATGTGTCTAAGAGTTGCGAGCGCGTACCGTACCGTGTCGCACAATGCACTTTGCATCATCGCCGGTATGATGCCTATTGACAGGATGACCTCAATGGTCAAATGGCAGCGTGCGTGGGACAGTTCCACTAAGGGTAGATGGACACATAGGTTGATACCGGTGATAGGTACGTGGGTCAAGAGGCGCCATGGGGAAATCACTTTCCACCTGACCCGATCCTTACAGGCCATGGTTGCTTCAGACAGTATCTACACCCGTTCAGATACTCGGCCTCGCCCGAGTGTCCGGTGTGCGCAGGTTTAGAGGAAATGGCGGATCACGTTTCGTTCGTGTGCCCGCGTTTTCGCACAATGCGTGACCACATGCTTGCCACATGTGGTCTGGACACTACCCCGAACAACCTAGTCCGGATGATGTGTAAAGATGAAGTTGACTGGAACGCCGTTTTATCGGCTATCATCGTCCAAATCGTCTCGGAGCTACACAGAAGGTGGCGCGTGGACTCGAGGAATGGCTAGTTCAGGCGCAAATAAGAGGTGGTCCAAGGGTTCGGAGTCGGCTTCATGGGTCATACCGGTGGTCATGCCCTGTGGTCGAACTCGATCCTTTTATCGAACAAGTGGCCGCGTGAAGAACAACATGGTATCGTCGCTTTCGCGGCGTCGGTTAACCGGGCGGGTTCCGAGCCCGAGGACGGAAAGGGGTCCTCGTCCAGAGGGGCAAGTCCCTCTGTGTGCTGGCGAATAGGCCCTATCGCAGAAAGGTCAATTTGGGGTGCACGCGGCATCATCACTTTTGATACCAGTCGTGCAGAGGGAAGCAGGCGCGAAGTCGACCCTTCCCACCTTCCGAGGACATAGGGTGTGGTAAGGCCACCTGGAAAGCCGGCAACGCGCTGGCACGATACCATGATGTTCTTCTAAAAAAGCGTGTTACGATGTTCGGTGCTGCAAGGGCACGCAGCTAACCTCGAGGGTGCGTTGTGCACTGGCCCCCCTTTGAAGCATTACTTTCTGGTTGTACCGCAGGGACGATGAGCTTGGCGGCAATGGAAACGGTTTAGCGGGTCGGGGATGTAGTCACGCCTCCCTCGTTTGCTGTTGGAGGTGGTCCCTAACCCCGCACTTCCTGGACAACCCAGGATGTCTGTTGAGCAGATTCCCCCTCCATTGCTCGCAAGTTGACTTCTCGGGCCAAAAAGGTGAAAGGCATCAACCAGGCACATGTCGCAAGAGGGTACCGGAAGAGGGTACCAGCCGGCCTATGCCATCGGCAAAAGGGACGGAAAATCCCTGGCAGCTGGTGAGTAGGGCAAAGCGGAAGTTTGTCAGTCCTGGTCTGGCACCAGACTTGGACTGGAGGGTGAATGAGCGTTACACCCATAGTGATCATCTAGCAATTCGCTTTAAAATCAACTATGGCGTGCAGCATCCGAGGTCCGGGGATCCCTGTCAGGTCCCTGTCAGGTCACTTCGACAGCGAAGTTTACACCGCGGCCCTGGGACTGGCAGCCAACATTAAAGGTCTAAGCGGGGATGCGTTGGTAGCTGTCCTATCACGCGCGTGCGACGCCACCATGTCGAGGAAAGCCCTGCCGAGAAATGACAGACGCCCGGTATACTGGTGGAGTGCCGAGATTGCGGCCCTTCGATCAACCTGCCTCAAGGCTAGACAAAGGATGCAACGTGCCCGCACCAAGGATGAAAGAGCGAACCACCATGAAGTGTTTCGAACTGCGAAACTGGCCTTTAACAAGGCCATCAAGAGCAGTAAGAGTGCATGTTTCGACAACCTCTATTCTGTTTGTATCGAACTGTGTTGTAACACAACGGCTTTCAATCTGTTGATTTTCAATTATCTTTCGATTATTTACTCCTTCGTACTTTGAGTAGCACTGACCGATAAAGCCGCACGCAAAAAAACCAGCAAAAATACACCGTGATTTAATTCATGGATTCGGGAACACCAGTCACGTTTTCCAGAACGTTCCCGAATCCGTGACTGTTGTTCACGAAAACATACACCGTGAACTTGTTAGTTCACGAATTCATGAATGTTTTTTTTTGCGTGCGATAAAAAAAATTATTCGTTGCAATCACGGTTGTAAAATCTGTTTCAAATTTGGATTTAATTTGTATTGGATTTGGATTTGATTTGGGTTGGCTTTTGATTGGATTTGGATTACGTTTGGATTGGATTTTGATTGGATTAGATTTGGATTGGATTGGGATTTTATTGGATTTGAATTGGGTTAGGTATAGATTTGGGTTAGATTGGATTTTTATGGGATTTTGATTGGATTTAGAATGGATTTGGATTGAATTAGGTTTGCATTTGGAAAGGATTTGGACTGGATTTGGATTTGGATTTTGATTTGGATTGGTATTGAATTGGATCTGGATTGGATTTGGAATGGATTTAGATGGGATTTGCATTAGATTTTGGTTGGATTTGGATTGGATTTGGATTGACTTGGAATTAAATTGAATTGAATTGGAAGGTGAAAGTATTGGTTATGATATTTGCATGAATCTAGCGTATACAGGGTGATTTGGGTTGCTTGTCGGTGTTTGAAAACTTTAAGCTTTTTTATTGTTCTCATAGATGCGTTTTTTTTTCTTCGAAAGTAAAGTTATGGAATACTTAATTAATGCTGGTGATTTTTCATGAGTTTGCTTTTGATTCAACAAAAATAATGGTTATTGAATCAAAATTGATGGAAAATTTTATTAAAAACTTCAGACCACATAAACAAAAACTGTTATCGGCAGATTGTGAGAATCTTGGTTCGATTTAACTTGTAAACATTCCGATGAATGATCGTAGAAAAACATAGTGATGAGAGAACCAATTAGTTTGTTGAACATTGTTGCAAACTCGTCCAAGTCCCGATCTCCATCTCACTGAAAATATAATTATGTTGCACACCCAAGAATAACCGAACGATCAGTAGAATTCCCTTAGCAACAACCACACCGACCCACATCAGGAATAAGTATATCAGCACCTTTGCACCGGACGTCGACCATCGTGCCATGCAGAGACCATTGGCCCCCGAATTGCAGTATCATCAAGTTTTAGCTATTAAGTAGGGCCCAATCAATCGAGTTCAGTCAGTTAGTATTCAGTTCCCTAGATAGTTAATCAGTGACTTAGTTCGTGAATTAATTGTATCTTAATTTATGTAATGAGTAAATAAATTGTTTTTTATACTCACACCCGGTCCTCCGACTGTTTTTGGCGCAGCCGTACGACTTTAAGTAAATTTATTTATTTATCATCAGACTAAGGCCGGAGTGGCCTGTGCTGCACATAAAAGACTTCTTCATTCAGCTCGGTTCATGGCTGCACTTCGCCAACCACGCAGTCTGCGGAGGGTCCGCAAGTCGTCCTCCACCTGATCGATCCACCTTGCCCGCTGTGCACCTCGCCTTCTTGTTCCCGTCGGATCGTTGTCGAGAACCATTTTCACCGGATTACTGTCCGACATTCTGGCTACGTGCCCGGCCCACCGCAGTCTTCCGATTTTCGCGGTGTGAACGATGGATGGTTCTCCCAACAGCTGATGCAACTCGTGGTTCATTCGCCTCCTCCACGTACCGTCCGCAATCTGCACCCCACCATAGATGGTACGCAGCACTTGCCTTTCGAAAACTCCGAGTGCGCGTTGGTCCTCCACGAGCATCGTCCAGGTCTCGTGTCCGTAGAGGACTACCGGTCTAATGAGCGTTTTGTAGATTGTCAGTTTGGTACGGCGGCGAACTCTATTCGATCGGAGCGTCTTGCGGAGTCCAAAGTACGTACGATTTCCAGCCACTATGCGTCTCCGAATTTCTCTGCTGGTATCGTTATCGGCGGTCACCAGTGAGCCCAAGTACACGATTTCTTCAACCACCTCGATTTCGTCACCACCGATAGAAACCCGTGGTGAGTGGCTCACATTGACCTCTCTTGAGCCTCTTCCTATCATGTACTTCGTCTTCGACGTGTTGATGACTAGTCCAATCCGTTTAGCTTCGCTTTTCAGTCTGATGTAGGCTTCCTCCATCCTCTCAAAGTTACGTGCCATGATATCAATGTCGTCGGCGAAACCAAATAACTGGACGGACTTCGTGAAAATCGTGCCACTCGTGTCAATCCCTGCCCTTCGTATTACTCCCTCCAAAGCGATGTTGAATAGCAGACACGAAAGACCATCACCTTGCCGTAACCCTCTACGGGTTTCGAAAAGACTCGAGAATGCCCCTGAAACTCGAACTACGCACATCACCCGATCCATCGTCGCCTTGATCAACCGTATCAGTTTATCCGGAAATCCGTTTTCGTGCATTAGCTGCCATAGCTGGTCCCGATCGATTGTATCATATGCGGCTTTGAAGTCGATAAATAGATGATGTGTGGGCACGTTGTATTCGCGGCATTTCTGCAATACCTGACGTATGGCGAACACCTGGTCTGTGGTAGAGCGTTCACCCATAAAACCCGCCTGGTACTGCCCCACGAACTCTCTTGCAATTGGTGTTAGTCGACGGCATAAAATTTGGGAGAGTACCTTGTAGGCGGCATTCAGCAATGTGATTGCGCGGTAGTTGCTACAATCCAGCTTATCGCCCTTTTTGTAGATGGGACACACGACACCTTCCATCCACTCCTGCGGCAAAACTTCCTCCTCCCAAATCTTGGTAATGACCCAGTGCAGCGCTCTAGCCAGTGCCTCACCACCGTGTTTAAACAGCTCTCCTGGTAGTTGGTCAACTCCAGGGGCCAACATTCAGCCGGCCGATCTCCTCCTGGATTTCCTGGAGATTCGGAGCCGGAAGTCGCATGTCCTGCGCGCGTGCTCCTAGGTTCATTACCATACCGCCACCGTTGTCTGCCATATCGCCATTCAGGTGCTCTTCGTAGTGCTGCCGCCACCTTTGGATCACCTCACGCTCGTTCGTAAGAAGGTTCCCGTTTATGTCCTTACACATATCGGGCTGTGGCACGTAGCCCTTACGTGAACGGTTCAACTTCTCATAGAACTTTCCTGCGTTATTAGCGCGGTACAGTTCCTCCGTCTCTTCACGGTCTCGATCTTCCTGCTGGCGCTTTTTCCTCCGGAAAATCGAGTTTTGTCTGTTCCGCGCCCGTTTGTATCGTGCCTCGTTCGCCCTCGTGCGGTGTTGCAGCAATCTCGCCCATGCTGCATTCTTCTCCTCAACTAACTGCTCACATTCGCCGTCATACCAGTCGTTTCTCTGATCCGGAGCCACCGTGCCTAGTGCAGCGGTTGCGGTGCTTCCAATGGCGGATCGAATATCTCTCCAGCCATCTTCAAGAGATGCTGCGCCTAGCTGCTCTTCCGTTGGGAGTGCCACTTCCAGCTGCTGCGCGTAGTCTTGTGCTAGTCTACCGTCTTGTAGCCGCCCAATGTTAAGCCGCGGCGGACGACTCCGACGCGTGTTGATCACCGTCGAGAGTTTTGAGCGCAGACATACTGCAACGAGGTAGTGGTCGGATTCAATATTCGCACTGCGGTAAGTGCGTACGTTCGTGATGTCGGAGAAGAATTTACCGTCGATTAGAACGTGGTCGATTTGGTTTTCCGTTACTTGAATAGGTGATTTCCATGTGGCCTTGTGGATATTATTACGGGGGAAGAAAGTGCTTCGGACTACCATTCCGCGGGAGGCTGCAAAGTTTATGCATCGTTGGCCGTTGTCGTTCGATACGGTATGCAGACTATCCGGTCCGATGACCGGTCTATACATTTCCTCCCTTCCTACCTGAGCGTTCATGTCACCGATGACGATTTTGACGTCCCGCAGTGGGCATCCATCGTATGTCTGCTCCAGCTGCGCATAGAACGCTTCTTTCTCGTCGTCGGATCTCCCTTCGTGTGGGCAGTGCACGTTGATGATGCTATAGTTGAAGAAACGGCCTTTTATCCTCAGCTTGCACATCCTTGCGTTGATTGGCTGCCACCCAATCACGCGTTGGCGCATCTTTCCCAGCACTATGAAGCCGGTTCCCAGCTCGTTGGTGGTGCCACAGCTTTGGTAGAAGGTAGCCGCTCGATGCCCGCTTTTCCACACTTTCTGTTCTGTCCAGCAGATTTCCTGCAGCGCTACGACATCGAAGTTGCGGGGATGTAATTCATCGTAGATTATCCTATCGCAACCTGCGAAGCCTAGCGACTTGCAGTTCCATGTTCCAAGCTTCCAATCGTGATCCTTTATTCGTCGCCTAGGTCGTTGCCGATTGTATCGAGTCGTATTATCTTCTATGTCGTTCGTAATAGTTGTTTTTAAAGGCGGCTTATTGGGCCTGCGCAAACCTCCTGTCTCGTCGGAGGGCCGTCGTGTCCGGGCTGTTTAGCGTCCCACCTAACACCAGGACTTGGGCTTGTGCGCTTTGAGCGGCACACGGTCGCTTTGGCGGAGCCTACTTGCGGATACATGCAGCTTTTTATAGAGGTTTAACAGGGCCCACTGTCAAACCCCACCACATCCTAGGCAGGCGCCACAACTCGCAGATGGCCTGGGGAGGGATCGTCAAGCCCTTGGACATAGTCCGTGCTGCCCTGTAAAGTAGTGTGTAAAGTAAAGTCAAGTTGTAATAACAGTGCTGGTGGTTATACTAACAAATTCCCACCAAGTGTGATCCGGAGAGCAGCCGCATCCATCTCTTTGTGATTGTCAAAGCGAAGACGACTCGAGGTCACCGCCTTCAACTTTACCAACACTCAACGACCGAACCATCCGGTAATTGAATCTTTTTCCTTTTTATTAAAAGTGTAAAAGTGATACTTCCATTCTGGAGAGGCGCTACAAGATAGACCTCCCAGACAGTGCTTTATTTGAATAGAGTCATACTACAAGATAGGTGTTTCTTGAAGAATTTAGTGCCAAATCTGAATAGTGCATACTACAAGATAGGTGTATATTCAACCTTTTCGTGTGGAAAACTACAAGATAGAGCCCACGATCCCATATTGAATGCCTAAAGTTAATAAGAATAAGTCTGCCCTACACAGAGCTAGGCAACTTTTCATTCATTCTAACCCAAACGATTCGGAATCAGAGGATACCCAATCGGATCATTCAGAGGAATACTCACACGTACCCTTAAAAACCGATATTCCATTATTGCGCTCTTTGTCGATAGACGAATCTAATATGGAAAACTTAGTTAAAGATATCGCTACCGAGCTTAGCACCCTAGCTCAAACACTGCATACAATTCAACAAACTCAAAACGAACAACAACAAACCCTGCATGCGCTAACTCAGCAGAACGGTACTTCAGGAAACATTAGTCCGACGGAAAATAGTGCATTGCAACCTGATTCGCGTCAAACGTTTAACGACCTATTTAGAATTCCCGATCCCATCAAAGCGATTCAGTCTTTCGATGGCAATAGAAAACAACTCTCTAATTGGATACAAACTACAGAAAAAACTCTTAACGCATTTAAACCGCTAGTATCTGACCAACAATTTGAAATGTACGTCATGGCTATAATAAACAAAATTGAAGGCCGAGCAAAAGACATAGTATGTCTTGCAGGCAATCCTCAGTCTTTTTCAGAAATTAAAGACATTCTCGTTGCCACCCTTGGTGACAGACAAGAATTGCCCACATACAAATGCCAACTATGGCAAAATAAAATGATTGAAGGGGTTAGCACAGACAAACAGACGTAACAGCTTGAACATTTTTCTGAAAAATCCATCGCCCAACTCCTCTACCACCATCTTGCGAGCATGTTACACGAAACAATGTTTCGTATGACATTGTCACCAGAAGGCGCTGGAGTGAAATGTCAAACTCGAAGGATTTCGACGCTAGCGCCTCTAATTGTGAAACACGCAATCAATCAAATTCAAATTGGTCGTTGAAGTCATGGTTGATGGCAATTTCTCTAGTTGTACGTCTGTTTGTTTGTGGAGTTAGTATCGAGCGATACTACCAAAAGACAAAGGACATAGTCCAAAATATTAAAATTATTGCTAAACAAAATCAAAAGTATCGAGATAATTGGGATGCAATATGCGACTTTATAGACGCAGACGCATTAGCAGCTTTTATAGCTGGATTAAAGGAACCGTATTTTGGATATGCCCAGGCAGCACGTCCCAGCGACTTGGAAGACGCTTACGCCTTCTTATGTAAATTTAGGTCCCAGGAAATCACCGCTCAAAACATGACCGATAATTCGAAATTTTATAAGAATAATAATCTACAGTTGAAACATGAAAAACCAGTAAATCCACCACTTCCCTCTAGCCAGAGTACTGATAACAATACGCATAAACATACTTTCCAAAAAGTTCATCCTATGGATACACAATCTACAAATAGTAAACTAACCCTCAATAGGAGACAGATAAATAATAATGAATTAGAGGAACCCCCAATAGATGAAGATAACGTTAGTGCTTCAGAAGATGAAACGGAGCTCTCCATAAATTTTTGGCAAACAGCATCGAGAACCCCGAAAACATGAATTTTTTACCTTATATAAGCTGCAAAAATTCAAAAACTAATGAAGAATTTAAATTACTCTTAGACACCGGAGCGAACAAAAATGTTTTGAAACCAGGCATAATTCCAAAGACACAAAACACACTTAAAACTACTATAAAAAATATTTCAGGCACATACTAAATTAATCGAAAAGGGAAAATTAATATGTTAGGACATAATCTACTAAAACAAACATACTACGAAATGAAATTTCATAAATTTTTTGACGGAATTATTGATTCCGAATTCCTAGCCAAAACTAAATCAACCATCGATTTTAAAAATTGTACCGTCACAATAAACGGGATTAAAATTGACTTTCAGAAATTTTATCCCAAGGCTAAACTTTTTCACCACACCATCACCATCGATACAACAACTAATGGAGACTTGTTTGTTCCAACACCTAAAAAGTTAAGCAAACAAATTATAATTAAACCAGGCCTATATAATTCATGCAATAGTAAATCTACTATTCATGTTATGGCTACATGTAAAGAATTCAAGGAAAATCTACCAAAAATTGGAATAGGAGTAAACAATTTCAAAACCATTACTCCTATTCCAATTAGTTCGGAGAACAATCTCGAGTTAGATGAAATTAATGAGCTTATCCGTACTCAACATCTTTCGAAATTAGAGAAACATGAACTTTTATCAGTAATACTACAACACCAGCAAGTTTTATTGAAAAAAGATGAGAAATTGACAGCCACTATGGCTATCAAACACAAAATTATTACTAAGGATGATGAACCGGTATACACTAAATCTTATCGCTACCCTCATCATTTTAAGGCAGATGTTGAAGAACAAGTTAGAGACATGTTGAAAATGGAATTATCCGCCATTCTACCAGTCCCTACTCTTTACCAATTTGGGTTGTACCCAAGAAAACTGACGCTTCGGGAAAACGAAAAGTCAGAGTTGTGATCAATTACCGTAAATTAAATGAAAAAATGGTAAATGATAAATTTCCCATTCCTCAGGTCGAGGATATTTTAGATAGTCTAGGGAAATCGGAATATTTTACCACCAGTTTCCACCAGATTCAAATGGATCCGAATCTTCAAGCAAAGACATCCTTTTCTACGGCGCAGGGTCATTTCGAATTTGTTCGAATGCCTTTTGGCCTCAAAAATGCACCTGCTACATTTCAACGTGCAATGAATTACATTTTAGCCGACTATATTGGAACGATTTGTTATGTTTATTTGGATGACATAATAATCATCGGATACAATCTGAAGAACCATTTGGAAAGTATCGCAAAAGTTTTGAAAAGACTTTCAGATTTCAATCTCAAGATTCAATTGGGAAAATGTGAGTTCTTGAAGAAAGAGACTGAATTTCTAGGACATGTTATTACCCCACACCCAACCAGAGATTGCAACATTTTATTGCAATCTCGCATTAGTTTCGTGTACAGTTTGCCATAATTTGCGACATATACACAGATTGTATTAAGTAAACGGCAGGGCCTTGTATTAGGTCTCCGGTCACGAGAAAATAAGAACTGGTTAAGTGTTAGTGTCTACATTGAATCTAATTTTACACTCCTCCATCGAGAAGTGAAATGCTGTATACTTCGACAACCTCAGCAACCATACAAAAAAAATCGGTCAAAGACGGGAATTGAACCCAGACCCTCCACCCTTAGCACATCTAGACTGACGCGCTAACCATCTGGACTATTTACCAGATGAGGAACGACGCGACCAAAGGCAATCATAATCCACGTTTCATGCTATGCGGATGTGACAAGTGAAAGGGTAACAGGGATAGCAATTAAGCATATGCGGTATTTCGTTTCAGCTGGTTCGAAACGAAATTCCGCGGAATTTCGCGGAATTTGAGCATGGCAAAATCTGATTTCTTGATTTCGTTTCGTTTCGTAAAATTACAAAAATTTCGCTAGAAAAAACTAGCTTCTAACGAAATTTATCGGAATTCCGTGGAATTTCGAAACAAATTTGAACTAATCCTTATTTTATATTATAAAAAAATTTTTGGCTGCGCCGCTGAACAAAATCGTTAAGTTGTTCTCAAAACTTAAAGTTATACAATTTTTTTTATTAACGCTTACTAACCCCATTCTTAGTCGATAAATACGTAAGTAGATTTCTTCTATAAAACGTCTTCAGTGTTTCCATGATTAAAATTTTGTGATATTTTTTTTACTATTTGCACAATATGAACGCGGAATCGATCGTGTTGCTGCTGGTCATGGGACGGCAGCTAGTCCGGGAGAACGCGAAGTGATAAAAATCTACCTCACGTAGCAGAAATTTGTTTAATCAGTGTGCAATCGATCGTGTTGATGCTGATCACGCCAGCTAGTGTGGGAGAACGCGAAGTGATAAAACTTATGTCCAGCGTGTGTAATGCTCACTCAATCTCAGGAGCACAGGATGCTCCCTCACGAAAACTTTCGTGGATAAATCTCGCTTAACTTTTCAAAAGGTCCTAAGTAACATTTTTTTCATGATTTAATTTGAGTATTGCAATCAACAGATTAACATGAAATATGTTGATTGCATTATTCAGATTAAATCATGAAAAAAAATGTTACTTAGGACCTTTTGAAAAGTTAAGCGAGAAATCACTTTTTGGGAAAGAAAAACAGTCTGGAGAGTGATAACCATTTTTCGCTCACTTTGATTGCCGTCGGAAATTGGTTTACTCGTTTTCTTTCATATCCGAGCATTTTCGGTGCTATCAGCAATGCAAACGGTATTAGCCTTTGTGGAATAAATAACCTGGTACCTACATGCAGATTGAGAGTGAGAGGTTAAAGTGATGAAACGAAAAAGTAATTTCATCCAATTGGCACGATTTTCGTTTATCCTCCAAGGCTAGCTCCAGAGAAAAGATTGGTGGGTGAATGATGTTCCTCACTATAAACAACGAAAATAGATTCTCCCTGGGCCCAAAAAACGCAACGAAAAGAAAAGTCGGAACCCTGCTAATGTCTGCATCAAAGAGCACAAAATTATTTAGTGCGGAATCGATCGTGTTGTAGAAGATTATTGAACGAAGCACATTGATCTTGCGTTGGATTGATTTGAAACACAGTTTTCATCTTCTTGTTTTCAAAATAACTTCGTTTACAATAAATATTTTGTCGCTCACCAAGGGGTTTCACATGAATTACCTTCTCAACTAACCAACGATTCCTTTTCCGTAGCGCTCACGGAGATGCAGAGCATACCTCGGTCTCTTAAAACAATGAGTGTTACTATAATTTTCCTCTCCTAATATTAAATTGACTATAAGCACCGTTATTGTTCATAACTTTTTTGTATCCCAAGAATATTATTTAATTGGTGAGCTATGCATATTTGCTGTTTCTCGGCCAATCATGATTAGCAACTACGACGTGTACAGTTAAGAAACGTTATCAAGCTCTTCTTCGACTATTTGCATTGCAGATTTGTGGGCATTTCTAGATCTACGCTATCGGTCTGTGAAATTCAATACATATCTTTGTGCATTTTAGAAAGGTGCACATGATTTTTCTAGTGAGCAAATCTCGCTTAACTTTTCAAAAGGACCTAAGTAACATTTTTTTCATGAATTAATTTGAGTACTGAGAAAGCTTTTGATTTCATGTTGTTCTGTTGATTGCACTATTCAAATTAATTCATGAAAAAAATGTTACTTAGGTCCTTTTGAAAAGTTAAGCGAGAAATGTATGCTATATATGTAGACGAGGAATAAGAAGGAATAAATTTTGGCAGACACACCCTTTTCAAATGTTGATCTAGTAATATCAATTCTATATCTGCGTATACGCCTGGCAGATGTGGATACATAGTTAAGTATCCCACTAAATAAAAAATAAATCTAAGCATTCGTTTTCAAATTTTGATTAAGTCAATACTGTAAAACCACGCTGACAAGACAATATGAAGTATGCTTCAGCATAATAACATAATTCTTATGTGAACTAAGGTTTTAAACGAAATTTGAATCCGTATATGAAAAATCTCACAATTTCTTTATTTTTATATACTTACTTAAATAAAACTGATATAAAATTGATCAGATTCAGAAGCACACGCTCCGGTATTGCCTTATCGCCAATGGTATATGCGGCGAGAATGTGGCGATTTATCACAGATTGTCTCTTCAGTTATTATAACTCTTTTGGTCGCAAAACAGTTATTCGACTTTGAAAAAGTGAAATCAGAATTGCGTACATAATGTAAAACCAATTCAATAAAAATTCCGCGGAAAAAAAATCAAAATTTCGTTTCGTTTCGAAAAATTTCGAATTAAATGAACCTTGATTTCGTATCGTTTCAATGTCTCGAAAGAAATCTATATTTCGTTTCGTTTCGATCCGAATCAACATAGACATTTTAAATTTCGTTTCGTTTCGTTTCGTTAGGAAAAAGAATGTTATCGCATACCCTTAATAGCAATGAGTGTTACGAGTGGAATAAACACCATGCATATTTGTGTCCTTTTCCGTTATCAAGCTAAATGGAATCAGGAAGATTGTGTGGGTTAAAGTTATATTGCTGTACACGATTCATATACTTGTTCTAGGAGGAGCCAACGAGATTCGTTTGGATGTATTGATCGAAACCAAATAAGCCGACTTAATGCAATGAGCTGTATTAACAAGTATGACATTCTCTGATCGGTTTGAATGCGAGATTTGATACAAAATGCTTAATACAAAGAATGTCACACAGAATTGTTTTGGGTGCAGAAGGAGTAAAACCAGGTCCCTCGAAAATAATTAAAATTCTCGACTGGAAATTACCCGCTTCGCAGAAAGAAATTAAGCAATTTCTTGTTTTAAAAGGTTATTATAGACGGTTTATAAAAGATTACGCGAAACTTGCTAAACCGCTTACCAAATATTTGAAAAAGGACATCGTTGTGGATACAAACGATAAAGAATATAAAAAAGGATTTGAAAAATTGAAACTTATTTTGACCTCTGATCAGATATTATCATACCCTGATTATGATTTACCATTCATACTCACTACTGATGCTAGTAATTATGCATTAGGAGCGGTCCTTTCACAAATTCAAGATAACAAAGAAAGACCAATAGCCTTTGGAAGTAGGACACTAAATGGAGCAGAGGAAAATTACTCCACAAGAAAGAAGCTCTGGCAATCATTTGGGCCGTCGAAAAATATCGTTCTTATTTATACGGAAACAAATTCACTTTGGTTACGGATCATAAGCCATTAACCTTCATCAAAACTTCAGTTAAAAATCAGAAAATTTTAAGATGGAGACTCGAGTTAGAAAGTTTTGATTATGATGTACAATATAAAGAGGGCAAAGCAAATGTCGTTGCAGATGCCCTGAGCCGAAAAACTGAAACTGAGACTGATTTAATAATAAATAATTCTGAAACTTCTGAAAGCATTGATAAATTTTCCCACCAAGCCAGTCCACCTTCGGAAACGAATGATGAAAACGAAACGACAGACGCAGACACAATACACTCAGAAAACTCTTCGGATGACAATTACATTCACTGTACGGAACGACCGATAAATTACTTTAGAAATAATTTTTAAAATTTCTCGTATCGAAACGGAAATTAAGGAATCACCTTTTCCCCACTACCATAGAGTAACAATTTGCATGAAACAGTTTGACGAACTCCATTTTAGATGTTCTGAAAAGATTCCACAATAATAGACAATCTGCTATTCTGGCTCCCGAGAGCATAATGGGCCTTATATAAGAGGTATACAAGAAACATTTTAATAAATCAGGTCATTTTGAATTAAAACAGTTCAGAGTCGAAGACGTAGGTAACGAACATAGACAATTTATTAATTAATATCAAAAGAACATGAGCGTGCACATAGAGGAATCAATGAAAATGAGAATCAATTCAAACGTATTTCCTTTTTCCCGGAATGCATGCGAAAATAAAAAGTTTAGTGAACACTTGCACTATTTGTAATACCCATAAATATGACAGGAAACCTTACAATATCAAAATTTCTCCCAGACCCACAACCGATAAACCTATGGACAGAGTCCATATGGACATATGATCGATAGACAGACAACTTTTTATCACTTGTGGATTCATTTTCTAAACACGCACAACTGTTACCAATGGATACTAAAAATCTTATAGATGTTAAAAACGCTTTAGCGCAATATTTTGCTACATTTGGTACACCCAGGGAAATAATCACCGATCATGAGACTACTTTCAGGTACGTTCAACTAAGGAGCTATCTGGACAGCATTGGAACCAGCCTTTAATGCGCATCATCGTCTGAAAGCAACGGCCAGGTTGAGAAAACCCACTCAACGATAATAGAGACGCTAAACGCAAATAAACACAAATTCCCGAATTCAAATACAGTTGCCCTTATCCACTTAACAGTTTCTTTCTTTAATTCCAGTGTCCACTCTTCGACGGGATTTACTCCAAACGAGGTTTTGTTCAATCAGGAGAACGTTGTCATCCGACAAGAAATTGACGAATCGGCACGAGAACTTTTCATTAAGGTAAAA
This sequence comes from Armigeres subalbatus, assembly GCF_024139115.2. Lineage (NCBI taxonomy): Eukaryota > Metazoa > Arthropoda > Insecta > Diptera > Culicidae > Armigeres > Armigeres subalbatus. The sequence goes on from NC_085141.1 coordinate 25,973,589, forward strand.
TCAAATTTAGACAGGGCGGCACATAGACAAAGCAAACGGAATAAATATAAAGAAGAGCCCCCTTTTTTTAATGATCAACAAGAGGTTTTCTTCAAACCTAATATCAGAAAAAAAATAGAACTAGAGCTAGACGAACTATTGCACAAGAAGTCACTGATAGAACTTTTAAAAACAGTAAAAACATTAAACGACACAAACATAAAATTAAAAGAATTAAATCAACTCAAGCTTAAACATGTTATTGACTCTCATATTCTTTAACCAAATTTCAACATTGATTAATTCACAACATTTAGAAATGCGAAATCTTTATTCTGACCCTGTACTTTTATTTAACCTTAGAGAATGTAAAATCCAAACAGGCGTAACAAAAATCATTCATCCAATTAATTTGACTAATATAAAGATTACGTACTTTTGTTTTAGCGAAATAGCAAAACGAACAGATAATAAACTACCAATGTCAAAATTATTATTTCAAAAAAGTAGGGCATCAGTCAACAACTTTTACCAATTGAAACCTATTAGTAATAGACGACACAAACGCTGGGACAAAATTGGTCAAACGTGGAAATGGATGACAGGCAGCCCTGACGCGGACGATTTGAGGCTTATTAACAGAACTTTGAATGAGCTTATAAACGAAAACAATCTTCAGATTAGGGTGAACGACGTTATTAACAACAGGATTCAATAGATGCCATACACCATCAATAATTTAATCAAACAGTCAATTACCAACAAACTCATATTAGAGGAAATTGACGCTTTAACTCTAATACTGTACATTGACACCATCAACGATGTTCACTGGATTTTGTTTTTACACGATTTACATTTTCTCAATTTTCCACTTATCCTAAATGTTTAACGCATATTAATTATCATGTGATTTTTCTTTGATTTATTCAGGATTTTTTTAAACATGTTGCGAAGATTTTGGTGATAAATTGAAGTCACACGATCAAAAGTTAGAGCGAAAAAAAATTGGTAAAAACAAAATCCTGTGTACTTGAGGAAATCCAAGATACAGTAATAAGGGCGAAAATTTCTTTAGCAAGCAGTAAGCTTCTTACACTGAAAGAGATAGTTTTCATGGACTCACTATTGCAGGATCAAGAAGTCAAACTAGAATTTCCACAAGAAGCGCTCAATTTCGCCATACCAAAGATAGTCACCAAACATGATCTATTATTATACATACTAGAAATTCCTGAGATAGAGAAAAGATCTTCCGATATTATCGAGATTTTCCCTCTCACAGTAAACGGAAAAATAATAATCGACTTACCGAGATTCGTTGTCAAGTCGAAGGATCAAATCTTCACAACTGCTAATCCAGACAAATTCGTTCAGCGATACTCAGACTTAAAGTCATTGAAAGACAATTGCACCTACCCAATAGTCATGGGTCTAGCAAGTCATTGTAATGCACAACAATCATTGGAAATCCAAATCACTCTAATTTCGGAGAATAAACTTTTAGTCCAAAATGCAGATCAAACCAAATTATCATCAAGCTGTGGACCGGACGATAGGAACCTATCGGGCAATATTCTCATCACATTCAGCAATGTAGTCAACAAAACCTTTATGGCTACAGAGATAATCAGCCCCACCAAGGAATTTCAAGGAGCATTTCCAAGCTTAAAAATTCACTAGAACGTTAATTTCCAACCAAATATCTCAACTTTAACAAATCATACTATCATCAACAGAAAGCACATCGAGAATATCAAACTAGAGCAGTTTTCCCATCAAACCTGGATATTCAGCCTAATAGGAGGATTGTCAACCACAACGGTAATTATTTTCGGAATAACGATCTTTGTCTGTCTCCACTGGAAGAAAATAGTAGTCAAAATTAAAAGCCCACGTCTTAGACAAAATGCAGCAGGACAAACTGGTATCTCCAAGAATCTTGAACACCTTGCAAAGGATCAAAACAAGGACGAGGACGTCCTTTCTTTTATGGAATTATGTTGCACACCCAAGAATAACCGAACGATCAGCAGAATTCCCTTAGCAACAACCACACCGACCCACATCAGGAATAAACACATCAGCACCTTTGCACCGGACGTCGACCATCGTGCCATGCAGAGACCATTGGCCCCCGAATTGCAGTATCAAGTTTTAGCTATTAAGTAGGGCCCAATCAATCGAGTTCAGTCAGTTAGTATTCAGTTCCCATTCTAGATAGTTAATCAGTGACTTATTTCGTGAATTAATTGTTCTCTTAATTTAAGTAATGAGTAAATAAATTGTTTTTTTTACTCACACCCGGTCCTCCGACTGTTTTTATATATTCATCTAATCGTGAAACAAATAAATACAGCACCAATTTCGTTGCTTCTTTTTGTCAACATGCACGCTCACTGCTGAAAAAATCACAAAAAATTAAAACAAATCAAATTGCTTTCCATTGCTTTGTTTTTCTCATATTGGAGCCATGAGATGAATTCCAGAAGCAGTTCCCCTACATACTATGATTTGCACCTGAGCCTACCAAATAAACGAACTTGAAAAATGTGATTTCAAATACCATCCATTACGAATAGCCTTACGTAAAGCCTGATTGGGCTGCATCTTTGAGTTTTCCAGTACGATCCGCGTTCTCCCAGACTGTGCTAAGCCGTTCTGGAAATTAACCATAATTCTAAACTCCAAGTCTCTGCCCATTCCACCTTTGATGAAGTGCTCTAAACAACTGAATTGTGAAAAATCAACTTTATTAGTTTTTTCGTGGAGGGAGGATTGTCATCATTGTTCATTCAGATTTTATTAGTGCACAAGTTGGCTTTAAAATAAATTATTCTAGTTTATTCAAATCGTTTAGATCAGGGTTAGTGTTCGTGCAGAAGCTGCCACCAAATTGGTTTCCAATAATCAAAAACAAATCAACTTTCCAATTTGTTGACAGCCGTTTCGTTTAAGTTTTTTTTACTATTTTTTATTCAACCGTGTTCCCACGCTGGTCGTTTCACTTATTTTAAATTCCATTACAGCAGGCAGCAGTTCTACGTTTTCCATTTATCGAATGTTTGGCTTTCATTTTTCGCTCCCATTTGTTGTAACAATAGTTAAACTCTACTTCTACTGGGAGCGCATGGGATGCTTTTTTTCTATCTGTTTGATCTAGCGATGATGGTTTCGCTGCGTGTCATGCAACAATTTGGATGAAAGGCGAAAAAATTTACGGGAACCGTCCAAGCAAATAACGTGCGGATGAGTGCGAGTGATGACCACTAGGGTGGAACCAGATACAAATTGAAGTTGGAATATGTTACCACAATACACTTAAAATTAATGTATTCATGGTGGGACCCGATGTCGCCCGGGACATCAATCTGAATTATGAATCCACCCTATTGGAATCTGTCAATCATGATTTCTTGGATGAGGGGCGACGTGCTGCAGAGGACCGACCCTGCAATTGTGATGAGTTGAAGATTGCTCATTCAGAAGATCGGCAGTTGTTTTCAGTCCATAATCTCCAGTTCGACCACTTTTGGTCGCCGATCCTCTTTACGGGATATCGTCAATTGATTGCAGATGGGAAATTGAATGTAAATAAAAAAAAATGAAAGCGAGGAGAAAAGCATGATGAAGAAAGGCGCAATTCCGACTCATTCGGATGGGTTGCATGTAACGTTTGTAATTTTATATCATGCTTATTTTGTGCAGTATCCATTTTTTCGAGGGTTGCATTTCTGCTGTTAACATCATAAAATTAATTATTTATTCATGGTCTGCATGCTCTACTTGTTATTGGTATCCACACTTCAACCCATTCTGTTTTTTCGTGTTATCATTTTTTCGTTTATTCCTACGAACATGCAATTTTACTTTACTGGAATTTTAATGGAATCGCATTTTTAATTTTGTTTTTGGTTTGCACTGGACACCATTGCTCTCTTTACTTTGAGTGACTTTTTAATTGACAATTACTGCCTGCCTCCGGTGTGCAGTTGAGGCCATTTTAATTTTTGTTCGAAGCATGTTGGATTATTCGCATATGTAGCACAGCTGATGAAATGAAAATTATAAACGGAACGTGCCTAATTGATAATTATTATGTTCTGTTTCGTTGAAGCAGCAGCTGGACATGCTGTTTTAAAAGACATTTGATTTACGTTCACGGGTTTTATTGAGCCTATAAACACTACTACACAGTTTATTTATTCAATCGTTAGACAGATATTTATTCCAGGTTAGTTTTCATGATTTTAAAAGGGACATGCTTAATACTTGAGTTTAGAGTTTTTTAAACATCCACCAAACGAAGGAGATGATAATTTTACTGGAAGCAATTTCCTCCGATTAGCTTTTTGTTCACATAATACCTCTCTCATCAATTCATTCTTTTTGTCAAAAACAATATCCAAACTAAAGTCAATGACATTTTTTTTCAAACTGATCGATTAATTTATTCATCCGTTTTCAAAACTAATCATCTGTAAACCGTCGTCTACGCCACAACTTCTGACATACCTCAATTCATCATCCCATGGCCGACGCAGTTTGTGGGTCATTCGGACGGAACGAGCACTCATCGTAATTAACGCGGAGTCCCCGAAGGGAAGCTACATTATTAATTTAAGCCGAAACATAACCTCAATCAGAATGCACAACTTCCAACGGTTCGGTGGGAGCTCGAGGGAAAGGGCAATCGAAATTGCTGTTACTGTTGCGCTGTTTGCAATCCATTTTCCTTGTAGCTGTTGGTCGGACAGCTGGAAGGAGGAAGTTTTTGAGGAAGGACGGCAATGGTATGCAAACCGTGAGCCGAGGGAAATTTATCATTAAATTTTATTCTTTGCTACTTTGTTTCCATTTACAATAAATTAATGATCAATTTTCACATATTTCAGGAGTCATAAACACATAATATATTTTATTATTTATTTACAAAATTAGAAAATTAGAGTTATACAAGATATTTTTTTTTGCATTTGAAAAACATTTCATCGCCATTTCTATCGATTTGACCTAGTATAGGGCATATGTTATATTGACTTGTGTGTCCAACGAATCCCATTTGATTTTGCTGGGAGACGGTTTGGAACGCAATTTTCGTTATCTAACCAAAATCAAAGGGGATCTGTTGGGCACACAAACTGACCAGCAAGCGCACTGTTACGGTACCGGATTGAGATTGTTTGCACAGTAATCTGTAATGGTTTTTCGTGTTTTCATCAACATTTCAGTATTGTTAGTTCAGGATTTTGAGATTAATTGAAAACAAATAGTTTAAAACTCAGTGGAAGGAGATGAGAAAATTTGTAACGATGCAGCAGAACAAACAATGGGTATGTAGGGTATATGGCTAAAACCTTATCCTATTATACTGTGCTTGAGCACATTTAGCGTTGTAAATCTTCATATATTGAAGCTCTAGCCAAAATTATGCTAATTAATTGCATATTATTCAGCAACTCGGCCGTACGAAAATCATTTCTTTTGTCAAATATCTTAACTGCACAAATGCACAGCACATGTTTCGAAATGGACAAATTGATATTAAGCTTGCGTCAAAGAATCCACGTGTCTTGGAGGGACTCGAACCCTTAACCTCCTACTCTCTAGATAGGCATGATAACCCCTACACAACAAGACCACTTAAAGGTCACGTTTGTGGAAAAGCCATCAGAATCCGAGAACCAACCTCCACCGCGGTTAGCTTTTTTTTTGCAAATTGAGTATTTTTCGAATGCTTAATTTGCCCAAATTATGCTACCAGACGGCTTGTTTACTTTTGGTTATTACGCCAAGAAGTCAAATCGAATTCATGTTCGGCACATTTTCCTAATCTTTGCTGTGGTGAATTTAAGGCATACTGTAATTGATTAGTGTTATGTGTTATCAGTGTTATCTGTTTAGATGTTAACTAAACAAATGAATGCAATTGATTAGTGGAAGTAAATGGAAGAATAATAATCTTTTGATCGTGTAACATTTTCCCTAAGACGCTGACAAATAATTAATTATACTGCAATTGCGATTGGATGTCGAAGCACAATTAAATCAGATATGAGAACCATATTTAACAATGACATTTTTGGCTGAAAAAATGATGTCAATTTTACAGAAGTTTTCAACAGCCTACCATCCTTAAATAATAGACATATTCGAAATGAACTCTCATTTCCTTAACGAACACCTTAACAGCTTTGCGATGTACCTAAATGTTTATTTCTCGCTTAAAATTTGTTTTCTGGTTTTTTTCATTCGCAATTTTCTTGCCTTCACTTCTTCTTCTTCTTATTGGCATTACATCCCCACACTGGGACAGAGCCGCCTCGCAGCTTAGTGTTCATTAAGCACTTCCACAGTTATTAACTGCGAGGTTTCAAAGCCTAGTTACCATTTTTGCATTCGTATATCATGAGGCTAACACGATGATACTTTTATGCCCAGGGAAGTCGAGACAATTTCCAATCTGAAAATTGCCTAGACCGGCACCGGGAATCGAACCCAGCCACCCTCAGCATGGTCTTGCTTTGTAGCCGCGCGTCTTACCGCACGGCTAAGGAGGGCCCCTCTTGTCTTCACCTAATACCAAATTTGGTTCGGGTTGCTTGATTAGTTTTCGAGTTATGCAGACATTTCTGTTTCATTTGTTTCAGCCCCCTTTCCGAGGAAGGGGTCTCGAACCACAACAGAAATTAATTTCTGTCAGACAGACAGAAATTAATTTTTATGTATATAGATTTTGTCTTAGAATGATGATTGATGTTGGATGTTAAGATAAATGTGAAAATCTCAAACTTATCATCTATGTATGCACTGTAGACGCAAGCAAGCTTTCACGATAGTAAACTGATTCGGGAGATATACTCCATGATAAACACCTTTTAAAGAGCTCCAGTTGCAAAGAACAACAGTTCTGATTATGCATTTTAATTTATGTTACACGGGGAAGGGTCGTTTGGCTGAATACCGTTAGGCCGAATGCCATTTGGCCGAAGAGGACATTTGACAAAATAGCAGATTTGGCCGAATAGGACATTTGGCCAAAGAGGAAATTTGGCCAAAGAGGAAATTTGGCCAAAGAGGAAATTTGGCCAAAGAGGAAATTTGGCCAAAGAAGAAATTTGACCAAAGAGGAAATTTGGCCAAAGAGGAAATTTTGCCCAAGAGGAAATTTTGCCAAAGAGGAAATTTTGACAAAGATAAATTTTGGCCAAAGAGGAAATTTGGCTAAAGAGGAAATTTCGCCAAAGAGGAAATTTCGCCGAAGAGGAAATTTTGCCAAAGAGGAAATTTTGCCAAAGAGAAATTTTGGCCAAAGAGAAAATTTCACCAAAGAGGAAATTTCGCCAAAGAGGAAATTTTGCCAAAGAGGAAATTTTGAAAAAGAGAAAATTCAGCCAAAGAGGAAATTTCGCCCAAGAGGAAATTTTGCCAAAAAGGAAATTTTGCCAAAGAGGAAATTTTGCCAAAGAGAAATTTTGGCCAAAGAGAAAATTTCGCCAAAGAGGAAATTTCGCCAAAGAGGAAATTTTGCCAAAGAGGAAATTTTGAAAAAGAGAAAATTTAGCCAAAGACGAAATTTGGAAAAAGGAAATTTGGGCAAAGAGGAAATTTGACCAAAGAGGACATTTGGCCGAAGTGGTCATTCTTCTGAAGAGGATATGGGAATGGGACATTCGACAGAAGAGAACATTTGGCAGAAGAGGACATTTGGCCGAATAGGACATTTGACCGAAGAGGACATTTGGCCGAAGAGGACCGATTCGGCCAAATGGTCGGGGTTCAGCCAAATCACACCAAGCGCCATCGAAAAATTACCGATTTTTCCGATCAAACTTTCGTTTTGCAGATTTAATTGATCGCAAATCACATCGAACATCCCTCAACCCCATGACTGAGGATATCCTACTGCAAATGTATGCTTAAATTGATATGAAACTATTCCCGTTGTCCTTGTACGAACAAAATATCACAAGTCAGTCGAAAAGCCGCTTGGTGCGGTTTGGCTGAACTCCGACCAAATGTCCTATTCAGCCAAATATCATTTCAGGCCGAATGACCTATTGCCAAAAGACCTATTTGGCCGAAACATCTAGTCGGCCAAACAGGGCTTAGATGAATGAAGCAATGAAGATGAGGACCGATGCTTCAGCCCCAGATATATTCCCGAGGAAGGTAGCTTCATGAGAGAGTTTCAAATTGCTTGGTGAAGAATGCTTCCTCGCTCCATATAGCACTGCTGTACGAAACAGCTGGAGAGTGAAATCAAACACCAGCTAGTGCAGAGAATATTTAACTCTCTTGCCTCACTTATACTGAGTTGCGCATTTCAGTTGGAATGAATGTGTGAAAGAGAGGTATATGATGCATTCTATCTCTTTCTCGCTAATATGGTTTTGTATTCACACAACACTCACTCGCATCTGAAACACTGCCGATGAACGAAGGAACCATCCTCATTTCACCCTGCCCTACTGAACGATGCCTCCTTGGCACTACCCGGCTTGTGAAGATGCCACGTTCAAAACTTCCCACTTTCAATGTATAAAACGAATGCTTTGTATTTGCCTCTTCCCTTGTTCGTGCAGCCAGCAGCATGTCGTCGAGCGCTCTTCAATCGGTGCACCGAAATTAAAACCTCACTGCGGGCTAAAAACGAAGCATTCGTTCGTTTTTGAACGAATTTTCCAAGGCCTGCGGCCAAATGACCTTTTCGTCCAATTAACCATTTCGTGCAAATGACCTGTACGGTCAAATGATCGAAGAGGACATTTGGCCGAAGAGGACTTATTCGGCCAAATGTCCTATTCAGCAAAATATCCTTTCCGACCAAATGACCTTTTCGGCCGAATGGCCTATTCGGCCAAATGACATATTTGGCCGAAACATCTAGTCGGCCAAATGACCTTTTCGTCCAATTAATCATTTCGGCCAAATGACCTATTCGGCCAATTGATCTTTTTAGCCAAATGACCTCTCCGGCCAAATGACCTCTTCGGCAAATTACCTCTTCGGCCAAATTATCTATTCAGCCAAATGACCCTTTTGACCAAATAACGCGTTCGGCCAAATAACCTATTCGGCCGGATGACCCGTTCCAGGAGCTTACAAAAAAAAATACAAATACAGTGTTGACCCGATTTTGTCACTCCCAGATTTTGTCTACCTACGATTTTATCACGTTTTCGATCCGATTTTGTCACCCAAAAAAAAATTAAAAACTTTAGTCATGCTTTTTATTTTCGAAAATAATACAGCAACCACATTGATTTTCATGAAATAACTTTCACCGCCAGTAGTTTATTATGAATGACTTCTGAGTACCTTGGTAGGATTCTGTAATCAATTTCGACAAGAAATAAAGGGTACCGTTCACGCGTTTTGCCTTTGCAAGGTATAAAATGATTCATGTTTGAGGAATGGACTTAAAAATTGGAAATTTTTTTTTTCGATTTTGTCACATACACTGTTTCGCCCCAAAATTCACCAGGGGGTTTATAAAATCGGTATATTGCTGTATTCATTTATGATGACTGATTTTGAACTTTTCTCCACTATTCTCGGCCCTTATTGTTGAAAACAATTCAGCGCTTTGGAATTTCGGGTTCTGCTTACAAATGGTTTGAAAGCTATTTGAGTGACAGAACTCAACGGACTGCTTTTAACGATTGTGTATCAAGTCCCGTGGTGAACACGCTCGGCGTGCCACAGGGAAGTGTATTAGGGTCTATTTTATTCATTATGTATTAGTAATGACATGAGACGAGTTTTACGATTTTGTGACATAAATCTATTTGCTGTTCATTGCAGCTAAAAATCTAGAAGAGGCCGTTTCACACTTAAACGAAGATTTGCATTCTCTAAACTAAGTTAAACTAAACTCTAAAACTAAGTTCATGATAATTTCGCGGAACCGAATAAGTGAAAATGTCTCTGTTATGATGGATGATGAGGCAATTGATCGCGTACGGGAGATTAAATATCTTGGCGTGATTATTGTTGACAAGCTAATAAGACGAATTAAGTACTGTCCAGGACAGTACTTAATTCGTCTTAGACGGTTTAATACATTCCACTAAAAGAGCTTAATATATTTTTCTGAAGCTAATATTTGACAAACATATTGACAATGTTATCAAGAAAATTGCCAAGAAGTATGGAATTCTTTGCCGATTAAAACACGATTTGACCATTGCTAGTAAAATATTGTTGTATAAATCAATCATCTCTCCTCATCTGGATTTCTGCCCGTCCATCCTATTCTTGGCTACGGTACACAAATATCGAGATTACAGCGTTTGCAAAATAAAATAATGCGCTTGATTTTGAGATGCAATAGGTTCACTCCCTCAACTTTTTTGTTAGACGCCTTGCAATGGCTGTCAGTGAGGCAACGCATTGTTTAATTGACTATGGTGTTCATTTTTAAAGTAATTAATGGTTTGCTGCCTCGATATTTGTGTGATCGAATTGAAAGAGGAAGTGACATACATAGATATAATACGAGAAACGCGGTTGATGTAAGAACACCTTTCTTTTTGCATGGTGCTTCACAAAATTCATTGTTCTACAAGGGTGTAAACGTATTCAATTCGATGCCTACACACATCAAACGTGCAGCGACACTAGCACAGTTCAAGAGACAATGTATTTCACACGTCAAAGCTGCATTTTAGACAGCTACTCGACAATTTTTTAGCATTAACTAATTTAAGTTTTGACGAAGTTTTACCCAACGGATACTTTTGTGTGTTTTATTTTAATTTTATTTATTGTTTTTGGGGCATTAACGACTACAACGATCGCCTCGATGATGATGATGGTTTTTTAATTTCTTGACGTAATTATTAGTTTAACTTTTCTTTGTGTAGTCTACAAGAGTTTGAGCCTCGCGCGCGAAATACAGGTATAAATTATTTCAAATTTAATTTTCGCCTGCCACATTTTGATCTGTTTGAATGATTAGGAGTGAATGACTTTTGTATGGTTACTGCTGAAAGAGTTTTGAATGTTCGATATAGCTATCCAGTAGATTGTTTCGCGGTTAAACTGAAACTTTTGATATCGACGGAGCGGTATCACAAGTGTTGGTGCCTGTATTGTCGAGAATCATGAATACTATAGATACATACTAGTTGTTGAGCGAAAATTGACTTGATACGCGATTCCTGGTGAATCTTTTGAAATCTGTGCGAGAGTTTTGCTTTTTCATAGAGCTGTATGTATCACTACTGATGCTTTAGCAAGATTTCGGTTTTGGAAAGATCGGTTTTTTAAATTTATATTTTTTGCTGTATAGTGATGTAAAATATTCAAATTTATATCTGTGATAAGAAATCGGATCGTTTTTCTTTTTGGAAATCCAGTTAAATGCATATCAATTGAATATCTTAAAGATAACTCGTCTAGCTCAAACCCTTGTAGGGGTATGTGGCGGGACCATCATCATCATCATCATCCACTGATTACCATCGTCAAACTTCTTGGGTTAAATACCTGCAGTTTGTATCAACTATCCAGCGGATGGCTGATTTTAACACAGTTCTGTCACAAAACTTTGCTAAATTTGTTAAAAATTTTGGCATGTATAAATTAGGAAGATTTTAATACAATAATTGTACACCCGATTCGTTTTTACACGATGGATGCGTCAAAAACTCTGTGTAAAAATATCCCTTTGTTTCGAGAATTCGTTTAAAAAAGCCGTGGAAAAAAATCCGTGTCAAAAATTAATCGAGTTATTTCAATACTGGATCTGTACACCCAACCGGTGATTGTAAGGTTTTCTAACAATTCTGTATAAGATCCTAACAAAACCTGTATAAGAACTGGGCGTCTACGAAAATAACAGATTCTGATACAAATATTGTATGAGCCCTTAAAATTTAACAAGCTTTTCGTACAATATTTGCTTGTGAGCTTACATTTTTTGTATAGAATTCTAACAATTTCGCATATGCCCAGTTCTTATACATGTTTTGGTAGGTTCTTATACAGAATTGTTAGAAAATCTAACAGTCGCTGGTTGGTTGATGAAAGCTTACATTCTTTGTATAACTACCATGCACATTGTCGAGACTGAACAGCCCTGCATCAAAATCTTCGTCGCTGTTACAGCTGACCAGTCAAGCTGATAGGCAGATGCAGTCCTGTTGTCTGGATTATCGCGCTCGTTTAGCGGTAATAATATTATTCGGCATGGATCACGCCAATGTAGAAGACAACAACAACGTTTGGACGACTGAGATCGAGAGTTATTTATGTAGGTAAGGGAAGAGAAAAATACTCTTTTTCCAGATGACCAACAATTTCCGTTACGTTGGGATATGGATACTCGGAAGTAGTGCGTAACGGTGTAAATTCGGCCATACCGCCAGGCTCAGTACAACACTGAAGCTGACAATATGGCGTCCCTAACCCCGAATCCCAAGGTGCCAGGCGACCCGTGCCGAGGGGATGAATGACCTGGGGAGGTGAAACAATTATCCTAGTCGTTAACGGAGCAGGTGGAGGTTCCACAGAATGAAAGCTGCTTCGGTGGCAAGCGGGTGTTAGGGGGTGGTACCCATACCCCGTAATACCCCCACAGAGTGTGGGACCACATGTATGGGTGAGCACACAAGTAAAGCTCGCATGGTACGCAGTGTCGGTAGTGTTAGTATGACTGAAGTCTGGTGAGGCCTGGTAGGCCGGCCGGTCTTACCCGGCAACTCCTATCTCTACTTCTCCGTGGTGCTGGTCGGAATACGAGCAACCTTAGGGAAGATCGGATAACCAACCCCGGTGGGAACTATGTTCGAATGCTGACAGGGAAGGGGGAGTTAGCTCCTCTCCGGAGGTGCAAATCTTACTGACCGTCTGTTCTCCATGTCAGGATCGGCTCATAATAGCGTCGGTTCTCTATGTTTGGAGCGGCTGGTCATCGTCCGAGTGCCAACGAGGGACTCTAAGTGAAACTCTGCACCATGGTCCACCGGGAATGAGGAGGAATGGTCCTCCGGAAATTTAGGCAGTTTGGTGTCAGGCTCTGCAAGCCAGCCTTTAAAAAACATACGCAACGAACAATCAACAAGAGATTACGGACTGGAACCAACAGCGAAGACCACTGCGACGCGTAGAGCTATGGAAAATTATGGACGAGAACAGCTTCTCTGAGTAGCTTACTAGACTGATCAAAACAACGATGGATGCTGTGCAAAACTGTGCGAAGATTTCGGGCGAAACTTCCAGTTCGTTCGAATCGCGCCGGGGACTAAGACAAGGTGATGGACTTTCGTGCCTGTTATTCAACATTGCGCTAGAAGGTGTCATGCGGAGAGCCGGATGTAACAGCCGGGGTACAATTTTCAACAGATCCAGTCATGGAAACTCATATGTGAATATGTACGTTATGTGGAAGTTATTGATTTGGAAAATGTATTGGAGGTAACCACTTTCCCTTCGATGGGACTCGAACCCATGACCCTACTGTAGGGTCATGGGTTCGAGTCCCATCGAAGGGAAAGTGGTTACCTCCAATACATTTTCCAAATCAATAACTTCCACATAACGTACATATTCACATATGAGTTTCCATAACATTGTAAATTAACCTCCAAGTCGGGTGGTTTAATCCCCGGAAATAGGCAATTACCTTTGATTGAACCAAATCCAGTCAATTTATTTGTTTCCCGGATGACATGGACATTGTCGGCCGAACATTTGCAAAGGTGGCAGAACTGAACACCCGCCTGAAACGTGAAACAAAAGTAGGACTGGTGGTGAATGCGTCAAAAACAAAGTACATTCTTGTGGGCAGAACCCAGGAAGCAGTGTTACGATAGACGGGGATACCTTCGAGGTGGTCGAGGAATTCGTCTACCTTGGATATTTGCTAACAGCTGATAACAATGTTAGTCGTGAAATACGAAAGCGCATCATCTGTGGAAGACGCGACCTCGAACCATGTATTGTGGCGTTAAATTGTTGATTAAGTGTTATCTGTTTAGATGTATCTTCTTCTTCTATATACATAAAAATGAATTTCTGTCTGTCTGAACCTTATAGACTCCGAAACTACTGAGCCGATCGGTGTGAAAATTTGTATGCAGAGGTTTTTGGGGCCGGGGAAGGTTCTTAAGATGGTTAGAGACCCCTCCCTCCTCTGGAAAGGGGGGCTCCCATACAAATGAAACAGAAATTTCTGCATAACTCGAGATCTAAGCAGAGAATAAATCAATTTTAGACGAAACGAAGTTCGTCGGGTCTGCTAGTAATTAATAAATGAATGACGGAATGACGGTAAGTGGTCCCATTCCGTTGCAGAACGGGGTGACCAGCACACTGATTGAGGACTATCTGGGCTTCGAAATATCAACAGGTTGGTACTGCCTGCAAAGTACCTGTCCGAGACCCTGTTGGCAGTATCAAAGCCCGGGTAGGTGAGTGTTAGGCACGCGTGACGTGCCGGGTGTTCCACGCCCAAACGATGCACAGGAGGTGCACAGAGTGGATACAAATGGGAGATGGGGGTATTACAACCCCCACGGAGTGAGAGACTGAATGTCAAGAGAGTGGTGCACAAGTGGTGCAAGTGATAGGGACTGAATGTATGAGCGAGCACACAAGTAAGACTCGCATGGTACGTGTGGTCAGAGTGACTGCTTAGGCAGTAGTGTGATCCGGCTGCCAGTGACGGATTGAGTGAAGTCTCGCTAGGTCTGGCAGGAGTGTCGTGGGGGCAGATACCTCTGCGGCACCTCAAAATTAGAGGACACGAAAGTCTCGCTATGACTGGCAGGAGTGTCGGGGGGTTGATGCTTCTCCGGCACCTTGGAAATATGAGACATGAAAGGGTCTGTCTCGTAGCTGAGGAAGGAGCGGCACCAGCCTAGGGTCGCCTCCGGCTTGGTAGACAAGTGGTGTTACCTGGGGTGAACACCATACTGAATGAGGACTGTCTATGTTGTGTGATGGCGGCATAGGGTACCCCCAGCAGGGTACCTGTAAGTCTCTTTTGCAATCATTCGAGCGGCATAGGCAGGTGCGTGTTGATGCACATGTGGTGCATGGGGAATG
The DNA here is from genome assembly GCF_024139115.2 of Armigeres subalbatus. NCBI lineage: Eukaryota > Metazoa > Arthropoda > Insecta > Diptera > Culicidae > Armigeres > Armigeres subalbatus. The sequence goes on from NC_085141.1 coordinate 25,988,622, forward strand.
CTAGAATAGTTGAGGCGCCTACGTGCACTTGTGAACGTCATGTAGGGTGCGCAATGCCCAATGGTCATCCCCCAAAGTATTGCAATTTGTGGCCGGGGAATGACTGGAGAGGAAGGAGTTGGTTTTAGAGGGTCGGGAGTGGTGAACCCATCCCCACACTACCTGGTTTCGCCTCTCCAGGTGTCTGGTTGAAGATTTTCATTACCATCGTTAAAAAAAAGATGATCATCCGAACGTTCCTATGAGAATCTCTACGCAGCCTTGGGTACATTACTGACCGTAGGCTAGACGATGACCGTTGAAGCAGATTAGAGACCAGTATGCTCCGATCGCCGAAGGAAGTATATCATCACGGTTTCAATTATATGTAGTTAAGTTAATATAGTTCGTGAATAAACGTGAAACTCATTAGCTTGGTTCCAATAAATGTCGGGTTGAGTATTTGTAGTTGTATTGAGATCGCGAGTTTTGTGTTGTTCAAAGGAAAACCTTTAAAATAAGGGACGACTCCTGGGAATGAAAGGTTCTGTGGTGCGATCTAAGGACGGATCCACACCATCCACCCACGGCAAGGTTAACACGACGAAACTAAGTCTCCAAGAAAGTGTTTGTCATCCAAAATATAATCTGTATATGCTCAGATACAACATTGTAGAATTTGTTTTTTTTTTGTACCATTTTTGAAGCTTCTCCACCCTCCCTTGTCCACGATGTGCTTCAGAGACGGCCGTGAAGAACTTTCAACAATTTTCATGAGCTTCTAGCCTGGCTCTTCTATCTGCGATAAAAAACTATCAAACAATTTCAAAACCTCACCAAACGTCAAAGGCCAAATTTTGTATTCGCGTATTATTATTACTTTAGAAAATGATCTTGCCGGAAGTTTTGTTTTCGGATCTGCTTGGCATACACTTTTTTAATCTGTTTTGCCCTCCCAGGGTTATCTGTTCAAATAAATCAGAAATTTTAATTTCAAAACAAACCGCAAATTCTCTTCATTGGTGCCATGAGAAAATGATCAAAGAGCCCATGATATTTCATTTAGTTACCTGAGATAGAAAAAGGCGCTTCGCTCGAAGTCTTATGACGATCATAACCTTTTGCAGTACTGACCCTTAGTACACTTTTTGTCATAATGACTATTTCATGGTAATTTCATCCAGACATCTAGCAGACTGTGAGATGTTGACTTGGAAGACTTGACAAACATTTGGCATTACATTAAACGAAGTGTCGATAGCCATAAGATATGTTTCACTATTACCAATTAACCATTTTAGAAAAATGCAAGCAGTCTTGGGAAAAGTACCACATAAAACAATAAAACAGATTGTACGACAATTTCCAGAAAACCAAAACGAAAACGTAAGAACTAATTGCGAAAATGATCAAAGATGACCGTACGCAATTTCCCCGAAAACCAATCCCCCAAATGTAATATTTTCTCGAATGTAACAATTCCCCAAATGCTTCTCTCTTCTTTTTGAGTGCTATACAGAGCGATGAGTATGCAGTTAGCCATGTGGGCAAAAGTGTAGGATTGTCAATCTGGAGCTTGCGAGTTTGACTCTTGGTATGGCCTAAAATGTTTTAGGGTGGGAAGCATTTTCGGCTCCTTGAGCACGGTGTATCCGTTGTACTGCCATTAGGGTTTGCAGAAATCGCTCTCAATGGATAACGAACAAATATAAAAGAAAGGCAAAAGCCTCTTCGAATCATAACAAGCCATATAAAAATCTATCGCACTTGTATACAAGTTAAAAAAAACTGTCATGGGGTTTAGCCCCCCGAATCAGCTGATTATCGTAACAGTTTGCGAATAATATCTCTCACGGTATGCTACATATCGAAATATGATAGATGAGAGATGACTGCCACATAAGATATTCATGCAACTCGCAGGCAAGAAAGTTTTCATTTAATAACTATGGAAATGCTAGTAGAACGCGAAGTTGAAAACAGCCCAGGCTCCAGAGCCATTAAAGAAGACGAAGCGATGAAAGAAGGCAACGCTCTGTTTGAATGAACGCGTCTGGCCGGTATGAAGCGAAGTAAGCAGAAGCTTCCTTTAAATGAACGTTTGCTTGTTATAATAAACTCATCTTTAAAGAAAAGGGGGAAATAATCTCTTCTTAAAATGAACATATTTTCCCGGTATAAGGAAAAGAGGGTAAATGGTCCCTTCTTTAAATGGGGTCGTTTGTTTGGAACATAGTGAAAGAATGTGACAATGTCTTCTTTAAATGATCGCGTCTGCCCAAGCAGCACAATTTGCTTGCTGAACAATTCACTGTGCTGCAACTTTCCTGAAAAAACACAGACTAATCCACCTAGCGGTGATAGTGACTTTCTCGTTTCTTGCGTGTGAGTAATTTCTTCGCACTTTTGGTATAAAAAACGAGCAAAGGGTAATGTTTTCAACATAGCCGCGAGTAGACGTAGGACTATATAAACGTAATGTATTTACATTCACCTTTTGGATTTCTGGGGTTTGATAATAGATATTGATTTTGGAAACAACAAGCTGTGTAGAATTATTAGCAATTTGTGTATTCAAAACTTCAGAACATGATCAAAGAGCCCATGATTTTTCATTACGATTTTCATTACCATACGATTCGTACTCTGGTGTCCTTTTACTTGATTGCACCATCACCGGAATGAATTGTGAGTAATTGGTACATCTGTCTACCGGTTCAAATGGGTTCAAATACGGTCCAAGAAGTTCACAACTACTATAGAATGCCATAGATTTTGAAATCATGGGGTTTGGTGTGACGCATGATGTGGTTTATTTATTTTCCAAAAACTTACATTTGAAACGGAACTAGGTAAATTCGTTTACTGGTTCCAATCGGTTCAAATATGACCCAGGAAGTACAAAACTATCATATATTGCCGTAACTTTTAAAATCATGAAGTTTCATGTATCGTATGATGGTATTCGCCTATTTCCGTGAACAGGTTCCGGCGGTACGTCCGTAATACAGGCCATATTTTTGACCGATCAAATTCCTCATCATATTTGGTATATATGCGCCGTTTCCAATCAAAGTATCTAACATAATCATTACCGAAGTATGCGTTCTGAGAAATGGCCAAAAGCTAACACCCATTTTAAATCCAAAATAACTCTGGAACCACGTGATCAATCCTGGAAATTATAAAACTCCTAAAACTTGAATAAATTCCGCTTCTTCTGGTGAAAGTTGCGATAAAATATGCCACAGCAAAAAAAAAAATTGTTTTCGTTTCCAAAAAAGGGGGTTTGTAACGGAAGGGTTAAGGACATCCCTAGTAACATTTTGGGTTTATCTTGGTTCTATAACACTCTTGGAGAGTAAATTATGGTCTTCAAGAGCGTTATAAAACTTGAAATGTTACTTGGGATATGTAGTAGGAAGAGTACCACGATGGCAGTACCAGTATGGCACCCGTCCGCTAATGGGTCTCCACTACCCCTCCAAATAATCAAACTACTAACCTGTTCCTGTGGATTAACTTCCTTCCATTATGAACATATTTCTTCAATGGATCCTATGCAGTTTGGCTTATGGAATAAATCAGCAGTTACTTGCCAATTCAATCACTTCACTTCACTTCTTCTCACAGCGCAACTAAATACAAGTTTTCTAACACCATTCCGCACAGGATCAACCCGAAATGTTGTTAGGATATTTATCAATCTTTACTTTATTTAATTAGTCACTAGTCTGATGTAAAAACTTGATATTATTCACAATTCTTGCCCGAAAAAGATAGTGAAAATTGATCGCGGAGCGAAGGTAAACATCGTCACCGCGTAGCAGCAAACTTAAAATTAGGGTGGTTGAAAAAATAAATTTTGCTTCGCCACGCTCAGTCGATTCTATTCGACATTCTGGGTGTGCTCCGATTGTTTGGGCTGATTTGGGTAGGAGTTCATTGACCGGCAAGGAGCGAGTTCATATTACTTGGAGTAATAATCATGAGCTTCAACTCTACAGGAATCGCATATCGATTTGTCGTTCAATATTATTTGATTTTATTCCAGGTTGCGAATCTTAGGCCATGGTCATCAAACTTCGCAGATGGCTTCACTAACAAGTGCAATGTAATATAGAATCGATTACTGATTGTTAGAACGATAAATCAAGATGTGATTTTCGGTGAGTACAGACTTAACCTTTAGCTATGTGGATTCTTTTTTCGCTGGTGCTTGGTGCCCTAGCAACACACTTGTTCCACATGGGTCACTGCAACTTATATGTGACCAGATTCGGTCACAATCAAGTTGCTGCAACCATTTTTGTCTGACTTGTGCTGCTCGGGTGGGGAGACGTCAGTGTAATGAAAAAAACAGTTTTCCCATACTATCCCATTTTAATACAAACTTTAAACTGCATAAGCTTAGTCAGTTTTTCCAAGCCAGCTCAGGCTTTCGGAGGACACTCGGGGTATGACTCATACTCATACTCGTACTGTATGAGATGAAGTCGTGTGGGCGTGGTGTCGCATGGTCGATTTTTTTAACCACCCTACTAATAATCTTTGTTGAAATAAACACGACACCAATGCTACTGCAGTATTTTTTTTAAATTCTTTATTATAGTGATTTTTAAGTGGATACAAAGTTCATCACTTACTACTGCAGTAAATGAATGTTTTTATTGCACCAAAACTTTGTTTTGGGTACTCAACCAACCTTCACCTTAAGAAGGGAACTCATATATTTTATCCTTATTATGGTTACATTCGCCTGCGACAATATGAGATATTACATCTCTCTTTTTTTTCGGGCAAACGCCTACTTTTAGAAAGGGAAACTCATCAACCTTTGCCTTAACTCAATCTAACGCCAGTTCGCTAAGTACGTGGTACCAAGTTTTTCAACCGTTTTTCTTCTCCCGCAGCCGACGGTTTGTTCACTGCTGTGAGAATCTCGTGCCGTCCGAATCCCGCATAATTAGGGTAAGGTATTTTGGACCACCAGTTCGACGGCTCTTATTTTGGACCACTGAGTGCAAATTCCTCTTGGTGGTCCAAAATACATCCTTTACCCTACGAACTGTAAACGAACTTGCGGTCAGCATCAGTATCCTTTACTGTTCCCAAGTAACATTTCGAGTTTTGTGACTTACTACAAAAGTATTTTCTTCCTACGGCAATAAAACCCTAGTCAAGGCAATTGCTTCTCGGTAGCTTACACCAAAACCTCTTGAAGAGTAGCATCTGCCTAGCTGGCCCACTCTTGCAATGGTTTTGAAGTGTAAATATAAGACGGGCGTCAAGATCAGAGTATGACGAAAAATGAATACAATCTCGGCACCTGAAACCTTTCGAAATCATTTTGCAAACTACTATAAAAGAAAGTTGGCTTCATTTAAAGCTTTTTCTAAGCCATTTAATCTCGATGCCTTCCGTATTCTCTAGATATAGCTTTATTCAAACAATCATATGAATTTATATAATACGTTCAGTCTCGAGAAAATAAATTAAACTTTTACAATGAACATGAAGACCCAAAATGTCATAATCTGAAATTCAATTAAAATACTCTCAATCATCGATAATAATAATGAAAAGTGAAGTGACTTACGGTGCATTAATTTTAAGTGCGGATTCAGATTTATTGTGTCATTTAGTGCAAAACACTCATAAAATCGACGCGCTATCAGTAAACCCAGTTTCAACAATTATTTTTCAAAACAATTTTTTTTTCAAGAAATCTAAATTCGCACTTTTATACTAAATTATCATTATTTATTTTTTATTGTTCGTAGCTGAATCGTTAATACAACATCGCATACCTGTAACCATGATTATAATGCAGTATTTGGATTCAAAATATCTACTAAAGTGAAGCGAAAACAATATGGCGATGGCATACAAAATAATTTTTCGAGATCTATTGGTTCAAATTGTTTTGCTTCGATGAAATCAACTATAAAATCATAATGTTTAGAGGTGGCAATAATGAGGCTTATCTCCAAGCTGAATTGTTTATGTACTAGATCGATTGGCTGTTACAAATGCCGATTGGTTATTTTTCAACATATATGATGGCCATAATTAGAGAGAATTTGACAGTTCAAGTTTCTCAAAAAAAAAACAAAAGGCATGGATGGAAGCAGGAGAAGTTAAGGATTAAAACTTCGAATTGATCATTTTATTACACGTAAGTAGGAAATAAAATACTCGCATGTGACGGCACTTTATCGTTCGGAAACAAGAATGCACAGTTCCGTGTCACCGTGAATGAAATGAAAGTGAAGTTCAAGGTATCAGGGGCGCGTCTACGCATCGTGTTATTTTCTGTTAGTTTCTCTCTAGAGACTTATTTCGAATTTGTCACCTCGCAATTTGGCATATGTAATTTTCAATATCAAGATGATTGATGTAGCTGAAAATGTATCAGCATGTATATTATGAGTAAGCACGCAGAATGGTAATAGTAAAGTAAGTTTATCTGCTATTTAAATAATGTTTTAGTCCTTGCTACTCATATTCACTTGACAACATGTTTTGTTTTCAATCAGAAATGCAAAATTTGTAGCCACCACAAATACCAATTGATCTCATTTGAAGCCAAATGTTTTGGAAGTGACTTTTATGGTTACAAAACGACTTTAAAAAGTATTTTATTACATCAAATAAAACTAACGTCTAAAATGCGTTTTATCAAGGCATGGAGTGCCGCTATAGATCCATATTTAAATTTTATGGTATGCGGAATTTACAACCTGCTTCAAAAAGTTTTGACAACAGCTAGAAGACAGATCATAGTTCATGCCTGTTAAATGCCTTTCCTAAACAGAAGAGCATGACGATTGTCGCAATAAAACCACAATAAATATCTTCAAATGCCAAAGTGCTGTTCGAATGTTACTTGGGTTGTGACGCTTACCATTACCTTTATTATTGACAACTGTAAACGAACAACCTGATATGCAGTTTGAACAGTTTGTGGTACGGTTATTGGACAAACAACAATATTTTGAACGGATTGTTAAGTTCTGTCACCATAAAATTTCGGCCTTTTTCGCGTGCAAAAGTTTCGCTCGACAGTATGTTATGATGTTGATATATAATGAAGAAAATAAAGAATATTTTGAAGACAACATGTTAAATATTGACATTAAGTGGTAATGTCGAGAAGTTTTGGTTGAATCGCCTGAAAACTATCTGATAACCTCAACGTAAAATGTACATCACAATAATGATTCTGATCATATAACATCCTGTTTTTCGTTATGCGGGATTGCGCACGATAATAAAGCGTTCCCGAATTCATGAACGAACAAAAATACACCGTAATTGGAGTCATAGGAGTCAGAACATCGTCATCAAAAGGACATAAACCGCACAGAATTATAAATCAACAGTACTGCCCATGATCGCATATTTGTAACATTTGCATTGTTGTCGATTTTGAAATAAGCTCATGAAACATCTACAAATCGCTAGTTCTTCCGGCTGACCAGGTGAAATAAGAAAGTTTGTTCCAAAAAACTCGAAAAAAATACCAAGTTGTTTTGTAACATTAAGCAAAGTGACCGCATAACCGTAACACTGGAAAAATTTATTGCCGGTACGCCAAGTGCTGTGTACAAAAATTTGCGAAATTAGTTTGCATTCAAACACCAAGTAATGGAAATGTTTCTACCGAAGATTCCAACTGGATAAAGTGTTTGTGTAATTTTTGGGAATTTTTAGAAAATCATTTAGATTTGCATACTTTTGCATATCAAAAACTTAATCGTTCCATTTCTCCCATGCCTACTTTTGTCGATTGTTACAAATATGCGATCATAGGCAGAGTAGGAGAGAACAGTATAATGTGCACCCCTTAATTTTTTTTTTCAATGTTCTCACCAATATAAACAAGAATACCGAACCGTATCAACATGCAGATGCAAAATTTACAAAACCAGCTAGGGAGAATTGTCCAAAATGCACACATGGGGCAAAATAACCTCACTCATAAAATCACTCATATAATCTGTTGTAGTACATTTATTAACGAATATTACCATTACAATTCATAATTAGTTATCCATCATTGAGCTCCATTGGAAAAAATTAGCAAAATCCCTTCATATTTACTCAAATTTAACGATTTGCTATTTTCCACCACATCCGTAAGAATGTAGTTCAATCCATTATGAAAAAACCTTGCGTTCACCATCATTTTACATCCATTTTAGACCACCATTCGGGCGTTTTGCCCCAGGCCTGTTTTTAAAACATTTTTTAAATGCGTTAGAAAGTCATGAAAACCTTATTGTTTTGAATAGGAGATCATTGTGAAATGTAGCTGGGTTTGTAAATTTTGCACCTATACGTTGAAATGGTTGAATATTTTTGTTTATATGGGCGAAAACATCGGAAAAGCTTAAGGGGTGCATTTTGGACCGTTCTCCCCTATATTTCACAATGATGTCCTATTCAAAACAACAAGGTTTACATGACTTTCTAACGCATTAAAAACATGTTTAAAAATGTGCTTGGGCAAAACGTCAGAATGGTGATGTAAAATGACTCAATTTCATATAAAATAATGGTGAACGCATGGTTGTTTGTTTTGTCTTGATGAATAACGGGTTGAACACTTATCTTACGGCTGATGTGAAAGAATCGCAATGCGTAGAATTGAAGTGAAAAAAAAAGTTGAGTACTTTCCATTTAATTCCACCACGTTTTGTAATCTTTGTGAGGCTGTCTTCAGTGTCTCGTACTTGACTGGACTTCAAGTCGAGTCAAGTACGAGACACTGAAGACGGCCTTAAAGTTGAGGTCGAAATACGTATCTGCAAAGATTACAAAACGTGGTGGAATTTAATGGAAAGTACTAAACTCGTCTTATAACATTCCACTAAAAGAGCTTAAATATTTTTTCTCATTAAGACATTAATTTCATGTTTTACCATATGAGAATCAAGAATGAATCGAACCGTGTATTAGTGTATGATTTTGATTGTGCATGAGTTTTGAAATGTTGAGTTTCCACCGCAATGCCTAAAAATAATAATTTTGAACTCATGATTTAATATGTTACATTATTGGAAGCTAATAATTGTCGCACATCTATCATTTTTTGAACAACAGGATATAACAGGTTTACGATACAGTCAAAGATTGCCATTTATTGTCGTAGAGCATATTGATTCCAATCGGTGTTCATGCCCTTGGGACCTAATCGAAGCCATTCATAATGTATTCTTCGAAGGGAAACAATAAAACCAGCACCCTGAATCTATTTACGCCCGTGCGAGCAGTCTCGCCCCACCACCATCATGTGGATTATCCATCCTCTCAGGGGGGGCTCCGAAGCCAACAACCCAAAAAGAAACCAGAACAAATAATCATAATTTTATTACCGCTCTGGGATAACCTTCGGCTCACGTTCCGTGCCATGAATTCCCGCGAACGGGAAATCAGGAGCCAGGAATTGTGGAGGATAATAAAGCAAAGATTGATCCGTCGTTTGCCATTTACGACGTGACAATGTGCGTAATATGGGGTAATAAAATGATTCACTTATCGCCCCGGTAACAGGTGGAGGTCACAGCAAAGGATTGAACGGAAACGGGACCCAATTGGATTTGTAGGAATGGGATGATTTTGTTGTCGGTAAATACGATTCGATTTGAGTTTCTAGAAGAGAAGTTTTCTGGTTAAATGACGCAAACGTTGGGGTTGAGGAGCTTTTGATGTTTGAAATACCGGTGAAATGAATTGAGATGTTTCAGAAATAAAATAAAGATATCCGATTTCGTTTATCGTGAAACAGAGATGGACCGCATTCGCTCACCTTCAGGAACTTCGATGAATGCTTGCTCCCTCCGAAACTATCGCTGCTACCAAACGAAAATTCAAACAACTAGATTTATGCATCGATTTCCATTACTACATGCCTTCGATTTAAATTCCATGCCACATGCTTCTCATTTAGTAGGAAACAGATTATTTTGTTTACATCAAGAAGTTACAGTTTAGTTTAAATATGTTTTTTAACAGTCATTTGTTCTAAAAGTTTAAAACTTTCCGATTAGTATTAGAGTATCAATTTGCTTTACATTGAGTTTTATCGGTCCTACATTTTAGTTAAGTTTTACATTTTATTTGAACAACATCCAACTACTTCAAAATGGAAACAAATGAAATGCTCATCTTTCAAATAATCTTCTTGCAGGGTGCATTTTATTCAGTTTTAAGTACTTCTTTGGTTGATTACATTCGGTTTGTTTGCGCTTATATAAAATCGATTCACTTGTGTTAATTCAGATACTTTAAAAGCAATTTCCTTTAATTTGAACTTTTAACTTCTGTTCATAGATTTTGCCTCTGATTTTCAATGTGTATAAAAGATATATTATAATAATATTGCACCAATTGTTGGTTATAAAATCTAAAAGTTTTGTATCAATGCTACTCATCTACACACAAATTTAACGCTGCCACATTTAGAGTGATTATTCGTCGAAACTTTGTTCTCCGTTGGATTTTCCTCAACAATTCCAGTTTTACTACATCCGCCGTCAGATAAAATACGTACAAAAACACAATCGAAAAATAAAACCTCAAATAGTTCGACAGTCTAACATTTAAAAAATCTAGTTCGTCTGCATCTGTTTTGTAGCCATCTAACATGTTGTTTCAACTAATAACCATCGGAAAACCGCCTCGCTTTGGTTCGTGTTACGTTTGCTTTATTGGCCTTCTCACTACGAACGAGCTCCAGTGCCCCGTTCATTCCGCGTCGTTGTGGGTGGTTGCATTCAGTTCAATGTTTCTAAACATCCGATTCAACAAGCTTTAAAATTCATTATTCGTATGCTTTGGGTGAGTACTTCCTTCCATTTTGAAACCTGTTCTGGTATGTTCATGTTTTCGGATTTGGGTGTTTTCATGTAGAAAGATATTTTGAATGATTTCTCTCATTCGGTCCTTAACCTGGTGCTACAATTCTATTATTTGTTTTGTTTTCGTGTGTTCAATTTAACTTTTTGGTGTAATTTAAGGGTGTATTTGGTATATTTAACTTTCGTTCCATTTATGTGTAGTTGTGTGGTCTTTCTGATCAAGATTAGTCTCCTTCGCTTCACAGTTGTTGTAGAAAATATGTCTGAAAATATATTGAAAAAACAAATAAAAACAAATTATTACCGATAAGTTCTTTTAATGTTATAGAATTTGTCAATAATTGTGTTGTGTAACAATTGACTTTACAAAATAGAAAGTTATTTGGAGATTCTTAGTGGAATGTCGCAAGTTATCACAAGTTGAGCTAGTACTGTCCAATCATTATTCGCACACTACCATTTAAATGATGGAATTGAAAGGGGTAGTACTAACTCGTTGATGGCAAGTGACTTGACTTAATTAACTTCATATCGAAGATACCAAAACTTTAATTGCTGTAAAAAAAGATTTTCCACGTCTCACGACCCGTTTCAACAATTTACACTACCAGCCAAAAGAATGAAAATGCTCAACAAAGTAATACAATATCACCTGCAAAATTTAGCATCACCTTTAAGCTAACAGACTCGAGATTACATACCTTGAGAAACTGATTTCTCATAACGATAGTGCCTTCAACAAAGTTGTTAATAGGAATAAGGTCATTTAGAAGCAATACGGAATAGTTCGGATCATATCCGGAAGTTCCAGAAAATACAAAGAAGTAACTAAATCAGAAAATTCGTCCAAAAAAGCTTCTTTCAGATAATTTGTTGTAGAAATGTGTAGAAATGTGTGTAGATTAGGGTGGCTCAAAAAACACTTTTTCAAATTTTTCGATGGACCGCCCTCTTATTCGATTCTATTTGATGCCCTAATGCTCTGGACAAAATTTCAGCCAAATCTGTCAATGTTTGGACGGTGCTAAACCCGTTGGAAGTTTATATGGAAAAATGTATGCAGAAATATCCAAAAACAGTAAATTGCAGTTGGACGGCACAACTTACGATGAAGTTTCTGCATACATTTTTGCATATAAACTTCCAACGAGTTTAGCACCGCCCAAACGTTGACCGATTTGGCTGAAATTTTGTCCAGAGCATCAGGGCATCAAATAGAACCGAATAAGAGGGCGGCCCATCAAAAAAATTGAAAAAAGTTTTTCCCATACTAATTTGAGCCACTCTAGTGTAGATTGTATCTCTGCTTTCGAAAAGAAGTAGCACTACGCCTCCGGCTTACTACATCTAGTGTTACCCTTTTCGTGATTACATTTCGTGTGCAAAGGGCAAAAAACAGCAGCGTTTGTGCAAATTTGAAAAATCGTGAACCATGCGGCTCTATGTAGAAAGTGGTTTGAGACCCTAAGCGAGTGAGATGACGAACCCTACGTCAAAGTTTTGCCGGTGATAACACATAGTGAAGTAATTATCGTCTTGGTATATCCTCAATTTGTCATCCTTTTCCTTCCCCGAGAAATGGATTCGGAGCTGCTACACTCAACTAGACCTGTGCTCCGTCGCTCCACGCTGCCGCTGCCAACGTTTTTCTTGCGTCGACGCCAGCGTCAAAAATGAATCGAAGTGCCGCCGTATGAAAATTGACCACGCCACCAAGTGTTTTTTTTACCGCGTCGATGGCTATTGCAGCAGTAGGATTTCTTACATTTTTTTTTTAATTTCGTAGGGGAAGGGGGGGGGGCAATATGCCCTAGCTAAGCAAACACTACTTTATTGTCTTATTTGTAACGCTATTCATGGGTATTTTTACATTATGCAACAGTTAAACAAGATAGCTAGGTGATGCCATTCAAAAATTGTCAAAAATCTCAATCATATTGATAATATTCACATTTCAAAAAAGTGGTGATATTTTGGCCAAAACAACAAAATACAACATGCGTCAATAACAAAATACAAACAACAAACAAAATACCATGCGTCGGCGAATTAGCATTCTGGTATGGATAGTGCGTGGAGACGCAAGTACATTGTAGGTTAGAGCCACTAGGGCGTTTTGCCTCGCCAAAATGTTAGATGTTTCTTCAAAATGTGGAAATTTTAAGTTTTTCCGACCTTCCCATACACTATTTTGAAACTTTTTTCGCCTAACCTACATAATTTTAGATCTAGTTTTGTTACGGCCATCTTAATGACGGTAAATATGAGGGAAACCACAAAAGGCGTTTTGCATCGGGGGGCGTTTTGGGGCCTCTTCCCCTATCCCTTTCGTTCTTGCCGAAAATACACAAAAGGTGGGGATTGTTGGACAATAATTTAAGGAATTTCTTCCAGAGCACCTTTCAATTTCAACTACACAGTAAAACATTAATACGCTCAATTTAACTGTTCCATCTTTTGAATGTACAACTTTTCAATCACAAGTGCGTTTCATATCGACAATCCCATACCATCAACATTGGTGATCAGAGTGCTCCTCACTTGAAGTAAAAACGATTATCACTTCGATCAGCACCACCAGTCTTTCGAAGTGTTGTGCTATTGAATTCACAGGTGTAAGGCTATGTATTTAAAAGCAGAGTAATATTTATGTAGTTCTAAAAATAGATGATAGAAATTTAACATAGAGTCAACCCGAGCAAGATAAAATAACTCAATAATACCTTATTCTGTTATTGACACCATACTCTGTTATGAACTAGCCTTGCATCAAAGGTTTCATTCAAAAGGAGTAATACCAATAATTCATATGCACAATACTTCAGACCCTATTATTACAATAACAAATAGATCACAAATTATTATCCAATTAGTATTGAATTACCCAAGCATGTTATGATTATAGTATTTTGAATATTCATAAAGATATTTAATATATACCCAATATTTGATATTAATTCTTGGTATAACTTTTTGGTATTTGGCTTTTTATGCAAGGCTAGTTCATGCCAATTTATGTTATCGAGGTCATCGCTCTTGCTCATCTGTTGATATTTGCTGGATTATAAAGTAGTGCAAATTCAAATGCACAACAGTTGGTATGGACATTTGACATTCATATGTTTTTTTATCGTGCAGGAATCTCGCAGTATCACGGTCTAAAGTTCTTTGAGACTTGCTTGTAAAATTTGTTTTGATATTCAGCCATACTTATTTTATAAATTCCTCATAAACTTTTTTTGAAAATACTTCTAGTTCTAGAATGTTTTCAACCATTTTCAAGATTTTTTTTTTATAATTCCTCCAGCAAGTCCAGGGTAATCCACCAGAGGTCCTTTTGAGATTTTCCTCTGAAAATTTCTTAAAGAAATCCTGCTTCATGAAATCATTTACGAACTCCAGGGGTTTCTGAACGATTGTCGAGTGGAATTTTTAAGGAATTTTGAGGAAAACACTTGGAGGAACTTCCGAATTGATTGAAAAAGATGTTCTGGAGGAATTCCTGAAGGAATTTACAGAAGCCTTCCCGGGGACTGGTTGGTGATGAGTTTAGAAGAATTTCATAATTTATGAAGAATTCTTGAAAAAAAGTTTGAAAAGATTTGGGGGAATTCCTGGCGAAACTGCATGGAGCATTTTTGAAGGAATTTCATAAAGAATTACTGAGGGAATTTCTATTTGTGAAAAAATCTGTAGAAACTATCATGTGGTTTTTTACAGTAGCTTCAAGTTGAATTCCTGACTGAGAGCATTCCGGAGCTATTTCTGGACGCTCTTTCGGAGGAAGTTTTGAACAAACTTCCTGAGGAATGTCTGTACACCCAACCGGCGGTTGTTAGATTTTCGAACAATTCTGTATAAGAATCTACCAAAACCTGTATAAAAATTGGGCATATGCGAAATTGTTAGATTCTTATACAAAAATGTAAGAAAACCTTACAAAATTGTTAGATTTTTATACAATATTTGTATAAAAATCTAACAATTTCGCATATGCCCAATTTTTATACAGGTTTTAGTAGATTCTTATACAGAATTGTTTGAAAATCTAACAACCGCCGGTTGGGTGTACAAACTTTCGTAGGAAATCCTGTCACAACTTTCAGAGGAACACCCTAAGGAATTCCTGGAGGAAGTTCCCGAAGAGTTACAAGAAGATTTCTCGAAATTTCAGGAGTAGATTCTAGAGAAAGTTCCTAAAAGAACATTTGCATCGATTCCTGCAGGAATTTCCGGAGGAGTTCCCGGAGGAACTTCCGGAGGAGTTCCCGGAGGAACTTACGGAGGAATTCCCGGAGGAACTTCCAGACGAATTCTTGGAGGAACTTACGGAGGAATTCCTGTAAGAACTTCCGGAGGAATCGCTGGAGAAACTTCCTGGAGGATCTTTTGGAGGAACTCCTGGGGGAATTCCTGGAGATACTTCTGGAGAAATTCCTGGAGGAACTGCCGGAGCAGTCACTGGTGAAATTTGTGGAAAAACTCCCGAACGAACTTTAGTAGAAAATCCTGCACTAACTTGCACTAACTAAGGAACACCCAGAAGAATTCCTGAAGGAAATTGCCAAAGAATTCAGAAAGAACTTCTAGTAGGAAATTCTATATGAATTCATGAAGAAAGTTCCAGAAAAATTTCTAGCAAACTTTCAAAGGAATTTCTGAACGAACTTCAGGAGGAAATCCTGAAATTGCATACGGAGGAATTCCTGGAAGAAGATTCATGGACACTCTTGCAGTGAGTTCGGAGGAAGTTTTGGAGGAGTTTCCGAAGAAATTCTGGAAACTTTTGAAGCATGAAATTAACCCACGCCAATACACGCTGCCAGTTCAGTTGCTGTCGTTGTCGGGTGCAGACGGAATAGTTTTCCTCTGTACAGTATTTGTTTTTTTTTTCATACATATCTAACAATAGTAAGCAATCGCGCGTGTTTGCTTCTCTTTGTTTATCGGCCGTTTACATTATTTCGTTCTACTCTGGTGTGTCTCTGAAATCGCCTGCTTTTTGAAGCAGCTCGATACAGATTTGTTAGTGATGAACACGGCGTACAAAACGGCACACGATCGTTCGCCGCACATCAAATTTGTTTTGCGCGATGCAATGAAGTAATCGATGAGGAAAAACATGGCCCCGAGGATGTTTGTTTATTCGAGTGGGAAGTCGGTTGAAGCTCGGATGCAAATCGCAGAAACAAATATGCGGTATGTCCGAGTATTCGATCTGTCACCGGAGATTGCGAACGAAAGCTTGTCGCAGCTAGCTAGGGGTTACCTCGGACAAAAATGCGTAATGGCAGACGTATTAAATTCCAATCGAAAGTTATTGATGAAGTTTTGATAATTGTGTATTTTTTTGTATTTTTCCTTTTGAAACTTTGTCTTGTACATAATATGCATAATCTAAGCCAATTAAATCCTGCTCAGCTCAACCACCACAGCGTATGGAGGGCTGCGGTACAACAGATCAAAAGGACAAAACGTCGAAAAATCTTCAATGCAATCTACCTGATCTAAACAAAATGTTGAATAATATATTAGGAATATGCCTCTAGAATCTAAAGGTTCGGAAGCCTCCATTTGAGAGGTATGAAGGCTTTTTTCAGAGAAGATTCCTTTCAAGAAAGTCGGAAGCCTTCTTACAAAAAGCTCGAAAGCCTTTTTTCAAGAGGCTCGGAAGGTTCTTTTCAAAATGCTCTGAAGCCTCTTTTCAAGAGGCTCGGAAGCCTCCTTTCAAGAGGCTCGGAAGCCTCCTTTCAAGAGGCTCGGAAGCCTCCTTTCAAGAGGCTCGGAAGCCTCCTTTCAAGAGGCTCGGAAGCCTCCTTTCAAGAGGCTCGGAAGCCTCCTTTCAAGAGGCTCGGAAGCTTCCTTTCAAGAGGCTCAGAAGCCTCCTTTCAAGAGGCTCAGGCCTCCTTTCAAGAGGCTCAGAGACCTCCTTTCAAGAGGCTCAGGCCTCCTTTCAAGAGGCTCAGAAGCCTCCTTTCAAGAGGCCTCAAGCCTCCTTTCAAGAGGCTCAGAAGCCTCCTTTCAAGAGGCTCAGAAGCCTCCTTTCAAGAGGCTCAGAAGCCTCCTTTCAAGAGGCTCAGGCCTCCTTTCAAGAGGCTCAGAAGCCTCCTTTCAAGAGGCTCAGAGCCTCCTTTCAAGAGGCTCAGAAGCCTCCTTTCAAGAGCTCAGAAGCCTCCTTTCAAGAGGCTCAGAAGCCTCCTTTCAAGAGGCTCAGAAGCCTCCTTTCAAGAGGCTCAGAAGCCTCCTTTCAAGAGGCTCAGAAGCCTCCTTTCAAGAGGCTCAGAAGCCTCCTTTCAAGAGGCTCAGAAGCCTCCTTTCAAGAGGCTCAGAAGCCTCCTTTCAAGAGGCTCAGAAGCCTCCTTTCAAGAGGCTCAGAAGCCTACTTTCAAGAGGCCTCAGAAGCCTCCTTTCAACAGGCTCAGAAGCCTCCTTTTAAAAGGCTCAGAAGCTTCCTTTCAAGAGACTCAGCTTCCTTTCAAGAGGCTCAGAGCCTCCTTCAAGAGGCTCAGAAGCCTCCTTTCAAGAGGCTCAGGCCTCCTTTCAAGAGGCTCGGAAGCCTCCTTTCAAGAGGCTCGGAAGCCTCCTTTCAAGAGGCTCGGAAGCCTTCTTTCAAGAGGCTCGGAAGCCTCCTTTCAAGAGGCTCGGAAGCCTCCTTTCAACAGGCTCGAAAGCATCCTTTTAAAAGGCTCGGAAGCCTCCTTTTAAGAGGCTCGGAAGCCTCCTTTTAAGAGGCTCGGAAGCCTCCTTTCAAGAGCCTCGGAAGTCTCCTTTCAAGAGGCTCGGAAGCCTCCTTTCAAGAGGCTCGGAAGCCTCCTTTCAAGAGGCTCGGAAGCCTCCTTTCAAGAGGCTCGGAAGCCTCCTTTCAAGAGACTCAGTAGCCTCGTTTTAAGAGGGCCAGAAGCCTACTTTCAAAAAAGCCCAGAAGGCTCCTTGAGGCCTCCCTTCAAGAGGCTAGGAAATCTTCGTTCAAAACGCTTAGAACTTCACTTTCAAGAGGCTAAGAAGCGTCCTTTCAATATGCATAAGAAACCTCCTTTTAAGGGGCTCGAAAGCCTCTCTACAAGACGCTCAAGACGTATCTTATCAAGAGGTGAGGAGATCCAGAAGCTCCTTTCAAAAGGCTCAACCTCCTTTTAAAAGGTACCGGAAGCCTACTTGCAAAAAGCTCGGAAGACTCCTTTTAGGAGGCTCGAAAACCTACTTTCAAGTGAAACGGAAGCCTCCGTTCAAAAGGCTCGGAAGCCTCCCTTCAAGAAGCTCAGAATTATTCTTTCAAGACGCTTGCACAGTGTTGCTTTTTGACGATTTCGTGCCCTTTTTCAATAGCATCCAAGACATCAGCTCAATTCATGGTGTTGCAATATACTATGGGCCTATTGACCACCTATCAAAGGTTAATTTTTATTGTGATCCTATAGCATTTACATAAACTTAGTGTACAAGTAGAGCAAAAAGTGGGAAATTTGAAACCTACATAACTCACGTGTAATTTCGTGTAAACACAAGCTTCAACCACGAGATAAGAGAAGACATACAGCAGTTTCAGTGTACTAGAAAGTTGTGTGCGCCATTTTGCGCCGGAACAAGTTACACGATTCTAAAACACCCCTAGAAAAAACACATTTTCTCAAATAACTTTTCAATTTTAAGAGATAGAGCTTTGCAATGTTCTACAAAAACGTGTATTTTTGTTAGCCAAACAACTTTGTAGAAGGTGGTAAAAATGCCTGAAACATAGAAAAAAAGTTATGCTCAAAAAACTGATTTCAGGTACCTTCCACAGAAAATGTCACATATCTCGTACTATATAAGTCATAGGTATGGGGTCTCTTTGGCAAAGTGGCTTGAAATACCATCCGCTACAACTTTCCTGAAGATACTAGGCTCATATCTGGTTTCGATGGTTAAGCAAAATTTTTATCTCACTTTTAGGTGGATTAATCATTTTACAGATTTTCTCAAAAAAGGCTTTTTTCATATCGAACGTATTCTCCAAACAAACTACAGCGAAAAAATCAACAGAAACGATGCTATTAAAAAAGCGCACGAAATCGGCAAAAAGCAACACTGTGGCTTGGAGGCATTCTTTCAAGAGGCTCAGAAGCGTCCTTTCAAGAGCCAAAGGAAGCCTCCTTTTAAGTGGCTCGAAAGCCGCCATTCAAGAGGCTAGGAATCCTCTTGTCAAAAGGTGCGGAAGTTTACTTTCACTAGAGATTCAGAAGCTTCCTTCAAGAGGGCTTCATTCAAAGGGCACGGAATTATTCTTTCAAATGCTTGGAAGCCTTCTTTCAAGAAGGGGGTACCACAATGCGAAAGTTTGGAGGGGTACCTCTCAAGAAAAAGGTTGAGAACCGCTGTCTTAGAGGTATTCTAATGTGGGATATTTTCTCTCAATTGTGTTCTAGAAAAAAAAACTTAATTTTAATTGATCCAATGTCACCCACTCGGAAGGGTGAGAATGGGCCAATTTTGAACAATTTGCTTCATTCCTTATTTTTGCTTAACACAGTGGTAAATTTATTATTCAAGTTCATACCAGAGTAATGAAATTTTGATTCCAAGGGTCACTACCAGAGCTTTTTATCAGTTACCTGGATCATATCACATTTGCTCAGCTCTCTGGGCATAGTATATCCTTTGTGCTTACCACACAAGACACATTGTCATGCAATTGACCGGCATAGAAAAGCTTTCAATTGATTTACTCTGGATATACTAATAGAATTGTTGAAAAGCAGGCCAAGTTTCAGTTGTCATGTAAAGCCATTGAAGAAAAATAAGATAGCCAGGATCAACAGTCCGTTGTCAAATTATCCTACACGCAAAAAATGAACTACTCAAAATTGAGTCGAATCCGACTCATTTTCATTAAAAACGGGACAACTCAAAATTTGAGTAAAAGATACTACTTCAATAAAATGATGATTTCGCGAAAGTTAAGCTTGGCCTTCCATCAATTTTTAATACGACAGATGCGAATCAAGTTTATCTATCTATCTAAGTGCATTTTACGACAAGCAGACTCCTAGTTTAAGTGCAATCATTATTTTATTGAAGTAGTATCTTTTACTCAAAAGAGGTGAACCAGTCTCCGGCTGAAAACCTCTTAAATAAAGCTATAATAATAATCTTTTACTCAAATTTTGAGTTGTCCCGTTTTTAATGAAAATGAGTCGGATTCGACTCAATTTTGAGTAGTTCATTTTTAGCGTGTATGCCCTAATTACTAAAAACCTCATGCAGCCGAAACATTTTCATGAATTTTGATACCCATATTGCCAGGGTTTATTCTGATTGAGTTTGTGGCCACTTTATTCCCCACGGGTGCTTGTTTCTTTAATTTTAACAAATTTTGGGACTTGGCCCAGTTATTCCGGAGTTCCGGTAACAAGGTGATTCAAATAGGTTCTACGTGACGCGAGTCAAAAAGAGGATAAGTTCCTAAATCCGTGGCAACCAAAATTGGTAGCGGTAGAGCGGTAGAAAATTGACAATGTTATGAGTACCCTGTCAGTATCGTAAGGGTAAAAAAAGGGTTAACGAAGTATTAAATTGGGTTCTTCGAGATATGCCAGTTACGACTTCAAGAAGGCGGTACTCCAAAACGGTCCCCACGATTTTTTCAAATTTCACCCAGACAAAGTGTAGTCCCAGAATTCAGCTCCGGGTATCGTTTTTCATGGAGATTTTTTTTTTCGTTAATAATGGCCAGGAGAGCACCGTCTGTATTGATTTTGCTAACCGATTGCTTTAATGAAAAATCTATTTAATAAAAAAGAAATGGTCTGTGTTCGTATCCACATAACTCGAAAACGGCTGGATGGATTTTTTTCATTCCTTCAGCAGATATGTTCATTGCAGTTTCCGACGGGTTTATATGATATTTCCTTATGTAAAAATCACGAGTAAGGATGAGTAAATGGTGAAATTGAAAATAGGATTTATATATGAATTTCGCTTGAGCAGTTCAGAACGGGCATTTTCGCTTACTATGCAGGACAACGTCTGCCGGGTCAACTAGTAATAAATAAATTGCACCTTTCTATGATGAATGGGACTGTCAACCTTCCTAATGCTCTTGACTTTTTCATATGCATTTCGATTTTATAGTTTGGGTAGGTTAACATGGTGTTTGTTTCATTCCTAACGGGCTTGGTGTTCATAAGGCTATCGCTTCTGCTTCATACGCAGGACGTATTAACCATTAGAAATTTCAGCGAATTTGTTTACTAGGGGAATTCAACCGCTGTAACATCGTTATGTTAGTTACATAATTCAAATCTCATTTAGGTGTTTACAGGTTGAAATATGTTAAAATTGTGATGTTTGTCCGAAAATAATCACAATTATTTCGGAAACTGCAATGGTTGATACGTCAACTATGAAATCGTGGACAGTATACAACTTATCATGTTCTATAAATCGCTAGAACTGGAAATGGAGTTCGTACCGCTTCCATCTTCCACTATATCTGCAACAAAGTATTATAACATTCTGTTATTATTATAAATAAACGGAATGCTCGTTTCCTATAAAATTCCTAAAAATGATCAGTTCATTCCTATCATATTGGCCACCCGTTAACCAAGACAAACCTCTGTCAAAGAACCGTAAACCCCAAATTGCAGTGCAGAGGTATAATCGGCTTGCAGTGGGCGAGTGACTGCATCATCATTTCCTCCCCGATGAACGTAAGGACGTGGCCGGCGCCATAATTGACCATTGGAAAGGTAGAGCTCTCGGACCATGCTCATTGAGGTTGGAAAGCAACTTCCATGCTCCATCCATTAAATACCTGTGCAATGAATCGCCTACTTTGAACGTACTTACAGCATGAGCATGGCGAAATCTGATTTCTTGATTTCGTTTCGTTTCGTTAATTTGCATAAATTTCGTCATCAAAAACTAGCTTTAAACGAAATTTAACGGAATTCCGCGGAATTTCTAAACTAACTTAAACTCATATCATGCTTCAAATTACTCAAAATTTCGGCTGCGCCGCTGAAAAAAAATCATAGAAGCTGATTATAAATTTTGTTGCCTATATATTCTGCCCATGGTTTCATAGTTGACGTATCAACCATTCAAAATTTCAGCGATACGTTACTTGTTCCAGACCACATTAAAGTGCTTACAAGTTGAAATGTTTTGAATGTGCAATGTTTGTCCCTATATTCAAGTAGGTATGAGATCATGGGCAGTATTGACGCCTACTATTTAAGTAACCCCATTCTGAGTCGATAAATACGAAACGATAAATCGATAAATAGAAAACGTTTTCAGTGTTTTGTTGGAAATGTTCAATAAAAGCGAAAAGCATCTTTTACTTATTTTTTTTGAGGTTATCCTATTTTTAACGTAAATGCGTCGGATTTAGCGCAATTTTTAGTACGTCAGGCTCAGAGTGTAGATGTTAGTAATAAAAATGAAGCCCTAAAGACAATGTCAGCGGAACGGCGACGGAAAAGGCAAATTTGACAGAAAATATATGGGTTAACTGTCGGAAACGTTGCCGTTCCGCTAACGTTGTGTTTGGGACTTATTCTGATAACTTTGTCTAGCAGGCAAAGTCGTGGATTCCTAGCACCCCTGACGAAGTCTTTTCTGGGCGCCACTTTCGAACTAAAGTCCTTCACCTCCTTAGGCCTTACAGCAGGGGTGGCATTGTGCATCTCGAATCGAATCACTCGATTCGTACGTTTTTGCATTCGTTTCGAAAAAAATACGGCATTATGTATTTCGTTCGACTTCATTCAGTCGCAGTACAAGATTTCGAATGGTGCTGTACTAGCTCAATCGAGTAGGTTCTGTCATACGAAATGTAAACAAAGAGAATAAGAGATAGCTGTCTCCGTGTTTAGTATTCGTCCGCTGGAAAGACAACCTACAGCGCATGGCGAATGTGAGTAAACAGAGAGAACAAGAGTAATTTCATCTGCGTGTAGCATGGTGCCTGTTGGAAAGGCATTCTTCAGGGCATGAATTGGCAGCTAGTTTATAAACAAGCAAATTGTGCTCAATGACTATAAAAAGGAATATTATTTATTGAGCAGTTGCAACCGATTAGAACATTATGCCGATACGATATGTTTTGTAAATTAAGATATTGTTACGACACAAATTATAAGTTTTATGTTTATTTGAATTTATGCCACAGATCCAATTTTGAGCTAAATAATTTAAAGCTAAAGAAGGATTCGATAATAAATTACTTTCATGTATACATGTGTTTAGGTTAAAAGCACTTGGGTTATCTCTTGCGCGTTTTACCCTTCTTATTTTTATTTAACTCAACTATTTTTACGTAGATTTTGGAATATACATCTTTTACGCCGATTTTCTCCATCGATTTTTCACGCGGTTCATCGAAATCGTCAAGAAATACGTGAAAACTGCAGAAACAAAAAAGATTTTAGTTGAAATCGTTTTTACGCGGATTTCGCGATAATTACCCGAGCAGAGTCCGCTATCAAAATATTATCAAAATGATAACAAATTGAGTTTTTGATATCATAACTATAACATATTTTGATATAGAATTGCTAGAAAATGTCAAATTTTGATATTATTTTGATAACTGAAAATAATAATAGAGTCCGTATTCTATAACCCGCATGACACATATTTGAGGCCGTACACTTATTACGTGACAGCTTGAAGAGGGAGGAGGGGTCTGTCATTTTTACGTTCCTATGAATGAAAATTTAGTTATTTAAGAAAATCTAACATTGAGAAGGGGCGGTTGAAAAATTCAGAAAAATATTATACATAATTAAAGTACGATCCCTATCCTCTATATGAATAGAAATTATTTTCCGTTCAACGGTATATGAAGATTTTTTCTACGGTTTGAAAAGATAAATTACTAAGTCAATGCATTTAAAGTCTTTTAATTTTTGTTTATTAAAATTTATTTATTTTAATCTATCTGAGTGTTGAACTTAAAAACTGATATCAAATTGCTCACTTTGTGTTCTAATTCAATAGAATTACTAACGCAATGTCGAATGTTATTATCAATCTTTTTTATACCATACCATACTATAAATACCATTTGCAATTTCATAAGGAAAAAAAGAAGAATTCCAAAATGCGTCAAAGTTTCGTGCGCATGTTACTTTTTATAATTTACACACAGACAAACAAACGTAACACAAGAAAAATTACTATCGACCATGACTTCAACGATCAATTTGAATTTGATTGATTGCGCGTTTCACAACCAGAGGCACTAGCGTCGTAATCCTTCGAGTGTGACATTTCACTTCAGCGCCTTCTGGTGACGATGTCATACGAAATATTGTGTAGAGGAGTTAAGCGATGGATTTTTCAGAAAAATGTTCAAGCTGTTACGTCTGTTTGTCTGTGATTTACAGATCGACTACTTGCAAGTAGGCTTATATTCATTACCTCATAAGCAATAATATTTATTTTTTATTATCAGTTATCGAATAAGACTGAATAATAATGAAATAAAATGATTCAAAACCAAAAGTCAAACTAATATTGATATTTTTATTTTGATATAATCTCAAATAAATTAAAACAAAATAGGAATTGTGTCAGATATTTTTCTGATATCAAGATTTATAGAAAATAACTAAATGATAACTAATCTAGTTTGTAAATCTTGATATCGCATAACATGTGATTGATCAAACGAGTAACTAAATAAGATATCAGTATTTTGATATCACTATATGATCCATGTATCAAAATAATATCACATTGAGATATTAATTTTTGTTTTTGCTCGATATAGTTATTATCATAATGAAAACTCATTTTGTAAACCGTAGAAAAAATGCCCAATATCAAAATAAGTTTTTTTTGTTTTCTGTGATATCAAAAATTGTTATCACTTTGTTTATTTGGATACAACATTTAGTTCTCAACTTTTGATATGATTACTATTAACTCGACCACAGGGTCACCAAAATTTGATATTGCAAAAGAAAGTATCAAAATATCAAAATAAGTTTTCAGTTTGTTTTCATTTTCTGCTTAGAGATTGCATATTGTCTGGAAACTATAAAAGTAGGTATACTAATAACATTCTTTCCTTCAAGATACAATAATGAAACATTTATTCTCTTCCCGTAGAGAAATAATAACAAATATAATTAAAAACTTTCAGCAAGAAATGGCTCTCGAACAACATTCGAAAGCTATAAAGGTGACGAGTGTTTTTCATTCGACTTGAGTCGTTTTCCAGTGTGCTATCGAGTATCCTTAATGCCAAAACATCTCGTTATTCTTGTACCTCCTCGAGCATACTCGAACGATGAGTCGTTTCCGAGATCGAATCGAAAGCCGTAATGCCAAACATGTTCGACTCGATAGAATTTCGTTCGAATCGAGATGCACAATGCCACCCCAGGTTTAAGCGTATGAGCATGCACCTTTCAAGAGTTAGGCGAGCATGAGGAAGGCCATAAGGAAAACAAAATGTGCAACATTTCACATTCGAACTACAATTTGAATCTCACCGAAAGTAAGAATAACATTTCTAGAGGATTGGAAATGCTTTATATAACTTATATGTGATATAACAGTCAATATTCAGCGAATCAAATAAATATACACACAGTCCTTAAAAATGTTTGAAATTTTGTCATATTGTTTGACTATTTGAAAAATATGTTTGTAATATTGCAGAGTCGTGGGTATTTCTAGATCTTTGTATGGAATTTGCCAAAGTCCAGAACGGATTGAAAGATTAGTAGAATTGCTGAAAGTAAAGACTCATGATTGCCTTCAGGTTCAGCTCATGCTGTCCATAGCAGCTGTTTCTTGCACTTCAGGAACAAAGATTGGCATCAAACCACTACACAAATCCGTATTTTTTTAATGAGTGTTTGTGGTATTTCTCAGTGTTGCACTACTGCAATAACAATTTTTCGAAGGACGAAAAAAGGGGACACAACGCCGGTGATAACAGAAAGCACTTTTCATCGTCCAAAATATATGGCAAATTGTCTAAATTCGCTGCAATGTTAGAAAGAAAGCATCGACGAAGAGAAATCGATTTACGCAGTTACGCCCTTATAATCAGAAGCGCGAGATACACAAATTTCAGATGGATGGCCACCTCTGAAGTAGATCGGTCGATGATCGGATTCGCTATCGAACCTTGGATAGTTCGTACTGATTGTATTGCGGATTCATTTTGCTGAAATAAGTGTTTTAACAGAATTATATCCGTTATGTGACAATAACAACATAATAACAATAATTGAAAACTGATATAAAACTTATCATAGGTACTCAGGGCATACGCTCCAAGATATTTTTTTTTCTAACCGCTTCCATAACCTGCTTCTTCTGTTACAAAAACTCTATTTGTTGCATAACAGTAACGACAATACAAATATTTAAAAACAATTATGCCCCCCCCCCTCGATTTTTTTTGACCAAAAATAATATTTTGAGGGGGCAACAACAAAAAAATTCGGTTAATTTTGAGGATTTTCAAAACATTCTTTAACAAATCCGACACCTTGTACCTTTCAGAGACCGGTAGGACATAATTTAAATTAAATATTTGTAACGACCTTATTTGACCTAAGAATTTAGTTAAGAAAACTATTTTGAGCTTTTTAGTGGAATGTCTTCACTTGTCGTAAGACGAGTTTGTACAATCCCATTTAATTCCAACACTTAATTGTACCTTGACAGATACGTATTTCGTCCTCAACAGTAAGGTCGTCTTCAAAAATTCCGCGGAAAAAAAATTTAAAATTTCGTTTCGTTTCGAAAAATTTCGAATTAAATAGACTTTGATTTCGTATCGTTTCGTCGTCTCGAAAATGAATCTATATTTCGTTTCGCTTCGTTTCGAATCAACATAGACATTTTAAATTTCGTTTCGTTTCGTTTCGCCTAGAAAAAGTGTATTATCGCATACGCTTACTTACAGCGGCACACTAGGAGTTGAAATCAGTATGGTGAAAGGCATGATCTAAAGTTTGATTTCTCAAAATTGAGCTCTTGCCTACATAACCGGTACCAAATAGTTTTCCATGAAAAGTTCCTAATTTTGAGAAAACCCGCGTTAGATGTCTTTCGCCATACAAATTCCTGGTGATTAACTCATGCTGGCTGTTTGCGCATATACAATAGCGCGTGGATGTGGCAGCGGCGGGTAGAAAATCAGCCACTGTCAATAATTCATTACGATTGTTCTGGTAAACCACGGAGTAGCACCTACGAAATGTACGGCCATCAAGCTTAATTGCAAGCAGGGTGTTTGTTCCATTGTTAATAACATTCTCCTATATAAATAACATCCGCCAAGTAAACGATTTCGGCTTGATCTGTGTCAATTTTTAATGCTATCATGCGTGCACACTGCTGAAATAAATCACAAAAATGAGAATCAAATCAATTTGCATACTATTTTTTTTGTTTTTGATCATTATTGATATGGGTACATGTTATGAGTTCTAGGAGCAGTAACCCTATATGAAGCTGAACTTTTTGCTTCCATACTTTTGGCTCGCAGTGTACATTTGTATAACCAAATTCACACGAAATACTTTCATCCGGGCCAATGGAATAAGGCAAAGACAAAGGTGCTGTTTGAACGAGATGGCGCCACAACATTTAAAGTAAATTAAATTTCCTCGTATGGACAAATCATCCGTTCTCATTAACTACGCATCGCATCAATATGAAACCTAGGTCAAAAAGCAACAAATATTTTTTAGATTTTTTGTTCCCACGACTTGTTTTACAGTTCTAAACAATAAAAGAGATTTCATTGTACCTCCATACTAAATTCTAGCTGTATACTTTCAATTTTTTCAAGACTGTTCTCCACCTCGTGTGTGTGGAAGGAACATTGAAAGCTTACGATATCGAACAGCAGATGTCACTAGTGTATATGCAATATTACATTGATACAAACACGCAGCAACACCACCTGTCGCCTGATAATGGAAATATTACAATTATACCATCAGGTGTAGTGGCTGTTGTTAAAATATTTAGGAAGGGCCTCAAGCGGAATTTTTGCTAGAATGCAACTGACGATCTCCTATTGTCCGACCGGAAAATCCTTCCCAGTAAGTGACCCAAAGAGCAATCGTTTCATAGAAACTACTGCACGGTACAAAAGCTAGGAAGCTGTGAATGTGATGCAGCACTGCGGAAAGGGACTCACAATGCGACGCCAAACTGACCCCTTCCCACCTTTCAATTACGTTCTGTGTCGGGCAAACCAAGATACAGCCCTCCCACACGGTTGGGAAAAGGTATACGATCCGATACTGGATTTATGTACACAATTTATTCGATTCCTTATTCATGTGGTGTGCATCAGCTTCGGTGTCGTCGGAAGGAATGTTCGAATGTAAGTTATACTGTGTTCTTTTTATTTGCAACCTGAATCAGGAAAATAAAAAAAAGTAACACCAGGGGAAACTCGCCAGCCATTCCGTCCGGTATGTGACCAGAGTAACCAAGAGATTGTTGCACTTCCAGCAGAGGCAATGGGGCCCGATGGGAGCTCGGAGAAAAATCATAAAATGAAATTGCCATGGCATATTACCAGTTGAATATGCCGGTTCCTGTTGCTTCGTGACGATGAGATGTTGCTTCGTTTGCCTCTATTTCTTGCTTGGAGTATTCCTTTATATTGCAGCAAAACAATGCAGAAGCAATTCAATATGAAGCTGTTTACCATGAATAGTTGCTTAATTCAAACATGTGTGAAAATAAATTCAAATATCCGGAAAGAAGCTTGTCACTAATTTTATTTCGTGTTCGACAGCCTATAGAATTGTAAGCCTTGTATTAAGACTTCTCAATTTCGTAAACCTATGGAAAAATGCGGAAAACTTCGACTTCAATGGTACACTCGAACAATAAACAAATCAATTAGCAGCGAAACATTTCAATTTCACTAATTAACTTCCAATTTATGACACAGTTATCGAGGCACTGATTGGTTAATTCAGGGCAAACGAAGGAAATCCTGGCCACCACCTCTCAATTTCCCTCCCATTGAAAAACGACAACCAAAAGCAAAATCCAATCGACTGTGTGCGGTGGGTAATGCTTCTCTATCTGAACCAGTCAGTTCTGCCATCGCGTCGCCATCGTTATTGGAATAATGCAGAGAGCAGCTTCGGCACTTGGCAGCTATGAGGACGGAATAAAAACCTGAATGGCTTTGGGATGTAACAATTTTCATTCAATTCAAAGCGATTTCATGAAAGCTTCTGGCAGAGAAGGAAATGGC
This sequence comes from Armigeres subalbatus, assembly GCF_024139115.2. Lineage (NCBI taxonomy): Eukaryota > Metazoa > Arthropoda > Insecta > Diptera > Culicidae > Armigeres > Armigeres subalbatus. Next base: position 26,017,710 of record NC_085141.1, read on the forward strand.
ATAAGGAAGGTGTGCAACTGCTATTCCATTCCAAGGATTCCCTTTATGGTAAGCGTTGTATAGCTTCTTACCCTATTTGCATTCGTTCAATTCTGTTTTCTGGCGATTTCAGGAACTGAGAAGGAAATTGCCGTGGCGAAGGTTAGGGAGCTACTTACTGAAATCAAAGAATTGCAACTAAAGGGTGTTCACGTGAAAATCGTGAACAATTTCGCTGTTTAAGTGCTCAACTGTAATGTTATTATTAAAATTAAATAATAAAAAGAAAGTAGTGACTGGTTGCTTGGTCATCGTCGCAACCCTCATACCGCTGTGCGGAGCTTCTTTTAGCAAATCAAGAATTATAACGTGTCAGGTGTCTTCTTATTAGTCGAAGGCAACTTTCTGTTTGTAATTTGGTATTTTTTTCTTAATTTTTTTAGAAAATAAAAAATTCAAAGTAGCTCCCGGAGTCAAAATAGGCTCTGCACGACAACTGTTTTCTAAACAGGAAAAGTATCTTAGAGTAAACTGTGTATTGGACAATTTGATCGAAAAGGTCATTTTGCTGAACGCCATTTATCCGAATAGCTTAAATTTGTTTCCTTATAAACCCACTAACGCCTGAAGCACAGGCAAAGCTTGCTGAGCATTCACAATGATTACCCTATTTATAGAATACATAAACAATCTGGCTTAAGTGTGTGAAGTGAGAAATGTGAAATGCGAAGGGAGAAGTGTGAAATGAAAAATAAGAAGTGAAATGTGAGAATTGAGTAGTCAGTTCTAGTAGAAGTAGAAAGTGAGAAGAACGATGGGAGTAGTGAGAGTACGAAGTGAATATGAAGCAAACGGAAGAAGAAGGCAGCAGGTAAAAGATGCAGAAAGAAACAAATAGAAATAAACAAGATTCAGAATGAGAAAAAAAATAGAAATAAACAAGCTTTCAGAATTGCTTCATGAAAACTTTCAGGAACTCGAAAAATTCCACAAAAAGTCTATTGTGAACCCTTTCTGAATTTCAAAAGCCGTAAATTCAGGTTTCACAATAGAAAAATCTAGAAAGTTCCGCCAGAGTTCCTGGTAAAATTTCCTGGAAAATATCTTGAACAATTTTAGGGGCAATTTTCAAACGAATTGGCGAAGGAATTTTCGGAAGAATTGTTTGAGAAATTGAGGAGGAATGTGCTTGAAATTTTCCGAAAAAAAATCACAACTTATTCTTCATACAAAATAAATTCTAGGGAGGTATGTGATAGGTGCTTTTAAATAGAATTCCACGTCAATTTTTAATTATGTTATGTATTCCTTGAGGAACCTCTACAAAGTCCAGAAGACCTTCCAGAAGAATTCCAGAGGGAACATCTAAAGAAATTCCTAGAAGAACTTCCAAAGGAATTACTGGAGGAACTTCCGTGGGATCCTCTGGAGGAGCCTCCGTAGCAATAACTTGCAAAGCTTCTGAAAGGATTCCGAGTAAAATTTCCGAAGGAATTCTTGGAGAAACTTCCGGAAAAATTCCGGGAGAAACTTTCACAGGAATTCCTGGAGAAACTTCTGAAGGAATTCCATGATGAACTTCTGCATGTATTCCGGGAAGAACTTCAACAACATTTCCAGAGGTCCAGGAAAAACTTCCGGAACAATTCCGGGTGGAACTTTCGAAGGCATTCCGGCAGGAACTTCCAGATAAATTTCGAAAAAAATCAGTAGAATTACCGGAAAAAATCGGAAGAATTCCGGGAATAACTTCCAAAAAAATAGCGGAAGGAACTTCGTGGGGAATTCATGCGAGTATTTCCGGAGGATTTCCTGGAAAAACTTTCGGAAGGAATTCCTGGAGGAACTTCCGGAGGAATTCCTGGAGGAACTTCCGGAGGAATTCCTGGAGAAACTTCCGGAGGAATTCCTGGAGAAACTTCCGGAGGAATTCCTGGAGGAACTTCCGGAGGAATTCTTGGAGGAACTTCCGGAGGAATTCCTGGAGGAACTTCTGGAGGAATTCCTGGAGGAACTTCCGGAGGAATTCCTGGAGGAACTTCCGGAGGAATTCTTGGAGGAACTTCCGGAGGAATTCCTGGAGGAACTTCCGGAGGAATTCCTGGAGGAACTTCCGGAGGAATTCCTGGAGGAACTTCCGGAGGAATTTCCTGGAGGAACTTCCGGAGGAACTCCTGGAGGAACTTCCGGAGGAACTCCTGGAGGTACTTCCGGAGGAATTCCTGGAGGAACTTCCGGAGGAATTCCTGGAGGAACTTCCGGAGGAATTCCTGGAGGAACTTCCGGAGGAATTCCTGGAGGAACTTCCGGAGGAATTCCTGGAGGAACTTCCAGAGGAATTCCTGGAGGAACTTCCGGAGGAACTCCTGGAGGAACTTCCGGCGGAACTCCTGGAGGAACTTCCGGAGGAATTCCTGGAGGAACTTCCGGAGGAATTCCTGGAGGAACTTCCGGAGGAATTCCTGGAGGAACTTCCGGAGGAATTCCTGGAGGAACTTCCGGAGGAATTCCTGGAGGAACTTCCGGAGGAATTCCTGGAGGAACTTCCGGAGGAATTCCTGGAGGAACTTCCGGAGGAATTCCTGGAGGAACTTCCGGAGGAATTCCTGGAGGAACTTCCGGAGGAATTCCTGGAGGAACTTCCGGAGGAATTCCTGGAGGAACTTCCGGAGGAATTCCTGGAGGAACTTCCGGAGGAATTCCTGGAGGAACTTCCGGAGGAATTCCTGGAGGAACTTCCGGAGGAATTCCTGGAGGAACTTCCGGAGGAACTCGTGGAGGTACTTCCGGAGGAACCCCTGGAGGTACTTCCGGAGGAATTCCTGGAGGAACTTCCGGAGGAATTCCTGGAGGAACTTCCGGAGGAATTCCTGGAGGAACTTCCGGAGGAATTCCTGGAGGAACTTCCGGAGGAATTCCTGGAGGAACTTCCGGAGGAACTCGTGGAGGTACTTCCGGAGGAACTCCTGGAGGAACTTCCGGAGGAATTCCTGGAGGAACTTCCGGAGGAATTCCTGGAGGAACTTCCGGAGGAATTGCTGGAGGAACTTCCGGAGGAATTCCTGGAGGAACTTCCGGAGGAATTCCTGGAGGAACTTCCGGAGGAATTCCTGGAGGAACTTCCGGAGGAATTCCTGGAGGAACTTCCGGAGGAATTCCTGGAGGAACTTCCGGAGGAATTCCTGGAGGAACTTCCGGAGGAACTCGTGGAGGTACTTCCGGAGGAACTCCTGGAGGTACTTACGGAGGAATTCCTGGAGGAACTTCCGGAGGAATACCTGGAGGAACTTCCGGAGGAATACCTGGAGGAACTTCCGGAGGAATTCCTGGAGGAACTTCCGGAGGAATTCCTGGAGGAACTTCCGGAGGAATTCCTGGAGGAACTTCCGGAGGAATTCCTGGAGGAACTTCCGGAGGAATTCCTGGAGGAACTTCCGGAGGAATTCCTGGAGGAACTTCCGGAGGAATTCCTGGAGGAACTTCCGGAGGAATTCCTGGAGGAACTTCCGGAGGAATTCCTGGAGGAACTTCCGGAGGAATTCCTGGAGGAACTTCCGGAGGAATTCCTGGAGGAACTTCCGGAGGAATTCCTGGAGGAACTTCCGGAGGAATTCCTGGAGGAACTTCCGGAGGAATTCCTGGAGGAACTTCCGGAGGAATTCCTGGAGGAACTTTCGGAGGAATTCCTGGAGGAACTTCCGGAGGAATTCCTGGAGGAACTTCCGGAGGAATTCCTGGAGGAACTTCCGGAGGAATTCCTGGAGGAACTTCCGGAGGAATTCCTGGAGGAACTTCCGGAGGAATTCCTGGAGGAACTTCCGGAGGAATTCCTGGAGGAACTTCCGGAGGAATTCCTGGAGGAACTTCCGGAGGAATTCCTGGAGGAACTTCCGGAGGAATTCCTGGAGGAACTTCCGGAGGAATTCCTGGAGGAACTTCCGGAGGAATTCCTGGAGGAACTTCCGGAGGAATTCCTGGAGGAACTTCCGGAGGAATTCCTGGAGGAACTTCCAAGGAATTCCTGGAAGAACTTCCGGAGGAATTCCTGGAGGAACTTCCGGAGGAATTCCTGGAGGAACTTCCGGAGGAATTCCTGGAGGAACTTCCGGAGGAATTCCTGGAGGAACTTCCGGAGGAATTCCTGGAGGAACTTCCGGAGGAATTCCTGGAGGAACTTCCGGAGGAATTCCTGGAGGAACTTCCGGAGGAATTCCTGGAGGAACTTCCGGAGGAATTCCTGGAGGAACTTCCGGAGGAATTCCTGGAGGAACTTCCGGAGGAATTCCTGGAGGAACTTCCGGAGGAATTCCTGGAGGAACTTCCGGAGGAATTCCTGGAGGAACTTCCGGAGGAATTCCTGGAGGAACTTCCGGAGGAATTCCTGGAGGAACTTCCGGAGGAATTCCTGGAGGAACTTCCAAGGGAATTCCTGGAAGAACTTCCGGAGGAATTCCTGGAGGAACTTCCGGAGGAATTCCTGGAGGAACTTCCGGAGGAATTCCTGGAGGAACTTCCGGAGGAATTCCTGGAGGAACTTCCGGAGGAATTCCTGGAGGAACTTCCGGAGGAATTCCTGGAGGAACTTCCGGAGGAATTCCTGGAGGAACTTCCGGAGGAATTCCTGGAGGAACTTCCGGAGGAATTCCTGGAGGAACTTCCGGAGGAATTCCTGGAGGAACTTTTTTCTTAGATCTCACTCATGTATTATTTTTCTCATTTTGAATAACTTTCTAATTCCTTATTTCTTATTTTCCACTTTCCACTTCTTTCTTCCAACTTCTGACTTCCTACATTCTATCCACATTTATCATTTCTCGCTTCTCGATTCTCACTTATCATTTCTCACATCTCATTTCTCACTTTTCATACTTGTAAGTGTTTACCCCTCACTCCTCACTTTACGTTTCTCACGTCACGTTTTACATTACTCACTCATTCGGCACTCATTTACACTTCTTAGACATATACCATTCGTCACTTCTCATTATACAATTCGTTATTCTCACCCACTTCTTTTTTCTCACTTTCCACTACTCGCAATCTGAGTAAAAATTTTCGGGGAACTTTTCGGTCAGCGCACTGCGGTCTGACACCGTTTCCTCGAAAGTACGACATTTTCAGAAGTAATATTTGAAATTAGTTCCATAAGAAAATGTGCGTTGCCACAAGGTAGACCATCCATTAGAGCAAATTGAGTGTATCGAATAATCGAAAAGTTAAGCAAACTGTGAAAATAAGGCAAATATGTCAAATTGATAAATTTCAGCAGTTTAGACAAGTCAAGTCGAACAATTTAGATGATATCGGCCAATCTAGCCAACCGATTTTTACAAATTTTAGGGCAATTGTAATAAATCCGAGGATATTTTGAGGATGAAATTTCAAATTGTATGCAATATTTTATTATAAATTTATTTCTTTTATATAGAATTCTAGTATTCTTTGTATGAAAATAATTGGGATTGTAAATAAGTTGATCACTTGAGGATGATCAGGGGGTCGAAAGGTAAAACCGTTCAGATAGGTATCTCATATTTTAGTTTTCTTTTTCTTAGAACCATTAACCAACCAATTCTCACTCTTTTGCCAAAGCACATTCCTCCGATCCATCATCACCCCCTACGGCGGTACGTTCCACTGTAAATAGATTCCCACCATTATAATATTCGATTCATTCATCCTTGTACAACCTTTGCCAGCTTCAGGATTAGACGCAACTTTACTCGCCCAAAGTCGACCGCTCCCAGCAACAGGAAGCACTTGGAAAACACAATCGTTATCCCGCTCTTTGAAGTAACTTCTTCCTTGGGGAAGTTGAACGGCAACTTTGTCTTGCCCGTACTCGCCAGGACGGAGCTTGATTGAGGTAATTAATCAACCCACTTCATACATTACCGGCACTCCTACCAGGAGCGGTGGAAAGTATGCTACAATTTTCCAGATGGAACAGATGAATCGTTTCTCAGGAGCACAGTGCAATCCTTTGTTACACGAAGAGTGGTAGCTTCTGGTTTGTCTTTCAATAAATTTATCTGATTCCTGAAGGGTAACAATCTTACCCCAACTTCATATTTGGCATCAGCTCTAATAAGGATGCAAGTTAATTGAGAATCAGAAGGTTTATCTCTCACCTTGTGGTGAGTAACCCGACTGTAGCCGGAGATTTTAAACTCAGATAAGAGTTCTCATTCAAGCAACCTTTACGTAGATATAATCAATTTAAACTAAGCTTCCATGAATTTAATTAAGTCATCCCAAAACAATTCCCCATTGTCTCTTGAGTTATTTTTATTACAGACTTGTGGGCACTACTCACCTCTAGTCTAACCTACTAACACATTGAAAGCAGTGTTCCTTTTGTTTCGTTCCCATTGGTAGATTTTTTTTCCTTCGCGTGAAATGCGCATAAATCACGGCCCAGTTTAGGCCCCTTGCAGGATGTTTTCCTTCTGTACCGAACCGGCGCCGTTGCTCTGCAGCAGATCCAGTGACGGTTGCAAAATCAGCGGCGAGGTTATCACCTGTATGGGTCTTGGAAATGTAAAGAAAAAAAAATGTATGAAATACTTTTCCCACCGGTTGCTGGTGCATAAAAATAACTCACTCTCCGATGGGGGCGGTCGTTCGGGATCCATGCATGGCTTGAGCGGTTCGGGCACGGGCAATCAGGGTCATTACGGTTCGCTTGGTGGGGTTCATGCTGGATCGGGGACCACCCAACAGGGGTCGCTTGCGTGCTGCTGAGAGAGAGAAATTAGAATAGATGTTAGACGGGTTGAGTTCTTGTGTGGAGCTTTTCGTGGATTTTTATGAATTGACGGTAACTAAATAGGAGCTAAGCTAAGGAAGGCCCCGGGATATCAACTGACTGCAATAGTTGAAATAGTATGTACATAAGAGTTTATTGTTGATAATTTATTCCATAAATACATTGGTGAGAACCGACGCTACGAGAGTTTTTCCCATTTTATGATACGAATATTCATTTCACAGCCCCTTCGCAAAGGGACAGTTAGCATTAGCATTTAGCAGTCCACACAAATTCGTAGATGGTACAAGCCTGGACTACTGTATGAGAGTAGCATCACTTTCATCCGTTACCACAGATATTGATTAAGGACTAATCACTATCTCTTAGATGGAAGCAATGCACTCTCCAATAGTCGAGATTTGTCCTGGCCACGTTCTTGCGAATGCTGAGGCAGAGATAGGATGATTTGTTGGACACCTACTTAAGAAAAATGCAGAGGTTATAAGAGAAGGAACCCACGACCTTCTGCTTATAAGTCAGAAGTGGTAGCTACTAGACCAACAAGGTCGACCCCTCTTCACAAAGGGACAGTTCTCCAGAAATTGCTAGATATTCATTTCAAGGAATTCCATGGCTGGTTATCCTCCTCCAAGAATTTAATTCTTTTTCCATTTTTTGCAGCTCCAGTGAAAACACGCCAGTGTATTTCCAGTGCGCGCGCTCCTGAGATTCTGGCGTGCATTTTTTCGACAGTTTGACAAGACATTTAGAAAATTCAAATGTCCTTCTATTAGTTGCACTTACTTAGTTAAGATTGTACAATCGTTTAGATGGAGTAAAGTTAAAGAGCAGAATTTTTTGCACTGAGTGTAGGACAACACTGCCTGCGAGAACTCTGGAGAGGCGCCCACCTAAAATTACAGTGGTAGATATGATGGCGAGATAAGAAAATACTGATAAGAGCGTGTTCACATTCGGAGGCTTTCGAGTCTCTTTAAAGGAGGCTTCCGAGCCTCTTGTACGGAGGCTTCCCAGCCTCTTGTAAGGAGGCTTCCCAGCCTCTTGTAAGGAGGCTTCCCAGCCTCTTGTAAGGAGGCTTCCCAGCCTCTTGTAAGGAGGCTTCCCAGCCTCTTGTAAGGAGGCTTCCCAGCCTCTTGTAAGGAGGCTTCCCAGCCTCTTGAAAGGAGGCTTCCCAGCCTCTTGAAAGGAGGCTTCCGAGCCTCTTGAAAGGAGGCTTCCGAGCCTCTTGAAAGGAGGCTGCCGAGCCTCTTGAAAGGAGGCTTCCGAGCCTCTTGAAACGAGGCTTCCGAGCCGCTTGAAAGGAGGCTTCCAGGCCTCTTGAAAGGAGGTTTCCAGGTCTCTTGAAAGAAGGCTTCTGAGCTTCTTGAAAGGAGGCTTCTGAGCCTCTTGAAAGGAGGCTTGAGCCTCTTGAAAGGAGGCTTCTGAGCCTCTTGAAAGGAGGCTTCTGAGCCTCTTGAAAGGAGGCTTCCTGAGCCTCTTGAAAGGAGGCTTCTGAGCCTCTTGAAAGGAGGCTTCCTGAGCCTCTGAAAGGAGGCTCTGAGCCTCTTGAAAGGAGGCCTGAGCCTCTTGAAAGGAGGCTTCTGAGGCCTCTTGAAAGGAGGCTCTGAGCCTCTTGAAAGGAGGCTCTGAGCCTCTTGAAAGGAGGCTTCCGAGCCTCTTGAAAGGAGGCTTCCTGAGCCTCTTGAAAGGAGGCTTCTGAGCCTCTTGAAAGGAGGCTTCTGAGCCTCTTGAAAGGAGGCTTCCTGAGCCTCTTGAAAGGAGGCTTCTGAGCCTCTTGAAAGGAGGCTTCCTGAGCCTCTTGAAAGGAGGTTTCCTGAGCCTCTTGAAAGGAGGTTTGAGCCTCTTGAAAGGAGGCTCTGAGCCTCTTGAAAGGAGGCTTCTGAGCCTCTTGAAAGGAGGCTGGAGCCTCTTGAAAGGAGGCTTCAGAGCCTCTTGAAAGCAGGCATTTGAGCCTCTTGAAAGAAAGCTTCTGAGCCTCTTGAAAGGATCTTGAAAGGAGGCTTCCGAGCCTCTTGAAAGGAGGCTTCCGAGCCTCTTGAAAGGAGGCTTCCGAGCCTCTTGAAAGGAGGCTTCCGAGCCTCTTGAAAGGAGGCTTCCGAGCCTCTTGAAAGGAGGCTTCCGAGCTGCTGTACTCTATGCTGGTTATTGAGTTTTTGAGGGCAGAATTCAATTAGCTCTATGTCTAGCTGTTTTGAAATTACGAAAATACAAAATTATCAAAACTTTATAAATAAGCTTAAACTCTATAATACGTCCGCTATGACGCATTTTTGTCCGAGGTATCCCTGAGGCCAGCGAAGGTACCCCAGAGGTATAGGTACCCCTGGTTGAGAACCGCCAGTCTATAAGAATTATGATGTTAGCGTTACGATAAATAAATGTAGATTTCCGAAGTATTTCGTTTAAGTTAAATAAAGTGTTGTTATTTGTATAACCGTGACTGTGGAGTAAATCGATCTGGAAAAGAAGAATTAAGCCCTTAAGTACTCAAGTAACAAATAAGCCGTTTAGTTTTTTAATAGTCGTATATTGGCGGTTTGGCGTAACATTGTGCTAATAGTTACTTGGGTAGTTTAATGGATAAATTTATGTATCTGGAACAACCCCTGTTTCCGAACGAGTGCTAAGGAACCACCCCACTATCATAGGAGGTATTTCACTGGTTCCAAAACAAACGGTTTTCGTCATTTGACTGGAAAGTTGAAATTTGTTAATTGATTAAGTGAAGTGAGAAGTTTTAAGAAGAGACGTTCAAGATAAGTCAGGAGTAATAAGCAGTGAGTACTGAGGGTCTATCTCATTTGGAGAATTAAACTTAAAAGTGACAGTTCAAAAATAAAAAATCAGCCGGTCATAAAAATGACTGGTGTTATCCATCAACTCCAATAAGATATCGATGAAAAATGATTCGATAGCTGCCAAAAGTAAGCTTGCTCTGCGAGCAGGGTTATTCGGCAATTATTGAAATGTAACTTTTAAGTTTAATTTCAGTTTAATTCTCCAAGTGAGACAGACCCTTAGGGAACGTCCACAAATTACGTAACGCTTAGAGGGGGGAGGGGGGGTTGAACGAAATGTGACGATCCATACAAAATTTTCAGAAGCTTCATACAAAAAGTGTGACATAGGGGGGAGGGGGGGTTGAAAAAGTCCAATTTTAGCGTTACGTAATTAATGGATCTTCCCTTACAAGTGGATGTTTGTATTGAATAGTGAGATGTGTGCAGTAACAAGTGAGAAACAAGTGAGAGAAAGATAGTAACAGGAAGAAAGATGAAAAAATTATGACAGAAGAAATAATAAGAAAGAAGGGAGAAGAACAACAAAGAAGGAAGAACGAGAAAGGCAGAAGGAATAAATAATAAGGGAGACAGTAGAAGGCAGAAGGGAGAAAGAAGTAAGCTGGAAGGATTAAGGATTAATTTTTCAGTTTTCAATTTTCACATCTTACGTTTCATTCCTTACTTTTCACGTCTCACTTCTTCTTCTTTCTCCTCACTTCTCTCCTCTCATTGCTCACTTCTCACCATTCACTTTTCACATTTAACGTCTCACTTCTTACTTATCACTTCTCTCTCTTCTCTTTTTACTTCGTATTTCTCGCTTTTGACTTCTCTTTTCTCAACCCCACTTCTCTCTTTAACTTCTCTTTTCTCATTTCTTACAGTTCACTTTTTTCTTAATACTTCTGGCTTCTCATTGTTCATTTCTTACTTAAAATTTCTCGTAATTCACTTCTCAGTTCCCTCTCTTACTTCTAACTTCTCATTTCTCATTTATCACGTTTCACTTTTTACTTATCACTTATCATTTTTCGTGACTCACTTCTTACTTCTAACTTCGCATATCACTCTTCTCATTTCTCACTTCTCCCTTTTCACTCCTCACTTCTCATTTCTCACTCTTCACTTCTCACGTCTCACTTCCTATCTCTTACTTCCTATTTCTCGTTTTTCACTTCTCAATCCTAACTTCTCACTTCTCATTTCTCACGCCTCACTTCTCATTTCTCACTTTTCACTTTTTACTTTTCATTATTTATTTTTTACTTCTCACGACTGTTTCTAAGGAGATGTGAAAAGTGTCTCATTCCCCACTTTTAGCAACACTATTCATGTAATTTTTACTATACACTGCTCATTGCTCACTTTCCATTACTTTATCAGCTATTTGGTCAAATGACCCGTTCGGTCAAAGGGTCTGACGTCAAAAAAATATTATTACTTGTCCAAAAAACAACTTTAAACCCAACCAAAGAAGAAATTATTCTATTATTTTGGAGTTATTCAAATTAATTCAATTCATTAGGACTGAGTTCCAAGAGCAAAAGTCCACGTGGACATACCACAACCGCAGCTCCAAGGACAAGTGTGAACTTCACTGTACTCCATCCATCCCCTAAAGTTTTCCACATGTAATAAAGACGGTATCAAAGCACGAGAGGTATGTGAAACAAGTAACACCTATTTCCGTTTAAGTAGTTTTTAACACGATTTTTGAGACTGCGATTTACCCTGGTTCTTAGAGGATTTTGGATTATACGGTAAATAGCCCGCACACGGAAGCTTAGTTGTGAAGCTTGATTCTGAAGTGGAAATAAATCTTAATATTTTGTTGGTTGAAGCAAGAATTCAAATAGCAACCGAAATGGTGACCTAAAATCTTAGGATGCACTTTCTTTTTCCGTTCCCGGCATTTTTCATTTCAGCGGTATTCTAATCAAATAACTTTGACTCTTTCGACCAAACGACCCTTTCCACCAAATGATCCTTTCGACATAATGACCCATCCATCCAATCGACCCTTTCGACCAAATGACCCTTCCGGCCAAATGACCCTTTTGGCCAAATGACCCTTTCGTCCAAACGACCCTTTCAGCCAAACGAACCTTTCGGCCAAATGACCCCTTCGGCCAAATGATCCTTTCAGCCAAATGGCTTTCGGCCAGATGGGTTTCGGCCTAATGGTTTGTTCGGCCTAGGGGCATTCGGCCAAATGGGTTTTAGTCGAATGGGTTTCGGCCAAACGACCCTTCCCCCATTTTATGACTTAATTCCAAACAACATGAAAGGAAAATTTAGAAATCTTATTCTGACGTAGTGGAATCTCATTCTTATGATAATATTTTTTAACTAAACACGCTGTGATAGCGAGATGGATCTACTAGGTCCGAGCTCAATGACAGACAAAGAAAAAAAACACGCTGTGATATTGTGATTCTCGAGATATTATAGCATTTTGCTCATTCACCTCTGCCTCGCTTAGTTGTGCGCCGCTAAGGTATTGTGTCATATTATGGACCTTTTCTCAATTTAAGTGTAGAATATTACATCACAAATTAAACATAATTGCACTACTAATATCCACTTAAACCATATCCCGAACGCAACACAGGCGAAAGAAAAGCAAAAAACTACTAAACCTCGAACAATTTCACTTAAAAATATCTTTTCGTAAAGGGACGACAATATGCTACATACCTTACAAGCGAATGTGGAAAAGCTCACATCTATTTGACATTGGTTTATTTACTTTTTGCATGGCGCACAACTCGGCGCATGGGACCCGGCGCGTAACTGGTGAGCCAGTATGCTAATTTTAGAAAAGAATCGCAATAGATGATTTTACGGAAATGTGTTGTAAAGTTGTAATACTTTTTTTTTGTGTTTTAAACCACAAGTTTTATTTTCAGTTTATTTTGTCAAATTCATGTTAGTTTTTATAATGTTGTTTCGAATTCAAAAATCTACAGTTAGTTCAAACTCTAAAGCGTTTACATCAATTCTTCCATTACAAAGATTAACGTAGCAGATGTAATTAATTAGAAGTTTTAGAATGTGTACACGAGCTGCTCTTCGTATGCCTGACAAAGCGGGCTTCGCGAGGTCTTCAAACGAAAGTCGTCTCCATCCATCCGTTACTTCCGCCAGCTTCTGCTGCAGGACCGTCCATGCCGGGCCGACACGAGCGAAGGAAACTTGTGTTGAAGTGTTTCGGGGTTGCCACAGTGCTGGCAGTTCTCGTCAGCTGCTAATTGCATCACGTGTAGCAGTTTACGGTGCTCGGTTTTCCCGATCACGAAATGATAGAGTTGTGTACGTTGTGCTGATGATAGCTCTTTCATGCGTATATTGCGCCACGCGCGTGGCCAGTCAACTGCCGGACTGTTGCGTTCCACCTTTGGTAGCTCAGTTTGCAGTACGAAATGCTGGTGGATTTGATCGGCGGAGGGGTTTTGTAAGATTTGGCGAGGAATGTGGGATAAGTTTGAAAGGATTGATTTGATGTCGGGATTGTCTATTGGAGTTGCTGGACGAGGATTTGCGTGGAGAATAAAGGATTTATAGTGAGGAATGGAATCGATCTCTGTTATGTGTCTATTTATTGCAAGACCCTTTGCTTTCAGTGCTGGGACTTGTAAGCCTAAGCCACCGTGGTCCTTCTTCCGAACAAGTTGGCTAATGGGAACGCAGGCGACTATTCCTCTCCATAGGAAAGATCCGATCGTCGATGTGATTTTTGCTGTATGCACGCCAAGCGGTAGGCACCAAGAAAGGTACCACAATTTCGACGTGCCGAACGTATTCAGCGTGATTACCTTCTGGTGCAGTGTAAGCTTGCGCAAATATTGTAGCCACATTTGTTGCGCAAACTTTCCCACCATCGCGTTCCAATTTATCGATGTCATCAAGCGTATTGAGTTTGCGAAGGAAATACCCAAAATGTTGACTACATGAGTAGTTTGTAGCCACTGGGTTTCAAACATATTCCCTTCGCAAAACCCAACATTTACCGCAACTGTTTTGCGGAAATTCAGTCTCGCGCCGGCGGGAAGACCAAAACGACGAAAAACTTCCCTCATCGCCTCGATCTGCCACGGTGACGTTACGATGACGCTGATGTCGTCGGCGTAGGCAACGAGCAGATCATCCCCAAACACTTGCTCAAGCCTACACACCAGTGGATGGAGTTAGAGCACGAACAGATGCATGGACAACGGGTCGCCTTGCCGCACCGACCGTGTGATCTCAAACGATCGAGAGAGGTGCCCATTGATAAGCAGCCGGGATGTGGACCGACTGGCTATGTTCGAGAGAAGAGAGATGAGTTCCTCATTGAACCCGAGCGACCGCATGGTTTCGAAAAGGAACGAGTGCCGCACCCGATCGAAGGCGTTCTCCAGATCGAAGCTGATGAGCTTACCAGCGCGACGGTGATGACGGAGACTGGCGATCCGATCTTTCAAAGCGAGAGTGGCCTGGAAGATGTTTCGCTCTGCGTTTGAGCATTTCTGTCCGTTGCTAAGGACGCGGTGGGCCAGCATAACGCGTTCCATCCATCCTGTTTTTCAGGATGCGGGACAGCAATTTATAATCGCTGTTGAGCAGTGATATGGGCTGGTACGCTCGCGCTGTGTTGTCGCCTCCCTTCTTCTTCACTAACACGATGACGCCCTCCACGAATGCATGGGGGAGATTGCCGTTGAGTGCTTCATGTTCAACTCACGGTGGATGACATCGAACATCCGGAGATAAAATTCTCGTGGGATCCCGTCGGCACCGGGGGATCGTTTGGGTGCGCTCGCCCTGATAGCAGCCATAATTTCTTCTGTTTGTATCTCCTCCATGCACGCTTCGTTCAGTGGGTCGTCCGGTGGGATAACACGTTCGCAAGCAAAATCGTCCCCGTTGTTGGCATTGCTGTCGTTTTCTGCTGTTTCTTCTGAGTAGGTACAGGCTCGAGAAAAAATCAAACAGATTTGCCTCGATCGCTTGAGGCTCGACGATGATTTCGTCTTCTCCCGTCTGTAGCTGCGAGATCGTTGTTTTCTTCCGTCGTCTTTCCCCCAGCTGTAAGATCGACATTGGCTCGCCTGCCACTTGCGTCTCGTTGATGCGCATAAACATGTGGGAGAAATTACGCTGCAGTGCCAACATTTCCCCTTTCAGCCGGTTAATGGTGCTGATCATTTGTGGCTGCTGATAATAGCCGTCGTACGCTAGCCGTATTTGCGCATAGAGGTGCTGATGCTTATCGTGGCACTCCTCGTAGACGACACGAGATTTCCACTTGAAAAAAGATTTGATTTTTGGCTTAGCGTACGACAGCCACCATGGCATACACGACGCGTAGTTTCTGCGCTGACGAGCCCAATATTGCCACTTATACTGAAACTCGGCAACGTTTTCTTCGGTAAGAAGATGCGGTCGAAGGGCCCAGAAACCGCGCCCGGGCTCGTGTCCCAGTGGGGGAAGACAAAGTCTGAGCGTTAGCGCCTTGTGGTCCGTGAAACAGCAGACGTGCGTGTAGGCCCACTGCAGTTTGTCGCGAAGACCACGGCTGACATAGATCCGATCGAGTCGAGATCGCGCGTTTCGACAGACATAGGTAAAACCTGCATCACGTGGACACAACTTCTCCCATACATCATGTAGCTGCAGCTGCTGTACAGCTGTTTTGAGGGACGGACTGGTGTTCGGGCTGGACGAATCGCACGCACGCAGCACGCAATTGAAATCGCCAGCTACGATGACGTTCTCGGTGTGGTGGCGGAGATAATAGGCAAGCGTGCCATTGAAGAACTCCTCTCTAGCAGCGCGCTGAGCAGTGCCGGAGGGAGCGTATACGTTGCAGATCGTTGTGTCGTGCACTCGCAGCGCGATTAGTCGGCTGTCCAGGCTCTTCTCCACGTGAGTGACATGGATGTGCTCCTTTACCGCTACAGCTGTGCCTCTCCTCGTGTGGTCCACATTCGCGAAAACGACAAAGCCAGGCAAGGAAAGCTGTTCGTTCTCGACTTCCTGCAGACACACGATATCGAGGTTTTGGCTGCTTATGAAGGTTCGGAGTGCGTTCAGTTTTGTGGGGTTCGTGATCGTGCCGATGTTGATGGATGCGAGATTGTATGACGTGAGAGCCATTTATGGAAGGAAGTCCACATCCTGCTCGTCGTCACCGTCGTGGCATCGCTGTTTCTTGCCGGGCGGGCGCCCTCGGCTTCGGCTACTTCTCGTCGATGTGGACGATTCGTCCGTATCGTTGCCGGCGGTTCGATCTTTCGATCGCATTGCGTTTGCTGGCTTTTTAAATATGTCAACCAAGAGCACTTCAGCGGTCTGTGGTTGTGTGCGCAATGACGACGACGAGTTGCGCGCGGTTTGTGTTTGCAACGAACTGGGAGACACCGTTCGTGCAGTTGGAGCAGCAGATTGGCTAGCAGTTGGGTTTTTTGAGCCGGACTGTTCGGTCTGACTCGACGGCTGTGGCAGCTCGGGGAAAGCCTCCAGCGATGCTGGTGGTGGAGCGACAGAACGCTGACCTACCGGTTTGGCGCTCGGGGGTTTTGCAACGTTCGCCTTTTTCGGTGGTTGTCGTGGCCCAGTTTGCTTCGCCACGTTCGCATAGCTCTTCTGTACTAGCAGCTTTTTGTTCTGGACACACGATATGCCAGTATGCGCTTGCTCTTTGCAGTATTTACAAGAGACGATCTGACCCTTGTAAACAATGTAGGCCTGCTGTCCATCGATCGTTACCCACGAATCGATGTTTCGATGGACTAGCATTCGGGCTGACCAAATGCCGAGCGGTATCCCACCGAACTCGAACCCTTCTCCCCATGTTAACTCTCGCAGCGAAAACACTTCACCGAACGCACTCAGAAATTCAACGATTTTTTCTTCGGGGACGTTTTCTGGCAGGTCGTGCACTTTTACCTCTACACATCCATCTTCCATGGTGAAGCGAAGCTTGTACTTTTTCCCCGCGTGCTACACTTCATGCTTCTCATCATGTTCTTGCACTATTCGTTGTGCGAGCGCCAGGTTGTCAACCTTGACGAACGCACATTGTTCACCTCTGTGGCACTGTAGTCTCAACACTTCTTCTTTCTTTAGGCCGAGTACCGTACGGCAAAAGCCGTGAACCTTCTCGAATGACGGCTTCACTGGGAAACTCGAATAGTCAATACGAAAAGTATTTTCTCGCCTCATCGCGGATCACTGAAACGCGCGACGCGGCACGGACGGAATCGAACTTTAACCACTGTAATCGATCACTTGACTTTCCAAGAGCGCAATCGGAAACACGTCTGCACGTATCAGAAGCTGAGCGGTAACTAACTCATAATCATGTTTGTTTTTACAAAAATACAGGTTAATCGTTGATATTTCTAATGAACATTTGAGAACCTTATAAGCTTATCGTTTTGTTTTAAAAACAATTAGAATTAACAACATTACGTCAACGTATTAGGTTTATATTCGAGCATTCATTATCAAATTGAAAATGCAACAAGCATATTTTGCAGCAGAGTATGGCTAGCAAAGGATATGTTGAAGAGGCTTTTGTTTGATTGGAAATTCATTTAAAAAATGTTTTTTTTTCTATTTTTATTGGTATAATAGTAAATACATAGAATTTAAGTGTGTAAGTTAAGATAATTCTGCGCTGTGTTGTGTGTTGCGAAAAATAATTGGATCAAGTAGTAAGATGGTTTCCAGTCAAGGATTAATTTGGATAGGGACAGGGTTTGCAGAAATAGCTCTCAATAGATAACGAACAACGATAAAGGAGAGGCAAAAACTGTTCCGAATCATAACAAGCCATGATAACAAATTTATCAAACTTGTATACAAGTGCGAAAAAACAAAATCGGATAGGCAGCCCCCACAGAAAAATGGTGATTCTCGCTTTGTTTTCGCTCCTTTCGTGTTGGTTACTGCACAGCTGTGTAAAACGTGAAACAACGCATTGAAATGCATCATCAGAGCTAGTGTTCCCAGCATTTAGAGCTTTCTAAAAGAAATTTCAGTCACCAGTTGAGTGCACCATTATTCTTGCTTTTCTCTCAAAATATTAAGAAGGGGTATGCTTTAGGAAATGTTTTAGTGATAATTTTCGAAACGCATCAATCCACACCGCCACCGGTTCGAAATAGATCGGCGCACATGTTTAACATAAAGCTTTAGTAAATAAATATAAACTCACCTAAACTCACAGTTTTAACTCCTCTAAGTGCTGGATGAAGAAATGCATTCGCTGATTCCACAAATGCTAGTGTTTGCGCTTCGATATCAGTTGTTGGCAGGGCTGTATAGAAGAAAAAAATTGAGTCGTAAATTGATATCCGTAAATACTCAACATACCCGAATAAAGTGTATTTTACAGCTGATTCGAACAGTAAATTCAAACTTCCATTGTGGAAGACGTTACAGTATCGAATGAATGAAGTCAGGTCGTCTCTAAAGGATATAAAATCGACATCAAACCCGAATACGAACGAATTCCATACCAAGTTTGGCCCACAGCACAGAGGTAAAAGTTTCCCATTCGTCTACTGCCAACTCCCAAAGGGAAGCACCCACAGGTCAAAGTTTACGACATGTCATTAATACAACTTCTACGTGTTCTCCCATGGCGTACCCACACAGCACAACGCTGAATATAACGCTTGGCACTTTTGTTGCCGCCCAGAGTCATCATACCAAGTACCTAGGACAGTAATTTCATAATATAATAAAACTTACACGCTCCAGTGCCATGTACGGTACCTATATGTGCCATAACTCAATCGGACTTCATCACTCCACGTAGTCTGGCTGCAATGAAAGTGATATGATGACGAGGAAACCGTTGAGTGAGTGCGACGACGCTTCCATAACAGTCATTCGACTCAAATCCAAATTATGCAAGCTCGTCGGTCCCTAATAAAGCAAGCTCCTGAATAACCAACAGAGTGACCGACCAACCACAAACCAGGAATAACTTATTTGGTATGCGAACTATGTGCTGCTGGCTGCATCCTCACGTTCTGTGTCACAGCATGGAAAGTTTTAACTCGACAGGTGTGGTCAGGATGGGGGCAAACCGTTTTGTAGCATGCTTTAAAATTTTCAAATGGACCTATGCTGAAAATGCGCTTCTTTTCTGTGCAGTTCTCATGATCGAAAATGCTTTAAAACCACATTCTTATACATATTTGCAGACCTGTCAAATAACGCAACCTGGTGCGCATAAATCGGTTAAGTTTAAATTCGAGAAAGCAACGTGGAAAACCCATTTGTTGGAATCTGATTCTTAGATGTTCCTGTGAAAAAAAATCCATTTCACGGTGAAAGTTTCAGTGCAACTTTGTGGAATCATCTGAATCTGAAATTTCCTACAACACTACCTTTGTACATCCATGCCTCAAACATCTGACTGAAAATGGTTGAAACTATTATTGATCAAGTTTTCTGCATCCGAAAAGCTCATATCTTTATTGCTTTCTTTGGGACGATCATTGCATTGCGCAGTACTCCAAGTCTGAGTTTCATCTGCCATAGAAATCTTTACCACACATAATTCTATTATCCGAGTGAAGGCATTATGGTTTAGATCATTTTCTAACCACCACCCGACACACTCCTCACCCCCTACCACTGTGCTGCTGTTATTGCATGGGAATATTATTTAATACTCAACTGGTAATCAGGGAATGTAAACCATCCCATCATTCAAATTTATGAAGGAAGATACAGATGAAATGATGGAATGTTGATCCCAGTGATATTTCTGCCCAGTAAACAAAATACAATAATCACCCAGAAGAATTTGTTTCCCCTGCTTTTGTTGGTAACAACCCGATCAGTAGATGGTAACAGATTTGTATCAGGCCTTGTTATTCTGTTACAGCAGTTTCTTATAACAGCGGTTGTTATAAAACATGTACCATTAGTAGTTAAAATAACAAAAATTGTAACAAAATCTCTTCTAGTTTTAACAAAAATATTACTGAATATGTTATTTTTTGAACAAAATTATAACTCGTTGTGTTACATAAAAAGGGGTGAAAATAGCTTATACTATAATAAATTATGTTCTTGAAAAGATAATGATTATCTATAATGTAGGCAATTAACTTTGTCCAACTGTTTCTACTTTGAATATAAGTTCAAGTTATACTGTTGGTGATACCTTCGTTTTTTCCAATTGCTATCTACCAAAAAGGCAGGCAATTTTTTTTTTTCGGTAGAAATAAACATAACACATTATGTTATAATCATGTTATGACGATCATGAAATTTTCTTTCCTCCATCTTTGGCAGAGAATTTATAACAAAATTATTGCAAGTTTTGTTATTTGTAACACATATTGCTATAATTGTGATAAAATTTTGTTATGACTAACTGGTCGGGAATAACTTCGTAGAATGAAGAAAAACCGAACTGCACAGGCTATCCAAATCATCATACATTTATTTTGAGGAAAGGTTTGCAATTGAATTCCTTTTTTTTACAAATTTATTGAAACTTTGTTTTTTCTCAATTGGAATATCATTATTTTTGTAATAAGTCGATTTTCAACTTTCAACTTTTCTTTTTCATGTAAGGTAGATGTTGGAGCGCAGACTTAAAATTTATACATTTATATTAGTCCCAAACCCGAAAGTTTGACGGTGTTCTAACGAGGATTAGTTTTGACCAGTCGTGGAATCCGGTTCACCTCCACTCCATGGACTCCGAAGGCTTCATCGACGGAGACACGTCAAGCGAGCATAGGGCTCGTACATGGTCCTTAGAACTGCGGATATCATCAATCACGAACGGATTCTTCTGCTGGAGATCAAAGTGACGCCTGTTCGACTCCATTTTGTCACCCTCTAAGGCATTGTGGCGAGATAAGAAATTGTTCCAGTGCTCTTGATCGTCAGGATCGGAAAATTCCGTTATTTATCGTTTTAGTGGGAGACAGGATTTCGAATGCATCTTTAGCGTACAGTGGTTAGAGAGGCTGAGTGCTAGAGCTACAGTAGGATCTGTTAGATCGGCTGCTGTTCTACTCAGTACCTAGTGACACCACATCAGATTTACGATCGAGACAATCATCGTCCCTGTCGCGACCAGACTAACCAAAGCTCCTCATCGGAGCTAATGCTGCTACCTCCGAACGACAATTTAAGTAGAGTGCAGTTCTACCCGCTCTCTGACTTAATTGTCATCGGGAACTGCTACCTCCGGCGACATTTCGACCAGCAGGGGCGGTGCCACCCGCTTCCCGCTGCCTACCAATGCCACCGGGAACACGGACCTACTCCTGTAGGTCCTCCGCCGCTTGTACCTACTCCTGTAGGTCCTGGTCCAGGAATGGGCACTACGCTATGGTAGTCTTCACCCAGGTGTACGTCCCACCTTCGATGCGTTCCAACACATCGGCCAAAAATTCGAAACATTCTTACCCTTTTTACTCATATTTATGGACATATGAGACATGGTCCATTAGTGATGAGTTAACACTCCATTCTTGCCATTCATACCTTGTTGCCATGTCTTACCATTAATGCCTTCAAGTTCATTAGTTGCAATATAATTGCCTATATTTTGGCGAATTGTCAGCAATACGCACTGAGCTTTCATAACTTGGTTACATCGCATGTTCAAGAATTTGTGATATGCGAAGATGTATAACATTAAAATAATATTGAATTTAGCTTAACTTTAATTTCTTAATATTTTTTAAATAACCTCATTGCTACCACTACAGTCGCTAGATGCGATTAGCTAGCGAATTCACATCGGTGGTTTCCCAGACTGGCCGTTGCACGCGATCCCCTAGCTACAGTTTCATCAACGTGGCAAAAGGCTTGGTACCGGATCGCAATCATAAAGATCACCATTTTGGACGCATGTAAGTCGCCATCTTTTCTTTCTCCAAAAGTCTATTGTTCGATTGGGTTTGATCGTACCACAAACATCCTTCCGATTACTACTGTACTTCGTGGTGTTTTTTGCAAAGCCGCAGCATGCCGGACGAATGTGATTCTAAGGTAGCAATACCATCAACCATGAAACCACACACTGAGTTTCATGGCGAAATTGAAAAATGGTACTCATTTTATGATACCTTTCGTTCGTTGGTGCATGAAAACATAGAGTTATCTGGCATCCAAAATTCCATTACCTGAAGGCCTTACTGAAGGGTAAAGCTGCTAAATTAATCGATGACGTAACTCTTTCATCGAATAATTACGCTGTTGCGCTAAAGATCATTACTGATCGCTTTGAGCACCCAAAGGTGCTCATTAAAAGTCACCTCAATGCACTTTTCTCAGTTCCGAAGATGCACTCGGAATCAGCGCAAGCCCAATCGACATTGGTTGATGATTATCAAAAAAAATCTCGGCGTTTTACGTGAACTGGGTGAACCTACAGTTGGGTTGAGTTCTTTGTTAGTTTACATGCTTACATCTCGTCTCGACCAGATCATCGGAAAAGAAAACGGATCTAAAGGAAATGCCAACGTACGATCAGTTAATAGAATTTTTGCAGAATCACATTCTGCAGCTGCAATCCGTCGAAGTTGATGATCATCAGCGAAACACTAAACATTACACCTCCAAAGCTTCTCTCACGACGACCTGCTCATCTCCATGCTTGGCGTGCAACGGACATCATCCTGTCTACTATTGTGATAAGTTCAAGCGGCTATCTGTTTCCGAACGTACGAAGATGATAACTGACAATGGGTTATGCATTAATTGCATGGTGGAAAAACACGCTCCTAATCAATGTAAGCAACGTAATTGCCGTTTCTGCAACAAAAGACATAATAGTCTTTTGCATTCAACCAAAAGGGCTACGCAGAACTCAACTCAACAAGAACTCACAAAACAAATCCAGTCCTCTCAAGAACCTAGCTCTAGCACCTCTTCTGTTGCATCTAACCCTAAGTCCTCCAATACGCTAATCTCTTCTCAAAGGTTACAATCACTTGTTACGTCTCGATCTAATTGCTCCCCACAAGCCCAAGTGCTCTTATCAACAGCCCTTGTGAGACTTATTGGCCTCAGAGGAAACACTGCAGTTGCTGGGTTTTGTTGGACAATGCATCTCAACCAAATCTCATGACCGAGCGCTTTCGTCGTCTACTAAGTCTTCGCAAAACACCAACAAATGCAGAATTATTTGGCGTCGGTGCTGAAAGAAAAACACTTCCTTATTCTACGCTTGCAACAGTATCATCACGATTCAACAGTTTCCGAACAGCGTTGGAATTCCTTGTCCTTCCTAGAGTAACGACTGATCTGCCGACCTCGTCGGTGGACATTGAAGTTTGGGGTATTCCTGAGCACATCAAGTTAGCTGATCCAACGTTCGCTACCTCGAGTCCAATTGACATAATTATTGGTAGCAAGGTCTTTTTCGATCTTTTACGGCGAGGTCATATGCGAATTGATGACACCAAGCCACTTCTACAAAATTCTGTATTTGGATGGCTAGTTTCGGGTGCTTATCATGGTACCAGCTTATCGACCCAGATAATCAGCTGTATCATCGCAACGGAGGGCCTGGAAAAACAAGTAGCGAGATTTTGGGAATTGGAGCCCTGCAGGTCTGATAGTATTTGATCGATTGAGGAACGGTTGTGCGAAGAAGTGTTTGTCTCAACCACACGTAGAGATTCTTTCGGTCGTTACATTGTAACTCTCCCAAAAAAATCGGAACTGGTTAGTCATCTTGGTGACTCTCGTTCTATTGCAATACGTCGGTTTCTTGCTATGGAAAGGAAATTTGAAAAGAAGCCCAATTTGAAACGAGAATATTTTGCCTTTATGGAAGAATACGTACGTTTAGGCCACATGGAAGTGGCCGATTCTGATAATGATGCGCCTGGCGAGCACATCTACTTGCCACATCATGCAGTAATTAAGCCAGAAAGTACGACCACGAAGCTGAGGGTCGTCTTCGATGGCTCATGCAAATCTACCTCCGGATTCTCGTTGAATGACATTTTGTTAAAAGGGCCAGTCGTTCAAGACGACATGATCTCGTTACTGCTTCGTTTTCGCATGAAACAGATTGTAATTAAGGCGGACATAGCTAAAATGTTTCGCCAGTAGATGAGATTGACCGACCGTATTTGAAGGTTGTTTGGCGTGCATCTCCTACTGATCCAATTCAAACCTATCAGCTCACCACTGTGACATACGGCACTACTACTGCACCATATCTTGCAACACGCTGCCTACAGCATCTTTCAATTGATGATGAAGAAAACTTTCCTGCTGCGGCACCGATAGTAAGGAAAGGATTCTATGTAGATGATCTATTGAGTGCTTTTAACACTCTCGAAGAAGCCGTTACCGCCACTGAACAACTGCAGAGAAAGATGAAAGCAGCGGGTCTCACACTCCAAAAATGGTCATCGAACTCAAAAGAGCTAATGGACACGATTCCAGTAGGACTTTGGGAAACTAAATTGATTTTGGATTTGGATCAATCATCTCCCATACAAGCTCTTGGACTCTTGTGGGAACCGTCATCCAAAGAATTCATTTTCAAAATCCCGAAATTCGTTGATTGCGAACATTTCACCAAGCGTGTAGTCCTGTCTCAAACTGCTAGCATGTTCGATCCTTTAGGATTAGTAGGTCCTGTGTTTGTGATAGCAAAATTGTTCATACAAAGTCTATGGGAACGCAACCTCGATTGGGACGACCAACTTCTAAAGAATCTTCATGATACCTGGTCTAGATTTGTTATTCAATTCCCACATCTGCAGAAGCTGCCCAGTCAACACAAGATCGTATATGACGCTGTTTAAGATGCTAAAGTGGAGGCGATATAGGCACTTCCCCATACAACATGTACGTATATCGCCTCCACTTTAACATCTTATGCTGCATCATATACGATTTTGTGTTGACTGGGTGACGGTTCCTCGATTTGTTTTAACGGAAAACATTTCATCACTGGAGCTTCACGGATTTTCCGACGCTTCGCTGCGAGCATAAGGTGCTTGTGTCTATTTCCGTACAGTTTCGACATTTGGTCCAGTAACAATTCAGTTGGCAGCAGCGAAATCTCGTGTAGCACCTTCTGAAAAACGTCGTCCATCACCAGCTCGTCTTGAACTGTGCGCATCCTTACTGTTGGCTAACCTGCAGAAACGAGTTCTAGATAGCGTTGTAATCGATTTTTATGGTCGGATTCCACAATAGTGCTACATTGGTTGGCAGGAGAACCGTCGTCATGGAAAACCTTTGTAGCCAATAGGGTGGCTGAAGTGCAACAACTTTCGCAAGGAGCAACTTGGAATTATGTATCTACCCATGACAATCCGGCAGATCATATTTCGCGTGGATTGGATCCCGAGGACCTTGTGAACAATCAACTATGGTGGCAGTCTCCCGAGTGGCTGCTGCAACCTATGCAAAGCTGGCCAGCATCTTCAACGTCCTGGCGAAACCATACTGTTCCCCAGAAGTATCTAGAAACACAGGAAACGAGGGCAGTTTCTCACGTCATTCTACATAAAACTGGCTGGTTCGAAACTATATTTGAAGGCTATGATTCGTTTCATAAAATTCTACGAATCATTGGACTTTGTTGCCGCTTCGTTGCGAATTGCAAACGTACATCATCAGATGAGCCACGCCTATCAGGTCCTCTATCAGTAACAGAACTGAGGACGGCAGAGCTAATGGTTATTCGCCAAATTCAACATATTTCCTTTTCTGAAGAGTTTAGACAACTTTCTCAAAATATGCGAGAAATATACGGGAGTTGAAAACGTACTGTCGAAGAGTGCACATCTATTAGTCCCAAACCCGAAAGTTTGACGGTGTTCAAACGAGGATTAGTTTTGACCAGTCGGGGAATCCGGAGCTCCAGGGACTCCGAAGGCTTCATCGACGGAGACACGTCAAGCGAGCATAGGGCTCGTACAGTAGACATTACATGTTCCTTCACTTTGAATTTATTAATATTTTTCAAATATCCTTATTAAATTTTCTTCATTAGTATTATTCTCTTTTAAAAATAGTGAATTTTCGTTTCAAATTACTGAGCAAAAGTACAGTTGCATTGCAGCAAATGTACATGAAATCCCTTTGTTATACAAAAGCAATTCTGCTACATATTACGTTTTCGACAACTTCATTTCACCAAACTCCAACCCAATCAGCTGTAATTTACACGCCACCCCATCCGACGCCCATTCGGTTTCACTTTTCTACTTACAGTTTACAAAGTGATTAGCTGACGTCATGTTCACGTCGACTGGCATCAGATTGCTCATATCGGTGACAGTGGCCGCAGCTGCAACGGCTGCATCGGCGGCGGCTGCCGCTGCCACCGACGTACTGCTCGACAGGAACTGCTGATGATGGTGATGGTGCTGGTGGTGGTGATGGTGGTGGCCATTAGAGTGCAGAGAAGACTGACTGCTATTGCCGTCCGGGCCGGAAATGACGCCTCCGCAGCCGTTGTTCCCGGCGCTACCATTGGCGGCGGTGGTGCCGGTCCCGTTCATGCCGTTGGATGTGATTGAATCAACCGCGCAGCCCTGATGGTGCATCATCTCCGGATTGCCACCGTTGAGACCATTTCCGTTCAGTGTCACGTTGCTGTGGGTTGTACCGTTCCCAAGGCTGGATCCGTTGACGCTGTGCCCATTGATGGTGGTGCCATTGCAGTTGCCATTAGTGCCGTTGGATGCTGCGTAGGAGAAAGAGTCAAAAATAGATTTGGCGGATTTATTAGAAAGGATGCGATTGCGATTACTGGCCTTGGGACCAGGGCTTAGTTAAGATTCATTGGAAAACGCATACAGTCGGGTCTCCGGTAACGTACGATTTATATTACAGGGCTTTTCGAGCGGTCTGGGCACCCGTGTACCAGGAGAACCGACTCTACGTATTTCCAAAGCATCGATTTTCACCTACCGTTCTGAGCCGAGTTGAGTGCTTGCATCTCCCACATTTGCTCCTGTCGGATGTCGTCGTGGTAGTCCTGCGAGGGGAAGCCAAAACCAGAATAACTGAATTAGTAAAATCAGATTGCAAGCGTTACTGAGGTTCCTCATTTGCCCACTCGAAAATGGAATTACAACTTGCAATTCGGATCAAAAGATTTGTGGAAGCGAGTGTCGCTGCGAGGGTGGAAATTCAATATTTCGATTTGCATTTCCAACATTTCGTGTTGTGGCTGAAGCTCAAGCTGAGCATGAGACTCGAGCATACAAAGGCGAATCTAGGATAAGGTGGTGTTGAGTTTTACCACATTGCGCATGTAAGTCAGAATTGGAGTTTGAATTGCAAGAAGACTATATTGACTAATAGAGACACATTTCAGTAACCGCTTAAATTCAATCTGGGAAAAAGAGCACTTAAATACCAAAGGTGGAACTATTCGTTTTAGTTGTTTTAAGGGAAAACATATTTATGAAAAAAATGTTATGTTTTTTGTGACTCCATTGTAAAAGAAAGTTCTTACGTTGCAGCTTTCATGGTTATATTTTCATATTTGGTCAAATGATGCTTTTATTCATATGTTGGCACCATATACAAATTTTATTTATATGCACCGTTGGAAAACCACAGACCCCCCTCCCCCTATAAGTGATTACGTAATATGTGTACGGCTTCCAATTTTCTGAAAAACTTCGATGTGAGTATGTTTTAAAATTTTGATTAAAAAAAATATTTAAGGCAAGGTTCGTACTTTTCGTTACAGTGAGACGAAAACAAGCGATTTTTGAGCCGAAGGAGAATCTTTTATCCAAGACTGTGGTAAGAAACATCTTTCAGTCGCTACTTTTTCCTCTAAATCAAGCCTGCAAGATAAACGAAAATCGAAAATCAACTTTTCGCTGCACTGACAGTGAGGGAGAAATAGTTATCTCTCACCAGGCCTTTTTTCTTTCCCGCAAAATGCGAAAATTTGCGTGAGTGAGCATCCTCTGCTCGTGAGAATGAGGGAGCATTACAATCTCTGATTGAAGGTAAACCACTTTCGTTCGATGGAACTCGTACCCATGAGCTTCAGAACGCTAGACTGTTGCTCATAACCAACTCAGTTACGAAGGACCTTCTCTTCACTATATGCTTTCCAGTTTCAAAATTTCTACGCCAAAATAAAATTTCGTACCGTCGTCGGGGGTGACAATGGGTATGGGGGTGGGAATGGGTCAACACCGACACTGACAGTTTGTAGGTCAGATAACAAAATCGTTCAAAAAGGTCTCTCATAATTTAGTTTTCTTGTCATCCGATACATTAAAGTATTCTATGTAGTTGAAACAGTGACCCATTCTCATCGCAAATACAAAAAAGTATTCTAAATCGGGATTTTGCCATTTTTTCAAGCAATGAGTTTTAAAGTCAAGTTAATATAAAAGTGAAGAAATTAAATCATTTTCATTATGAACCAAATATATCTTTGCCATGTTTTTACGTTTCAACGTTATCGAACTACAGTCACGTTATCAAAAAATACGAACGTCAATTTATGTCTGAAAACCATCAAACCAGTATGATCCAAAGTAAGTTAGCTTCGGTCTAATATTTTCATGACAAGATAATTGAAAACCTGTCCAAAGCACACACCGCTGATAATGCGAAAGAGAAAGGGCGAACAATGGTTTTCGGATTTCGTTCACTTGAAAAAAATGTGGCTGAGTTAATAGCACCAGCACGACATCAAAAAGAACGAACAGCCACAATCATCTATCGATTAGCGCGCAAGTAAACCACATAATGCGCAGTGAAGTGGAAGAACTCATCAGCTTCTTTGGCAACATGCGGTAGGACGGAAAGGTGATCTTCTGTCGATGGCATTCAATCAACGAAAATTAACCAAACAACGCTGCTAGAGAAGTGATGACCGTGTCAAAATGGGTGATTGTACGTTATCTTGCAATTGCAGAGCCACATCCTGGTACAAAACATTTACTACGATAAGCGGAAAAAGCAACTTGTCGCCTAATGAACACAAACGAGGATCGTAGGTAGTGTGCCATAGATGCTACCAGTCGTAAAGTTCGGTGCGTCATTTTTGCAACGCTTTGGAGCTCTTTTAAACAGAATGGCGCTGTGGATTATGGTGCTGCTCGATTTCGAGCGAAAATAGTTTGGATTAATCGGTTTTGCTAGACAGAGAAGCGACATGTGTTGGCTGTGTTAAATAAATATTGTGAGATGTGAAATGATGGCCTCGTGGACGCCGGTAGAATTCGTTATAATTTTCAAAAAGATATTACAGAACTCAAATGTGATGTTAAACGAAAAAACCCTGATTAATCCACCTAGCGGTGATGATGCCTTTCTCGCTCGTTCAAAATAGTTGATAAACATATATGAAAAGTCTATAATAACAATTGGTGAATAAGACTTATTTTTCACATTTATTTATACCAGATGAACCGGCCTAGGGTCGAAGATCTCGTAAATAAAGATAGATTGAATTGAAAATTCACATTTGTTATAATTGCTGCCGGATGCAATTTGTTGCAAGCAAATCGGATGAGGTTAAGTGCCCGGAAAATGTGATGAGGTTGTGCAATTGCACAAATCGAGTTTCAGGCATAGTATAAAAATTTGTATTTTGGCCATAACTTTTGAGCCCATAGTGAGTTCGGGCTGATTTTTAATGTGAAACAATGGGACAGGATTCGCCGTTTAAATAATCGGTTCAGGATAAGATTTCGAAAAATGAGTTAGATTTTTTTGCACACATGCACATACACATACTTCTTCTGAAAAAGTTCGTATCGTTTGCTTTGAATACGAGAAAAGCAAAAAAAACGGTGGTGAGAAAAAACAAATGTTTCCATTTGTCAAACTTTCGAGTGCTTTCCGTTTTGAAGCCAGAATCCAGCTTAGACTTCTATCATCTAATCAATAAGTTAGCTTTTTTGAAATTGTTGTTTTGAATAATATGATTCTTCATATAAATAAAAATTCAGTTGACCCTTCCCGTCAAAAATTGTATTTCGTTTCATTATTTCAGTCGATTCTTTGGCTTATTTAAGGTCAACTTTCCCAAAGAACCCATATTTTTTTAAGCCTCTAACTATTAAATCCAAGGGCCTCATATGCCTGTCACTGGCGAACAAAGCTCGTGTACTCTGCATCGAAGCTTAGAACCGGTGTTAGGGCGCAATCGTTAATGTGAACATTTTTATATTCGGTTACTGCAAATAAATTCTTTTTCGAGTCCCTATAATCAAGCAGATATCTCAAGTATACCACATCGTTACATTGCTGCATGATTGAGTGTTTAATTTTGATAAAATATCGAAAACAAAAGTGTGTGATAGGGGAGCTAAATGTCAAAGAAGGAAAATCAATACGATTTGACAGCTTGATACCCAACATGTTCCGGACAGCAGAACAAAGGGAACCGAAGCGACAATCTTTATCTAGTAACTAAAATATCTTTTATTAAATCGAAAACAAAAACCGAAAATGTGTGCATGTGTGAACCGGTCTGCAAAAATTCACTCGATGTTCGTTCAAAATCGGGTCAATCTTAAAAGCAGTACATTTTCGATTTTTATTTTGAATTTAAAAAATATTTAGTGGCGTAAAAAAATTTAGGTTAATTGGGAATGTTGACCTTAAGTAAGCCAACGAATCGATTAAGGGAATGAACATTTTTGACGAGAAATGTAAATTTTTGCTGATGAGCAGTTTTTATTTTTGTCATTATCATTCAAACACTTTTCAACAAGATTTATAAATTTGATCCGACTAAAAAAAAATCTGAAAAGAATTCTACTGGGGTTGCTTTTCTTTATATGGAAAGCATTTCGCAGTAATTGGTATGAATGTATGGTTAAAATTGAATATTTTAATTTCTAAACTGATCCAAAATTATTTATCAGTTCACTCTTTACAGGTAATCGCTTCAAGCACAAAATCTGATAGATAACGCGTCACAGAGCTAGTGTTACCAAAATCAGCATTCTTGAGCTGATTGCTCATATTGTGCAATACTTTATATCGTAATGATAACATATATCGGAAAATCGTTGCTTACCTTCGTGTAATTTGTTATGGATTATAGCAAGGCTGTTTTCGATCATTCAGTAATATAGTTTCGATAATTTAGTAGTTTGTCTATAACTTATTCCAGAGGTTAAATTTCAAAAGTGATGTGTTGGGGACTTCTAGAGTGAAGGTTCTCTGCCTAATTGTTGAGTGAAGGTGAACTCTGCCTAATTGTTGTTTCTATTGCACTAATAACAGAGTTATAGCGCTAGTTGCAGTAACTTATTGTACAGACTGATTGAAATTTTGTTATCATTTAATATTAGTAACTAGTGCTTTAACTCTGTTATTAGTTGAATTAAAACAACAAACTATTAGGCAGAGCTGTAGAAAAATAATCGCACTAGAACTCTGCTGTAACACGTTTTGACATTTAACCTCTGGAATGAGTCATTGTAGTTTGTCAATGATCGAACTAAGACTATTAAATTCTAAAACATACTTGGATTATAGAAAAGTTTGAATACTTTTTCTACTGACTTCCAAAATAGAAAATTTTCTCCGAAGCCTACCAAAACTCATTTTCTCCTATAGTATACATAAGTATACATAATCCGAGTGCTTTTTATTTGAATTCTTCTAACAGACATGCTGTCACTATGAACGGGGTTCCAATTATTTGGTCTAGCGAAGTCCAAGATTTAGGACTTATGTATAGCATGAATGAATTAACTATCAAAACCCACACAGAAGGTATGCAAGCAAAAAGGTACAAATATAGTAAGTGAATATTCATAGAAAATCAAAATCTTAAAATATTTTTTTGATTTACTAACTAATTGTTAGGACAGCCATGTTTTACATATACTGTGCCAATATGGGTTATTTGCTGCAACGCCAGGAAGAATGTAATTACAGAGGATTCAAAATAAAATGTTGAAATTGATTATGAAGTTGCTTCCCTGCGCACCAAAACAATAAGAATATTACATGTGACTTATTTGAATGAAATGACACAAAAGCACCTGACGTAAACTCAATCGTACCGTTTTGACTCAAATCCCGAACATGACTTATATTCCGATATAACTAAACTTTTTATCGGTTCAGATTATATGCCACCGAACCAAAGCACAGCCCCCGGTGCGTTACCGCACGTATGCATAAGCAGCCTAGGCAGCCTATTGGGCCAAACACACACGCACGCAAACGTACCAATTGTGTTTGGCCCATATGTCTTGATGTAGTGAAATCTCGCTTAACTTTTCAAAAGGACCTAAGTAACATTTTTTCATGAATTAATTTGAGTACTGTAATCAAAAGCTTTCATGTTTTTCTGTTAATTGCGCTATTCAAATTAATTCATGAATAAAATGTTACTTAGGTCCTTTTGAAAAGTTAAGCGAGAAATAGTTATTTATTGCAAATCGCGTAGCCTCTTGTTCTTCGAACACCAGCATCTCAAGAAACAAAGATAGCTCAGTGGTAACGTGATAGGCTCTCATTCAGAGGATTAATGTTCGATCCCTATCTTTTTTATCTTTTTTTTTTTCAAAACTCATATTTTCTAGGTGTGTGTGGTATAATACGCATTGCAAGAAAAATTTTGAATACTAGAAAATCCAAGCGCCTTTAAAAAAAAATGTATTTAATATTTTCCATGCAAATATCAATGGAACGTAATGCTGTGTATTGTTTATATTTATATTTATGACATTTCTATAATTGAATCCATCTGATTATTTGGAATATTTGAAAGAATTCAGGTCTGCACTTTAGATGACGGAGGTAGGAAATGAAACATAAATACATAAGTTGAGAATCGATATGTACTCAACAGTTTTCTTTAATGATTGTTAGCAGAAACAAAATAGCTTTTGATTTATCTTGGTAGTAATCAAACTTGCCCACCGAGTTTCAGTAGACAGTAAACATAAGTAGGAAATTATATTCTATTGCTTCAATGCACAAAAGAAAATATGCTTTACTGAATAGAAAAGACATAATTATTCAATAAAATTAGAAACTTTCGAGTTTATGGTGCAGCCAGCGCTATATCCAAGGAATTGAGACCGGGGATTTCCCTCTGCGCGTTATTTCCGCGGAGCTATCCAAAATTTTCTTTTTTTCCGTAATACATACTCATGAACCAGTTTCCCCAAATCTCATTTGCTCGGACACACATTCAACCCAGCTGATCTAAAAATAGAACATTGCCGCACGCAATGCGATGTGTGTTGGTGATGCTTCCTTCGGCAATATTCATCCGACGGCAAGAGACTGAAGCGAATGCGCATGCGTCCCGCGTCTTCCCGCACACCAGCTGCGCTCCCATATGCTGATTGAGCGCCACAAAGAATGATGCATGCATAATATTAGACTGGCCCAGGTTACTATGGGGAGAAAAAAATGTTGTCGAATTCCACGGGGCACCCCCCAGAATTGTGTCTTTGGGTGAGAAAATCAATCTCTGAAAATTTCAGCTCAATTGCTTGTTGCACAAGCTGGCGCATTTGATTTGATGCTTATATGGGGATTTCAGTCAAAATGTATAGGAAAATACACCTCCGTCACTCATTCGATCTGTAAATTGGTTCTGATTGCTCGATTGACCTCAGAATTGCAAAAACGGCAGTTGGTATGCTACAGAACAATTTCACAAAATATTGCATGATGATTAAATGAACTTTTATATAATTTTCGGCTGATTTATTAGTAGCTGATTTGTGTATTTTTGGGTTTTTTGATCGAATCGCATCAGCCGAAACCTATATAAAAGTTCATTTAATCATCATACAATGTTCTGTGAAATTGTTCTGTAGCATACCAACTGCCGTTTTTGCAATTCTGAAATCAATCGAGCAATCAGAACCAATTTCCAGATCGAATGAGTGACGGAGGTGTATTTTCCTATACATTTTGGCTGAAATCCCCATACAAACATCAAATCAAATGCGCCAGCTTATGCAACAAGCGATTGAGCTGAAATTTTCAGAGATTGATTTTCTCACCCAAAGACACAATCCTGGGGGGTGCCCCGTGGAATTAGACAACTTTTTGTTTCCTGGGCCAGTCTAATGCATATGCGTAAAAATAGATCAGAAGCACGGCTTGCCGCTGATGCTACGATGGTTAAGCCAACCGATCCACAGTGGCGGAAACCCAGACAAAACCCAAAACAAATCGTTCTTTCGTGAAGCTGATATTATTTTAATTTTGCACATTTAGTCAATAATAATTCCTCAATTTGTTAATTGTAGTTGGTAAATTTAATTTTTGGTGACTTGGTTCAAGTTGATGGTGTAAAGTATCTCCTAAACATATATGTATGGGAAAATTAAATTTGACTAAATTTTGTATCGGGAAAGATTCGGAAAGAACTGATATGATGCATTGAAATATATATTTTGTCACTTAACAGTGGTTAGTTTGGCGAATTGCGCCTTGTTGCACCAAAGCGGGAAATTTACTGTTTCAAGGTTAGAATTAAGCCGCTGCTGTGATCCTAAGTCATGGGCTTCCGCAAGTCTTTGGATAGCATACCATATGTCGGATAACTATTTAAATTTCAAAATGAATTCAGCGTTACAAAATTACTGTTGCTAAATTTCAAGCGCAATCGTAGGTTTAGTCGAGCATTTGTATGGGGGACCACCACTGCTCGACGGCACAGGCGCATTCGAACGGGAGAGCGTTGAACGTGTTAAACAAAGCACGATGCTTTTTGAAATTGCTATAGGGGAACTGGGGGTAGGACGCCCACGTTAAGGAAAATGCCATTTTTATCAATGAAAACCACCATTTCAGCCAGTTTTCATCAGCGCATACTGAAGAACAGCATATCTGCGACTGACTACCGATAACAGATATCTAGGGGAAGTGGGGGTAGCACGCCCATAGGGGTTAAAACGCGCCACCCCTGAATAAGGTTAAATATCCCCATTTTGATTATTTTCAATAGTCTATACGATAAAGCAATGAAAAATATTGCCATTGGATACATATATTTCATGATTTTTCTCTAGTTATACATGAAAAACTCGAAAAAACGATTTTTGCGTGTTTTGATGCAATTCTAGCTCGGTGGAATTTAGTCTTTCTGCCGCTGTTATACATTGATAAATTAATAATTGAGCCATGAGCCATGCTGCTTACTCGTGTTCTTTATGTTCCACACGAAATCGTCGTCAAAAATGGTTTTAAAACGATTTTATGGGCCTTCAAACTTCTGAGGTCGGTGTGGGGCATTACGCCCATGCTCATTTCGTATGACCGAAACAGCTGAAACATTCGGTTAATTGCCTTAATGTAGGCAATTAAAATGAAAATCAGTACGATAAGCACATGCGCGTTTTAACCCATCCACTGGCGCATCTCACCCCGCATGGTTTCAAAATCATTTTTTTTCGGGTGCTTTTTAAAAATCAAATTTCTGTGCAATAAAATGGACAATGGAGTATTTACAGGCTGTTGTATAGGGTATTTGTGCTTTTCTTAGCGCTTGATAGCAATAAGACATGAGAAAAGTTATGTCTAACGTTTAGCAAAGAAGAGGATTTTTATTTATTGAACGGATATCCTATCGTAAAAAGTTCACCCAAAATTACTATTTAGTAATTTGCATAGGGCACCCGTAACCTGAGGGGTTCTTATTGATACTTCCCATTATTATACACATATGTGTCTACTAGTTTGGATGTAATTATGCAATTATACCAATATAATTTTGCATTAACATCCTCGAATCAATAGTGAATCTACTTTTATCTCAATTAAAGTAACAGCGTATCCAAGCGATTTCAATAGTTTATCTATTAGAGCATCATTACTGGGCGCGAGTGTTTTGATTATCCTCGCAGCGCTGTCATTTTAGTTTAGTCACTCTTTTTCGCACTGGTCACTATTTTCGGTTATCATTTTGGTGGCTGCATTC
The DNA here is from genome assembly GCF_024139115.2 of Armigeres subalbatus. Taxonomy (NCBI): domain Eukaryota; kingdom Metazoa; phylum Arthropoda; class Insecta; order Diptera; family Culicidae; genus Armigeres; species Armigeres subalbatus. The sequence continues at coordinate 26,053,144 of NC_085141.1, forward strand.
CGTACAGGTGACGTTTAATAGTTCATCAAATACCAGCGCTGTTATCGCGCTACCAAATTTGATCACCTGTCCGCTGCGCTACTGTTTTAGCAGCGCGTTTAGTAGCGACCGGAAAAGTGTCAAGTAATGATACTGCGCTGCCAAACGGCTTATACTCACCACCGGCAATCTTGCTCTAAGTTAATGTATTGAAACTGTATATTTTAATAAGCAACGGTAAAGCTAATATTTTCTTTTCTCGATCCATTAATACTTCCAGTATCGGAATCGGTACCCTAGCAGGATAAACTCTGATGCTTATAGAGGTAATGAATATATGCCCAATTTGATGATTTATATTTGAATGTATCTTGTCACATGCTATGTGTATTGATGGTACTATGGTGCAGTAGCCGCTTCCCGATCAAGAGATCACAAGTTCGAGTCCAGAGTGGAGCATTTTGCTTTTTAGTGCCTAATTTGGCCAACCCTGAAAAATACATATTTTTCCAAAACAATCGATCAGTTGAAAGCGGCGTTAAAACGTGAGGGATATATCTCTTATTGGAACTAATAAAACCCTTGCGAATTGCTTTATTTTTGGAGTTATTCGCAAAATTGGCCAAATTAGGAACATGGCCAAAACCGGTACAGTTCCCCTACTTAGTATACGAGAAAGGCAAAAAGAAGTCTTAATTTATTTTCATTTTTACCGAGCTTCATTACCCAGAGGTGGGTTTGCAAATGTTTGGTTTGAGCTTGGCTGCAAACAAATACCTAGTTGGAATTGTGCGCATCCCCAGACCAATTTTCTGGCTACGCCATTGTCTTCACTGCATCAGTTTAGATCGAACTAGCTTCGCGAGCGGGCGTTTTCTCCCACTACAAGTTGAGTCAATCGAGACATTTGGATATTTTCGGTGAAAAGAGGCGTGCTATTTTTTGGACTTTGACGGCTAAAGAATCGGTCAGTGCGATCAGAACCTGTTACGAATCGCGAACTGATCCGATAATGGGATCTGGAGATACGGTGATTTCCTTTTCGGCCAATTAAACCCTTCCCATAAAGGTTGAATTGAACCGTGGTCAGACCCTCCATGTGTGGTCAGTTGTGCGACGGGCATTCCGAAGAAGATCTGGTCAGCGCGTCTCGTCCTGATTGTGACTTGTTTTTGAATTTTTTCACTCTTCAGTGCAATCGCACCGAACAGTTTTGACTATGCCCAATCTAAGTCGGCTGCTAAAGCGCACTTAGACCTGACCTGACCTTCGGTGAACCTGTGTGTGTGTGTTTTTGCCATTGAAGAGGCCCAGTGAAAAAGTGATGGAGACGCATAGTGGGTTTTTCCTGTTCGGTCAGGTGGAGAAGTTTGGTGGTAGAGACGCATAGTAGCTGTTTCGGGAGTAAGGGGCCCCACACACGCTAGCGTCGGAGCTCCGACCTGTTGTACAACTTTGGCACCGCCCCCAGGAAATTTGGTGGAGTCAGAGAGAAGTCGGATCGTCTGTGGGCAAGTTGTACGGTTCAAAAGTCATAGAACTTGCCTACAGACGATCCGACTTTACTCCGACTCAACCAAATTTCCTGGGGGCGGTGCCAAAGTTGTACAACATGTCGGAGCGTGTGTGGGGCCCTTAATAACGAAGGATGAAAACCACCCCGTCGGTGTGGTGGAGACGCATGGTCGCCAGTGCGACGAATCAGTGACTAGCGTGGAGGAAATCAAACGAACCACTTGCGCGGAGTATGACGAACTTTTTTCGTCGGTGCGTTGAAAACGCACAGCCATAAGTAAGATTTTGTCGAGGCAAATTTCGACTGTCATTTCTTGAGAGTTTCGAACCAAGAGAACGTCACACACTTAATTTTTTTTTACCGGGATCTTAGCAAAATGGTCAACTTTTACCGAGATTCGCACAGCCGTGCCCCAGCAATCATGTTTTTTGCGAGATTTCTGTCAAAATTGCTGAAAATCAGCAAATATTTTGCCGAAAATCAGCTAACAAACGTCATTTCTGCTGAAATATCAGTTTTTTTTATTGGCGCACGGCTGTGCAGATTTTTGCCGAACTGCAGAAATAAAAACTAAAGTGTGCATTATTCCACCCATGGCGTTTGGTAATGCACGCGGGTAAACATGGAGGTGGCCTCGGGCCACCTCTTCCTCCTAGGAGTCCCAGGAGGCCTGATAATGACAATATAATAAGCAGAATCGATGGACAATTCACCGGACGCAGACTCTCGTGTTTCAGGTCCCGACCAATCCGTTTTTGCTGCGCCAGCAAAGAAAACATCGCTGCTACCTACTACCTGTAGGTAAGAAACCTTGCCCTTTTCGCACGCCTGCTAACAATGGCCCAAGCAACACACTTGATCATATATAGGATTACCTGTTACATTTATAACAAATTCGATTGCTTCAATTTTGGTTTACGCATTTCTATATAACTCATTTAAAACGAAAAAAGCGCAAGAGGTGGAGTCAATATAAAACAAATTCAAGTTTTATTTGATGCATTTCAGGAACATATTTATAACCAATATAAAACAATTATCAAAACGTAAACAAGTTTGCAAACTTAGACGACGAGAGATGCAAATGCATAGATGGTTTCATTCCAACAGTGTCTGCTTTGGATTACTCGTGGTAATAAATACAGTCAAATATGCATGTTCATAGCTCCCATTCTGGGTTTGAATAATAAAAAAATACTATGCCCTTTTAAATTTATTGTTAACTTAAACATTCTGGACCGGTATTTTTCAAGCGCCAAGCGCAAGCAATAATTTCAACGCTTCAAATTTGATTTTTTTTTCCCCAAATTTATAGCCATTTTGGTTCAACAGGCTTCATGTCTAGGGCTACCAAATGTATTTACAAGGAACATAATTGATTTTGATACAAAGTTGGTTTTATGATAAGCCCCATATTTGCAATATTACTATTTGAGACTCAAAACATACGACTAGAATAGTTCGTTATCTGTATATCAAATATGCTAAAACAACGAAACTTTTTATGTTGTTTAGGCTTGGGTATGCTAATGCCATAACCGCGATCCGAAACCAAAAACAATCAGCATAATTTCTCAACCACACATCTCACCGTTGAGATACAAAATGCTCTCATGCAAATTATCAGTATAAACTTGTAAAATATTGAAAAATAAATAAAATGTCTCTTATAAGCTACCTATCGAGTGTATATACAAAGATGATAAGTGAAATATTTTTTCACCCGCCTTTGGATTCAATCCTTGACTATGAGTTATTTAGGAATATTTCTGTTGAATTGAAACCTCAAAACTCTTGTGTTTTATATTGCCCCCTCCCCTTTTTTTTTTCTCTGGCATTATGAGAAATATCAGGCCGTACGCGTACGTCGGTATAGTCGTCATAATCGTCCAAAACATTTTTTTTTATTTCTGAACAGTCGGGTGACTGATGCTATACTCACGACTGGTAGGTAACCCAGTGTTGATTATTGTATTTATATTTCTATTCCCCTAAACTGTTCGGCACTTCATCTCATAGCACCCATGTTCATCCCATTAATAATGCAATGAAAACGAAATCGGTTTGTTTCTTATTTTTGGGATTTTTTTAGCAGAGAGCACGCTGAAAAGCGACAAGATTGGTGCTGTATTTCTTTGTTTTGTTATGAGATGAATATAGTTCAGTGAGATGAAAAACGTAACATTTCCCCTATATTAAAATTATAATTAAATTCATCGTACTTTAATATCGGATTAAAAAAACATTGCTTTATAATATATATAGTTCTTTGATAACTTTCGGAATATGGGAGCCCTATCTCTGCATTCCGATATTTATTTCTAAAGTTGGGCAATAGTATTCAAGCTACAGATATATAACACACGATAAATGTCAGTTATGAGTAAAAGTAGCAAATTAGTTATACAACAGTTTTACGACAACAATAACAAATAATCAGTGAAAATGGGCCATTATTTATTTCATCCAGTTTATCCAGCGCCAAATATTTAGAACTTATCGAATTTATCGGATATTTTTGTGATTATTCTTGCTAAAGATGGTAGGGAATATATAATACTATTATTAAGTGTATTGTAATCTGACAAGTAATTATTTTCAGGTGAGCAGGGAAAGAATTTCACATGGAAACAAACTATACCGACTGGATAACATTTGTAGAAGCATTTTGTTCATGGCGAAGACGCATATTTTGCAAAAAAAACTCGACGGATGAATGAGTCCATGGTTACTGATAAAGCGTGCTACCCTGTAGCAATTCAAACTATGAATCGCTAGAAAAGTTGAATTGCATCATGCCACATTAGTTTGTGAATTTTGGCTACGTATGTTGATTAGGAATAATTGAATACGCTGATAATTGTGCTCTAATAATAATTTATTCTAATAATAATAATTATCAAAGAACATCTGCGTTCGCTTGGTTGAAATACGTATCTTTGTAGTTACAATATATTTTGGGACTTGAATAGCTTGCAAGAAATCAACCAGTGAAATGAATAAACAACATTTTTGACATTTCAATCCCGTCTGTTTTAATTGTGTTTCAAAGTTACCAAATTTTGCAATTGTGATTTAAATGAGTTGTAAATTAGTTATAGTTGTAACGATTTGAAACTAAATGTTTTTATGCAGTAAAATGGAAACATTGGGCATGAAGTTGAAAAGAAAAACATTGGAAACAGATTTATCACTGTTTTGAGACTTACAGTTACCACAAATCTCAAATATAACTCGTTTATAACCGTTTATATTATTTTTCTAATATTCGGATGTTGCATGTGTTACTTGGGGACAAATCAAGTGACGGTACACCCGTGTCCATCGTCGAGCATCCATTCCTCAACTCGGTTATGTGTGTGGTATCAAACGTCGACTCTTTCGCCCTTCCCGGCGATTACTTCCTTAGCCAGTTGTAGGACCAAGGTGTGCGCGACATCTACTATAAAGAAAAGGCTTTCCGATGGCAACATGGTCAACACCCCGACCATTATTGTATCGACGATTTCCGGCACTGTCATACCGGAGTTCATTAATTTGGATGGTCAATATGTCCCACAAGTCACTATTATCCAAATCCGATTAGGTGTTACAAGTGATGGAACTTCGGACACATCGGTAAGGGATGCCTATGCAACGAACGAATCTGCAACAACTGCGTCAAGTGCCACCCCGTTGACACCACCATGGCAACTGGCTAGGAAAGCAACACTCCGACCAACCGCTCACGATGCTTCGAGCCACAGTTTTGCAACTTCTGCAAGACTAACGAGTACTCACAATCAAGCAGAAAATGTCCGGAATACCTTAAAGAGGTAGAAATCCAGAGGATCCGTGTTGACCAGGGAATCCCCTACATGCAAGCACGCAAGGATTTTGAGGCCCGCTCCGATGCAGGACAAGCAAGAACTTCCGCCAAGATCACCAGCGCTGGTAAATATCAAGAAATCAACAAGCTGAAAAAGGTCATGGCCAAGCTGCAGGAAGAAAAGCAACAAGCTAACCAACCACGACAATCCAGAGTAAATAGCCGGCTCGACTCCACACAAAAAAAAACGATGCAACCGAAGATCTCGTCTATAAAGTCTCCGAGACGACCAACAAGCTATAGGCAAACCTCAACATCAAGCACAAGATAATTGAAAACCTGCTAGCCAAGCTCCCACAAGCCGACCAAAAAACAGAAGAGATCAAGGAAATAATGAAAAACAGGCAAGAAGAGCAAAGGATGAAGAAAAACAAAGCCGAAGAGTAAAGGAAGAAAAGTGGCAAGGTTCAAGAAGACCGAGGAAGAAATGAGAAAGGTACGACATGTTTGGCAAAACTTCTGACAGTTTGGACGTACAAACGCAGACACTCAGGGTCTGTCTCATTTGGAGAATAAAACTTAAATTTTTTTAAATTAAAAAAATCATCCTGTTATAAGAATGGCTGGTGCTACCCAGCAATTCCAATAGGACATCGATGGAAAATGATTCGATATCTCTGCGAGCAGGGTTATTCGATAATTATGGAAATGTCACTTCTAAGTTTAACCGTGCCTCAAGGAACCAGTGACTCAAGGAAAGTTGCGACTCCACATCCAGCTATCCAAAGCGGAAATGTGATGTGATACCGAAAAGTAAGTGATTTGCAGACTCAGTTTCGCCTTCTGATTCCTACTGTTAACCAACAATACCCTCCCTATTATTCGCTTCAATCACTACCCTACCAACAATCCCAACAATAGAAATGCGCAAACTGAGCCTTACATAAGAGTACCAGTTACTCAGATCACGGATAGAAACCCTACACCCACACACCAATCCAACATCCCCCGGCCCCATGTACAAGACTGTGGACGTCAAGCCGCAGATGGGTATCCGGGTAGCCGGGGCAACATCCCAACCGGAATTGGCGGACAACCCCCGACGCTCCGTTACCATCCCAAGCCATTTTTCCACCACTGGCACCAGATGCAACATCCTCAACGCTGTACGACCTGCCCCACCAAAAAAAGTACGGTGCAAACGTACTTAACCTGCCAGGATCATCTGACCACAAAGCAAAGCCACCAACGACAGCTGCCTCCGATCAAGGTAAGGGACTTGTTTTCGGAAGCTTCTGCCATAGTTTGTCGCCTCCCCCCTCTCTCGACTGTGGATTCCAGACCCCCCACGCTGCAAAGACATAGCTCTCGACACACCACACTGACTGGCCCTACAGTGGAACGTCAACGGCTATTACAACAACCTGTGCGACCTGGAGCTGCTAGTTTCGACCTCGGAGCCAGTAGCCATTGCACTCCAGGAAATCCACCGAGCATCGCCGGTAACTATGGATCGCACCCTAGGTGGACGATACAAATGATTCGCGAAATTAAGCCAAATCGTTTACCAATTAGCCGCGGTTGGAGTACTAAGTGCAACCGAAATCACCGTCGAAGCCGAATTTTCAGTAGTAACAGTAAGACTGGAATGACCTAGAAAGTAAGCTGGTAAGTATTTTCGAGAAACTACCATCTCCGGTGATTGTACTTGGACCACGGACGGTGATCGCAGGGGCAGCGAGATTTCCACCCAACGAGATTTTCCGAAGCTCACACTAGCTTTACGAGCGAGCCGACTGGAGCAGCTTCCATCAGAAGACGGATCGAGAACTACAGGAACCATTGGCGTAACTAAGGAAAAATTCTAGGGGGGGCTAACTTTTTTCTATTCTTACAGTCAAACACAAATATTGTTTTTGTTCAACTGTCCGCAAGTTGGCCTACCAACATCCAGTGACGACTTGAACAGCTCTGACATAAAAATCTAGAAATGTCGTGGTAAATAAAAAAAAACAACATAATTCACCGAGTGGTGACACTGCCTCTCTCGCATTTAGCCAAGACACCAACCTTATATGGCGCTTACATAGTTCGATTTAATTTTCTTAATAACTTTTAAACGCAACGGTCGATCGTTATCAAATTCAATAGTAATCAACTAGGGTTTGTCCCCCGTCGAATGCAACTTGTTGTGAGAAAATCGGTTAAGAATTACTATATGAAAAAATGCCTAATGTTTTTCGATTTTCGTGTGCACACACACACACATACACACGGACAGACAGACATTTGTTCAGCTCGACGAGCTGAGTCGATTGATATATAACATCATGACTCCGAGACTTCTATAAAAAGTTTGATCTCGGAGTGAAATGATAGCCTTTCGGTGCAACTTTGTTGTACGAGAAAGGCAAAAACATAATAGCTTCAGATACATAAGACTTTCGAGTTTTATATTTAAAAAAATATTCTCTGATTAGTTCTTGAGTTATGCAGAATTTTCTGGTTTATTTGTCTGGAAGGCCCCCTTTTTAAAAGGGGGTGGGTTTCAAACCACCACAGAAACATATATTTCCTTCGAAAACCTCCACATGCCAGATTTTGTTCCATTCGCTTGATTAATTCTTGAGTTATGATGAAATTGGGAGCACTTTTTTCTAAAGGGGGGAGGGGTCTCGAACCAACTAAGGAACCTTCCCCGGCCTCAAAAACCTCTACATAAAAATTTTCACGTCGATTGGTTTAGTAGTTTCCGAGTCTATAAGGTTCAGACAGACAGAAATTCATTTTTATGTATGTAGATTAGAAATAATTTCAAGTTATTTCTCATTTACATTTTAGTTACCTCTCCTTCAGGGTTTACCAAGCTTTTTTCGGATTTCAAAAAAGCTAGTATGATTATTGGAAATTCAAAGTTTTTGGGGAATAGCAGCTACATCGTTTGAATACTTTACCAGAGAAATCCGCAGAAAGAAATGTCTGCTATTACAGGCATATGATACGATGTACTTGCCTATCACATTTTTTAAAGATTTCTCTTGACAATCCTTTCAGAAATGTCATGCATCTTTAAGGGTTATGTTGGAAAGCTAGAATCATATGCACACTTTAAAACAAATACTCTCAATGCAATGCAACGCAATGTAAACATGAAAATCTTGAATAATTAATGATTTGCTGATAAATAAAAGATTTGTTAGAAATTCCTCGGTAACCTAAGCATAAGCATCTTATGCCTCCTGCTCAAGTTAAACAATTATCTTTTTCATGTTGTCCAAATATTAGGGGCAGTTTATTATTTTACTTGAATATTCTTTAGTCAATGAAATTCTCAGCCTTCGTATTTGTTCTGTTAGTCTGTTACTTTCAATCAGCATAATACTGTTCCAACTCCAACATTCCTCTCGACAGAGTCTCAAAACAACTGTAGCCATGCCCGTCCTATCTCTCACATTGGCTCCAAGGATATTATAGATCATTTAGTAATCTGCCTTCGATCATTTAGTAGTTTTTCAATAACTCATTCCAGAGGATAAATTTCAAAATGTGTTGTATGGTGGAATTCTAGTGCAAAGGTTTATCTACAACTCTGCTTAATAGTTCGTTGTTTGAATTTCATTAATAACGGAGCTATAGAGCTAGTAGCAGTAGTTTAGACTAAATGATTGCATATTTTGTAATCATTTAGTATAAGTATAGCAACTAGCACCGTAACTCCTTTAGCAGTGGAATTCGAACAGGCTGATTACTAAATGATCGATAACATCCCTGATTTGCTCATCTCTCATTTTAGCAGCACAAATGTCAATTCATAGGTGATAAGCACATCTAAAAACATTTTTGTGCGTACTGAAAACTAGTTGTGTTTTGGAGTTATGTTCCTCCGAAAGTGTAATCTATATATAAAAACCAATCTATGTATGTATGTTCGCTAACTACTTCTGAACCACTTGGTCGATTTCAACCAAATTTGGTACACACATTCTCTATCCTCAGGGGAAGTTAACAAAGGGGTGGGAGGGTCATTAGAAAAAAGGGGAGGAGTTTTGTTTAGAAAACGAACAATTCAACTCCCAGGACCGATTTCAACCAAATTTTGTACACATATTCACTATAAGAAGACAATCATATGAGAGATTTTGGGAAAGGGGAGGGGTCTGGAGGGAGGTATTGTTCAGAAAACGGGTAATTTAGAGTAAATTCTGAACCCCTGCACCGATTTCAACCAAATTTGATACACACATTCTCTACCCTAAAGAAAAGATAACAAATGGGGTGGGGCGGTCATTGTAAAAAGAGGGAGGGTATGGGGGAGGGTTGTCTTTATAAAACGAGCAATTCAGTGTTACTCCCAACTTCCAGTACCCATATCAACCAAATATTGTACACATATTCACTAAGAGAAGTCGATCACATGGAAGTGTAATTTGGGAAAGAGGGAGGGTCTGGGGGAGGGTATTGTTCAGAAAACAGGCAATTCAGTGTTTCTTTTGAACCCCTGGACCGCTTTCATCCAAATTTGGTACACACATTCTCTATCCTAAGGAGAAAATAACAAAGGGGTGGGATGATCATTGGGAAAAGGGAGGGTAAGGGGAAGGGTTGTCTTTAGAAAAGAGCAATTCAGTGTAACACCCAACTCCCAGGACCAATTTCAGCCAAATTTGGTGCACACATTTTCTATTCTAAGGAGAAGATAACAAAGAAGGTGGGAGGGTCATTTTGGAAAAGGGAAAGTTATGGGGGAAGGGTTGTCTTTAAAAATGAGCAATTCAGTGTAACTCCCAGGATAAATTCCAACCAGATTTGGTACACTTATTCTCTATTTTTGGAAGATGTTTATTGAAAAGGTAGGGCCAAACAAAGATATAAAAATATATTGATACAAAGGTTCAATTCTATGAGCGGTAGATCTACCTCTGTGGGTTTCGTGCTACAGCATTGGACATTTTAATTCTATAATTTACTTTTCAGTCCCTAGCAAAGCCGGATACATATAGCTATTAGCTATCTATATATCTCGGATACTTATTCAACGTATGTGACGTATGTGATTTTGTAAACAAAAATTTAAACGTTGATTTCTGCAATCTGATAGCACTCCCACGCAAACTATCGCCACATACAGGTAGGGGAGGTTTCGGCTACATGTTCGTTGTATTGGTTTGCGTGGGAGTGTCATCATATTTGACAAATCGACGTATGCATCTTTGTTTACAAAATCACATACGTCGTTTTGAATAAGTTGCCGAGATATATAAAACTCAATGTTTGTATGTTTGTGTGTGTGCTCCAGCCTAACTTCTGAACCCATTATTGTATGGTTTAGTTAACTATCAGTTCTACCATTTATCTAAATCATGGTTTTCCCAACGTAAAAGCAATGATTAATGTGTTTCCTTCTGGATGGTGAATGTGATCCCTTCTTTAAAAATAGACGTTTGCTCGGAATAAGGCATCGGTGGATGTTTGTCCTTCTTTAGAAATAGACGTTTGCCCGGAATATGGCGATTATGGGTTCGCTCCTTTTCCAAAATCAGTCAATGTTTTCAAATGAAATCTGCCTTCTTTTGATCAAATGATGAAGTATCGATAAGATAACGCAATTATCCTGTTGACCAATTGGTTTATTCATTTTCCGATTGTGAAAAAAAAACTGCGAATCAAACTGGCAATTCCGAGCAAGGCCGGGTACATAAAGCTAGTTTACTTTAAAAATTAGATTCATACGCAATTCACCTTGACCAATTATATGTGTGGCTGAGAATCAAGGGAGCGTAATATCCTTCGTGTTTAGCATTCCTAATCCAAGACATATCAATTTTTCGAAGTTAGAAAACATGATAAAACATATTAAACTCACTGTAGAAAGAGATGATAAGAATTCATTATTTGAGGTTACGCCCAGATATGATCAGAGCATTAGATATGTACAGTACTCACTCATACAAAGTCGTAGGAATTCTAGGGGGCTAACTTCATTCTAGGTGGGGCTATAGCCCCCTCAGCCCCCCTGTAGTTACGCCAATGACAGGAACAAACATCAACAACCTTCGAACTATCTGAAGCCATTCTACGAGCCGCCACAAAAACGATCCCGGAAACCCGCCCAAACCCCGGCCGCAAATCAGTTCACTGGTGGAGCTAAGATACCAAGAAGGCCTCAACCAGCCTTTCTGGCTTAAGGAGCTATAGTTTGCGTTGAGAAAGGGGAAGGGGAAATCCGCCGGATATACAATGCTGAAGAACCTCCCTCCCCCAGCGGAAAAGTTGCCCTCTTGAAGCCCTCAACAAGGAGTGGCAAAGCGGCTAGCTACCAGCTGAGTGGAGGCCCAGCTCAGTCGTGCCGATACCAAAGAACCAAGGACTATCAACAGACGCAAAGGGTTACCGACCCGAGAAAGGCACCAGTACCTACCTGACTTCCCTGGATCAAATACTCCAAGAAGTAAAAAATGCTGGGCACCACACCGAGTTATAACGGGACCTGCCCACCACGAATCCTACGAAAACTAACACTCTAGGGGACATCCGGAGACCTTTTTCGGTTCATCAAGAATTTCCTGCTAGAACGATCCTTCCGAGTGCAGCTCGGAGCGCATACATCCAAAACCATGAAAGAGGAAACCGGAGTCCCCCAGGGCCAGAGGGAATCATAATCCTGGTGTACGCAGCCGATATCCTGCTGGTAGTGACAGGTAAGCAACCAAAACTTATCCGAAGAAAAGGCCCAGGTGGTCGTCAGTAAGGTTGCTAAGTGGGCCAAAATGGCAGCGAAAAAATGTGTTAGAGTCCACATTTGCCCCGAGCAACACACATGTTGTAAATCAGTCTATTATACTCATATACAACTAAATTTGGTCATATATGAATTATTTCAACCAAACCAACGTGAATTGTGCTGCTAGGGGCGAGAGCAATCACCGACCACTCAGTCAAACCATCACGCTCGACGGCAATCCTATCCCAAACCGAAACTACATCAAGCTCCTTGGCGTCACGATTGACCAACGACTGAATTTCCGCTGGGTACCCGGCAGAACGTGGAATGTTATAGACGGAAGCGGAGACAGCAGACCCGCCTTTTTCAGGAGAAGAAACTCCGCATGGAAGAAGCGGAGTGCGAGGAGATGGAACAGCTGTGCTGTTCTCAAGAAACACGCAAGTTCTATCAGAAGCTCAACGCATCCCGCAAAGGCTTCATGCCACGAGCCGAGATGTGCAGGGATAAGGATGGGAGCTTCTTGATGGACGAACGTGTGGTGATCGGAAAGTGGAAACAGCACTACGAGAAGCATTTAAATGGTGCTGAGAGTACAGACAGTGAAAGCCAAGGCAGCGGAAAAGATGACTACGTCAGTTCGGCGGACGATGGAAGCCAATCAGCCCCCACATTGAGGGAAGTTAAGGATGCCGTCCAACAGCTAAAGACCAATAAAGCAGCTGGTAGGGATGGTATCGGAGCTGAGCTCATCCAGATGGGCCCGGAAAAACTAGCCACTTGCCTGCACAAACTGATAGTTAGAATCTGTGAAACCGAACAGCTATAGGAGGAGTGGAAGGAAGGGGTCATATGCCACATCCACAAGAAAGGCGAACAAGTTGGAGTGTGAGATCTTTCGAGCGATCACCATCCATAATAATCATCTTCCGTCGTCTCTCACCAATAGTGAATGAGTTTGTGGGAAGTTATAAATGCCGTGAATACCAGGTCCCAACGCACCATCTGTTCATTGATCTCAAGGCGGAATACGACAGTATAAACTGCGTAGAGTTATGAAAAATTGTGGACAAGAACAGCTTCTCTGGGAAGCTTGCAAGACTGATCAAAACAACAATGGATGGTGTGCAAAATTGTGTGAAGATTTCGTGGACTAAGACAAGGTGATCGACTTTCGTACCTTTTGTTCAACATTGCGCTAGAAGGTGTCATGCGGAGAGCCGGGTGTAACAGCTGGAGTACGATTTTCAACAATACGACGGCCGAACATTTGCCAAGTTGGCAGAGCTGTATACCCACCTAAAACATGAAGCAACAAAAGTTGGACTGGTGGTGATCGCATCGAAGACAAAGTACATGCTAGTGGGCGGAACCGATCGTGACAGGGCCCGCCTGGGAAGCAGTATTACGATAGACGGGGATACCTTCAAGGTGGTCGAGGATTTCGTCTACCTTGGATTCTTGCTAACGGCTGATAACAATGTTAGTCGTGAAATACGAAGGCACATCATTTGTGGAAGTCGGGACTACTACGGGCTCCAGAAAAAGCTGCGGTCAAAAAAGCTTCACCACCGTACCAAATGTGTCATGTACAAAACGCTGATAAGACCGGTTGTCATTTACGGACATGAAACATGGAGGACTCGAGGAGGACTTGCAAGCAGGGTTGTAAATTTTCGGCAGCACTGGATGAAGGTGATGTTTTTTTATATCATGTTTTTATTTTCTTCCTGCTTTGAAACCAACCTCACATTCCCGGAGAGGCAGAAAAGTAAACAACAGAACTCACATCACCCACTGCGCCGCGAAGTTGAAATCTACCACAGCAAAATGTACACATTCACCCAGCAAATTGAAAAAATTCACCACGCGTTTAAATGGGCCACTCACAGTCGTATGGTAAGGAGCGAACTGAGCAACATGTCAGAGTGACTTGTGAGTGGCTGAATGCGAAATTAAGGTGATTATACAATCAAGCCATGTGGTGAATTTCAAATTCACCACACGGTTTTGTACTCCTATTATCAAAAGTTCAAAACCAGCGTAATATTTTTTGTACAATGCTGAAATTAAAGTCGATTGCTTAGCATGAGTAATCAAACGAACTACAGATGTTGTGATCCCCATGGGTGTTGTTGTTCTCTCAATTCGTGCTCTTGAAAAATCACTAGAAAAAGCACGTGGTTTCCAAGATGGCCGATTTGTGGCTTTGTTGTATAACCACCTTAAAAGGTCGGTGTTGGAAATGATTTTTCGGCTGCACCCAGTCGCACTCACCACGGCGGCGAAGAAGGCGACTGCAGATTATACTGAGATCCATGTTTTTCACTGCATTGACTGTGAAATATTTCTACCCTGCTTGCAAGCACTCGGAGTATTCGAGAAACTGGTGCTTAGGAACATCTTTGGTGGTGTGCAAGATGACGGTGTATAGCGACGAAGAATGAACCACGAGGTCGCCCAGCTCTATCATGGCGCAGCCGTCACTGACAGCAAATCATCGAGACAGCAGCAGCACTTCGAAAAATTTCCACGCAATTTTGGGACAATCGTTTGGCTGTTGTTAGTGGCGCATCGTAAAAAGAAAATCTGTTCTTTTCCAGATTGAAACTTCAATTTGCAAAAATGTTGATTGGAAACATGGCGTCGGTTGCGGTCCTGGAACATCAGTGGCTGTACTGAAAATGTATCCTAAATTGTGGCGACTTGGCGGAAATCATCGAAGCAGCAGCAGTCAAGTGAATTTTTTACGCTAGGTTCGAACTAACGTGTGATTGCTATGGGTGCTTGGAAAGGTGCATTGTGGATTTAAAAATGGTTCTTTTCAGATCCACCATTTTACATGAGAGCTAGAGCTAGAGCCGAAAAATGTTCTTCAAAGTGCAAATAATAAGAGCTCTTAAAAGAGCCGTTTTGGGTGGAGCTACGTCCTCGTTCTCGTTCACTTGGAACTGGTGCACTTGGTGGCGGCTTTGGTTTCCTCCGATTTGGCCAGCTTACCCGGAAGCAAAAGAGGGACGGCGGTCTGAATCGCGCGGTTTGTGATCGCTGAGCGTTTGTTGTAGTGCGCCAGACGAGAGGTCTCAGCCTCGATACGCTCGAAGATGTCGTTTACGAAGCTGTTCATGCTGCTCATCGCTTTCGACGAGACGCCAGTGCCCAGCTGGGCCAGCTTCAACACCTTGTAAATACATATGGCAAAGCTCTCCTTCCTCCGTGGTTTCCGCTTCGGTTGATTGTCGCCCATGACGATGTTTTCTGCTCCTTTTTTTTGTTGCCTCTTCACCGATAGCTTTCGGTGCCGTGATGTTTGATTTTTCGGTGCTTCGTTCAGGTCGTTCTGTCGATTCTGTCGCGAAAACCGGACCTCCCCTTGCCAGTGTCCGATTGCAATGGAGACCGAGGCCTCACCCCTTTGCCGGCCGGTACCATTGACACCGGCTCTCTAGCTCCACCTTTCGTTCTTTCGATACCGTGCTCCGGTGCGAAACCATGGTCGAGGCATTTCTTCAAAGTACAAATCATAATCGCTTGGCGTTGGCATCCACTCGTCGGAGGGAGACGCTGCGAAAACTTATTCACATGGATGCGGTGTCTATCACGTTTCAGAGACAAATTATCAAATGGCTGACGCAGCAAAAAATTGAAATTTTTCTCGAGATTTTAATTTTGGTGCTGTCAGTGATTAGAAAGGCGCATTATTGAAAACCAATTGGATCTTTTCGAAATAATCATTTTACACAATGCAAATCATAATCGCTTAATGACGGCAGAAATTCTTCGTTTGTAGCAGCGTAAGCGTTTGTCGGAGCGTCAGTAGCAGTCAAATGAAATTCTTCTTGAGATTGGAAAGGTGCATTATTGAAAATAAGTCAGCTCTTTCAGGGCCACTATTCCATACTGTTTCAAGATGAATTTCTTCAAAGTGAAAACCACAACCGTTTGATGACTGCAGTTTGTTCGCAGCGATTCAGCTCAAATTTTTGGATGACACTCAGAACATGAGACAAAATCGGATGAGCGATGTTGATAAGGTGACCAGACGTCCCGCGTTTCGCGGGACAGTCCCGCTTTTTCGCCATTTGTCCCGCGCTGAAAAGAGTCCCGCGAAATGTCCCGCGTTTCACTTATTTCAAGATAATGTCCCGCGAAATAAAGAAATATTTAATAAATAGCAGTAATTTAGTAAACGTTCTTCAAGAATCTATAAGAATTTGAAAATTTATTATATTGATTAATGGTTTTCAGTTTTCGTCACATACAAAGCATCGCTCGCAAAAAATTTGTTTAGCTCTCTCCTCTCTGTTTGTTACTGATGATAATTTTATTTAAGATGTAAGAAATATAATTTGGACGCAGAAAAGAGGTTTCTCGAAGGGTTTGTCATATTATCATCAACGTCATTTGTATCTTCCCGTCTCCCACAAAATTATAACTGTGGTAGTGCAACGCCGAGCGGCAGCACAAGCGCTCACTCAAAACACGTGTTTGTCGGTTTACAATTTTATTTCGTCCAAAAATCTCGCGAGTTTGAGGAATTTTGACAAGCCTGCTTTGGTGTATTCTAGGGATCCTAGTCAAATCCTCATGGACACGAGAACGAGGAAAGATTCAATTGGATATCTACTAAAAGAGCTATAATAAGTGAAATGGAAGGTTTGAACGTGCTATTGAGGAATATTTTACTCAATCTGCAACAATAACAATGCTTTTAAAGTGAAGAACTGAAATCATTTCAAAATTCACAGAAATAATAAATTTTCGAGATTTTTCGACTATACAGTCTGATTTATTAGAACAAATTTTGTCCAACGTTTCGACATCGGGTTCGATGTCTTCTTCAGGGAAAAAAATGGTTTGCTCTTTGTTACGGAATGCCTATCATACTTAACAAAAAGCGATCCATATTTTTCTCCTGGAAGAAGACGTCGAACCCGATGACGGAACGCTGGACAAAGTTTAAAAGTGTGTTCTAATAAGTCGGACTGCATTGCTGAAAAATCTTGAAAATCAACACTACAGTAGAAGTAAACAACTAGAAATAATAAAAAAAATAACAATGGTCCTTTGGCCCAGATTCTGATAGTTCTGAAAGGATAGTTGGCTAAAGATCTCTGAATGTAGGATTCCTAGCCCAACCATTTCAACTTACATCTTGTTCGTATGTTGTTATCATTTCAGTAAAACTTTACTTCAACTGAGCAAGTTCGACGAATTTTAAGTAGCTGTTTCAGTAGTGTTTCAAGCTTATGGAAAAATTTATGATAAATCGTCTGTCAGTTTGCCAACCAATATAAACCAATATAAAATAAAAATAAAAATAATAAAAAACCTGAGTAAGATGTAGGCATTTTAAGCAAATTTGAGCGCTCTGTCTAATTGCATAAAACGAATAATACGATCACTTTGAATGTTAGCTGAAAGAATCATGCAACCAATACAAATAAGTTTAATTGTCAGGAACTCGCACCGTTGTAAAAAGTTGAACAGATTCATTCACAAGAGAGGTGAGATTGTGTGATTGATCCAGGGTCAAGCGAATCCCAGTGGGGTCTATCAAATTTTAAAATATTGACTTGAGCACATTTTTGAATAAAAACAAGGATTTAACAAATTTTGTCCCGCGCTGGCACAAAATATATCTGGTCACATTAGATGTTGACAAATATAGTATATTAACAATATAGTCCACTTCGTGAATCCCCATATATTAGGCAAGAGACAGCACATTCACACCATCTTGCGTCACAAAAGGTAACTAACGCCTGAAAACGATAGCCAAGGGGTGCGATGATTGCAAAAATTACACCAATTTTACAATTTTTGAAAATTTGAATTACATTTTCAAAATTTTATTTTTGAACTCAGATATCAATATGGGATGATTTCTAGCATATTATTTCGAAATGTTATACTGCATACTGAATCATACGTTCAAGCACCCCTCGGAATGTCTCTTCATTACATTGCTTGCCTTTTGTGACACCGCGGCGCTAATGCATTGTCTCTTCAAATCAGCCAGAGTGCACTATATTGTTAATATAGTATATTTGATGTTGAGTAAAATCGATTCTTTAACCACCCTAATGGTTACACTATGCCCAGAGTGTCGAGGAAGTCTCCAACCCGAAAACATACTAGACCGTACCGAAAATCGAACTCGCCCTCTTCGGATTGGGAATCCTACGTCTTCGCTCGCAAGTCTGCTGGAGACCCCTCCTGACCCCCTTTTCCACCCAAGAGAATTCAATTAATCATTCCATTCCAGTTCATGGGTGACATCCTTTCATCGAAGTGAAGATTAGTGTGCTCTTGTGGTCGATTCTCCCTCTCGCCCCAGCCACAGATAATGGCATTCTTGGTTTTAACGTCGGCAGAATACTCCACCTCTCCCAGGAAGTGGGAATAATAAAGAAAAACTACTTTAACCCCGCCGGTCGTCAATCATAACTCCTCCATCAACGGGAAATAAGAAGGATGACAACTTTCCAAGATTGATACCGTTGGTATGTTGAACTATAGAGCATAAATCGCATAGTTTTATCATCATCACCATCCGCAGCATTCTCGTAGATCTCAGTTGTCTCTATGAGAAAAAGTCTGATTAATCCATCTGGTTGTGCTACTGTCTTTCTTGGGGATAATCAAAGTCATTAGGCTTGAACGTGATCAAAATCTGTTGAATAGCGTATAAAATACGAGCCCTTATCAAACTATATTTTGTTGTGAAATAACAGTCTTTCGGTACGAACTGGTTGTACAGGAAGTACAAAACATCTAAAAGGGCAATGGTGAAATTCATTCGGACGGTGGCTCATCGGACAGCGTGGAACATTTATTTCTTCTTGAATAATTTACTACCCATTTTCTGTCCAGTATACCGTTCGTTCAGTCCATTGAGGCATTCTGTGTTTGATAGATAGTGGCAGGCGTGGTCTGCGACGACATTAATAATCTCTGAGCGGTTGCAGACTTCGATGCTAAATGTGTCACATAACTAAGGTAGATGGAGTACATTCATCGCATTCATCTTTGCATGTTATGTAATGGAAACCCGCATTTTTCACATAGATTATCCAACCATGTGATGCCATATTTACCCTTCAATCTAACGAACTTTGGAAATAGTGAAAGCAGCTCTACGGAGATCTAATTTTTTAAAGACGAAAATACGAATGACTGCTAA
The DNA here is from genome assembly GCF_024139115.2 of Armigeres subalbatus. Lineage (NCBI taxonomy): Eukaryota > Metazoa > Arthropoda > Insecta > Diptera > Culicidae > Armigeres > Armigeres subalbatus. The sequence continues at coordinate 26,072,354 of NC_085141.1, forward strand.
AACTTACATTGCACTGCTTTGGTTTGTCCAACAAAGAACCGAAAAACAATAGTCACACAGATTACTCATCGGAGGTTCGTTATTTGAAAGTCATCTTGGTAATATATTGGCTAATAAAAATGTGATAAATCATGCTGGAAATTTTATTTACACATACACGTTCTTCTCCAGGATATTTTGAACAACTCACAAACAAACTGGATATTCCTCGCCATATTCAATCATTTTTTTTTTGCTTTTTCAAGCTAATATCCAGCTATTTTTAGTCTAATCAATTTATCTAATAAGTCGTCTACGGTGAGTGTCTCAACCGAAGATGCACATTTAATACAAATAGCAGTTGCTACGACAATAGTTATCCTCTCTATAGCTTCTGATTCCAGGAAGCGTAATACCCTCGCACATGGCTTCATCCTATCATCCGAGCAGCGATCTGAAGATATGCTTGAAGAAGACTTGACGTTTGAACAATGAATCACTCACTGCTAGACAGCAAGCTCGCCCTACTCAAGGAGGGTGAGATTTGTTTGCGGTTCCTTTCTCTGATTGGCCCCGTAGAGGGTGTGGTGTGGGTGCTGATTAAATCTTCTCTCGGTTGGGCTCATTTGTCAAGTTATATCCGCTGCCGGGAAGGGCCATAAATCAGTGCTGCATCCGCGGTCACTCGGAGATCAGTACGGGGGAATAATTGGATTGACTCTATGACATTAGATAACTAGGCTACGTTTAAGGTGATTGTATCAGTCTGGGATGTTACGATTAATCAATAAAAGTGATATTCAATACGGGAAGAGTCACCCTTCTTGAAAAAAAAGTTTATTAGCATAATAATGTGCACGACTTGCTTTGGAGTTGATGCTTACATGTGAAGACATAATGTGGTGACAAATTATTCAGCCACTTGTGTTTAATTTCAATTTCATATTTGTAAATTAATATTTATACAACATCATCAAAATGGGTTGGAGGCGTATTAGGTTGTGACACTTGAAGTGAGAAGGGCCTCATGGCAAGTCAATAATCACATTTAATAACGATCCCTTGAAAAAAAAAGCTCAAAGGGATCAAAGATCCGAGGAGAAAGAAATTTGAAGAAGGATGATTTTCCAATTATATCAAATTTCACACCAGTAATCGATTAACTTGAAGGTGTGTTTGGGGAGTCTTGAATTGAATTTAATTCGAGTACTGAGAAGAAATCTTAGAATACAAACAAGAAACAAACCTTACACCTTTTCAACAAAATCTTGGCATATACAATTCTGCAAAATTTTGATACAGAAATGTAAGCTTTTTGTACAGATATCGTATTCAAATGTTTCCAAATTTTGAGATTTTAATGTTTTAACCTCTGCTGGTTGGGTTAAGTATAGTTAAATATTTGTCGCCAGACCGGTCAAACTGTTGTGTTTGGTTCTACGTTTGACTCGGAAAGTAGAAAAACCCGGAAATACTAAACGCATTACTATCAACCTCTATTACAGCAAATTATCCCTTAATTGAAATTTAATCTGAAGCACGCCTTTTTAGAAATATTCTGCGCCATCTCATCGATTGCCTGTACTTGGACGTTCATAATTTATTAGATTCTTCTAATATAATTTTCTCCTTCGTCTCTTGCTCACCAGCACGTCACGTGCAGGGGAAATTTCGTCAGCGCATTGAGCGTATTCACGTTCCGAAAGCTAACGAGATTGCATAAAAATAAAACTTTGTTCGCGGCCATCACGAAATGTCAGACTCGTATATTACGTGCAGATTTGAAATTCTAACAATTTGTTTTTTGTGTGATGTGAAACGTTTAACCGATAGGATTTGAAATGCAGCCGTATTTTCTTGCAAGGAATTCCCACTTGATTATTTTATTTGACGAACTTTTTCGAAGACCTAATTAAAGCATTCCGTGACACAATAACACTGGTCGACAGAGAATTCGTATTCGCGATGCTCATGAGCTACATTAGTAGTTCTCGACCTCTAAAATCTACTGGTTTCTGGCGTTTGTTGTTTGATTGGGAAAATTCCGAAATTATTTGTTCGCAAAGTAGGAAGAGGATCATCGCTTTAACGGCGTTGAAGTCACTTGGATATTTGCATGATTACTTGTTCATATAAGCTAAAATACTAAATTATTACGATAGTCTAAGTTATTACGATATCTGAATGTCCTCATGAGTGGTTTTTCTGTCAAAAATGGGCCGCCCAGAGAAATTGTTAGGTAGGGATTTCGGAAACTGTTCAGCAGCATATAAGCATAAAAGCACCAGAAAACGCATGGTACATTAGTGTGTTGTTTCATCTTTTGACTAAACTTTTTCATGCATTTTATTAAATAAATGAACAAATGTGCAAGCATTCATGAGGAACTTGTATTATGGGAAGCCTGAACCTAATTGCAAGTTGATTAACATGTCGAATACTGTGATCAAGAAATAATTAGAATCACGATTTTAAGCAGCAGGTTCCCTGCCTTCTTCGAAGCGATTCTTACAATTATTTAACGTTTATCTTACCCACCTCATCTAGTTTTCTGTAGTTTGCTAAAATAGTAAGCAAGTAAGCAAGTTTGCTAAATTGTTGTGTTTCTACGGATCACCATTTTTTTTTTGCTAGATCAGGTGGAGTATGAGTGCTGTCATTGAAATTTCGATTTACCAAATTCAATAAGAGTAAAAATGAGTAAAATTAATCGATTGAGGAGAACTTCAAAATGGGGCGCTCCTTAGCCGTGCGGAAAGATGCGCGGCTACAAAGCAAGACCATGCTGAGGGTGGCTGGATTCGATTCCCGGTGCCGGTCTAGACAATTTTCGGATCGGAAATTTCCTCGACTTCCCTGAGCATAAAAGTATCATCGTGTTAGCCTCATGATATACGAATGCAGAAATGTTAACTTGGCTTAGAAACCTCGCAGTTAATAGTGCAAGTGAAAGTGCTTAATGAACACTAAGCTGCAAGGCGACAATGTCCCACTCGGGGATGTAATGCCAACGAAGAAGAGAAGAAGAAGAACTTCAAAATGGAAATAAACTCAGCTGGTCTCTACACGCTCAAAATTGTTGCAAATTACACTTCGATTTTCACCGCAATCCTTCTCTTGCAGACTCTTTCTGCTACAAAACGACGAGAGGAAAATCAGCAATCAATCACTGCTTGGCCACTTGCGCAATCAAGTGTGCTCAATGCACATTAGGAACAGATGCACAAATGCACTCAACCTTTGCCCCTTTCCACTTACGCGCGAGATTGGTTTCGGAAATATAGCAAGAGCAAATCGTTATTTTCGGTCAGGGATATATTGCAGTCCAAACAATTGGGGAACACTTCAACTGGTAATAATTACTACACGATCAACCGAGTATCGTACACCGTCCGTGGTTTATTGGGAACTGATCTCGCTGCTGTTGGTCATCGGCTATCTATGTACATATTGCTGACCACTACCTACATGGCGTCAACAGTCTTTTGCGCTCGCAGGAGAATAGAGCTACATATCAGTAAATTTTTAGGGTGGACCGTGGTATACAATTCAAGCATTCTTCAAATTCAACTTAAATCTAGTTTTTAGTTTAGTCTTAATTCTAGTATTATGTACAAATTCATTATGTTATCCAACACAGATCTTTGATTTAGCAGGTCAACAACGCCTGGTTTCAAACAGAAGTCAAACCCTGGTATCAAACCCAGTGTCGGTTGAATCATACTCAAATCTTAATCATCGAGGCATCATGCACAAGCAAACTCGCTTGAGATTCTGTACCAGAAGTTGTTGACCTTGTGGACTAATTGAAACATAGAGAAAATTCAATTTGGGGACACAAATATATATTTTTTATTGTCTTTATTAAGGAGACTTTCAGCCTTGGCTGGCTCGTCTCCGAAGAACACAAATATGTTCAATATGAATCCACACATAAATTCAATAACTGAATATAAAAGACCACACTTAAATTTTATTTGATTATAGATTCTATTTGTACTTCGCGTGGAGAGTGGTGTATACTAATATACTTCATAAGTTAAATTAATGGGTTCTTGCCAATAAAAATGTGTGGATTTTTTGCAGTGTATGAATTCCAGAACAATTTGGAGAACCTAGAACGTCTGGATTAAACTGACTTTAAAAGCATATAACATGCAAGGGCTCTAGGAAATTCTATGAATATGCTTTTCAGCTTTATACCATGGGTAGTTAAACAGGTCAACCAATTGACTAGAACTCCAGAACAATTAGGCGAATTTAGAACATGAATCTAATTTAGTTTGCATATAATAGTCAGGGGCTTTAGGGACTTATATAGACACGATGGGTTGATTTCGATTGTATATCAGGCGTAGTTGCCCGTGTAAACCAATTGATCTGAACTCCATATCAATTCGAAGAGTCTAGAATATCTACATTCAACTAATTTGAACTGCACATAATATGCAAGGACTTAAGGGCCTTACATGGACATGCCGGATTGATTCCGTTTGGATACCAGGCGTAGGTGACCTTGTAGACCAATTCATCTGAATTCCAGAATAATTTGGAAAACCTAAAACATCGACATCATACTTATTTGGACTGCACATGATACGGAAAGGCTCTATGGACTTGTGTGAACATGTTGGGTTCATTCCGATTGAATACTAGGCCGATTGAATACTTGACATGCTAGACAAAATGATCTGAATTTCTGTAAAAATTAGGGAACCTAGAACATCTATATCAAACTAAAAATAATACGCAATGGCTAACTTGTATGGACATCCTGGGTTGATTTTGGTTTTAAACCAGGAATAATTGACCTGCCAGACTAATTGATCCGAAATCCAGAAAAAAAATGGGGAACCTTTCTTCTTCTTCATCTTATTGGCATTACATCCCCACACTGGGACAGAGCCGCCTCGCAATTTAGTGTTCATTAAGCACTTCCACAGTAATTAACTGCGAGGTTTCTAAGCCAAGTTACCATTTTTGCATTCGTATATCATGAGGCTAACACGATGATACTTTTATGCCCAGGGAAGTCGAGACAATTTCCAATCCGAAAATTGCCTAGACCGGCACCGGGAATCGAACCCAGCCACCCTCAGCATGGTCTTGCTTTGTAGCCGCGTGTCTTACCGCACGGCTAAGGAGGGCCCATGGGGAACCTAGAACATCTATATCGTACTAATTTGGACTGCACAAAATACGCAAGGGGATTGGGTCTTGCAGCGACAAGCTGGTTTGACTTTCATTTCAAAGTTCTTCTTAATTGGTTACTCATATCGAATTTGAAGCAAAGTTATTCCTGGAGGAACTCCGGAGGAATTCGTGGAAAAACTTCCGGAAGAATTCCTGGCGAAGCTACCGAAAAATTACTAGAGGAGCTTCCGGAGGAATTCCTGGAGGGGCTTCTGGAGGAATTCCTGGAGAAGCTTCCGGAGGAATTCATGTAGGAACCTTCGAAGAAATTCCTGGAGGAACTTCCGGAGAAATTTCTGAAGGATCTTCCGGAGAAATTCCTGGAGGATCTTCCGGAGAAATTCCTGGAAGATCTTCCGAAGAAACTCCTGGAGAAACTTCTAGAGGAATTCCTGGAGGAACTTCTATCTATTACGCCTATCATCAACGGCGTAACGCTGCCACGTGATAATTTTTTGAAAAAAAAATAACTTCTATGGAACAAGTCACTGAAATACGAAGTCCAATATACTTATTCAAATATTCAATTTTTTAATATTTCGTAAAATATGTCACACAGATGGGGGGCCTTTCACAAATTACGTAACGCTGTACCCAAGTAACATTTCAAGTTTTATTCCGCTCTAGGAATGGTTTTCAAGATTAAATTATAAGATCGACCAATAAAACTCACTACAACACGTCAACCTTTTGATGTCCACTATAAGAGTAAGATATGGCCAAGTGGCCCTCCCTGAATAAACGCTATAAACCTATTTTAAGAATATTAAAAAACCCCTTCTAAACTACACGCAGAAAAGGGAATTTGGCTGCGGTAGCTGTCAAAAATGTTGCTTTGAAAAAGAGAAATAAATCTTTGCCGAAAAATAATAACAAAATCAATGGTTGATGAGGATAATGATGAGGGAGGTTACAAATTAATGTTTTTACAGGATTATCGTTTTGTACTTTTGTACTTTCAATACAATGAGGTGCGCGTTTGATTTTATGGTGAAAGCTAATAAAAAAATTTGATTAATCACCAAGCACTCTCAAAATAGTGTAGTCTTGGGCAATCAAAAATAGTTATAAAAGCAATATCGTAAATCATTCGAGTTCTGGACACTGTTCTATCACCAGAGCAATTAAGCAATTGGCTAAAAATCCGATCAAAATCGACATTAGAACGACGAAAATAGAGTGTATCGAAGTGAGTTTGAAGTGCTTCTATCGTGCGGGTACGGCAAAACAAGAACTCGTCGGCATTGTTCATCACTCGTGCCCAGGAGAGCCCCATTGAGGTTCCTTCCATATGAAACCCGAGTACTTTCTCCGGCGAACATACCATCGGTCTGGTTTTTAGTTCGAAAGTTTCACATTACACATAAAGTGACAAAAAGGTTCGATGTTGAAGAAGCATAAGGTAGGGAAATTGTATTTACACCACTTTATTGGCTCTGGGATAAGCAACGGGTGACCGTTGCTCATATTTCTGCGCATTTCCAACGTCTATGGTGTGTTGTTAAAGCTGGAGAAGAGTAGGGTAGGGTGGTCATGGCATCCGCTAGCAGTGGCGATCCTGGCGGGTCTAGAGAACTATGGCCGGGCTTAGGAAACTCGTTAAACGGACTTGGAGGGCTGACATACCGTTAACTGATTCCGAAGCATGAGACGAAACCACTGCCGCAAGATTCTTTCATCATAGGTGCTTCGGTGCAAAAGGCTGCAGGTGGAACAATTGAGGGAGCATCAACAGACGCAAAAGGAACTCAATAAATGTTAAAAGTTAGGAAGCAAGTACAGGTCAGAGCGCTGCTGAAGTTGTCTATGCTTATGGACGGCACTGAAGTTGTTGTCCAAGAACATCCAACTATGAACATTAGTCGTTGTGTTATATACTGCTTTGAACTCATCCATATGGAGGAGCATGATGTTATACACCATCTTAAGGGCCAGTGTGTGATCCGAGTCTAACGGATCACTCGTAAAGATCACGGTCTGATAGTTAACACTTCCGCTTTAATTCTCACGTTCAACAAATGCAATCATCCGTCATATGTTAAGGTTGGCTTACTGCGCGTTGCTACTCGCTCATATTATCCAAATCCGCTTCTATGCTACGGTTGTTTTCGTTTTGGCCATCCTCGTCTCCGCTGTCCTGGTCCTAAGCGTTGCTTCAACTGTTCAAAGGAACATTAATTAGCAAAAGAAGAATGTACGGCACCTGCCCATTGTATTAACTGCGGAGGAGCACATCGACCGAACAACCGTTAGTGCCCGGTTTTCAAAAAGGAAGTGGAGATTGTCCGTTTGAAAGTGGATTACAATCTTACTTTTCCGGAAGCTCGAAACAGGAATCGGCAGCTATGCTGATGCCGCAGGCCGGCAATCAACCGAGAATAAACTGGATGAACTGGATAAGAAGAAAAGATGACAAAATGGAAAGAATGATGGTCCACATCAGGGCGAAAGAATCGGAGCTCCGTCAAATTCAAGCAACGATGGCAAGTCAAATGAGTCAACGAAACGTAGAACCTAAATCATGTCAAGTGAACCAACAATCCCAAGCGAGCCAATCGGGTCAACTAAGCCAGCTAAACCTACCAGCGGTAGCTGCACATCAGCATCGTCTTGCTGAACAGATCGGAGAATATCCAGTAATGAGGCAACTTAATAATAGATCACCGGCGATAACTGAACTCAAAGGCAACGGAAGCAGCAAGAAGCAGAAAAGAAAAGAAAACCGGTACAACAAAACTTCGCAAAGACCATCTCCGAAAAAAACTACCGAAAAAACCGCCACTTCAGATCAGGATGTCGAAAGCGTTGACGAAGACTATGAGGTCGAAAGAACAGCCCTTAACCATCATGTGTAATAGGAAGCAATCCCTCCTACAACTACCGACCAGCAGTAACTACCTGATAAACGAAATAGGCAGTATTACGAATCGACTTGAAGGGAGGGAAAGTGTAGTACCCCCTTCACTTTTACAAGTAAGAGCGCAACAGGTTGGAAGATCTGTCCGGGACGTTTTACCTTTACCCGTTGATAGAGAATCCTCCTGTGCGGTCGATCATAGAACAGATCAATATAACCTCTACCTACCTCCTAAGAAACCGTATACTCACGTACCGTACACATTCGCTGCACCTTCCACAAGTACTGTAATTAATACAAGCCTGTCCTGCGACGCCGCCGGCGCCATAATTTCTAGTAACTGGTTTGGGGAAGAAGAGATGAAAGTAGCTTCTCCACTTCCGAGCATGGAAGGGTCTGTCCGGGGGGAAGAGGGCGGTACTCACTCCATGAATATTCGACCCTCGCAATTCTCCTCCCGGCTTTCCGCCAGTGAAGCCTGTAGTCATCATGAGACCCGAATGACCGAGCTAGTACCTGTATTATCACCATCAACATCAAACCATTGCGTTTCTATTTCGACGTGCCACAATCGACGTGGGGAGGGAGAGCGTGAAGTAACCTCCCCCCTCCCAAGGGTGGGAGTGGATGTCCGGGGGGATGTAGGTGAGACCAGCCAAGAGCGTCTTGCACCTCCTTCTTCCTCCTGGAATCCGGTCGATTTTTCTACATCGTCATCATCTGTAACTTCTTCCGACGGGTCCTGCAATGAACCTACTAAATGGTTCGTATTGCAGTGGAATATACGTGGTTTACGTTCTAACATTAGCGAGCTCAAGTTGTTAATTAGTAGGTATTAACCATGCATAATAGCTCTACAAGAAACCAAAGTAGATAAACGAAACGTCACACCAGACTTTGCCGGCAAGAGCTACACACATCCGTCGGTATTGGCAGCAAGGTGTAGGGCTTGCCATTCGTGAAGGTGTTCCTTTTGAGCGCATTGATGTACACTGTAACCTCCAAGCAATCGCAGTTCAGATACAGCTTCCGACTCCAATGACGATAGTGTCACTATACATTCCGCCAAGTGATCAGCGTTGTCAAACCGAATTAGACAAGTTACTGGATGGACTGCCAACTCCATTATTGCTACTTGGTGACTTCAATGCTCACCATCCTGCATGGGGTTCACTTACAACAAATTTACTCGGACGCTACATTGCGGAAAAAACATTGACAAAGCAGCTGATTATATTGAACAATAGGTTGCATACACGTATTGATCCACCAACGGGTTTCATGTCAGCTTTAGATCTGTCAATATGCTCGGAGATGTTAGCTCCAAAATTTATTTGGAGGACACTTTTGGACACACATAATAGCGATCATTTTCCGATCACAATATCCGCACCCAATTGGTCACGAGTACCGACAAAGACACGACGATGGCTTTATGATCAGGTGGATTGGACAGCATACGAGAGGTTAACGGCAAGCAGCATTAAGCCTGGAGACCAAAACGAAGTCGACGAATTTGTGAAGCGAATCCTATCGGCAGCAGTATCCTCCATGCCTCAAACATCTGGCTATGTTGGTACAAAATCGGCACCTTGGTGGTCGGCGGAAGTAAAAACAACGGCTAAGCTTCGCCGAAAAACATTGAGAGCATTGAAGCGCATCAAAGCAGCCGGTCTAGACACATCCGATGCACTTGGAAAATTCCAAGTAGCAAGAGCACAGGCGAAGAAATCAATAAACGAAGCAAAAATAAAATCGTGGGAGGAGTTCGTCGGGAAAATATCAACGAATAGCACTGCCGCTGAAATGTGGAACTCAGTTAACACATTGAGAGGAAAGAGGCAACACCGTACAGCCGTTCTTAAGCGGCCTGATGGATACACTGATAATGCGGAAGAAGTAGCAGCAGAACTGGCCAAGCACTACTGGGAAAGATCAGCGTCCTCACGCTATCCTCCATTATTTCAAATGGCAAAGGAAAAAGCTGAACGAGTTCGCATACAACTCCTACCTGATACAGGCAGCACGTACAACTCGGACTTCTCCTTGGATGACACCTGTACGCACTTAATAAAGGCCGAAGTGCCTCTGTAGGTCCAGACACTATTGGATACCTGATGCTACAAAGACTACCGCTATCCGTAAAGACGGCACTGCTAGAACTTCTCAACCGAATATGGTGCAGTGGCGTTTTCCCGTCCAGTTGGCGATTAGAATAATAATACCAATCCCTAAACCGAATACCACTGAATCCGGCCCTCTGCCTTCAGGCCAATTACTCTCACAAATTGCATAGCAAAAGTTTTCGAGCGTATTATAAATAGAAGGTTAACAACCGAGCTGGAGTCAAACGGTAGGCTCGACAAGAGGCAACATGCTTTTAGAGCTGGTCATGGCATCAATACGTACTTGGCGGAGTTAGACAGGTCGCTACCAAACAATGACAAACACTGTCTTATAGCATCGCAAGACCTCTCGAAAGCCTATGATACCACATGGAGGTACGGTATTTTACGCACACCGCGCAAGTGGCAAATCAACGGGCGAATGCTCAACATTTTGAATAGCTTTCTCGATGGTCGTTCTTTCCGCGTAAGTGTCAACGGAGCATACTCACAGGAAATGTCTCTAGAAAATGGTGTACCGCAAGGGTCTGTGCTGTCCGTCACACTATTTCTAACAGCAATGCAACCGATTTTTCGTATTGTTCCGAATAACCTGATCGTACTCCTGTACGCGGACGACATATTATTAGTAGCGCGAAGGAAAAAGGAGCAACATATGTATCGTGATTTACAGAGAGCCGTGAAAGCTGTCGACAAATGGGCTAAAAGCGTCGGATTCAGCATATTGGCAGCATAACCGCCGAGAGCCTGGGGGCAATATATCTATTGACCGTGTTGTTATAACGAAGACGAGACAGTTATCGGCGTTACCTTAGATAGGACGCTAACATTTAAATCACAATGTAAACTAGCAAATGCGATTCACGGCTAAGAATCATGAAAATGATAACCGACAGGATTCCCCGAGGCCAGCGAGCTGCACTGTTACGAACCGGTTCAGCAATAATAACAACACGCCTTCTTTATGGCATAGTTCTGTTTAGTAGAGCAAAAGACGAGGTTATCCATTCACTTGCACCTATATATAATAGAATGATCCGAATGGCTTCTGGTGCATTCGTTACCAGCCCAACTCTAGCGATTATGGCAGAAGCTGACACAATACCATTCAACCTCTTGACTATCTTTAGCTCGTGCTGCTATTTGCGTGATGGAGAAAGACCGATCTAATATCGATCTCCCAGTTGTTCGGAGAGCATCTCAATGTCTCATGGAAGCAGTAGAGATGACATTACCGAAAGTAGTAGTGCGCTCGCGGCTTAGCACTCGAAAGTGGCATGAACACAAACCAGGAATAGTATGGGATGTGAAGCATAAGGTTAAAGCAGGAGATCACCCGATTGTAGTAAGACCTATCGTACAAGAGTTGTTGGCAAATAATTTCAATCGTTCCGTGGTAGCATATACTGATGGATCGAAAAGCGATAATTCAGTTGGAGTAGGCATATTCTGTGATAATCTTCAAAAATCGATAGCCCTACCGGAAGCCTATGCGATCAAACTAGCTCTCGGTACCTGTACATCGAACAATTTAGTGATTCTCTCGAATCCAGCGAGTTGTCTTTCGGCCATAGAAAATGACAAATCACAACACCCATGGATCCAAGAAATAGAAAGACTGCTTCGAATACGTCCAGCTCAGTTATGCTGGATCTCTGGCCATGCCGGAATTCATGGCAACGAAGAAGCAGACCGGCTTGTCAGAGAGGGATGAGACAGGCTACCACATGAGATCGCAATTCCAAGAGTAGATTTGATAAAGTCTATCAAGCAATCAATCCGTTTAAGATGGGAAGATCAATGGTCACATGAGAGAAACGTCAAACTAAACGAATCCAAACCTAGCACCGTTAAATGGATAGACCAGGAAAATCCTGCCGATCAAAGGATGCTCACGCGACTACGTATTGGCCACATTCGACTAGCTCACGATTTCTTAATAAAGAAGTCATCCCCATCAGTTTGTGAGTATTGCGGAACAATCATTGATGTCCGCCATATTATTCTGCAATGCGAAAAATACGAAGATACCTGAAAAAAATATCAAGTAGATCAAACAAGCTTATATACGGCTCTACAGAATGATGCTGAAAGCAAAAAGCATATGCTAGATTTCCTACATGAGACAGATCTGTATCGGCAACTGTGAATAATACGAAGAAATGCAGAAGAAGAAGAAGAAGTAGTAAAAGAAGAAGAAGAAGCAAATTATTGGGGTAGATGAAGAAGAAGCATACTATTGAAAGTAGGAGAAGCTGATTATTGAAAGAAGGAAAATAATAGTGTTAGTAAAAGTGATATGAAAGAGAAGTTGACGCAAAGGGATGCGCAAGAAAACAGAAGAATACAAAACGAAGAGGAAGTTGAAGAAGACAAAGAAAAAGAAGACGAGATATGTGTATGAAAGTGTTGAATCAAGGGAAAAGCAACAACAAACAAAAAAGCAGTAAAAACATTCTAAAGAAAGTGAACTTCATAGATATAATACGAGAAACGCGGTTGATGTAAGAACACTATCTTTTTGCATGGTGCTTCACAAAATTCATTGTTCTACAAGGGTGTAAATGTTTTCAATTCGTTGCCTACACACATCAAACGTGCAGCGACACTAGCACAGTTCAAGAGACAATGTATTTCACACGTCAAAGCTGCATTTTAGACAGCTACTCGACAATTTTTTAGCATTAGCTAATTAAGGTTTTGACGAAGTTTTACCCAACGGATACTTTTGTGTGTTTTATTTTTATTTTATTTATTGTTTTTGGGGCATTAACGACTACAACGATCGCCTCGATGATGATGATGGATTTTTTACTTTATTGACGTAATTATTAATTTAACTTTTCTTTGTGTAGTCAACAAGAGTTTGAGCCTCGCGCGCGAAATACAGGTATAAATTATTTCAAATTTAATTTTCGTGTGCCACATTTTGATCTGTTTGAATGATTAGGAGTGAATGACTTTTGTATGGTTACTGCTGAAAGAGTTTTGAATGTTCGATATAGCTATCCAGTAGATTGTTTCGCGGTTAAACTGAAACTTTTGATATCGACGGAGCGGTATCACAAGTGTTGGTGGCTGTATTGTCGAGAATCATGAATACTATAGATACATACTAGTTTTTGAGCGAAAATTGACTTGATACGCGATTCCTGGTGAAACTTTTGAAATCTGTGCGAGAGGTATCACAAGTTTTGCATTTTCATAGAGCTGTATGTATCACTACTGATGTTTTAGCAAGATTGCGGTTTTGGAAAGATCAGTTTTTAAATTCATATTTTTGCTGTATAGTGATGTAAAATATTCAAATTTATATCTGTCATAAGAAATCGGATCGTTTTTCTTTTTGGAAATCCGATTAAATGCATATCAATTAATTATCTTAAAGATAACTCGTCTAGCTCAAACCCTTGTAGGGGTATGTGGCGGGACCATCATCATCATCATCACTAAATGAAAGAAATCAGAAATCTATGATCACTAAATGAAAGAAATCAGAAATTACTGAACAAATACAACGAAAGCAGTACCACGGAATCGGCGAACAGCAGCAACTAATATAATACATAAGCTAATTGAATTTATTGTACCCTTACCATATTTTTTTTTAAATTACACTAATTTATCAGACACGAATTCACGGATAGTGTAAAGTGTCACTAATAAACAACAACCAACCATTATCGTAAATCTTCACTGATTGTGTTTATTTTCCACCTCAATATATTTTTGATGCAAATCAATTTCCAAAAAAGTAGATTTGAAACTGCCTGTACCTTTTCAACATGGCCACCATCAATTTCGATCAGAAAAATGCTGTTCTTGTTACAAACCGTTTTAAACTCTTCGCAACGCAAATATTCTTATTGGGGTTATTCATTTGACCGCATTACGACAAAACATTATGGCTTTATTCGAGCTTTGAAAATGTGATTTATTACGCTCTTCATCACAACCGTAGAGTTGTTCATAAGGTCAATAGGCATTTGATGTTTGAAGCTTTTTCAGCATATTTATGAGAGGTTTTTTGATAGCAATAAGAACGACAATAAAACTGGGTAACTAGCTATGGTGTTTGCTATTTCAAATCCACTATAAGAATTGAATAAATTCAAGAAGCAAGGAAATTGTTACTTGGGTAGTCCCCTTACAGCGGGGTCAGACCGAGTGGTACAATTCATACACAAACAAATTAAACCTCCCACACAAAAAGTGATACGAGGGGAAGGGTGGGTGTCCAAAATCATCAAGTTTGACGTTACGTAATTTGTGAAAGAACCCTGTTTTGTTGGGGGATTGACACGGACATATGACATCCCTGCTCCACAATGCCAAGTGTCAACCAATGATTCAGAGCATCACTAATTCACGAATATCTATTTGAACTCATTAAGCAGTAAACAACAATACTGTGTAATGCTCAGTAATTCCGCAGGAGTACACAAATACTGAAAACCAAACTTTCAAGTTTAAAAAGACAAGGCTTGACACTAATCCGCAGAACAATTGCTCTCATGTGGAAAACTGTCAAAATTCGCCGCACCACTCTACATCGCCGCCGAGGGCCTCGGCATCACAACGGTCCTGCACTGAAATCCGTACAAAGCATCGAATGACAACCACTTGTTCCTCCTAAATAAAACGGGGTGAAGCAGTGAAAAGCGGATTACGGGGGTGGAAAACTTTTCCACTTCTAAAGCCCGACATTTTTAAACGCCGACTGGCTCAATTAAGGGTAGAGATTTTCTGTTTTGCGCCCGACTCGACCACCAACCATTTCCTACCGGGTTCATAAATCGATCGCTTCAGTTAATTTTATGATTGGAATGTCTAATGGTTGAGAATATTTAAAACAATGCAGGAGTTACAATTCGCGAATCATCATCTTATCGTGCTTCATTTGGACTGCGTTACAAATCCAAGCGAAGAAGAAGTTCATTTCCGTTTTTTGCTACGCAGAGAAATGATTTCGGGCTGCCGAAATCGAGTGGGACGACTTTCCTGTTAGATATACCTACATTAGTCAAAGTCGTTCAACCAGAAAAGCTTGAAATTAAAAGTTTGTTCAAATGGAAAGCGATATTCATGACCAGTGGCTTTGCTTCCCTTGATAAGGCAATGATATTTTCATAAGAAGGAAATCGAAAAAGTCAGTTCGGTGCGGGAAGTTTATGAATTTGCCTAATCGATTGTGAAAAATGGATATACATTTGTAGAGATATAGAAAGACGACGATTAAGTAATCATACCGTCATCTGGGACTGCGTTGAGGGAAGATATTATTTGTAGAAGGAAACTTATTTAAAAATGTTTCCTCTAAAGCAAACGTTAAAGTTAATGCTCCTGGAAGTTCGTGTATACTTAAAAAAACCAATGTTGTCATTCCTATGGCATTAGAGTCGAATTCAGTTTGTAATCTCCATGTTTCTTTCGTTCACAAACATGAATCATCCAATGAAAGGATTCCAACAAACTTTCACGAACCAATAAAAAAAACGACAAAACGGTCATCGCGATCAGAAGGCGAACAAAAGGAACAACTTCGCAATTATCCCTCCATCCAGCTTACGCGCGCACAGCAACTTCACTCAAAAGTTAAAAACATTTATCTAATGAATTATGGAGAATCTTTCTCGCTGGGTTGGAGAGTAGGTGAAAAAAAATCGTCCTCTTGTTGAGTGAGTTTCGTGAGTATACGTGCCGTTGAGGTGCATAACGTTGATAACGTTTTATGGATATATTTTTTCTTTGCTCCCTGACGGATTCCTGGAAAAAAA
Organism: Armigeres subalbatus; assembly: GCF_024139115.2. Taxonomy (NCBI): domain Eukaryota; kingdom Metazoa; phylum Arthropoda; class Insecta; order Diptera; family Culicidae; genus Armigeres; species Armigeres subalbatus. The sequence goes on from NC_085141.1 coordinate 26,088,286, forward strand.
ATGTAATGATGATAGCTGAGTCGATTTTTTCGCTGTACTTCGTTTCGCCCACCTTCCGGGTGGTTAACGGTTCTACCGGAAAACGTCGCCCACGGCTTGTGGAGCACAGGAGCAAGTTTAGTAGACGGAAAGCCAAACGGAAGGTGAGTAAAATGAAAAAGAGTGGAAGTCAAGTATCCAATATCGCTGGTTAAAAGGTTTCAAACCTGGTGTGAGATCATAATTATGAGCGGTTCTGACAGTCTGCTGTTAAAAATTGAAAGCTAAAGGAACTTATGTCGAAATAGAAATTCAATCGTTTCTGTTTGAAGGCACTCAAAGAAGCCCTAAGCCAGACACTTGAGAAAATTGAAATAAGTATCCAATGCCGTTGTTCATTATTTCGCGGAGAAGAAACCTCAGTACAGTACCATTGAATCGGAGAGAGCAAAAAAAAACTTACCGGAACGAGAAAGCGTCGAACTTCAGCCAAAGCGTAGGCGATTCGGGCATGGGCTTCAGCCGGTGCTGTGTACGTGGAGATTTCAACGTGCAGGTCCTCGGATAGATGTGCGTATCGTGGGTCGCCACTGAGTCGCAGTTCCTCTTCCTAGAGCAGCCAGAATGGACGAATGCATCAAGGGAGGAAATAAATAACATGTTGGAATTTTCCGTTTCGCTGCTTATTTCGTAAAAGTGTGCATGCAGTGGAAATGGCAGCTGCTCTAATAGAATACGTACCTTCTTGCGATCCCGCATCGATCCCTTGCCAAGGACTGCCATTTTGCACATCGTTTCCTCCTGCAGCCGTTTCAGTGAGTTTCCCTTCGGGCCGAGCAGCTTGCCAACAAAGTTGAACTGGAAGAAGAAAGCGAACAAAAAATTAAAAGTTAAAAAACATGTTTTTTATTGAGGACTTTTGAGACTAAAATAGAATGTTTTATCCAAAATGGTTCAAGAAAACTAAGAATATTCGTCAATCGGCCTATCACGAGCTTAGCGACTTCAAATTAGTAAAATTTGGTGCGAGAATGTGCAGCTTAATTTGTCATGATTGAATAATGTCATGAGTGGCGAGATGGTCGAAATACGCACTACTCCTATAACCTCCCGAGAGCAAACAAGGGATTCATGAATGAGATGTTTGTGAGACGACCCCCCATTCAATGATTGTTGAAAAGGTTGAAAATTCGCTATTTTCGCGTGATGAAGTTCATCAACGCTCATTTGACACATTCTCTACATCAAGTGCAGACCGCAAAACCTGCTGGAAAAAATGCAATAGCAAAAAATACGTTTCACAGCCACGGGAATGCGTTTAAAGCATTCTTCTCCATACGGCGAATGTCAACTAAATCGAACAGTGAACGCAATTGAGAGCTCCTCCCAAGGAGGATTGAAAATGCCAGCATGGAAAGCTGCAAAGAATAACTCAATTACTGCCACTCTTGGTGAGGTCTCGGAAATAAACGAGTGCAGTTAATTTGATACGACGACGGCAGACGCGATGTGGGTCGAACCGTAGCGAAGTATGTTTTGATTGCGAAGGTGGTTCATACTCAGCATCAGATATCATTTCTCTCTGCGTCGGAGATGTGGACGAAAAAAATAAACATGGTTTATGTGGGCTTACACTGCAGGATGGGCCGTGCAGATAATTCGAAGAAAAATATATCCATCAAGAAGATGGTTATTTTAACGACGATTGAGCTTTCAATTCCCATAGTTTTTATTTTGATTCTTTTCTCAGTTTTGATATATTTCAGGCACCAACGCTGTCGGAAAGTAACTCCACATGGAATAAATGCAAATTGAATCTTCGTTCAACAATACAATAATTTATAAAAATTCGTCGTGCTATGCGTGGCTTAAAATCTTGATAAGATAGCAAAATGAGATATGGACATGATTGATATAAGAGATAAAAGATCACATGACAATATCAATATTTTACACTTAAATATCATGAGAAGCTTAATTTATTTTATTTGTTAGAAGTGATCAATATCATGTGCTATTGGCTTGTTCTTATTCAAAGCATATTTTATATTTAATATCATGTTTTGTTATTCTGTTTTCTGCCCTGGGTATGTTACACAGACCTTTTATAACACCTTCGTTTTTGCAGTGATTATAATGCCTTTTCATACACTCAGTAAACGAGAAAGGCAAATAAAGAAGCAAATAGATATCGATCGAATTGAATTTTGCTATACTCAATACTTATGAAAAAAGCGACAATAAACTGAACGCCAAAGTAGACGAAACCGCCACCCGTGAAAAAGGCGGAAATTCAAATTCCCATTTCCCTTCAACCGTAAACAATTTAGGGAATGTACTGAGCTGCCACTTTCCTTCTTAAGCACTCACCCCAGCCTGACAGCCGGTGGCGGGCCGAGTTGCCCATTGGGCGTATTTTGTCGCCGTTTTTATTCCCGCTTCTTCGAGAGGACCCATTTTGCGGCAATTTTCTGCAGTGCCGCAGCCTTATTATGCGTATTTATCATCTCGCCATTGCCACCCCGTCAATTCCTTGGGGTAAGTGTGAAGAATTTAGATCACGTTTGACCGCTTTGCTGAGCCTGGTTCGTTCTTTTCTTGTCCTCGCAACGGTTGGCCTGTTTCCAGAGAGGGGATTTTTATTTTAGGGTATTTTCCGCTGTGATTTATCCTCGGAATTGATGGGAGCAACAGCAGCAAAAATCCTGTCAAATTATCGTTCATCATGTTTCTGTGTAGGCAATAGACAGGGGTACTTATTTTTATATAAACGTCCTATTAATAGGGCCCTTGGAAATTCGTATCAATTTCTATTATTTCCACTCATTGATGACTACGCCAGTGCAATAATAACAGCGGCATACAACACTGATTTGGTTAATTTAAAAAAAAAACTGAAAAGTACCATCGATCAAAACATTTTATAATGGCATCAATTAAATCGTATGATTATAATAGTTATGTGACGGTTGTATGAGATTTAATTAACTCCGTTGGCTTTAGCGCCACTCTCGCGTGCGAGATCACCATTCTGTTGATTTGACCGTCTTTCTTGAGACAGTTCCTCAGGGGAAACGGTTGCTGGCTGAATATTGAAAACCAACGGAAAGCCACATTCGCTCTTTTATCCCTTGTTGTCTCTCATAATCGCTTAAGATCGTTCAACCCAATTCCCACTTACCGTCAGACGGGGCTTCTTTTGACAAATTTTCAGCATATGCAAACCTCAACCATCCTGTTTTAAATTTTTCAAAAGTATGGATAAAAATGGTATAACCCATACCTAATGCTATCATCTCAATTACATTGTGGCAAAATATTATTAAGATATAAGGCAGTTGGATTGTTTCTCTGGAATATAGACAAAAAGGAACCAATTTTTACAATTAACGGGGCTATTTTGGACAATCGTCCAATTTGATTATAAATCCCCGCTGATTGATCAGTTTTCTTGAAGTATACACATTTTAATTATCAAATAATCCATTTAAGATTTTATTTTATCTTTCAAACTTTAAAACAACTTTTTAAAATATTTAGCAAAAAAATTAACATCAATCTCAGGTACCTGCACTTGTTACTTTTTTCTTTTCTTTTTTGCCGGAACAACAGTGTTACGATCCTTTAAGACTGCCTTCTGAATATCGTCTGGCGTTATACCTTTTCCAGGGTCAACTTTAAGTTTCCTTTTCCGCTTAGTCTCATTTTCATGACCAGTTACATTTGCTCGCTGATGAACTAAAAACTCCTTAAATGAATCTCCAACGAGCGATGTGTCAGCGTTCAAAGGTGGAAATCGACTGAGGAGTTGCTCAACATTCAATGGGTATATTCCACATTTACGGAAGCCGGATCTCAATATTTGTTTTTGGCGAGGAGCAATCGATTGTGTAAGATCGTTCAGAAGAAAGGCGAATCTCTCCTTTGGTATGGTCGGTTTTTTTGCTCCCTCGCGAGAATTGCGCCAAGTCGACAAAATCTTTCTCCATTCGCGTTTCATGGGTCCAAAAAATGCCACATCTAATGGTTGCGTTAGGTGTGTTGTGTTCGGTGGTAGGCATATGAACTTGATGTTTTCTTCCTGACATTTCTTGATTACTGCTGGGTTGATATGAGAGGACAAATTATCGCCTATTAGAGCAACAGGCCTTTCAAGGTGACGAATCGCTGGCAGAAACAACATATTGAACCAATCCTCGAAAACATGTTCATCAAACCAACCAGATGAGGTCCGATTAAAACGTGTTCCTTTTGGTCCATTTTGAGTCCACGAATCCCACAAACATTCTGACTTGAACACAACGTATGGAGGAATCATATTTCCGGTGGCATTACCACAAAACATTACCGAAGTGGACGATTTACTGAAATTTTGAACGTTTTCGAAATATTTCAATCCGCGTTTACAAATTGCCAACTTCTTGCCCGGATCATCAGCAAGATTGGTTTCATCATAATTGAATATGTTCTGTGGTGGAATACCTTCAATCGTTCGTCGCAGATGATCCATATAGGTTCGAATAGTCTCACGGCTTATATCGGCACGACATACCTTAATATTTTGTGCAAATCTCTTGCTTAGCTCTGAATGATCGCGGAGAAATCGACTCACCCAATCTTTTCCTGGTTTGTTGTCAACGAATGTCAAAATTTCTCGGTTTTGTTTTTTGAGATAGATTCTTACAATTTCCCGGAGATCACCTGTGCCTACTGGAAATCCCCATTCAGACAGCAGCGACAGATGATCGGCAAATGACTGTTCTTCTTCCTTAGAAAACACTCTCTGATGTCCGGGGGATTTGTTGTGAACATTGTTTAGCTTATTGTATATAGTTTGGCGACTGATATGATATTCCTTAGACGCTGCGACAATTGTTTTTCTTCCGGCTTTCACATCCGCCAAGCACTTGGACAGGACATCCTTGGGTAGAACAGAATAGGTCCTCGATGCATCCGATCTGCGATATGCTCGCACCATGTTTACCGATCATAACCTACAATTTTTTAGAACTCAATTTTTAGCTTCACACCATTTCGCACTTTTATATGATTTTTTCAAATGCATGAATTATTTTTTAAGGTATTCTACATCATACAGCTTAAATACACTACCTGTAACGTATATATCGAGGTAACTGCCACGAAACACCAATTTTTTATACCTTCCCAGTCCAATTTAATACCACCGAAGTAAACATAACTTATTCCGCAGCGATTGATTTCACTGTTTTGACAGCTATTCCAGAGCGCTTTTTGGGAAAGGCGAAATCAATTAGAAGGATTAAGTCATATTCATCGTTTCTACAGAATGCTACTCTAATAATTATAAACATATAATTAATTTTTCAGTATTAACAGATGTGTCCAAAGTAGCCCCCTGTATCAAAAGTAGCCCCGTCTGACGGTACCGTAGAGGAATAGAAGTCTGAAAAACAATCTACCAATGAAATGACCTGAGAACGTACGAGAACAGTATGTTCTGAAACGGAATTGCTAAAAATAATCCAGATCTTCTAATTCAACTTTTATTGATATAGACGAGTTCATTCGTGTTGGACGATAAACTAAATAGTCTTAGGGGCCCCACACACGATACGACATGCTGTACAACTTTGACTCCGCCTCCAGGAAATTTCGTTAGGTCGGAGTAAAGCCGGACCGTCTGTGGGCAAGTTGTACTGTCCAACAATCGTACAACTTGACCACAGACGGTCCGACTTTGCTCCGACCGAACCAAATTTCCTGGGGGCGGAGTCAAAGTTGTACAACATGTCGGAGCGTGTATGGGGCCCATTATGCAGGGGTTTATCGAATTCCACCCGATGTATTTTGACATTTGAGCGGGTCGTCCACTTGAACAAAAGTTCATTTTGCGTTCATTATGCGACCCGCTTGAGTTCATTTTACGTTAGTCTATGGGCTGGGAAAAATTCATGGCCATGATTACAAGATTACATAGGGGAACAGATGGCTTTGGCAGGTTTTGTTCTATTATCGGCAGGGGGGTTTTTGTCGACCGAATTTTATGAAATTTGGTCACAATATTCTTTGATATGCAAAGAATGTTTAGGCCAAATTTGAGCAAGATCAGTCATAAAAAAAAACCCCTGACAATAATAGAACAAAACCTGCCAAAGCCGTCATTCCCCCTACATGCGCAGGATATTGTTTAACAATAATGGTGGGATGTCGGCGGGTGCCGAAGACGGATGGCTTTCCAGCGAGGTGCAGAAGACGATTGGTTTGATGGGGACGACGATGATTCGTCTGTCCGTACTGGTGCCGTCGTTGTCTACAGAGCGTCGAGTTACTGGCGGCTTGCCAGTGGGCGATCGCTACTCTACAAGACGGCGGCGTGAGCTCGTGCGCAAAAGGGCCGAAAGATATTCGATTTTCGATATTCGAGCAGTAGCCCACTTTCCCTTACGACCCGACTTCACGTTCTTTTCTGATTCACCGGGCGAGGACTGGAAGAAAGCTACTAACTATCGGTTCAGGTTCAGTCGAATGTACGATAATTGGCGACGCACGGGGACCGTGCTCTCGGAACCTGCTCGACTGACTAACGACTTAACACCCCTCCGTTTAGCTATCTCGAAATGCGGGTCTTAGTGGAGCGATCCTCAACGAAATTAACGGAAAACTGGCCCCGCTGGTCGCTTTCCAATATTCAGCACGTACTAAAAACGCCTTTGCGCTGGAAGCGAATGGCGTTAGGCGTCACCGCTAGGTGGAATAATCTGATTTATTTTTTCTACTAAATCCTCCGGCAAAATATCTTTTTTTTATTACTTTACTAGCAGACCCGATGAACTTCGTTTCGCCTAAAATTGATTTATTTTCTGATTAGATGTCGAGTTATGAATAAATTGGTGTTTCATTTGTATGGAAGCCCCTCTTTCCAAAGTGGGGAGGGGCCTCGAACCGTCTTGAGAACCTTCCCCGGCCCCAAAACCCTCTGCATACAAATTTTCACGCCGATCGGTTCAGTAGTTTCCGAGTCTATAAGGTTCAGACAGACAGAAATTCATTTTTATGTATATAAAATAAGAAGAAGATATTAAAGTGATTTTTTTTAATAATTGGTATCATTTAGATCACGTAATCGTCTGGCGCATTGACGGAAACGAATTTTTTTTATATAACCTCAATTTTAAAACCACTGTTCTCAATTTCCTACCTTCGACAAACTTTGAAGGTTCACACGTTTCACTTTGAAAGTATTTTTATTTAACTCGGATAAGCAAAACCGCGATACTCCAACTCCTCTAGTGCGAGCAAAAATGAACAATCTTGAGATAGGTAGATGCACTATATTTCGCCAAATTGGTCAAATGGTCATAATGGAAGTACTTCAATATACAACTATGTAGATTTTTAAGCGATTTAATGAAATAGTTTACCTCTTTATATTTAACAATCATACAGAGTCAGTAAGCATCCTTACGATATACAAAAATATTCTTATTATAAATCATTGAATTCTGATGAAAAGTGCAACTGAAAAAATATTGTACATACACTTTTCGGAACTAAACGTTAGCCGATTTGCTTGCAACAAGTTGCATTCGACGCGGAATCCTATCCCATTGTTTTCTGTGCCCACAACCGAACCTCTGCCCCTAGTCTCGATGCCGAGCCATTTTTGTCCGTTTGAAGAACTGGGAAAAAATACAAAAAATCAAAATACAACTTATCATACCTTCAAACTCAGGACCAATATACGTTCATAATCTCAAGCACTATTCATAAAGCTCGAATACTTTTGATATAAAAAAGTTCATGTTTTCATATTAAATTAGTTATATAAAAGGTGGCGAAATATAGCGCATCGAATTTGGGATTTCATTTATGGCCGCTGACGAGAATCCTTTGTTTGTTTTGAAAACTAAACATGTATCAAATTCCGCCACCGCTTCAATAATGCTTTATACATTCTAAGCTAAGCGGGCTAGGGACAGAAGGTCGAAAGAACAAAATGTCGAATGGGAAAATGGTCAAAAAGGACAAAACGACGAGAGGCACAAAAAGTCGAAAAGGACAAAAGATCGAAATGGACAAAAGGTCGAAAAGGTCAAGAAACTGAAACGGAGAGAATCAATCTTGCACAACACAAGTTTTATTCATTTCCAAAATCAAAAATCTTATCTCCAACAGAACTAGCTAGATATTCATAATATTGTTCCATAGTAATTACTTCTTCTTTTAAAATTGCTAATTCTTGAACTTTGATTGATAAGGTGCTGTACCCAAGCAACCAATAAACACCATAATTCGCCAAATAGGCCATATAGTGCTACTTTAATGCTAATAAGTTTTTAAATAGCAGTATAGTGGCCCTATATGGCGATTTGGCGTAATATAGTGCTAATGGTTACTTGAGGTAATAGTCCTGCCTGAAGTTGAATGCATTTCACAAGTTCCTTAGGAATACACCCAACTTGTTATCAACATGCTCTTGATCGATCTTATATCCTTTTCGACCTTTTGTCCCGTTCGAGTTTTTGTACCTTTCGACCTTTTGTCTTTTCGACCTTCTGTCCCTTCCGACCTTTTGTCCCGTTCGAGTTTTTTACCTTTGGACCTTTTGGCATTTCAACCTTTGTTCCTTCGACCTATTGCCATAGACTCGAAAGGTTCAAGGACAAAATGTCGAAGAACAAAAGGTAGAAAAGACAAAAGGTCGAAAAGACGAAAAGCCGTAGGTTATAAGGTCGAAGGACAAAAGGTCGAAATGACAAGAGGTCGAAGGAAAAGAAGATAGAAAAATGACAGAAGGTTGAAGGAAAAGAAGGTTGGTAAAAATAACTGGGGCAAAAGGTAAAAAGGACGAAAGATCAAAGAGACAAGAGGTCGACAGAAGAAATAGTCGATTAGACAGAGGCTGGAGGTTTCATTCTATTAATCATTGTCTGTTTTTACGAGTTATGCCTTATATTTTACACAGACGCTATTCATCAGAGGTCACTTGACCCTCTAGAACACAAATTTTTGTTTTCGCTCAAAATAACTATTTTGCTTTCTAAAGCCGATCTGAACTCATTTTAGGCAGAAAATGTAAAATCGCGATTTCATCAATTTCACCTTTTAAGAATTTTGTTTTCTAGTTTGAAATCAATTTTAAAAACAAAGTATTCAAGTATTAAACTTTATATTATTGTTTTACATCAAAGACTTTTTTAAATCTGAAAAACTAAAAAATATCAAAGTACCCCGTCTAAAGGCGGTCTTGGGCGTAAATAAATGAAACAATAATAAGAGTCCGTTCACAAATTACGTAACGCAAATTCGAACAATTCTATACCCGTAGACATACTTCACAACGTAACGTAATGGTTTCTAATAATACAAAAAAAATATTCGTTTATATTTACTTCAAAACACAAATTTGAAATCATAGAAATCAAGCAAGCATCTAGTTCGGACGTGTTTTGCTTTTCGGTCGCGTGTTTTCCTAGTTTCGGCTGGTGATTTGGCTGGTAGTCAGCCTTCTAGAGGATTTTCGACAAAAAAGTTACCTGCCATTTTTTAGCGTCCGGCGGGTGATATTTGGCCAGTGCGTCAGGGACCAGGTTTCCGTACAGGACCGTACAGTGAAAACCGGCCCGATTTGCTCGATATTCGGAAATTTTTTCGAATCGGTGTTCAGTCGGCGGGTGACGGTTTTTTTTCAGTGCGCGAAAAATGGACCTCTCGTAGCGTTCAGTGCTTCTGGACAGTGCATCCAGGCCAAATAATCAGCCCGATCGGTTCGAGGTGACCGGTGCTTTTTAATTGGGTTTCGCCCCAATTATAGAACCCCCAACTAAATAGCGCCCCAACTAGAAGAACCCCAATAAGGGGCCATCCAGAAACCACGTGGTCATATTTTTGAAGATTTTTAACCCCCCCTCCCCCCATGTGGTTTATCGTGGTCATTTGACAGACCCCTCCCCTCCCCCCCCCCCTTTGACCACGTGGTTTTGTTCAAGTACAAACAAAATTAAAAAAAAAACCCTATGTAACTAAAACATATGGTTAATCCGATTGAAGATGGACAATTTCAACTGATTCAAAATCAAACTAAAACCCAGCATGGAAATTATAAATTTTCATTATTTCGAAGATTTTTATGATGTTATCATGTTGTAATGTTTATCAGGTATTAGGTTATCTAGAAATCGCATACCTTCGATGCATCAGGAGGAATATGTTATATAAATTTCGAGAAAAATTTGTAATGGTTTAGAAATTTTCCAAAATATCCCTATATTTTTTAATTTCTTTATTGATGATTTTTAAAATACATAATTGCAATTTTTGCTTTTACAAGTGCTAATTTATTATTGTTTTGTGGAAAATTTTCAACTGTTTATGGAAATTTTGCATTATTTGCAGTAATTCTATATTTATTTAATACTCATACCCTGATTTCTTTATTGGCAATTTCCAATTCTATTATGGAAAATTTTTATTTTTCTCTAATAAATAATCTAGAGCTGGCTCATCTCTCAAAATTTCTAATTCTTCATTGAAATTTTATTTTGATATTGACTCGTGGAATCCAATGATGCCATACTAAACATATTTTCTCGGTCACTCTGATGTCTTTCGAATGATTTCCCAAGGAACTTCTATTCCATATCTCGAATATGCTTCAGTCAATGGTCCTTTCATAAGCGACTCATAGAAGAATGAATGTATTATAGATCAATTATCATTTTGGAGTTCGGATCATTCGATTTATCCAATTAACCAAATTATGAATGATGTATGATATAATATCCCATTAGGTCCATTGGGTTGATATGACAATTGTTATTTGTTCAAGCTACTACAGACTTTTTAGTTTAAAAAATTATGTTGAGCTTTTTAATGGAATGTCTTTACTTGTCATAAAACGAGTTTGTACCTTCCCATTTAATTTCACCACTTGATTGTACCTTGACAAATACGTATTTCGACCTCAACAGTAAGGTCGTCTTCAGTGTTTCGTACTTGACTCGACTTAGGTTATACAAAACTTTTAGGTTTAAAAAACGTCCTGGAAGTCGTAATGTTTGAACTACTTAATCATTCAAGTCCGTGAACCCAGTGCTTCTAAGGCCCTACAAAAAAGGCATAGTCATTGTGCAGCTTGATGTTGACTCAAGATAATTTTGGATACCTTGTCTCTTAGATCTCATGTTAATGGAAATTAGGATCATATTCTTATTTCATCGAATTGGGTACATACCGATGATGAGGACATTACAAATGTCATGACTGATCACCCGAGAAGTCGTGGGCTGAACTTGAGAGCAATCACTGGCTTAACGTTCAGGATGACCCATCTTATCCGAGTGTTCAGAATGATTCAAAAATTTCAACTTCATTTGCATGCTCTTAGAATCGAAATCTTTTCAAAGTTTCGGATAACTGAGTTTTCAGGGTCAGTGAAATTTGAGCTCTCATATTTTTTTCTGTAAAACCAATATCTAGATGAACAATTTTACTGAAGAAAATGGCGGTCTAGCTCTTTTTTGTGATTTAATAGACAATCTAAAACGCTGGGCATATATGACCCATCAGTCCTGAAAGGGTTGAGATTTGTTTTAGAATTCAATTTCAATCGTTATTATAACACTATTTATTACTCTAGATTGTTTTAGGAATTGGAGTGTTTTTTTCTGGAACACTGCCACTTTTTTTCTTAGTTCTAAGACCCTTTTATGAATTTAAAAAGCATTTTATTAAGAATTTCATGTTGATTTTTTAAATGCAAACTTCTCTATGACATATCCTTTTTCATACGCACTACTAGAATTTTGTGCATTATTGATCGAAAAATTTAAAAATGCACCTAAATGTTCTAATTAGATGCATTATTAAATTTTTCGATCATTTAGCCTAATTATACAATATCATAATAACTATTCTTCTCAATCCTTAATAATTGCCTACATTTATTACTTTTCTGAATTTTAAATTCCAAAATCTTCCTAATTTTCAAGAATAATTATTCTGGAGTTGCAAGGAAACCCTTCAGAATACTTAGAAGAAATTCTTCGGAGTCTCCACGGAAAAATCTTCAGTATTTCAACGACTTTTTTTTTCGAAATTCTGTGGCAGAGTTCCTAAAAAAGATTCGGTAGAAATTTTGAATAACTAGAAGAGTCCGTAGAAGGATCCTAAATGTTTTTTTACGATGAAAATTCCAATAATTAGCAAATTCCGAAGAACGTCCGGTATAAATTAGAAAAAAAATCCAGCTTACTTTTTTTACAGAATCTCTAGAGATTTTTTTTCAAAATCCTGGGCAAATTTAATGAATCTTCAAAGGAAATTCTTCTAAATTTCCAATGGAAATTTTATTCGTTTTTCAAAAAAATTTTTTAGAAATTTTCAGCAGTTTTTTTAATTTCCAAAAGAAATTATTTGGAGTATACCAAAATATTTCCGATGGAAATTCCTAACATTTTCCAGTAGAAAATCAAAAAAAAAGTTCATCTAAAACACCAATAATGAATTTCCCGAGGATATTCCGATGTTTTACAAGTGGAAATAACGAAAAAAATTGCACTTTTGTAGTACTTGTGAAGGTTGTACTTTAGAAGCAATTCCAATAGGAATTCCTTAGAAAATTAAATCAAAATTTTAAAGACTTTCTGATGTGAAACTTCCTTACAAATTTTAAATAATTTCTTGTGTTTCTTTGCATGGTAAAGATTTAAAGCAATGTTTAGCTGAACCTACAAAGAAATCAAAATGACTTTCCGAAGAAGAATGAATTTCCCATGAAATTTTGGAAGAATTTATGGCGCAAATTAAAAAAAAACACGAACCTTGATAATTCTAAAGATTTATTCTTTGATATAAAAAAAAACACGAACCTTGAGAATTCTAAAGATTTATTCTTTGAAGATAATCCATAGACTCCTCCGTGGAAATTCTAAATAATGCCTCGAATAAAAAAAAATCATGGAAAATTTAAAAAATGTGATAGAATTCACAAAGAGCGTAAGAAATTTCTTTTCAAAATTCCAAGTTTGAAAATGAAAATCCAAAAACAAAAAATCAACGGTAATATCAAAGTGTTTCATGTGGAATTGGCTATTTAATTTCTAATGAAAATTCAGAAGATTTTTTCTTGAAAAATTTAGCAGTCTTCTTCTTCTTCTTCTATGGCTCCATATTCCAACTGGAAGTTGGTCTGCTTTTCAACTTAGTTTATTCTATTAGCATTTCCTCAGTTATAAATTGAAAGTTTTAAATGCCAGCAATTTTACGATTATATATCTTGTGTAGCAAGTACGAAGGATACATTATACCTAGGGTGTCGACAATGTTTGACACCCGAAAACATCCTAGACAGGAACGAGAATCGAACTCGTCATATCCGGATTGGCAATCCTACGCCTTTGCTCGTAATGCTAACTGGAGACTGAACATTTTGAAGTGCCCTCCTAAAATGTTCGAAAAACTTATTTTGGAAATGAAATAGAATTTCTGGTGAAGATTCGGAAGAACTTGTCGAAGAAATTCATTAGAATGTAAAAAAAATATGAACATTTTTTCCACCGAAAATTATATGTATTTCCCACGAGACTGTTTTGAATATTCAGACAGAATTCACATGGAATTTTTTTCGGCATTTACACTGGAGATGTTTTGTTTTTTCATGATCAATTTGTAGCAAAATTTACAAGCAAAATTTTCCAGAGAGAATTGTTCAAAAACATTCTGAATGCTAGCACTTTATCAGGATTGTATGAAGTAAGGTCAAAGTTTTTACAGGAAATTTTTTACTGGATTTTCCTAAATATCCACAAGACATTCTTTTGAAGATTTTTCTTGAATTATTGTAAAAACATGAACAGTTTTCAAAATTGTAGCTGTAGTCCGCTGATGCAAAAGTGTCGGCGGCGTGATGCCAAAACCATATGCGGCGGAATTTAAAAAAATATTTTTCATTTTTCTTTCCCAATTTTTTGGTGAAAATTGAGACTGAAACGCAACCTGCTTTTTCGTTTATTTTTTTATGGAAATAGGATCTAAAGCTAAGTTGGCCAAATAACTCAGATATGCATCGGCGTTGCGACCGACGCTGCGTTACCGGGTTTTCTCGATGCTTAATGCTAAATTCTATTTAACACTGAGTTGAAAAAGACGCTACGTGGGCATCGGCCCTAAGATGCGCTTTGCGTTTAATGATTAAATCATTAAATTTTGATGATTTGTATTTTTACACCGCTATTGTTATTTACCAAAAATTTTCGTGTTAAAAAAACCACGTGGTTCGAGAGCAACACCCCCCTCCCCCCATGTGGCTTATCGTGGTCATTTTCCAAACCCCCCCTCCCCCCCTATATGACCACGTGGTTTCTGGACGGCCCCTAAGCGAACGTTCACTGTATTGAACAAGATTGGTTTTACAAAATTAGGCATCCATAAGGCGAAGCATATGTTATTATTGAACGCTATAGAGTTTCGCTCAGATCAATGACTGATTTAGTTAGTTATGGATTAACTAATATCGAGTACTCTGGAAATTACGAGTATAAGCATATGCTACCCAGCGTTACGATAGTTACTAACTATTCAATCTATTATCTTTTATTATTATTATTCAATCTATCTAATAGCTATTCAATCCGACGAGCGCCTTGTAGATATGCAGCATGACGTATAGAGCGTTATCATTCGTTGTGTTGTCACTTAACCCATGAAATCCGCCTTTGGGTAGGCAATTATTTTGTCACTTTTACGATAAACCGCCGAGGGAAGCTGAGTAGTTTAATCTCGTTTTAAATACTGGAGTCTGGAAATATTTTCTTATAACTAAGGAACTGTCAAAATCTCACTGTAGGTGGATTAATCTGGGTTTTTTTTTTAAATTAGGTATACAACACCGAATACTTCGACCTTTTGTCCTTTTGACTTTTTGACCTTCAACCTTTTGTCCTTCGACCTTTTGACTCAGATTTTTTCTATCAACCTTTTGGCCCTTTGACCTTTTGACTCAGATTTTTTAAGAAAATTATGTTGAGCTTTTCAGTGGAATGTCTTCACTTGTCATAAGACGAGTTTGTACAATCCCATTTAATTCCTCCACTTAATTGTACTTTGACAGATACGTATGTCGATCTCAACAGTAAGGTCGTCTTCAGTGTCTCGTACTTGACTCGACTAAGTAAGTCAAGTACGAGACACTGAAGACGACCTTACTGTTGAGGTCGAAATACGTATCTGTCAAGGTACAATTAAGTGGTGGAATTAAATGGGATTGTACAAACTCGTTTTATGACAAGTGAAGACATTCCACTAAAAAGCTCAAAATAATTTTCTTTTCGAAATTTTGCCCTTCAACATTTTGACCTGTAACCTTTTGTCTTATAATCCTAGGTCGAACAAACCAATGCAATGGGCCGAAAAGGTCATTTGAAAAGTGAGAAATGAGGTGTGAAAATGGAGGCGTCTCACTCTTAGAACATGACTATTATACAGTGCAGCATTTACACGTCAGTCCATTCCATCTAGCAAAGCATTCGATGCTTCTTCGTCATTGGCATTACATCCCCCACTGGGACATTGCCGCCTCGCAGCATAGTGTTCAATTAGTACTTCCACAGTTATTAACCGCCAGGTTTCCAAGCCAAGTTACCATTTCTGCATTCGTATATCATTAGGCTAGCACGATGATATCGAGACAATTTCTAATCCAAAAATTGTCTAGACCGGTACCGGAGATCGAGCCCAGCCACCTTCAGCATGGTCTTGCTTTATAGCCGCGCATTTTACCGGCTAAGGAGGGCCCTGCTGGAGTCATAGAAGATGAATTGTCAGGACGGATTCCGTTCTCATCAACAAATCAAGCAATTCGAGGTAGATTGTAATCACCACACATGAAAACGATGTTATTATCAGACTCACTTTCGCAAAGCTCACATATGGTAGAGATGTGTTCACCCATCAAGTCAGCATTTCGGATTTTATTCGGAGGAACATAGATTGCACAAAACTGGAAACGAGTACCACCAATGTAGGCAGCAACACACACCTGTTTGAGCCTACTCCCACTAAACGCAACAATGCGAGAACTACAATGTCGTTCTGCTACAGCTCTGGTGTACTGATACCACCAAAACAATGCTTGTCACTATTCAGTTGACTCCGATCTCTCCGATAGACGTTGAAGAAAGTACCAAACACATGTGAATAGATACTCCCATCTAAACCAGTTTTCGTTTGAATGATCACGTCGTAATTACTGTCGATCAAAGCAAGGAAAATGTCGTCTAATTTAGTCCTCAATCCTTGAGCATTTTAGCCCAGGCAGGAGAGACATCTTTGCGGCTGGTAGACGCGTATCCCGGTGACGACCCCATTCCGGAAGATGACTGACATGTTCCCGTAATCGTAAACGTTGAACTCTGCGATTGGTTGAAGGTCGAGGAAGCGAAGAATTCGAAACGGATGAGTATTTGCCTGCAATTAGAGATCGGAAGCCCTTCCTCCTATTTGAAATACAGGACCGAGGTGACTGTTAGTCGCTGGCAGGAAGCGCTCGACTGGAGCCTCCTTATGACTAGAAGGCACGCATCCCGGTTACAATTCCATATTATGTAATAAAATAAAAGACGAGAACAGCTTTCTTGGAAAGCTTGTCACCTGCACAAGGATGGCATGCGACAGAGTTTTGTTCGAATGCCTTGGAATGATTGCTATTCCACCAGAATATTAAAGTAGTGTTGGGGTTCACTTCTCTTTGTATGCATAACTAGCAGACCCGACGAACTTCGTTTCGCCTCAAATTGATTTATGCTCTGCTTAGTTTTCGAGTTATGCAGTAATTTTTGTTTCATTTGTATGGGAGCCCCCCTTTCCAAAGGAGGGAGGGGTTTCGAACCATCTTAAGAACCTTTCCCAGCCCCAAAAACCTCTGCATACAAATTTTCACGCCGATTGGTTCAGTAGTTTCGGAGTCTATAAGGTTCAGACAGACAGAAATTCATTTTTATGTATATAGATACTACATCAACAGAACCACAGAACCCATCGTCGAAAATAGATTGTCGCTAAACGATATTGGATCGTATGCCATGCAATGTCCAAGAAGCAATACTCTGCCTGCACCACTAAGGCCTTACCGTGCGATCTCAACAGAACAGCCGAAAGCCAGTCTCACCAATTTGACCAGCTGTCGACTAACCGAAGAGTCGAGACATAAAGAACTCACCTGCACCGAGGAGCACGCGGCACAAAACGACCAATTGATACCACTCATATCACGATCATACTACCGATCGTCAAGTGGTGAATTTCACCTTACTTGCTAACTACCAGACGATGTCTCCAAGTACCATCGACCCAGTGGTCAGTTCCAAATAACTATCGCTACGTACAACACCTAGTAGAGCGCGACAAAGTTAAAACTCGAGTGCGTGTTAATAGCATTGTGTAATTTCGAGTGTCGTCAAAAAAATAGTTAAAGGAACATTGTATACGGATGGAGTGAGTAGGAAGTGCTATTGAGATCGGTGGGCAGTGAAAATACTGGTGATTAGGATATGGCCTAAATTCTCCTTCGATACTCCTAGGCCTTGTGCATGCTACCGAATGTGTCGACGCGGGAAAGCGGTATCCAACAACAATTAGTGCCCTGTGTAGTCGCCCAGCACTATAGTGCGACGAACTTTGTGGACAAGACGGTGGGAGCTGGAGATTGCATCTGGATGTCGAGGACCTCGCCGAAGGGACACACTTTTACACTTTTACATATTTACAACACTAGAGATAAGTACAACATAGTTTTAAGTATATTGGGGGAAAAAAAATGGGAATTGCATGTAAAATTTCAACATATCTTTTTTACAACTGGTGATGTCGTGGAGTAGAGTCGTAGAAAGAATTTTGATGCTGAGCCGTGAATCTGTACAGGCTGTTCTGCTGCAGGCCAATATTTTCTCATGCATGTTTGATTAACTGTAATTCATGATTTTGTCTCATGCTGGTGGGTGGTTTTCCCCAAATGACAAGCTTACCAGGCTGATCAACGCAGGGATGAAAGGTGTGAAAAGCTGTGTGAAGATTTCGAGCGAACATTCCAGTTTGCTTGAATCCCGCCGAGGACTAAGACAAGGTGATGGACTTTCGTGCTTGTTGTCCAACAATGCGCCATATGGTGTCATGCGGAGAGTCGGTTGTAACAGCCGGGGTATGATTTTCAACAGATCCAGTCAATTTAGTTTCGCGGATGACATGAACATTGTCGGACGCACAAGAACTGTACACCCGCCTGAAACGTGGAGCAACAAAATTTGTACTGGTGGTGAAGTAGTCGAAGAATTTGTCTACCTTGGATCCTTGCTAACGGCATCATCTGTGGAAGTTGAGTCTACTACGGGCTCCAGAAGAAGTTGCGGTCAAAACAGATTCACACCCACACAAAATGTGTCATGTACAAAACTCTCATAAGATCGATAGCCCTCTACGGACATGAAACTTGTACCATGCTCGAGGGTGACTTGCAAGTACTCGAGATGTTTAAGAGACGGGTGCTCAGGACCATCTTTGGCGGTGTGCATGGCGTTCGTCTAACTCTCTAACAAACTAAATATTCAAAAGGTAGCTAAAGCCGGAAGGGTACGATGGGCAGGGTATATTGCAGGAATGTCGGACAAAAACCCTGCAAAGATGGTATTCACTTCCAACCCGGTAAGTACAACAAAGCATGGAGCGCAGCGAGCGAGGTGGGCTGACCAGATATATAGAACGACTTGGCGAGCGTGGGGCGCAATCGAGGATGGAGAAAAGCGGCCTCCAACCGTGTATTGTGGCGACTATAATTGTTGATTCTGTGTTATCTGTTTAGATGTACCTAAGCTAAATAAATGAATGAAGTTCACAGTATTTAAAATACCACCGCTTTTGAGCCTTGTCGTTTTAATCTGCTCCTCGAGTACATCGAGTTCATGTTGGTATAACAAAGAGAAAGCAAAAGTTTTCAAATTATACTTCCACAACTAACCTGCCATGATATCAAAACATATTATCCCTCTCGTATCTAAACACGGTTTACGGCTGTATCCATTACACACACCCGCGGCAAAACGTGAAATTTCAACCGTGTTATTTTACGTGTTTGGATGCTAACCTAACCAGTATTTTAAAACCATCATCCGCAGCTTTTTTTGGCATTTTGTTTTATTCTATCCGGAAGTTGTCGTCGGGTTTCGTGACTTTTCAACATCCCGTCGGATCGGATAGCATTTATTTGCGGTGCGATGATGGCATCCTGATAAATGTTTGCACGTTTCGTACGTTCATCTGATGAATGACTTTTATCAAAGTTTATTTCTCTCATCCCACCATCCATCCGTCCCCTAGCATCCTGGTCCGGATGGCACAGCAGTTAAAAGTCAAATTGCGGAAAGGCATCTCCGAACTGAAGCGAGAATCAATATCAACATCCGGTGTCTGCTCATCGATTGCGATTAAGCTCAAGTAGAACTCCCATCAACCAAAACGGTGGAGGGGCCCGAGGACACGGCGACCAGCAACATTCTACGGTGCCATAGAATGTGGAGGGGGAAAACATGCATAGATGCCACGTTTGGCATCCAATTTGCCGCTGACGGCAAAACGTGCAGGAACTTCGGTTATGGAATATGGATGTATGTGTGTTGATATGAGCAAAAAGTTGGTATCATAAGCGATGCTTGAATGCGAAGTTTATGAGTTCCTACAAGCATATTTTTGGTTTTTCAACTTCATGCATCTTTATTGGTTCAAATTTGATAACATCGTTAATAAAATTCTTGTTTTTGTTTCCAAGATACAATTCACATTTTATGTAACCCATTCATTTATCGACAGGTTTATAGAAGCTTTTAACATTTTCAAATCGAATGTGTATTTTTGGTTCGAAAAAATAAACAAATTTGTCACCGCCTATATAGGAGAGTATCGAAGCTATTACAGCTTACATTTAATTTTATTTCATTGGGTCAATGAATAATAATTGTGAATCGTGAATTATAGCTTAAATCGTACTTATGGTTTTTGACTGTGAAACGGAACTCAACTAGGCTAGATGTACCAGTTGTGGCTATAGCACCAGTTGTCGCACTAGTGCTTTATATGCCAAATGGCCAATCAAATCACCGAAAACCAAGTTCATATCGATAAAGCATATTCATATGATACGATAACACCTTTGATCTCCTCCAAAACAAGCAAAGCATAATTGTAAAAAATGATTTTGCTTAATTTTTGACGTCCTTTGCACCAGTTGTCGCACTAGTGGTCCCTATTTGGCCAATCCCATAAGAAAACAATGGGATTTGCCAAATAAGGAACCAAAATTAAGAATAGTGCCACAACTGGTGCATGCGTTCCTATTATGGATTAATCAATTTTGAGGATAATAACAAATTTTATTGTGGTTTTCACAGCAGTTCTAAGAAGCAGGAAGTAAAACATTTCTCTTGATATATAAAGTTCACCCATATGCCTTTTACTTATTTTTTAAAAAAATGTTGTTCTTATGTATGGCGACAATTGGTACACCCACCCTATATAATAAAACAAATAATTTGTTCGTGAAACATTGCCAAACAAAAAGTTTTTAAATTATAAATAAAGCTACCAAAATCCAGAACAGTGAGATCAAAGCTTCTAAGTTCCACTAATGAATTAAAACATTTATGAGTCTCATTACAAGGTACAACTGAGCTGAATCGTCCAATACATCTTCTATCACAAGATCGTTTCGCAGTCATCTGTCGGTACTGCTTGGTGTTCGAGAAAGGCAAAAAGCTTTCAAAACATCATTCATACTCATCCATCATTTCTTTACAGCTACAAAAAGCCACATACCATCGCAATTTCAATTCGTTAACACTGGGGTCAGGTTTGTTTTAGGAGAATCAACGATTGAGCAAAGATCAAACAAATGAAGGCCCATTCTTCGACCGGTTCCTCTCACCATACTGCAATGGACCAACTTTTTTCTTTTGGCCCGAACTGGTGCCAACGTTTCGATACAAAGCATGAGGATGTGAGAAAAAATTTCATCACCATTATTTTTCCGACCTGTTAGTTGAGCATGATCGATGATGGATGGTTGGTGGGCTCATGACGATACCCGTCAAAGAACGGCAACTAAGCGGAAGGAAACGAAACTCGACACACTCACCTTGGGATGGTCCCGTACTGGCACCTGAACTCGAACGGCAATTTTGATCGGTTTATCCCGGGTGATGTCCAGCATTTTCTTCTTCTCGTGTATCATCGAAGGGGATCCTGTGAAATGGAAATCGAGACGAGAAAGAGTTTTGTGCGTTAGGTGCTTGTATGGCAAAACAACAAATTATCCATTCTTGTTTTACGTCAAATAAATTCTTCTAACACAATATATTCGCTCCTCACAAACTTCACTTTTGCTTATCCATTCATACATTGAAAACAATACATATTAAATAGAATTGCTTTATTGTTCTAGTTCTCCAATTAGCATTGAAAATTATTCATCCATTCCAATTCCATTGATTGAGCCATTCGACTATGAGCATCAATCGATTGCTAAATCCGCAAACGGAAGCTCCTAATGATGACTTCCATTGGTTGAGAGCTTGTTGCATCCACAGACACCATAACGTGCCTTCATCGTGTCGGTCTCGCGTTTTCCTCTACCAAAGGAATCAGTTTCGCACCAGTGAATACGATAAATCGCCAACCAGAAGCATGGTTTAACGGTTGATTGATAATGCTCTCGAAAATATACCTACGTACGATGCAGGAGAGCAACATCAACATGTTTCATGTTATGGTACTCGGATGTATGAAAGTTGCCTCCGGCTTGAATGTACGCTCCATTGGGTTGTATATTTTCATAAATTTCAATTTCAGGATGCCTTGCTGAGTACAAATTAAATCAATGAAAAGTTTGCAAATATGGGGGAGTATGCCCTAACGCCCTTAACGGCAAAACACCTATCGAGTATTCCATCATATTTATCGTGGCTGAGATGAATGTTACATAACTGAGCCTAAGTAAAAAAGTGTCCAAATAGCACCCTTGCGGCGCTAACCTACAATATACCATGCGCCTCCACACGCACCCACGCACCGTTCAGTGTCCATAGTACAATGAGATTATCCCTAAGAGCTGCCTCTGCTTTGACAACAGCCATGACCATTCATTTTTTTCATTCCTTTCATTCATTCATTTCAATTTTGCGTTGGCAGCAGCTACCTATATTTGTTAATTGTTGCACTACAAATTAAATTTGCATTTGCCAACGATTTTTTAATGCTTTTTGTTAAAAATCGATATGACTTTGAAGTCTAAGCATAGCCGGTGCCATCAATGATCCTGTAACAAATAAGATCTTGAAAAGTGCACATTGAAATGGGAGAGCTAAATCACTCTCTGGTTCATTTCACAATTTCTGATAAACCATGGAGTGCTGGAAACAAAAACCTAAATCGTTGCAATGTTAGAGCAAGCCAAAACAAGAAAATCGTAGGTCTTGACATGCGTTTATCTACGGTTCTTCTTCTTCTTCTTTTTATTGGCATTACATACCCACACTGGGACAGAGCCGCCGCGCAGCTTAGTGTTCATTAAGTACTTCCACAGTTATTAACTGCAAGGTTTCTAAGCCGAGTTACCATTTTTGCATTCATGTATCATGAGGCTAACACGATGATACTTTTATGCCCAGAGCAGTCGAGACAATTTCCAAATTGTGTGTTTACAATGTGACATGTTTCGAGAATGTGTAAATTTTGTTTCTTAAAACAAGAGTCTAATATTTGTGTGCGATCGAATGTAGAGCCGATCAACAGATAGGATAGCCAACACAACACAATTTGACACAACCAAAGTAAAAGTGGCGCCAAATAGAAAAGTGCTTCAAAAGTTTTTACGAGCCGGGTCAAATAAGTAAGCATATGCGGTATTTAGAAAAAAAATCGTTTCAGGTGGTTCAAACAGTAGAAACATAAGTACACTGAAGTTTTTTTTACGCGGTTTTTTTTGCGCGGTTTTTTTTTACGCGGATATTTTTACGCGGTACCGACGTAAAAAAAAACGCGTTATTTAAAAAAAACGCGTTATTTAAAAAAAAACGACGTAAAAAAACGCGCTATTTAAAAAAAAAGACGTAAAAAAAAACCTATTGGGGGACTTAGAAAATTTTATATGTTGGTACCTACTGGGGACTTGAAAGATTTTTTTTATGCCGGTGACCAATAACTTAGCAGTGTTGTAAAATGTCATTTGCATTCGTTTTTATAATTTTCCCAGAACTTTTTTCTGTAGTTAGCTATCAACTATCAAGTATGGCGAACTTATAGCGCTTAAATGTGGCTACAACTTTGTCTAACAAGACATTGCTGTAAATATGTAATCTGAGGCGTGGGAGGCAAAATGTCATTCAAATGACATTATGTCAAATGACACGTGACATTTTGTAGAGTTTTCACTCTCAAGCCTCAGATGTTATATTTAAAGCAATGTACCCTTGGACAAAAATATAGCCCTACTCAAGCGTTATGAGTACATCTAAAATTATGGTATAAATTTGGCTTCTGAAGAAAGTTATGAACAAATTAGTCAAATGACATGCAGATGACATTTTACAAGCCTGAACTTAGGCCTTGAACACATTGGCTTTGAAAATTTTAAATTGGGACTTATAATGGCCCCGTCCCGTCTTCCTATTTGTTCGCTAGGTGTTGTTTGCAGGTCATAGTACGCTAGTATGGATCGTGATATGGTACACACAGTAAAAAATAAAAAGTAATATCACATCAGATTCGATGCACATCATCGCCGTCGTAAATATTATGTTTTATTACATCTGATTGACGTAACAAAAAGTTGACGTACTCGATATTTCGTTTTCAAATTGAAGCAGTGTAATTAATTTTCCACGTAATATTTTTGATGTAACTGATATAATGACGTAAAAACAGGTCAGGATGAATCCCACTTTCGGCAGCGGGGTTAGGGGTATTCGGATTTTTTCTTTCATGTACAAAAATACATTTTCAGATACAACAATTCCAAATTTTATTTATTCAAGACGCTTTTCATCGTATCCACAAATAACTTTTTATTGTATCCACAAATACTAAATTTTTAATCATTTCTTTAATTTTTTATTTATTTTTTACTTTCGCTTAATTTTTCCGTTATTTTAAATTTTGAATTTTCAATATTCAATTTTCAACTTTCACGTTTTAATTTTTTAATTTTCAATTTTTTAATTTATTGGTTTTTTAATTTTTAATTTTTAACTTTTGATTGTTGATTGTTTCTAATTTTTCATTTTTTATTTTTAGTTTTAATTTTTATTTTTTATTTTTTATTTTTAACTTTGAATTGTTAATTTTTAATTTTTATATTCAATATATTTAATTATATATAATATATTTTATCGGCGGTGACGTGGCAGTGTCACGCTGTTGATTATCGGCAATAGAGGCGGGAGAATTTGTTGTGAAGTTTTTTCTCGGAAGAATTTCCTCTGAAGATCCTCCAGTCGCACCTCAAGAAATTTGTCTGGAAATTCCTCCAGACATTCCTTTGGAATTACCTCCACGGATTCAATTGGAAATTCCCCAAAGCATTCCTCTGGAAATTTTTCCATCAATTCTTCCGAAGTATCATCCTTCGCAATAACAATTCCTTCAGAATTTCCTTCAAGAATTCCCTCGGAGCTCCTTCAAGAATTTCTGTAAACCTTCACCTTTACCTTCAGAAATTTCTCCGGAAGTTCCTCATGAAATTCCTCCGTATGTTACTCCAAAAATTCCTCTGGAAGTTCCTCAAAGAATCTCTCCGGAAGTTTCTCCAGGATATCCTCCGGAAGCTCCTCCAGGAATTATTTCGGAAGTTTCTCAAGGAATTCCTCCGGAAGTTGCTCCAGAAATTCCTCCGAAAGTTCCTCCAGGAATTTCTCCGGAAGCTCCCCCAGGAATTCCTCCAGAAGTTCCTCAAGGAATTCCTCCAGAAGATTTTCCAGAAATTCCTCCAGAAGCTCCTCCAGGAATTCATCCGGAAGTTCCTTCAAGAATTCTTCCGGAAGTTCCTTCAGGAATTTTTCCGGAAGTTCCTCCAGGAATTTTTCCGGAAGTTCCTCCAGGAATTCCTCTGAAAGTTCAACCAGGAGTTTCTCCGGAAGTTCCTCCAGGAATTCTTCCGGAAAATCCTTCAGGAAATCCTCCAGA
Organism: Armigeres subalbatus; assembly: GCF_024139115.2. Taxonomy (NCBI): domain Eukaryota; kingdom Metazoa; phylum Arthropoda; class Insecta; order Diptera; family Culicidae; genus Armigeres; species Armigeres subalbatus. The sequence continues at coordinate 26,113,465 of NC_085141.1, forward strand.
AGTTCCTCCAAGAATTCTTCCGGAAGTTCCTCCAGCAATTCCTCCGGAAGTTCCTCCAGGAATTCCTCCGGAAGTTCCTCCAGGAATTTCTCCGATAGATCCTCAAAGAAGTTCCTCCAGAAATTTCTGTGGCAAGTTCCTGCGGATGTTCCCTGAAAAATTCCTGTGAAAGTTCCTCCAGAAAATCCTGCGGAATTTCCTTCAGTGATTCCTGTGGAAGTTCTTGCAGGAGTTGCTACGGAAATTCACTGGGGAATTTCTGCAGAAGTTCCTTCGGAAGTTCCTCCAGGAATTCCTGTGAAAGTTTCTCTAGAAATTCTTGCAAAATTTCGTTCAGTGATTCCTGCGGATGTTCTTCCAGGAATTGCTCCGGAAATTCGCTAAGGAATTTTTCAGGAAGTTCCTCAAGGAATTCCTTCGTATGTTCCTGCAGGAGTTATTTTGGAAGTTCCTCCAGGAATTCCTGGATCCTCCAAGAGTTCGTGCGGAAGTAACTCCAAGAATTCCTACGAAAGATCCTCCAGGAATTGTTCCCGAAATTTCTTCAGGATCTCCTCTCGAAGTTCCTCCAGGAATTTCTCCGGAAGCTCGCTCAGGAATTTTCCAGGAAGCTCCTCTAGGAATTCCTCAGTCTGTTCCTAAAGAAGTTCCTTCGGAAGTTCCTCAAGGAAATCCTGTGGAAGATCCTCCAGGAGTTCTAGTGGAAGATCCTCCAGGAATTTCTCCGGTAGATCCTCAAAGAATTCGTCAGAAAGTTCCTCCAAAAATTTTTGCGGAAGTTCCTCCAGGATTCCTGCTGAAGTTCTTCTAGGGATTGCTCTGGAAGATCGCTCAGGGACTTTTCAGGAAGTTTCTTTAGGAATTCCTCCAGAAGTTCCTCCAGGAGTTCCTTCAGAAGTTCCTTCGGGAGATCTTTCAGGAGTTCCAGCGGAAGATCATACAGGTATTCTTGTAGAAGTTCCTCTGGGATTTGCTTCAGAATACCTCCGGAAGTCTTCCAGAGAATTCTGTGGAAGTTCTTCCAGAACTGACTGTGGAAGTTCCTCCAAGAATTCCTACGGTACTTCTTCCAGAAACTCCTGCAGGAGTTCTTCCTATAATTCCTTCCGAAGTTACTCCAGGATATCATGCGGAAAATCCTTCATTAATTGCTCGGGAAGTTTCTCCAGGTTTTTTGAGGATGTTCCTATAGAAATTTCCCCGTATGTTCCTACGGAAGTTCCTCCATGAGTCCCTCCGGAAGTTCCTCCAACAATCCCTCACGAAGCTCCTCCAGAAAATACCTCCGGAAGATCCTCCAGGAATTCCTGAGTAAGTTTCTCAATGAAATCTTGTGAAAGTTCCTGAGGAATTCCTAGGAAAGTTCCTACAGAAATTCTTGCAAAATTTCTTCCAGTGATTCCTGCGGAAGTTCTTACAGGAATTGCTCCAGAATTTTTCAGGAAGTTCCTCAAGGAATTCCTCCGTATGTTCCTGCAGGAGTTCCTTCGGAAGTTCCTCCAAGAATTCTTGCGGAAGATCCTCCAGCAGTTCGTGAGAAAGTTACTCCAAGAAGTCCTACGGAAGATCCTCCAGGAATTTCTCCAGGATTTCCTCTCGAAGCTCCTCCAGGAATTTCTCCGGAAGTTCCTCCAGGAATTTTCCAGGAAGCTCTTCTAGGAATTCCTCAGTCTGTTCCTCCAGAAGTTTCTTCGGAAGTTCCTTAAGGAAGTCCTGTGGAAGATCCTCCAGGAGTTCCAGTGGAAGATCCTCCAGGAATTTCTCCGGTAGAACCTCAGAAAGTTCCTCCAAAAATTACTGCAGAAGTTTCTTCAAGATTCCTGCTGAAGTTCTTCCAGGAATTGCTTTGCAAGATCGCTCAAGAACTTTTCAGAAAGTTCCTCTAGGAATTCCTCCAGAATTTCCTCCAGGAGTTCCTTCAGAAGTTCCTTCGGAAGATCCTCCAAGAGTTCTAGCGGAAGAACATACATGTATTCTTGTAGAAGTTTCTCTGGGATTTGCTTCAGAAGTTCCTACATGAATACCTCCGGAAGTCCGGCAGAGATTTCTGCGGAAGTTCTTCCAGAAATTACTGAGGAAGTTCCTCCAAGACTTCCTGCGGCACTTCTTCCAGGAACTCCTGCAGGAGTTTCTCCAATAATTCCTTCCGAAGTTACTCCAGGAATTCCTGCGGAAGATCCTTCAGGAATTGCTCGGGAAGTTTCTCCAGGTTTTTTTTTTGAGGATGTTCCTACGGAAGTCCCTCCATGAGTCCCTCTGGAAGCTCCTTCAGAAAATTTCTCCGGAAGATACTCCAGGAATTCCTGAGGAAGTTCCTCAATGAATTCTTGTGAAAGTTTCTCAAGGAATGCCTGCAAAAGTTCCTCCAGGAATTTCTGCTTCCTCCAGAAATTCCTTCGGAAGTTCCTCCAGGAATTCCTCCGGAAGTTCCTCCAGGAATTTCTCCGGAAGTCCAGAAACTCCTGTAAAAATTCATCCGGAAATTCCGCAAGAAGGGCCTACACGAATTTATCGGGATGTTCTTTTAGGAATACTTTCGAAAGTGCCTCCAAGAATTTATCCGAAAATTCCTCGGGAGGTTCTTCCTATAGTACTTCAGGAAGTTCTTCAGGAAGATCGTCCAAGAATACCTCCGGCAGTTCCTCCATGAATTCATTCAAGAGTTTCCCCAATAGTCCTTCTGGAAGTTCCATCAGTGATAAGTCGAATACCTCCTCCAGGGATTCTTACAGAAGTTCCTCCAGAAATTCTTCCAGGACTTCCTCCACAAGTCCCTTCAGGGATTCCTGCCAAAATTCCGCCCGAAGTTCCAAAAGAAAGTCTTTCAAGAATTTCTTTAGAAATCTCTTCAAAGATTTCTCTTACAGTCCCCATGAATTCCTCCGGAAGCTCCTACAAGAATTACTCCGGTAATTCAAAAATTCCTCAATATCTCCCAACCTGAATTCCACAGAAATTCCTCTAGAAATAATTTAAGAAACTCTCGCCACTTTTTCTTTGGAAACTTGTCTAGAAATTCATTTGAAATTTTCATCTGGGAAATCCTCAAAAAAAATTCTCCTAGTACATCCCCCAAATCATCATCCACGATTTTTTTTTCTGGAAATCAGCATAGAGAAAGTATAGAGAAATTCATATTTTCAAATCCTGAAATTTTTTAAAATTTTCAGGTGTGTATTTAAATTTTTAATTTTTTAAGTCTTTATTTTTTCAAATTTTCATTTTGTAAGTTTTTAATTTTTCAAATTATACAATTTTTTAGATTTTTGAATTTTTAATTTTTTGGAATTTTAAATTTTATAATCTATATTTTTATAAATTTATTTTTTTTAATTTTTAAATATATAAACTTTTAAATTTTTAATTCTGTTTATATCCTTTATTTTCGTAATTTTTTATTGCATAATTATAAGTTCATCATGTAAAAGTTTTAAATTTTAAAATTAATATATTTTTGAGTTTTTAAGTTTTATAAATTGCTAAATGCTATTTTTTGAAGCTCAAATTTTTTTGACGTCTATATTTTGATATTTTAGAAATTATTAATTTGTAAACCTTCCAATTTTTAGTTCAAGATTTTTTTTTATATTTACTTTTTTAAATTTATAGATCCTGAAGTTCTTAAACATTTTAATTTTTATATTTCTAAATTCTGAATTTCACTAAATTTGATACAATTTCCAAAATTGATATTTTAACATTTGCAAATTATATAATTATGAAATTTTAAGATCTTAATTTTTTTCAATGTTAAAAAAAGTACATATTGCAAATTTGAATTGTTAACAGCCCTGTGTTGCATAATTTAATCATGGTGGCCAAATAGCCCCGTATATAGTTTTTAATCTGCATTTGTTTGGTTTAATCACTGCAGAATCAACATCAGAATATCAGGGAATGAATTATTCCTTAAATCACCTCTTAACATCGTACTATTTGGAAATCCATCCGCACATTCAAGTATACCTATATTCCTGCATCTCTTGAAAGAATCAGTTTACTTCAGCTGATCAGAATAATGCCCACTTGCTTCGAGTAATCGTTCTGTGTTATCCAGGGTAGTACCGTTTCTCCGTCGTTTGCTGCCTGACGAAAAAAAAACAAATAAACTTCCGAAGCATTGTTAACGATTATGGGTACCTACCTTGCGGAATGGTTTCCTACTAGCGTCCAGAAATCTACCAAAAAATTGTTAATGGAAAATAACTCGCCAAATTCGGCGATGACTGCAACGAAAAGAGTATATTGTATTAGGTACAATTCCAAATTAAATGAAGTTCCCGCTGATCAGAAACTTACCTTCTTGATTCAATTGAACAAAGTATCGCGATGCCGGATTTTCCTTCGTCAAACACAAAAACCTTTCCTCCAAATGTGGACGATCAGCGGACCACTGGTTTTCCGGAAACGCACTTAAATCATAACTATAAAAAAGTTTTATACCGCACAATAACATTTTCGCCGATCAATCAGCACGCGAAAATTTCATCTGTTTGACAGTTCGTTTTGGGGTTAGTTTGGGCGCGATCGCAGCATCTTTATGCAATTTTACATTGATTTAACATAATAATATATCTGAATATGTAATATTGTGCAACTTTTTCAACCGGCATGATGTGCATCATTTTATATGTAATAAATTACAAACTTATGCAGGTAATTTTGTGTACTTTAAGCGTAACATGAAAAAATATTTTGCCCGTCACACTTTACATTGAGTTATGTAATAAAATATCAAAATGGCTTAATAATACATCAAATTGATTATTACATAGAGTTTTTGAGTACATTGACCAAAATTGCGTCGCAGCATATTAATATTTTTTTGCTGTGCATGGTTTTTGTGATATGAAACCAGGAATGTCTTCCGATCTATGCTCCAACCCATCCAAGAATCTCCTGAAATAAGGCCTTGAGATCTATGAAATAAGGCCTTGAGATCTATAAAGATCTGTCCTCTTGTTTCAAATATGGTACATGCTCTGTGTGACTCATAGAATAGATTGTGTTCAAAGCCTAAGTTCTTGGTCATCCAAAAAAGTACCGAAGCAAGGCCTTTAGATCTACACGCGTAACCAAAGATCCGTCCGCCTGTTTCAAATATGGTACATGCTCTCTGTAACTCATAGAATAGATTGTGTTCAAAGCCTAAGTTATTGGTCATCCAAAAAAAATCCGAAGTAAGGCCTTTAGATCTATACGCGTAACCAAAGATCTATCAGCCTGTTTCAAATATGGTACATGCTCTGTGTGACTCATAGAATAGATTGTGTTCAAAGCCTAAGTTATTGGTCATCCAAAAAAATTCCGAAGTAAGGCCTTTAGATCTATACGCGTAACTAAAGATCTAACAGCCTGTTTCAAATATGGTACATGCTCTGTGTGACTCATAGAATAGATTGTGTTCAAAGCCTAAGTTCTTGGTCATCCAAAAAAATCCCGAAGTAAGGCCTTTAGATCTACACGCGTAACCAAAGATCTGTCCGCCTGTTTCAAATATGGTTCATGCTCTGCGTGACTCATAGAATAGATTGTGTTCAAAGCCTAAGTTATTGGTCATCCAAAAAAATTCCAAAATAAGGCGTAACCAAAGATCTGTCAGCCTGTTTCAAATGTGGTACATGCTCTATGTGACTGATAGAATAGATTGTGTTCAAAGCCTAAGTTCTTGGTCATCCAAAAAAGTACCGAAGCAAGGCCTCTAGATCTACACGCGTAACCAAAGATCTGTCCGCCTGTTTCAAATACAGTGCATGCTCTGTGTGACTCATAGAATAGATTGTGTTCAAAGCATAAGTTCTTGGTCATCCAGAAAACTTCCGAAGTAAGGCCTTGAGATCTACACGCGTAACCAAAGATCTATCCGCCTGTTTCAAATATGGTGCATGCTCTGTGTGGTTCATAGAATAGATTGTGTTCAAAGCATAAGTTCTTGGTCATCCAGAAAATTTCCGAAGTAAGGCCTTCAGATCTACACGTGTAACCAAAGATTTATCCACCTGTTTCAAATATGCTGCATGCTCTATGTGACTCATAGGATAGATTGTAATCAAAGCATAAGTTCTTGGTCATCCAAGAGATCCTTGAAGTAAGGCCTTTAGATCTACACGCGTAACCAAAGATCTATCAGCCTGTTTTAAATATGGTACATGCTCTTCGTGGTTCATAGAATAGACTGTGTTCAAAGCATAAGTTCTTGGTCATCCAAAAAAGTTCCAAAGTAAGCCAAAGATCTATCGGCTTTTTCAAATATGGTACATGCTCTGTGTGGTTCATAGAATAGACTGTGTTCAAAGCATAAGTTATTGGCCATCCAATAAAGTACCGAAGTAAGGCCTTGGCATCTACATGCGGAACCAAAGATCTATCGGCATGTTTAATATATGGTACATGCTCTTAGTGGTGTAGTATTAGCTTTATTATTAGCATTAGCATTAGTATTGAGCAATTCGGACAAATTCGTAGGTGGTACAAGCCTGGACTATTGTATAAGAGTAGCACTTTCACATTCATTCATTACCACAGATATTGATTTGGGGTTAATCTTCTTCTTCTTCTTCTTCTTATTGGCATTACATCCCCACACTGGGACAGAGCCGCCTCGCAGCTTAGTGTTCAATAAGCACTTCCACAGTTATTAACTGCGAGGTTTCTAAGCCAGGTTACCATTTTTGCATTCGTATATCATGAGGCTAGCACGATGATACTTTTATGCCCAGGGAAGTCGAGACAATTTCCAATCCGAAAATTGCCTAGACCGGCATCGGGAATCGAACCCAGCCACCCTCAGCATGGTCTTGCTTTGTAGCCGCGCGTCTTACCGCACGGCTAAGGAGGGCCTCGATTTGGGGCTAATCACTATCTCTTATATGGAAGCAATGCACTCTCCAATAGTCGAGATCTGTCTTGGCCACGTCCTTGCGAATGCTGAGGAAGGGGAAGGATGGTATGTTGAACACCTACTTAAGAAAGTTGCAGCGATGACCTCCCATGTGTGACACTTGAGGTTTTTGGAATTGTTAATGTGGAAGATATAACAGTAGGAATCCTTTTTGTAAAACGTGGAACACAGAAACAGCTAAGATAGAAATACAGTCGGAAACGAAGGAACCTGGAAATGAACCCGTTACGTCCTGCTTATAAGTCAGAAGCGGTAGCCACCAGGCCACCCGACTCGTCTTTTTGTGGTTCACAAAGTATTGTGTGTACACAAAATCCATGTACATTCAGTTCGGTCAGTAAATGCACGTCGCCAGCTTTACAGTTCACGGAGGGTCGTCAAATTATCTTCAACTGATCGATTTATCTTGCTCGCTGCGTACCTCGCCTTCTTGTCCCCATAGTGATGAACGATATTCAAAGGCTCGATCTGGTGGTGACCGATTCATGAGAGAATGTGCAGGTTGAGGATCAAAGACCGGTTCTTCAGCTTAAGCATAATCAACGTTTAGCCTACACACCGGAAGCACTGATGATGATAAGGATCCATTCTGCCCATACCCTGAGGGAAGTTAAGGATGCCATCAGACAGCTAAAGACCAATAAAGCAGCTGGTAAGGATGGTGTCGGAGCTGAGCTCATCAAAATGGGTTCCAGAATCCAGAGATCCAAAGGTCTTACTTCGGAAAATTTTGGATGACCAAGAACTTATGCTTTGAACACAATCTATTCTATGAGTCACGTAGAGCATGTACCATATTTGAAACAAGCGGATAGATCTATGGTTACGCATGTAGATCTAAAGGTCTTACTTCGGAAACTTTTTGGATGACCAAGAACTTATGTTTTGAACACAATCTATTCTATGAGCCACGTAGAGCATGCACTATATTTGAAACAGGCTGATAGATCTTTGGTTACGCGTGTAGATCCAAAGGCCATACTTCGGAAATTTTTGGATGACCAAGAACTTATGCTTTGAACTCAATCTATTCTATGAGTCACGTAGAGCATGTACCATATTTGAAACAGGCTGATAGATCTTTGGTTACGCGTATAGACCCAAAGGCCTTACTTCGGAATTTTGTTGGATGACCAAGAACTTATGCTTTGAACACAATCTATTCTATGAGCATGTACCATATTTGCAACCGGCGGACGGATCTTTGGTAACGCGTATAGATCCAAAGGCCTTACTTCGGAATTTTTTTGGATGACCATGAACTTATGCTTTGAACACAATCTATGCTGTGAGTTACGTAGAGCATGTACCATATTTGAAACAGGCGAACAGATCTTTGGTTACGCGTGTAGATCTAAAGGCCTTGTTTCGGATTTTTTTTGGATGACCAAGAACTTACTTCGGAATTTTGTTGGATGACCAAGAACTTATGCTTTGAACACAATCTTTTCTATGAGTCACTCAGAGCATGTACCATATTTGAAACAGGCGGACAGATCTTTGGTTACGCGTATAGATCTAAAGGCCTTGCTTCGGGATTATTTTGGATGACTAATAACTTAGGCTTTGACACAATCTGTTCCATGGGTCACACAGAGCATGTACCATATTTGAAACAGGCGGACAGATCTTTGGTTACGCGTATAGATCTAAAGGCCTTACTTCGGAATTTTTTTGGATGACCCAGAACTTATGCTCTGAACACAATCTATTCTATGAGTCACACAGAGCATGTACCATATTTGAAACAAGAGGACAGATCTTTATAGATCTCAAGGCCTTATTCCATAGATCTCAAGGCCTTATTTCAGGAGATTCTTGGATGAGCATGAGCATAGATCGGAACACATTCTTGGTTTCATATCACAAAAACCATGCACCATATCACGATCGATACTAGCGTACTATGACCTACAAACAACACCTAGCAAACAAATAGGAAGAAGACCCGTCCATTATAAGTCCCAATTAAAAATTTTCGAAGTCCCCAGTAGGCACCGGCATAAAAAAATGTTTCAAGTCCCCAGTAGGCATCAACATATAAAGTCCCCCAATAGGTTTTTTTTACGTCGTTATTTTAAAATAGCGCGGTTTTTTTTTACGTCGTTTTTTTTTACGCGGTACATGGAGCGACGTAAAAAAAAACCTTAGTGTATTAGAACGCTAGTGGCGCTGTCGACATTAAAATTATTTTGCTAATTTATGCTTCAACAACCTTCAATTGGCCATAATTTATACATCATGTTGTAATGTATGCTTTGTTACATCACCAACATCGGTTTGACACTGGTAGTACCAGTACTTTGGCTGCTAGGTCGAAGTGACCTGAATGTTAGTCACGCGAACAGGAGCGACATTAGCAATCTAATACTTATGCATCTATTGTTCAAACCGAAATTCCGCGGAATTTCGCGAAATCTGATTTCTTGATTTTGTTTCGTTTCGTAAAATTACAAAAATTTAGCTGAAAAAACTAGCTTTTGACGAAATTAGACGGAATTCTGAAACAAATTTTAACGTCAAACATCCTGTCTCGTTCGGTTGTTCGGCTGCGCCGCTAAGCAAAATCATAAAGCTGTTTTCATAACTTAATGTTATACAAATTCTCCTTAACGTTTACTACATAATCTCGTTCTGAGCACCCCCCTGAAATGAGATGTAGTTCTTGAAGCCGTCTACCGATTGGGTGGCGCTAGTGTTACCTTTCCTATTTTAAGCTCTGTTCATACCGCCGCGAGAGCATTGGGATTGGCGCTTTGATGTTGCATTGAGAAGAAGGAGAAGCAGAAAGATGATAGTCTTAGTCTTCTTCTATATACATAAAAATGAATTTCTGTCTGTCTGAACCTTATAGACTCCGAAACTACTGAACCGATCGGCATGAAAATTTGTATGCAGAGGTTTATGGGACCGGGGAAGGTTCTTAAGATGATTTGAGATCATTCCCTCCTTTGGAAAGGGGGGCTCCCATACAAATCAAACAGAAATTTCCACATAACTCGAGAACTAAGCAGAAAATAAATAAATTTTAAGCGAAACGAAGTTCGTCGGGTTTGCTGTCAAAAATATTCGCACGGGAAAACATACGAAGAAATTTTTGAAACACTTCTTTAAAATTCTAGAAGCAATTTAATTAAAAACGGTAAGCAGTAAGGGGTTAATTTTGTTTTCTCCTGCACAATAAACACAATATTTCAATTTCAATTTTTATTCTGTGATATCATACTTAATACACAGTATAAGAAAAGTCCTACCCCGTACTGTTTACCGTTTTTAATTAAATTGCCTCTAGAATTTCAGAGAAGAGTTTCAAAAATATTCTCGTATGTATCACCGTGCGAAAATTTTTAAATAGCATCTTTTTGCTTTTTCTTCTTCTTTATGCAACATCAAAGCGCCAATTAATAACGTCGAAAATCACGCAGCAATGCAATACATCTCGTTGAATATAATTTAACAATGCAACATATGCCGCTTACGCATCCGACTGTTCTGACTTCGTGTGTTTATTGCTTGACCAACAATGTTTACATCCAGCACCATGTTTTTGGCTTCAGGCGAGTTGTTCGTGGATGACAACCGTTTCATGGGGGTGGTTCTGAGTCGTTAAATAAGTATTTAGCAGGGTTTCGATTTTTCGTTCCAATGAGACCAAAGCAAGCGTTTTTGGGGCCGAGGGAAAATCTTGTTTCGTTGTTTATGTTGAGGATCATCTTTCACCCATCATTTTTTTCTCTAGAATTAGCATTGGAAGATGAACGAAAATCTTGCCTATTAGATGAAAATCCTTTTTCGTTTCATTGCTTTTACCTCCCACTCACTTTTTGCGAGAATTATCGCAGAACAATTACAAAATTGGCCGCGCCGGGATTCGAACCCAGAATAGTAACAATAATAGCTGTGGGGATGCGGGTACTTTAGCCACACCACCACGCTATCTGTATGAAAGCGTTAAGTTATTTGTTCCACATAAGCTACTACCATTTGCATTGATGATGCCACGAAAAGATTCGAATATGAAAGAAAAAGAGCAAACCAACGTTTAGCGGCAATCGAAAAATTGTTATCACTCTCCAGGCTGTTTTTCTTTCCCGAAAAGCGATTTCTCCCCGAAAACTTTAGTGAGGGAAAATCATGTGCTCCTGAGATTGAGTGAGCATTACGAACCCTGGTATTTAGTTTTCTTCTATGAAACATCTTCAGTGTTTTGTTAGAAATGTCTTGAGCTTGAGCTTGAGCTTGATTGACTGCTCGTAGTTGCTACTCCATTATGACCAGATCAGCTGTTCTTGCACAGGGAACCAACAGATGTTTGCTTGGGACTAGCGCACATCTTCAATGTACAAGTACTGGTGATCTCATTTGTTAGGTCATACTGGCGCCTGCCACGTCAGAATGCAAGTCAATGTAGGGAAGGGGGAGGAAATGATGATGCAATCACCGCCCCCTGTAAGCCGAATATACCTATGCACTTGCCACGAGTTCATGCGGAATTTGTTGGAATTTCTGGGTTAGGTTGGAGAGGCAGAGGTCCGTCTTGGTTAACGAGCTGCCAATGTGATAGATAGGAGAAGGTAACTGATGGAATTTCTAATTGGATGTAGGAAACGAGCTCTATAAGTTCATTTCCAATTCTAGCAGATTACTGTTAGAATACTCAAATTGAGGGTATAGGAATAGTTATGGAAACGGTATGGAAGTCCATTTCCAGTTCTAGCAATTGATAGAACACGAGAAATATAGAGAAAGATACAAAGCAGAAGAATGAAACGGACCTGGGATTGACCTCCTGCATATAAGGCAGATGCTGTAACCATATCCCAAGCAACCAAAAGTTAAGATTTTACTTAAATTTGTTCCTATCCGAACCAATTGGTTCACTTTTGGTTCACATTGAGTTCCAAGTACCTTAACGGAACTTCAAAGTACACTTTTGCTCTCCCACCATACAAAAAATTACTTAAAATGCGAGCTGATTAAGCCAAAACATCCCTTCTTATCCGAACTTTTGGTTGCTTGGGATGACTACCAAGCCCGCCTCGAAACAAGAGAGATCACGCACTGAACTGATTAATTTTATTACCGGCCGCGCAATCTCAGTGTTTTGTTAGAATGTCTAACAGAAAACGAAAAATATCTCTAACTATCCTGTCCTCCTTTTTTTCAAAAGTGTGTTTCATCAGACTTAATATTTATGTCAGGCTCAGAATGTTAATGAAGTCAGGTATGAATCAGATCAGTATAACTTTGTCGAAAAAGGCAAAGCTGTGGCGTGGATTCCTAAGGCCCTTGTGAAGTCTTTTAGAGCGCTTCTTTCTTATTAAAGGCAGATTTCTTCACCTTCGCTTAGGCCTCAAACCAAGTTTAAGCGTATGGATAAGCACCGCTAAGAATTAAGAAGGCCTCAAGTAAATGCAATGCAACATTTTGCTTTCAAACAACAATTTGAATCTTTGAATTGAAGATACTCCACACAAATTTGGCGAATCATCGAAATGTACTTACAGCCCCAAGTTTAAAATAATTTTTTTGTAATATTCTTTGATTATTTGCACAATATGAGTTGCTGCTGGTCACGGGACGTCAGCTAGTCCGGCAGAGCGCGGAGTGAAAAAAATCTGCCTTAATCAGTGTTCAATCGATCTTGTTGATGCTGATCACGCCTGCTAGTGCGGGAGCACGCGAAATGATGAAACTAATATCTGCATCGAGAAACAGAACATTATTTAGTGCAAAATCGATCGTGTTGCTGCTAGTCACGTGCCTGCAGCTAGTCCGGGGAAACGCCAACTAAAAAAAATCTGCTGCGCTGAACAGAAATTGAAAAGATATTTTAGTTACAAGATAAAGATTGTTGCTGTCGTCGCTGTCCGGAACATCTTTTGCTGGCGAGGATAGGGTGCATACGATTTGACACTTTGGACACATGTTTCGGACAGCAGTACAAAGGGAACCGAAGCGACAATCTTAATCTTGTAACTAAAATATCTTTCAGAAATTAATTTAATCAGTGTGGGATCGATCGTGTTAATGCTGGTCACGCCAGCTAGTGCGGAAGAACACGAAGTGAAAAAAACAATTCTGCGTCGAAAAGAACAAAATTATTTAGTGTAGAATCGATCATGTTGAAGAAGCTTACAAAGCACGTTGATTTTACTTTGGATTGATTTGAAACACGGTTTTCGTCTTCGAGTTTTCGAAATAACTTTGTTTACAATTTAATCGCTTCACATGAATAACCTTTTCAACTAACCAACGATTTTTTTCCCGTGGTACTCACATTCGCATTCCTCGGTCTCTTATAACAATGAGGGTCAAATTAATTTTCAACTCCTAATCCTAAATTATTAATAGTAAGGACGTGGACGTGACTGTCCACAGCAGCTGTGTCTTGTCTGCGTATACACCTGGAAGATATGGATATATAAATGAGCATCCTCCAGAATTCCGTCCGGAAGTTCCTCCAGGAATTCCGTCCGGAAGTTCCTCCAGGAATTACGTCCGGAAGTTCCTCCAGGAATTCCTCCGGAAGTTCCTCCAAGAATTCTTCCGAAAGTTCCAACATGAATACAAAGATTACCACAAGGTTTCTTTAGATATTTTTTTAAAATACATTCCGAAATTCACATGGATTTTCACTAAACCCACCTACCTGGAATTCTTCGGGTAATTTTTCATCGATTAATTCTCCGGAAATTTGTTTAGGAATTCTTACGATATTTTTTCCAAGAACTCCTTCACAAATTCCTCCAAGATTCTCCGCGGCCATTCCCACGGAAACTTCTCTAGTATTTCTTCAAGAATTCGTCCAGGAAACCTTAGAGGATTTTTCCGAGAAAATTTACTTCAAAACTTTTCCGTCATATCAGAAGGAAATTACTCCGGAACTAATACCGTTTATATTTCAGAAATTTCTTTAGAAATTCTCCCATAAAAAATATATACACGAATATCCGCAAACATTTCTTCAAGAACTCGTTCAGAAATATCTCTATAAGCTCCTCTGAGAATTTCTCTAGAAAATCACTTAAGGAACTGCTGGAAATTTCTCTTTCATGAACAATTCACGACGGATTTTTTTGTGGGAATGTCCGAAGGAGTTCATACAAGATTTGCATCAATGCATCAAGTATTAATTAGGAAAGCTTTGATCACCGCGTGACTTTATCGAAATTAATTTATTGGCTTTTTTTGGTGATAATCATACTACTCAAAGCAAAAGGGAGTAGATGAAAGTAATGAAGATACAGATTCGATTGACACCGCAAGCGAGCGGCGAGTGCAAGAAAAAAAAGGGATTTCAACAATGCTTGTTCTCTCATATGGCCCTCTGCTAATCTTCAGTTTCTATTCATTTCACACTTGCCGCTCGCTTGCAGTGTCAATCGAATCTGCATCTTCATTACTTTCATAAACTCCCTTTCGCTTTGCGTAGTATAATTATCACCGAAAAAAGCCAATAAATTAATTTCGATACGCATCAAGTATTTCTTGAAGAAATTCGCAAAGAAATTCCTGATTTGAAACTCAAAACAAATTTTGGTATAAATTTTTTAATGAATTATGTATGGATTTTCCGATGGACTCACAGGATTTTCGAAGGAACTCCTAAAAGAGTTCTCGTCGAAATTGTAGAAGTAGACGTTTCAGCTCATGAAGAATTTCGAAAAAAGTTTGTCGAGTTTCGAAGCTTGTTTTAATGAAATGCTGAAAAGTGATGAACTTTGTACCATCTTAAAAATCACTTTAATAAAGATATAAAAAAAAAAAAAAAAAAAATGAAATGCTGAAATATTTCCATAAATAAATATTTTAGTAAGAAACTTCCGATGAAGTTCTAGGAACAATTCCTTGAATCCCTGAAGAATTTGATCCCTTATTTTCTGAAATAAGCACTTCATAAGCTTTCTTTCAAATCTAAACTTTATTGGAAACTAGTTCACCCAGCAGACGTTGTCCTGCTTAGTAGACAAAAATGCACGTTTTGAACTGCCCATGCGAAATTGCGGATATGACCTCCGTATTTGATTTCGTAAACAACTATTCAAACGTTGATTTCTCCAACCTGATATCACTTTCACGCAAACTATCACCACCGACAGGTAGGGGAGGCTTCGGCTACCTGTTCGTGGTGTTGGTTTGCGTGTGAATGCCATTGGATTGGACAAATCGATGTATGAATATCTATATACATAAAAATAAATTTCTGTCTGGCGACAAAATTTGTATTCAACGGTTTTCGTGGCCGGGGAAGGTTCCTAAAATGGTCCGAGACCGCTCCCCTCTTTGAAAAGGGGGGCTCCCATACAAACGAAATTCCAATTTCTTCAAAACTCGAGAATTGATCAAAAAAATTGAACCAAATCTGGCATACGGAGGTTTTGGAAGGGAAGATATGTTTCCGTGGTGGTTCCGTTGGTGGTGGCCTTCTGGAAAGGGGGGCTCCCATACAAATGAAGTATACATTTCTGCATACCTCGAGAACTAATCAAAGAATAAATCAATTTTAGACGAAACAAAGTTTGTTTATAAATTCACATACGTCCTTTTGAATAATACCCGAGAAATGCCGATTTTTCAATTCAATTCTTAAAGTTCAAATCCCTCTGAACAAATTTGCTGAACACATCATGGGAACATATAATAATTATCCTGATAACATTATTTTTTATCTACATTATATTTATCGCATAAAGATTTTGTCTAGAAAAGGTCAAAATATGAAGACATTAGCCCCACCACATGAGTTTATTCTGAACCAAATTGTTCACCATGTGAATATGATTAGTTAATAGTAAAATGTCGAAGACATGCATCACGTTTGTGCTGAATTTTCCGAGATTTGACTGGAAATGCAACGGATCTATAAATAGATCGCTAGGTGTTAACTTGTTAAATCAGGAATAGTGGTGGATATCCAAGTAGTCAATTGAGGTCTTGAAACTGAAATAATATTTTCGCTATTTTAATAAAATTTTCGGCAAAAATGTAGAAAAACAAATAAGTTTCTTTTGACTTTATGAAAAGGATTTTCAATCCTAGGCTGGCTCGTCTCTTAGGGACCGTACACATATTACGTAAGCACTTATGGGGGGGGGGGGGGGTTGGTCAATATCTTACGCTCCATATAAATAAAAAATCTTTTGTATGAAAAAAATCTTACAAGGGGGGGTCGAAAAACCCAGAAAAATTAGTTACGTAATAAGTGTACGACCCCTTACCACAAATAAGTTGCAGCTACCATGATTTTTATTTCAGTTTGGGTGGGTTGCTCGGTAACGCAAGGATTAATGCATTTATGCGTGAGATTAGTTTTTCGCCGTAATGCGATTTGGATGTAATTTCAATCGAAAAGCGATTAGAATCGTGTTCTACTTACGCAATCTGTGGTTGTCTGGAATGTACAATCCCGAAGACATAATCTCAATTTATCCAAATGAATGAGAAGGAATATGATGCTTGATGCTTGGAAGTTCCTTAAACGCACAAAAGTCATACTCCTTGATCATCATCAGCATTGAATTGGTGCCTGAGGAGTACGAACCCAAATCAAACGTTCCATTCCAGCATACCCGATGCATCCACTGAAACAGAAGCTCTAGTGCGGGTGTAATCTATGGACTCATGCCACTTTCCATCTCTCGACAGAGAAGCGACGTACAGACATCTTCTTGTGAAACTGCCACCGGAGGCTGTTGGTTTGCCGTTGAGTAGCACAAGTAGTGCTTGTTCCGTTCGGGATGCGTTTTGCGGAGGATTCTGTTTTCTTTCAGCTTGTTGTTGGAATACTCCACACGCCACTTGTCGACTGGCAGACAGACATGCCACCGTGCCGTGGTCCGAGGAGCAACATTGTTGACTGGAGAACGGGGAGGGATACGGAAAATGTTTTGCAAATTGAATTGCTGCAACGTTACGTAGCTTTTCATTCACGAGAATTGATTCAAATGAACTCTTTAATGTGAGGAAATGTTTTCTGCGTTTTGATAGCAATATTTTTAGAATTATGATTTCAATGAGGGTGACTTGGAATAAAAGTTCTGTAGCAAGTTTGATGCCTCAGGACTTCACATTCCTTTACACCACATTTTTTTTTAAATTTTATTCATCAATTTCAATCTGCCGTAATGTTACAACAAAATGTGCGGCGAAGCTGTGGTTAGGGAGTTTACGATTCTAATAGAAATTGAAAAGGATGTAGTGTTGTCCTATGTTCGTATGAAACAAATAGTTCAACAAAGTTGTCAATGATTTGTCACTGTTTTAAATATTTTGACACGAGGAGGATTTAATTCATTTCTGCGAGATTCCCCATTTTCGACATTTTCGAAAATGCGCTCCGATTACGTATCTTTTCATCATAGGAAAAGCTAAATCCAACCTAAGATAGCTTAATTGGAGCCATATTTATCTAAGAGATCTTTATAATCTGTTTGAATTTTCCTATCATCAAGTAATTCATCATTTCCTGTTTAATCTCCAAGCTAGATGTTCTCTTAAACAACGCAACCGGATATGCTTGTGGCGTCCAGTGAACAATGCAAACAATTAGTCAGTAGACTAAACACGTCGCGTCGCCGTTCTGGGAAATTAAATCATCCCATCCACCTGCCATAACTGCGAATGACGACTGACAAGCAGCCATCTGGCAAAATGGCTGCGATTGTTGCCATTCACCGCCACATTTTTACGCTGGCTTGGCTTCGAAGACTGAAAGCTGTTTCTGTGTATCAAAGCTGAGCTACTTGTCTTCGAGCGACTCTGTTTTCCATAGTGATGGATTGTCATTTTTCTCTGCGTCGAGACGAATTTGAGTTTTTCTTTATGCGGGGATTAAGGATTCCTTCTATTAATATTACTTGAAGCTACTAATAAACAGACCAGATTACGTTTGTTTCAACTAACCTTGTCACATTACCATCACCAGCTTAGACCTTTTATCATAGCTTCGCCTTCTGTCGACATTCGCAGATGAAAAAACTTTCAGAGCTTTTTAGTGGAATGCCCTCATTTATCATTCAAGTACGAGACACTGAAGAGAACTTTACTGTTAAGGTTGAAATACGTTTCCATAAAGTAACAATCAAGTCATGGAATTAAACGGGATAGTACTAACTCGTCTTATGTCAAGTAACCTTATCAAACTGTGAGTACTGAGTCACAAACACTGCAGTACCATCGACATACAACCAAGCATCATTCATTTTCAAACGGAGACTACTGGTGTCATAGCCAGCAGCCATCAACAAATAATGAAATATTGAATATTCCATCCATATTGTGGGAAACTCGATGCATTTTGTTCAGGTGGTTGGTGCTGAAATGGCACCCAACCAGTTTTGCTATGCAAATAAATTCGAAGTGCAATCATGTTTATGCATCTGAATTTGGGTTCTTCGTTGAAAAACACGCCAGTGATGGGTCACGATGATGGCAACCATTATCGTACCGAACAGCACTCTGGCACATGGAGCCATGTTTGCTGCCTTGGCCGTCGGGTTGGTTTGTAAATTTTCTGACGTTTACCTATTCAAATTAGTCGGGACGTAACTTTCCTATGAAATATATTGCCATCAATCCGAAACAAAGATTTGGACTTTCAAATCTCTTGTACTGAAGTATAACATTTCTCGCCTCTTTTACAAAATAATATTTCATTATTCCATAATTCTTCTAGACAACGCTTTTGCCGCTAAACTTTAACATGTATCGAAAGATTGAAGTTATTTAACATTATCTGTATAGAGCGTCCAAACGTTAAACACCATCTGCCATTTGCATGATGTTGATGTTTCCACATAGCATCACTGGCAAAAAAATATGGGTTACAACAAGGTTGTGCTAAAAGCTACCGCCACTTCAAAGCATAATGGTAATGAATATTTTTAGTTACAAAAAAAAAACACATTTTAATTACATCTTAATTACATCGTAATTTTGCCCGCCACTCGTCGATGTTGAACATCGCAACCTTATTTTCGGTCCCACCAACTCAGAGCGGTGCTGCTGCTGCTATGTTTGTCAACTATTTTTCCGCTTCCGGCGGTAGCATTGCAAACTCGAGAAGAGCTCGTACCTACTTGAGAGGTCGCGTGTGAAAAATAACAGCTTTGAACCTCCGAGTAGCAGCAGGATTGCCCGGAATTGCATTCTTTATTTTTGCACTCCTGATGTGCTGCTCGTTCCGGGTATGAAGGGTGGTTGAGTAAACGAGGGCTTTTACAGAAGTTGTGGAGTGATGATTTTTTTCATTCTATTTGTCGGTTTTGGTGGTGGATATAGGACAGATGATAAAAACAGTGTGCAATTAGGTTGGTTCATTGGAATTCTCATTAGGCTGATACAAATATTTTTTAAAATTTGATTAACCTCCCTCCTTAGGCCATAGAGTAGAACATTGGAACATTGGCGCGTGAATTAACCCGAATATATCGCAAACAAGCGAAGGCTGCCACTAATTTTCTGACTCCTATAAGTCGATCTCAATTCCATCATCCGACGATATCAGGCTGTCAAAATATTTTAATCCTCCGGCTCTCTCCACCGCAAAATTTGAAGGACTAAACACACAACGACCTAGTCCAGTTGACGTTGATGGTGAGACTCACCATAGGAGCATAGGGTCAGGTACACGATCAATGACACCCACCATGATCTTATTAATTACAGCTGAGTTAAAATGCTTCCTTGTCGCACAACTAGTAACTAGCCGAATGGGATCAGGAAAGCTCCGCTATGCTAAGGGCTACAGCTCTTCGATGAACCTACGCCGAATGGAGTATCCTTCTCCACTGGACTCGATCCTGGGCCAATCGCTTCCAGTCGCCCTGAAATTTAGCGCCCTCAGCTCCTCTTCAACTGCAAAAAGCCATCGTGTACGCAGTCTTCCACGAAGCCTGCACCATCTTCCAGGTTCTCTAGTAAATATCATCTTCGCTTGACGTTCTTCTTGCATACGAACAACGTGACCAGCCCACCGTAGTCTGCCGTGTTGAATAAGCTTAATAATATCCGGCCCTTTATACACCTGGTACAACTCGTGATTCATGCGACGCCGCCAGATACCATTCTCCTGTTTACCGCCGAGTATTGTCCGCATCACATTACGCTCACGGCAAATGCTGGGTAAAGCGTACCATTGGTACTTCGCTTACCTGAAGGAATAAAATAGAACCCATTTTGCGGTCCTTAGCCTCTTACCCAGCAACTCCTATCCCTACCTCGCCGCGGTGCTGGCCGGGATACGAGCAACCTTAGGGAAGATCGGGTAACAACCCCGGTGGGAACTATGGTCGTATGCTGACAGGGAAGGGGGGGTTTGCTCCTCTCCGGAGGTGCAAATCTTATTGAGCGTCTGTTCTCCATGTCAGGATCGGCTCACAACAGCGTCTGTGCTCCATGTTAGGGGCGGCTGATCATCGTCCGAGTGCCAGCGAGGGACTCTAAGTGAAACTGTGCACCATGGTCCACCGGAAATAAGGAGGAATGGTCCTCCGGAAAGTTAGGGGGTTGGTGTAAGGCCCTGCAAGCCAGCCTTTAAAAAAACGAACAATCAACAAAAGAGTACGGACCGGAACCATCGGCGAAGACCACTGCGACGAAAAGGGACTAGCGATTGGAAACTCGGTTCGTGGAACTGCAAATCTCTCAACTTCATCGGGAGCACACGCATACTCGCCGATGTGCTCAAGGACCGTGGATTCGGCATCGTAGCGCTGCAGGAGGTTTGTTGGAAGGGATCAATGGTGCGAACGTTTAGAGGTAATCATACCATCTACCAGAGCTGCGGCAACACACACGAGTTGGGAACAGCTTTCATAGTGATGGGCGATATGCAAAGGCGCGTGATCGGGTGGTGGCCGATTAATGAAAGAATGTGCAGGTTGAGGATCAAAGGCCGGTTCTTCAACTTCAGCATAATCAACGTCCATAGCCCACACTCCGGAAGCACTGATGATGATAAGGACGCATTCTACGCGCAGCTGGAACGTGAGTACGACAGCTGCCCAAGCCTACGACTAATTGATTTCGCCGCCTCCAAGAATATGGCCATTCGCAGCACCTACTTCCAACACAGCCTCCCGTATCGGTACACCTGGAGATCACCACTGCAGACAGAATCACAAATCGACCACGTTCTGATTGATGGACGGCACTTCTCCGACATTATCGACGTCAGGACATATCGTGGCGCTAACATCGACTCTGACCACTATCTGGTGATGGTTAAACTGCGCCCAAAACTATCCGTCATCAACAATGTTCGGTACCGACGACCGCCGCGGTACGACCTAGAGCGACTGAAGCAACCTGATGTCGCAACTGCATACGCGCAGCATCTCGAGGCAGCGTTGCCGGAAGAGGGAGAGCTCGATGGGGCCCCTCTTGAGGACTGCTGGAATACAGTTAAAGCAGCCATTAACGACGCAGCGGAGAACAACGTCGGGTATATGGGTCAAAGTCGACGGTTCGACGAAGAGTGCAGACAGATTCTGGAGGAGAAGGACGCAGCGCGGGCGGTCGCGCTGCAGCAAGGTACCCGGCAGAACGTGGAACGTTATAGACGGAAGCGGAGACAGCAGACCCGCCTTTTTCAGGAGAAGAAACGCCGCCTGGAAGAAGCGGAGTGCGAGGAGATGGAACAGCTGTGCCGTTCTCAAGATACACGCAAGTTCTATCATAAGCTCAACGCATCCCGCAAAGGCTTCGTGCCGCGAGCCGAAATGTGCCGGGATAAGGATGGGAGCATCTTGACGGACGAACGTGTGGTGATCGAAAGGTGGAAGCAGCACTACGAGGAACATCTGAATGGCACTGAGAGTACAGGCAGTGAAAGTCAAGGCAGCGGAGGATATGACTACGTCAGTTCAGCGGACGATGGAAGCCAACCAGCCCCCACCTGGAGGGAAGTTAAGGATGCCATTCAACAGCTAAAGACCAATAAAGCAGCTGGTAAGGATGGTATCGGAGCTGAGCTCATCAAGATGGGCCCGGAAAAGCTGGCCACTTGCCTGCACAAACTGATAGTCAGAATCTGGGAAAACGAACAGCTACCGGAGGAGTGGAAGGAAGGGGTTATATGCCCCATCTACAAGAAAGGCGACAAACTGGAGTGTGAGAACTTTCGAGCGATCACCATCCTTAATGCCGCCTACAAAGTGATATCCCAGATCATCTTCCGTCGTCTGTCACCATTAGTGAACGAGTTCGTGGGAAGTTATCAAGACGGCTTCGTTGACGGCCGCTCGACAACGGACCAGATCTTTACTGTACGGCAAATCCTTCAAAAATTTCGTGAATACCAGGTCCCAACGCACCATCTGTTCGTTGATTTCAAGGCGGCATACGACAGTATAGACCGCGTAGAGCTATGGAAAATTATGGACGAGAACAGCTTCCCTGGGAAGCTTACCAGACTGATCAAAGCAACGGTGGATGGTGTGCAAAACTGTGTGAAGATTTCGGGCGAACACTCCAGTTCGTTCGAATCGCGCCGGGGACTAAGACAAGATGATGGACTTTCGTGCCTGTTGTTCAACATTGCGCTAGAAGGTGTCATGCGGAGAGCCGGGGT
The DNA here is from genome assembly GCF_024139115.2 of Armigeres subalbatus. NCBI lineage: Eukaryota > Metazoa > Arthropoda > Insecta > Diptera > Culicidae > Armigeres > Armigeres subalbatus. Next base: position 26,135,940 of record NC_085141.1, read on the forward strand.
ACGATTTTCAACAGATCCAGTCAATTTATTTGCTTCGCGGATGACATGGACATTGTCGGCCGAACATTTGCAAAGGTGGCAGAACTGTACACCCGCCTGAAACGTGAAGCAACAAAAGTTGGACTGGTGGTGAATGCGTCAAAGACAAAGTACATGCTTGTGGGCGGAACCGAGCGCGACAGGGCCCGCCTGGGAAGCAGTGTTACGATAGACGGGGATACCTTCGAGGTGGTCGAGGAATTCGTCTACCTCGGATCCTTGCTAACGGCTGACAACAACGTGAGTTGTGAAATACTAAGGCGCATCTGTGGAAGTCGGGCCTTCTACGGGCTCCAGAAGAAACTGCGGTCGAAAAAGATTCGCCACCGCACCAAATGTGTCATGTACAAGACGCTTATAAGACCGGTTGTCCTCTACGGACATGAAACATGGAGAATGCTCGAGGAGGACTTGCAAGCACTCGGAGTATTCGAGAGACGGGTGCTTAGGACCATCTTTGGCGGTGTGCAAGAAGACGGTGTGTGGCGGCGAAGAATGAACCATGAGCTCGCCCAACTCTACGGCGAACCCAGTATCCAGAAGGTGGCTAAAGCCGGAAGGGTACGATGGGCAGGACATGTTGCAAGAATGCCAGACAGCAACCCTGCAAAGATGGTGTTCGCTTCCGATCCGGCAGGTACGAGACGGCGTGGAGCGCAGCGAGCGAGATGGGCAGAACAGGTGCAAAACGACTTGGCGAGCGTGAGGCGTATCCGAGGATGGAGAGATGCGGCCTCGAACCGTGTATTGTGGCGTCAAATTGTTGATTCAGTGTTATCTGTTTAGATGTTAACTAAATAAATGAAATGAATCCCCACATTGGACAGAGACTCGAGCAGCCAAATCCTAGTCCCGTCAATTGAATGCGTCTCTATGGAAGTAAGTCATACGCTGCTACAGCCGGGCAAGTGGGCGCGGCTGGACTACCCAGTCGACGATGTGGAAAAGCCGTAGCAACTGACAATATTCACGATACCTCACGACATCTGCGAGGAGCAAGATCAGATCGGTGAACGTTAGTGAAAGACGCGACATGTCAGTCAATCATTGATCCAAATGATCAGTCAAAACGTTGTTTGATCGAGTACTTCGAACAACTTCTTCAGACTTTGACGCCAGACCAACCATCAACATCTGGGCATGTGCCATCAAGAATGGAACGCATTACCCTTCAAAGCCATCCAAAGCACGAATCCCAATAAGGCCCCATGATCGACTGCATATCAGCAGAGATGCTCAAAGGCGACCTAATGCCATATCCCATTCTGGGATACTACAGCTTTTACGGTCGACTGTATGGAAGGCACTCTAGTGGAGGTTCCTAAAATAAGGGATCTGACTGGGTGGTTACTTTTCCATTGCTTTAAAAGTTGTGTGCAAAGTTGTAGGTACTTATTAGGATACAGGAGAAGATAGACATGATATCATGATGGCAGCAGGCAGGATTCTATTCAGATAAATCATATGGTGACTACATTGTCGCGCTTTCTATCATTCTGAAGTAGGCCAAAGATCTCTAAGGGTCCCTCGATCTGGTACTCATTGACCACGAAAAGTCTTCTATCGTCTGAATCAAGAAAATCTGTGCGCCCCTAGGCGCAAGGGACTTACGGACAAAATTGTCGGTCTCTTCGAAGCGCAGTACGATGTTTCCACGTACAGAGCATGCATAATGGAGTTCTGTCTGATGCAATCCAGATTGCTATTAAAGTTAGAGAAATGGATGGAAGTATTATATCTCAGCTACCCCAGCTAGTCCCCATCGTAATCGTCGAAATCATGAGCCGGGAAACCGGCACCAGCAGCAACCGGAAAACCACAACCCGGCCGACGATACTGCTCTACTAACACAACGGTGCTCACTCCTCTCATCAACGTTAACAAAAGCAAATCGTTGAATGCCAACACGAAGAACCCGTTCAACCCCACGCACAATGGTCGGATTCGTAAAATTTCACGACATAAATCAATAACTCGAAAACCATCAGTGCTAGAGTTTTGACGTCTTCAGAAGAAATGATCTACAAAAAGAGATCTATTTTTGGTGTAAGTTGTCATTAGGGTGGCCCTTCGGTGAAAATTTTTAAGAATTGTATTTTTTTACCCTTTTGAGTTAGGAGTTCATATAGTTCTACAAAGTTGTAGAAAATTTAATTCTGAGCATTTTTGCTTAATAAACATTCATTTTATCTCATACAGGTGATGTTTTATGAAAAAATTACTAAATTTAGATAGGGTGGTCCCGAAAAAAATAGTTTTTAGCTTCCACTTTCATCAATTCAGAATATTTTCAAAAACTGTCTTAGCATCGCTTCAAGGTCTTTGGATGGCGCATCTTTTGGTTACATAAGATGGTTGATAGCTTCATTTTCAAGCATAGTATAAGCGTTTTTTCATGAATAAGTGATATTTGTCTAAGCATTCTACATCAGCTAGTAGCAAATATTAGCAAAAATGTCCATCGTTATCTGAAAGTATACATACAGGCCCATCAAATCCATGGTATTTCGTTTGTTTGTTTGTTTCGTTTGTTTCGATCGTACAGAGTGAACACTTAACACCTAGACAACTGACAGGACACATAATACCCAGTGGACCGGTGGAGAATTTTTCGATCACGAAAAGTTTCCTTCTTACCGAGGCGGAAATCGAGCCCACGCTCCATAGTCCATACCTCTAGACTATTGACGGCGCTAACCGCACGGCCACAAAGCCCACAAAGAATCGTTCTTTATCTAAAATATTTAAATCAACTCGTATAAAAAAGAAGTCGAAAAAATCATTTTGACATTTTAACTATTGGAACGATTTTCAAGGTGTTCTCATGAAATAAATGCTTAAGAGCGCTACTTTTGTGGCGAAATACAAAATCATAAAATTCAAGTTGGGTTTTCATGGCTAATTCTCGGAATAATTTCATTTTCACAGTTTCTAAGTGAGGGTCGCCAATGACTACATGAGATTCCATGAAGATTGATATTTGGTCCAGTAGTTCAAAAATTATGTTTTTAATTTTTTTTTTCAAAGATGTTGATTTTTTCGACCACCCTGGATCGAAATCGGACAAAATTAAAAAGTGAGTTTATTTATTTTCGAAAAAGAATGATTCTACCAAATATTGCGAAAATCAGAGATATGGTATATGTGTTTCCCATTGAATAGCTGATTTTTCATACAGAAACTAATATGATTATCAAACAAAAGTGGACAAACATGGACAAATGAAATACCATGGATTTGATGGGCCTGCATGTATACTTTTGGATTACGATTGAAATTTTTGCTAATATTTGCTACTAGCTGCAGTAGAATGCTCAGAAAAATATCACTTTTTCATGAAAAAACGCTTATAATATGCTTAAAAATTAAGGTATCGACCATCTTATGTAACCAAAATATGCGCCATCCAAAGACCGTGAAGCGATGCTAAGACAATTTTTGAAAATATTTTGAATTGATGAAAGTGGAAGCTAAAAACTATTTTTCGGGGCCACCTTATCTAAATTTAGTAATTTTGTCATAAAACATCACCTATATGAGATAAAATAAATGTTTATTAAGCAAAAATGCTCAGAATTAAATTTTCTACAACTTTGTAGAACTATATGAACTCCTAACTCAAAAGGGTAAAAAAATACAATTCTTAAAAATTTTCACCGAAGGGCCACCCTAATGACAACTTACACCAAAAATAGATCTCTCCTTGTAAATCATTTCTTCTGAAGACGTCAAAACTCTAGCACTGATGGTTTTCGAGTTATCGATTTATGTCGTGAAATTTGACGAATCCGACCATTGTGCCACGGTAGCCAGAAAAGCATGTAGAGCAGGGATTGAACTTATCATTTCATTATCATTAAGTATTCAGCCAATAACTCATTCCAGAGGCGGAATTCCGAAAAGTGTTGTATGGCGGACTTTTAGCACTGATTCCCCTCTACAACTTTGTCTAAGGGTACACTGCTGTATGTATAACATTCACCGCGGGAAAGGCTAGTATCATTTAATATACTAAATGATAATAACACTTATTATCATTTAGTATATTGAGTGATCCTAGCGTTTCACGCTGTTAATATTAGACATAGAGCAATGTATCCTTAGACAAAGTTGTAGAGGGGAATCAGTGCTAAAAGTCCGCCATACAACACTTTTCGGAATTCCGTCTCTGGAATGAGTTATTGGCTGAATACTAAATGATAATGAAATGATAAGCTCAATCCCTGATGTAGAGAAGGTCTAAAATCTTTAACATCCTTGAAGCCAGTCAGCGTCGGATGGTGGAGCCAAGATCGACATAGAAGCGTGTATCAGGAAGGACAGGGCAGCTCTTACAAGCCTACGAAACCCGGAGATACAATCAGTCCACTCAATATATCAAACTTCGAATATCCAACTTCAACGTGAAATCTGTGTTGTTGTACGCCAGTGAGACTTGATGCGTATCAGCAGAAATCACACAGAAATTGCAAGTCTTCATAACCGATATCTACGATTTACTTCTCATTTCTCATAACTCACTTCTAGAAGTGTGCGCCGGTCCAAAAATCGACGGCGTTTGTCAGAATTTTGGTCGGCGGCGGCGGCGGATATTTTTCACCTACGTTTCTTGCAGATTTTTCTCTGCATTTTTTCATGATGTTTTCAAGACATTAACAGGAAAGTTATTTGAATTTCGTCGTGCAATCTGCTGAACTTCTTCCAAAAATTTTTTCTCCAAAATATTTATTTGACAATAATTTTCGGAATTTCGATGGAAACTGCTTTGAAGTTTTATGAACTTTTCGGAATATCTAAGGAAGCACTTCGGGATTTCCAAGGAAAATTGTTTCAAGTTTCTACAGGAAAATGTTCTGAGAATCCACGGAAAGATTCTGTTGAGTACTCTTTAAAATTTCCCAAAATGTGAACAATATCGAAAAAATAGATTTCAACGGCAAATTATATGATTTTGGAAACAGGAAATTCATTTGAAATAGCACGGGATTTTTTCGAATTCTTCGGATGTTTCACGGTGAATATTCTGAAATTTCAACCAAAATTGTTTCAGAACTTTAACGTGTTTTTGCATTTCTCGTATACAAAGTATACGTAAAGGCTATATGTTCGCCCCAAAAACGAACTTTTTATAGGAGTACCGGAGACCCATAGTGTTACAGGGGTTAGACAAAAAGGTTAAGATAGGTAAAAATAAGTCGAAATTCAAATCAGCATAACTTTGCGTATAATAATCCGATTTTGATAAAACCAGGCCATCATAAGCGGACACTGTACTGTCCCCCTGCAAAACCTGAGATTGGTCCTTGGCCACCGGAAATATTCCGGGTTTTCCGAGGGTATGTTCAAGATGCATTTTTTCCACTGCTTGTCATTTTATGTGACGTTAACTTTCATCATGTTTTATGCTTTCTCCGAAAACTAGAACTAATATGCCGGCCAATGGTGGCTATAGATCGAGAATCCATCTAAACTACACAGAGATACGGCCATTTCCGTAAAAACGGTACCGGGAACATGATGAAATGATAACAGATCGGAATAATGCAAATATGAGTATCTGACTTCATGGATTTGCGAGACGATGATTACAGAAACATTTCCAGAATGATAGTGTCCACTGCCACCCTTATAGCAGGTTCCATGGGCCTTCCAGGAGGGACCGGTTTTGGCATCATCTGGAACCATGCATATATGGGTGTCAAAATTCATGTTTTCCCAAGACGATGAATATAGGATCTTTATTAGAGATATATTTTGAGGACTGTTGGCCAACTCTTTGGCCAATTTGTAACAGGTTCCGGAAGTTATGCGAAAGTGACATTTGTTCAGGGTGTATGGCCAAGTTATGCGTATCGTTTTCACGAAAATGGCCATATATCTGCGTATACCTATCGGATTTTCGATCTACAGCCAGCATTGGTCAGCATATTAGTTCTTGTTTCTGGGGAAAACATAAAACATGATGGAAGTAAACGTCATATAAAATGACAAGCAGCAGAAAAAAAGCATTTTTGACATACCCTCGGAAAACCCGGAACACCACCGGTGGCCAAGGGCCAATCAGAGGTTTCGCATATGGCCAGTATACTAGAAGAGTTTCCGCGTCCGATGGTCTCAGTTTTATCGAAATCGTATAATTCTACGCAAAGTTATGCTTATTTTAACTTCGACAAATTTTTGCCTATCTCAACCTTTTTGTCTAACATTGGACTAGTGAGTAGAGGAAGACCAACTATCATGCAATTCCTCATCACACCTACTGCAGAATTGGCCATTACGAACCAATGAGAACGTTCGTTACTAGCCGTATAAAATCAGTAATGGTCAAGGCGGGTGCATCGCCTTTCAAACCAAGCTGTAGCTGGAACGGCTATCCGAATACAGTCCAAAGACACCAACCGACCTCCTAAAACTAACGGGTTCATCGATTCTCATTGTTGGTCAGCAAACTCGAGAGAAGTATTCAGGCTGGGGGTTTGTCGGAGGAAGTTAAGCCTATTGCTCGACAACTCCTGGAGACGCGATTGACCCCTGGAGATGAGACTGTCGTTTATCTCGAGTCCTCCAAAGACACGCAAGATTCCGTAGTAGGGTTTAGGGTCATTTGGCTGAATGCCGTTTGGCCGAGTGCCGTTTTGCCGAGAAGTGTGTGAAGTGAGATGTGAGCAGTGAGAAGTAAGAAGTGTTTGTAGTAGGAAGCAAGAAGTGTCAAATGAGAAATGGGCAGTGTAAAGATATTGTAAGAAGTGAGATGTGAGAAGTGATAAGTGAGATGAGATGTGATAAGTGAGGAATAAAGAAGAAGGAAGCAGGAATAAGAAAGAAGAAAGCAGGAAGAAAGAAGAAGGAAAAAAGAAAGAATAAAAAATAGAAGATAGAATGAAGAAGAAATAAGAAACAGGAAAGAAGGAAGAGTGATAAAGGAAGAAGAAAGAATAAAAAGGAAAAAAGAAGAAGAACGAAGAAAGAAAGAAGAAGGAAGAACAAAGAAGGAAAAAGAAAGAAAGAAGAAAAAGAAGAAGAAGGAGAGCATGAGCATGAGCATGATTGACCACCCACGGTTGCTACTCTGTTATTGCCGGTCAGCTGTAATTACACAGAGAACCAACAGATGATGTTTGGGACTAACATCATCCTCAATGTGTAAAAACTGGTGACCCAAATTCAAGCAATACCAGCGCCGGCAGGGTCCGAATGCAGGTCAATTAAGGAATGGACAGGAAAATGTTGACGTGATACTCGCTTTGATGGAAGCCGACGAGTCATCTGCACTTCCACGAGATATCACTGGGATGTTGGAAAATATGGGGTAGGGCATGTAGCGGGGTTCGTCTTGGTAAACGGCATGCTGTGTATAACGTATAGTTTGACTATCGCGAACTAATTAGTTCAATTACTGACCGCACTAAGTAGAACAAAAATTCCGTGATGTCGAGACCGTTCTGTTTTAAACAAACACAAAAATCTGTGGCCTCGAGACAGTTCTACTTTTTAAGTGAACACTATTTTTAAAAAAAATTTACCTTCATGGTATCGCGACAAAAAAAACTAATACAATGCAGCTGTGGCTTCAGGCCCGATGGCTTCTGCATACTAATGTCGAATTCTTTTTAAACCTGGGTCAGTGCCAACCCGAACCCTGAATAAAAAACATTTTCAGTTCCATCTGTCATTGGATATGTTGGTGTGCGTAGCATCGTGTTTGTTTTGATTCGAAACATATGATCCAGGACATCCAGTGCACTGGCAGTGCGTTGGCGTTGACTAATCAGATCATGATAAATAAATATGTTTAAGTGCGTGAACTGATTTTTGCGGATAGTGGAAATAACTTTTGGGTGGATATAAGGTACACTGGGGGAAGTGGAAAAAGGGGGTAAGTGTAAAAATCGACTCAAAAAATTGGAATTGTACATACTTTACAGTTTTTACCACATCATAACATTATGCAAGAATATACTTTGATGCTCACATTAATACTATGTTGAAATTTGTATAATACATACACTAACACGGTTAACGCTTGAACTGTAATTTTAGGTTTTGTGAAAAGTTGATTTTTGCATTCATAAAATCAATTCTTATTTGCACCAATTGTTATTTTTTCAAGTGTATTTATATCACAGGTGACCATTATAATACAATTAAACTAATCCCATTCAATTGGTAATGGTTTGTACCAAGAAAGCAAATAGTTCAAAGATTTTACACTTACCCCAGGTATCAAACACTGCGGGGGAAGTGGATAATGTTCTAATTACGCAATTTGTTTCTTCCTTCCGGGGTTTATTTCGATAGCTGTGAATCTTAATATGTTCCTTCTTTGTTATCATTGCGATTCCAGTGGTGATTGGACTCATATAAATGAGAAAATGCCTGATTAATCCACCTATCGGTATTGATCCCTTTCACATGTTTTACATATGGAAAAAAAAAAGTATAAGAAAGTTAAAAATAGCACTGATAGGTAAATATATTGTATAATTCACATTAATTTTTATTCATAACAAGTTTCGCCGTTGAATACATTTTTTTTGCGAACAAATTGGTTAAGGACAAGTGCTTAAGAATAGCTGATAATTTTGTGCGTGCTTTGCGCACACACATACATACAAATACGCACATACAGACATCATCTCAATTCGTTAAACTAAGTTGATTAGTTTATAACCCTGTAAGTCCCATTTTTCCTTTAAAAAGTTCATCTTTGGGGCGAACATATAGACTTTACGTACACTTAGTGTTCAAGAAGGCAAAACCAGTCCTCCCCTAGCTATTACGAGAATTCCTTGAGGATCTATTCCGTTAAGGTAATGAAATTAATCCACAAAAGATACTCAGAGCAATTATCGTATTGATTTTAGTAATATGTAACTACTCATCACTATTGAATGTCAAGGTAACATGGGTTTTCCACTTACCCCATCCCACTAGAGTAAGTGGAAAAATAACTCCTAATTTTAAAATCTATTTCCATAAATTTCAAGCGACCAAAATGGTATGAATTACCGCACAGTTGGTAGCAAAATTGACTGTTTTTGATGGCCCATTTTGATTGAACGCATTTAAATCATTTAAACTGGTTTTACACTAATTCAAACATGCACTATCGATTTTTCCTTTTCCACTTCCCCCAGTGTACCTTAAACAGGGAAACTGCTCCTGGAATTCATCTCATGGCACCGATATTCATCCCATCAAAAACAAAGCAATGGAAAGGAATTTAGATTGTTTATTATTTTTGTGATTTTTTTCAGTAGTGAGCACGCCAGGGAGCACGCATGTTGACAAAAAGAGGCGACGAAATTGGTGCTGCATTTCTTTGTTTCCCGTTGAGATGAATATATGTTCAGTGAGATGGAGATCGCAACAGTTCCCCTATTTAATTATATTCAATAATCCCGTGCACATTTTTATACCAAGAATTCCGTATTTTCCGTATTTCCGTAAATTCATCTATTTCTGCAGAAGTTTTTTTTTCGGAAAGCACTCAGAAGCATATAATAAAAATTCTCCAGGATTCGCTAATTTCTCCTGATACAGGTAGCCTCACACCTCGGGAAAATTTTCCGCCGGATTTTGGGCCCCGTGCATTTTCAATTTTCAAGAATCTCTCGGAGATATTGCTCAAGATACTTCCGGGGGAATTTGTGTACGAAACTTGCGGAGCAATTCCTGAAAGATACTTCGAGTGAGTTCCTGCATTCTAGAAGGATTTCCTGAAGGAATTATATTGTAGTAATTTCCTTGAGCAACTGCCAGAGAAAATCCTGGAACATTATCCAAATATATTCCTAGAAGAATTTTCAAAAGAATTCAACTCGAAAGGTTCCCTTGGAAAAAATATGGAGGGAAGCCTGAAAGATATCACCAAAAAATCACGAAAGAATTACTGAAAGAATTTCTGAAGTAATTTCTGGCAGAATTCCTGAAGAAAATTCTGAAATGCACGAAAGAGTTTTTGGAAGAATTTCAAAAGAAATTCTGCATAAGATATAATTCTATTCGGTATTCCTCAAATATATTTTTCTGACAATTCTTAGCGGATTTTGTGAACGGGTTTCAAGGGGAATTCCCAAACTACATAATTCCATCCACCGACCTAATTTAGGACACCATCTGTGAGGAAAACCTGAATGAACTTATGAATACATAACTTCCCTAACAAATATTTTTAAAACTGAATCTAGACAACAGTACCCGATTAATTTAATTTTAAACTACCATAACAAATATCACAAAATTCCCGGAAAAAACATTTTCAACGCGCATTTTATTTTAATAAACATATCTCCCTTCTGCTTGTTTATTCCGCCCAGTCCCACCCACCCACGTGGTTTTGACAGTTGTAGTACAGTTGTATTGGTGAACCCGGTGCGAAACCGTGAAACAACACAGTGCGAACCCGACAGCTTTGGGGTTGGAACTAGTGCGAACCTAGTTCCAACCTGAGCGAATAAAAAAACACTTTGACAGCACTTAGGTTGGAACTGGTACCAACCTAGATTGGAACTTGTAAAAAACGAATTCGACATAAGGATCGCGCTTCTACGACCAAACCTACACACTCTCAAGAACTGTATCAACTTTCATTTTTACCTGGATTGTCTCGCAATTAAGAGAAAATCTCGCACAATGTAAGCTTGGTAACTTTTGCATACCGAGAAACGCGTAACTTGAACCGAACCGACGCGCACTTTAACACGATCTTTCAGGCACTATTTCATGAGATAATAAAAATCTATCATATTTACTTATAATAGCTTCGTGATATATTGGATTATCACAATAACCCCGTAAAAACTCATACACAACTTATTTACACCAAGAAAAAAACTTTACATAACAACGTTACTCACACCACTTCTAGACCCGTTCATTAAAAATTCAAATTTTGATCTGAAAGAAGAAGAAGAAGAAGAAGGAAGAAGAAAGTAGCTAGAAGGGAGAGGGAAGAAGGAAGATGGAAGAAGGAAAAAGGGTGAAGGAAGAAGTAAGAAGAAAGAAGAAGGAAGATGGAAGCAGAAAGAAAAAAAGAAGGAAGGAATATGGATTAAGGAATTAGGAAGAAAGAAGGATGAATAAGGAAGAAGGAAGAAATATGAAGGAAAAAGAAAGAAAGAAGGAGGAAAGGAAAAAAGAAGAAGGAAGAAGGCAAAAGGAAAAAAGAAAAAAAGGATAAGGGAGGAGGAAGAAGAAGGAAGAAAAAAGAAAGAAGAAGGAGGAAAGAAAAAGAAAGAAAAAACCAAGGACGAGGAACGAAAGAAAAAGGAATAAGTTCTTTATTCTCAGTTCACTTTTCTCTTTTCAATTTTCACATCTGACTTCTTTTTTCCTATTTCTCCTTTCTCACTCTTCACTAGTCGTTATCTGAGATCGTTTTTTTTACTATTCGGCTAAATGGCATTCGGCCAAACGACCCGTTCGGCGAAACGGCATTCGGCCGAAAGGCCTGACACCCGCAGTAGATGTCCTCAACAACAGGATCACAGGAACTTCCCTAGCAGCACACATGTTCCTCATTGGTTTCTGCAACTGATATGTGACCAGATGCTGCTCAGGTTATAGTCTCCCTCTTATAGTCTAGAATGAAATCGTAATCCTAACGGACCCGGTATGATGTGGTAATGTTCAAATAGGTCATGTAATTGCTTAACATTTTACGAACTATTACTATGAACAGAAAAAAACACGTTCGTTGGAAATTTTAAAACAGGAATAGAAATAGGAACACATAAAACAACTTTTGATGGCTAAATTATGTTAACTTTCTTTTTACGCATTTGAAACACATATTGCTTCGTTTGCTATACGATATCTCATACTGATGTACAAAATCATGTTACCTTATTTCTATTTAAATGTCGGCAACAACTCTAACTAGCATGACACCACCATAGCCAATTAAGTCCAAATGAAGTTTTGGAAACTGAATTTAATTTGGAACTGTTCTAAATTAAGTTTGATTGTTGAAGAAATGCTGTCCTGCTGATGAACAACGTAACCTGATCAGCTAACTTCTATAATCAATCCAAATTTTCAACTAATGTTACAGATTGTGAATATTAAAATCCTCTGATTGCTTCTATAGTGTCTTCCATCGAACCCACCAACCGTCAATAATGAAATCTCCGGATTTTCGTGGAAGGTCATCCTCTCCATAATTTGATTGTACGCTTCGAGAGAAATGCCCCATCGCATGGAATCGAAACCCGTAGCCAAATCATGCGAAGATGTCATTCCAAAATAATCTGATTTTATCAAACCCCTACACTCTCCCAAGCACGAGAATCGAAACCGAAATGACATGGCCTGGAAGATCAAATATCGCCAAACATAATACTGTTTGGGGCACCTTCAACAAGTTTCTTTGTTCGAATCGTGAAAACCCGTAGACATAACAATTCCATTATCTGCATCGTCGCGACGGTTGTCGCGTCGTGCGTATAAAGAATATAAATTTGTTCCACTTTAGCTATCCTTTCTTCGATTTGATTTGATTCGATTTTCTCCATATACAGTCTGTTTCTTATCATTTGCCGCTAATTTATCTATATCTAAAACTTCCAAACTTCTTACGCATGTAATGAAAATTAAGCAATATATTTTAAATCAACAACAAAATTGACATCTGTATCGATGGATTGGCTCGGTTGGGTGTTTGACTGAAAGCAGAATTCAGAGTCGAAATAGAAGTAAGCTGTGGTAGAGGACCATATGTAGCCAGCATCAGTGACCAAATAACTTATAAGCAGAAGCTTCATGCATATTCAATGAGCTCAATACCAAACAAGGAGAACTGCTGAGTAGCTTCATTGTTGGGAGCTGGGGCTTGCTTTAAATCTTCTAAGCATCATCATCAGTCTATCAGACGGAGGGTTCCCGCAGCAACAATTGACTCTAGATCTTATTTGAATATAAATGAAATGCTGGAAAAATAGTTTAAACGCTTTTCCGGATACTGCACCGCTTAAGCTATCCGACTTTTCACACGAATTGATCATCAGCAAATGGATTGGAACGAATGCGAGTTGAAGAACAAAGTTTATTGGCAACGTCATCAAGTCTCATTGGCTCGAATAGAAGTTATGCAAATTTTGCAAAGGGGTATCGTCCATGAAATACCTCCTTCAAGTTTATTAGGCCCAAATGAAAACAACTTAGCAAAGAAAGGAAGGAATTCAAATGGGTGAATTGCGTGCAACGTATTTGATGAATCTTCTCTAATGAAGAGAAGCTACACGCACTGTATCACTTCGCAGAAGGTGCTCGCATATCTTTCCCGAGAAATGTGCAAGCAGGCAAATATTTTGCACTTACACAGAAATTAGCAAGAAATTCTTTGGGAAAGCCCCGTCGCACAGAATGTTGACTGTGATGCCTCGAAAAGGATGCCGTTTGCTACTGCTCCACATCCGAAGCGGAAGGAAAACAGGTGAAGCATAGAAGCGTTGCTGTCGACGACGACGACTACGACGGATGTCGCCAGCTTGTCGTTTGAGAGCAAAAAATATTGCGGAGGAAGAAAATCTTCCTGCCAGTGGAAATATCTTTACGATGATGTTTTCTTAGAATTAGTCTGCGTTCGCATTCTCTGTCATCAATGCTTACCTTTCTTCAAAGCAGATTGCCTACATAAGCGTGATTAATTCTTTTATGCTGCGTTGCTCACAATTGTGCAAAAAAAATCCTTCCAACACAGCCTTTCTGGTAAAAGATTAACTGCGTTGGCGTTGTGTTAAATTATAGCGAAGATTTAAAAATGCAGTCAATAATTATCATAAGATAGGTAGATTAGAAGGGAAATGCGACGAATTAACATCCTTTATGAGGTTTCCCCTAAGACGCTCAATATTAATTATTCATTCAATTCAACTATTCATTATTACTTGAAGCTGGCATATTTTTCAAAAAAGATATAAATACAGTACATACTGAACTCCAGTCTTCAGAATGGGCTATTTGTCATTAACATTTTCCTATAGCCTTTTTATATTTGTTCCATCATTTGAATTAATTTCTTCTTGGTGGTATGGACTTCTTAAGTACTGTGTAAATAGATAGGACAAGTAGTGGTCAAGGAATGCTTCCGCTGCTTAAATTCCTTGCACAGTACGGAGATGACAAGAAAAATGAATAATTCTGCAATAGCAGGCGCGTGGCAGTCGAAAAAACACAGACTGACATCTTCTCTTGCGGAATAATGCACTGATTCCGCAAGTAAATTGACGTTTGTTTTCCGGTTTTCTTTTTCCAAACTGCTTTTGATTTTTTTTTAAATCGCTATTTATTGTAGGTATACTGTCTTTCCGGGTGTGCAGCCATAAATAAAACAATGCTGGAAAAGGTGCTGCGAGTGGCCATGCTATTGGAAGGCCGTTATTGTTTGCCAGTAGCCGTTGGGCGCAGAAGTATCCAACAGTCCCTGAGCGTTCGAATATCCCAAAATGATTATGATAACGGAACGAGAGCAGCTGCCGTACTAGCATTTGATCTGTGCTTTTTATCATCAACAGTGCTTGCGAAGTGTATGTATCTCTGCATATCATTCCATCGCTATAAAAGCTATTCCCACTTGTCATAAGACGAGTTAATACAATCCCATTGAATTCCACCACTTAATTGTATCTTGACAGATACGTATTTCGACCTCAACAGTAAGGCCGTCTTCAGTGTCTCGTACTTGTCGAGGTCAAGTACGAGACACTGTCAAGATACAATTACTGGAATTCAATGGGATTGTATTAACTCGTCTTATGAAAAGTGAAAACATTCCACTAAAAAGCTCAAAATAATTTTCTTATCAAATTAGCTATTCCCAGCTAGTGCGTTTTTTTCACAGCTCTGGTTGATGGTACACACCTCCTGCAGCGCTACGATATGGAACCTACCTGCAAGATATCATCTATAGGAATTGCTTCATAAAACCTTTCAGTAACTCCTTCAGATTATCGAACAAAAATTTCATCGTGCATTTCTCCTGAAAGAGCAATTTGCTGGAATAGTTTTTGGAGAAAACCCTTAGAAATTTCTGGAGAATTTCAAAAGTAATTTAAGTAATTCAAGTGGAAATTCCTGAAGGTGTTGGGAGCATTTCTGGACGAATTTTTAGAGAAGTTCTTGGAAGAAGAAATGAGAGAATTTCTGCAAAAAATACAGGGATAATTTTTTTTAAATGCTCCGGAAAAGAAGTTTTGGAGGAAATACCTTGAGAAATTTTCACAGGACTTCTGGCAGGATATTCTGAGAGAATTTTTGAACTTCCAGTGGGAATTCTTGAAAAAAAAAATCCGGACGGATTTAATGAGAATTATTCGAAAGAGTTTCATAGAAATTTGGAAAGAGTGCTTGAAAAAATGTTTGGAGGCAAAACCGGATGAATTTCCAGAGGAATTTCTTTACGAATTTTCAAAGAATTGACCTGTGCGCCGATTGAAATTTTATCGGCGGCGGGGTGATAGATTATTTCCAGCCGTCACGCCGTTAATGATCGGCAGTGGCGTGAACTGATTTGGTGAACATGGTTCAGAAATTATCCTGAATTTCTTCGAAAGCTCCTTAAAAAATCCTTCAAAAATTTCTTTGGAAGCTCTTCCAGGAATTCTTCAGGAACAGCTTCCTCTGGAACTTTCTTCAGAAATCCTTCTGGAATTTTCTCCGGAAATTTCTCTGGAATTTCCTCCAGAAATATCTATGGAACTTCTTCCAAGAATTCGTCTGGAACCTTCTCCAGAAATTCTTCTGGAACTTCCTCCAGAAATTCCTCTGGAACTTCCTCCAGGAATTCCTCTGGAACTTCCTCCAGAAATTCCTCTGGAACTTCCTCCAGGAATCCCTACGAAAATTCCACCAGGAATTTCTCTGGAATTCCCTCCTGAAATTCCTCTAAAGTTCCTCCAGAAATTTTACTGGAAGATCCTTCATGAATTCCTCTAGAAGCTCCTACAAAACTTTTTCTGGAAATTCTTCCAGGAATTCCACTGTAAGTTTCTTCAGAAATTCTTCTGGAAGTTCCTTCAGGAATTTCTCTGGAAGCTCTTCCAGGAAATCCTCTGAAAATTCCCCCAGGAATTCCTCTGGAAATTCCTCCAGGAATTTCTCTGGAAGTTCGTTCAAGAATTCATCTGGAAGTTTTTTTTTCGTTCGGGTAAATCGTTGAAATACTATAACTTATTGCCCTAGCTTGAAAAATGGATTAAGCTTGGGCTCGGTTTGGTAGATCTTACACCGAAAACACTACGTAAAAGTAATCTGCCAGCTTTATGGGGAACTTCCGGAGGAATTCCTGGAGGAACTTCCGGAGGAATTCCTGGAGGAACTTCCGGAGCAATTCCTGGAGGAACTTCCGGAGGAATTCTTGGAGGAACTTCCGAAGGAATTCCTGGAGGAACTTCCAGAGGAATTCCTGAAGGAATTTCTAGTGGAACTTCGGGAGAAATTTCTGGAGGAACTTCCAAAGGAATTCTTGGAACAACTTCCGGGGGAATTCCTGAAGGAACATCCAGAAGAATTCATGTAGGAACTTCCACAAGAATTCCTGGAGGAATTTCCAAAAGTATTCCTGAAGGAACTTCCAGAGGAATTCCTGAAGGAACTTCCAGATGAATTCTTGAAGGAACTTCCAGAGAAATTCTTGGGGAAATTTCCAGAGGAATTCCTGGAGGAGCTTCCAGAGAAATTCCTGAAGGAACTTCCAGAAGAATTCCTGAAAAAAACTTCCAGAGGAATTCCTAGAAGTGTTTCCAGAAAAAGTTTTGTAGGAACTTCTAGAGGAATTCCTGAAGGATCTTCCAGTGGAAGTCCTGGAGAAACTTTAGAGGAATTCCAGGAGGGACTTCCAGAGGAATTCCTGAAGGAATTTCCGGAGGGATTCCTGGACGAACTTCCAGAGGAATTCCTGAAGAAACTTCCAGAGGAATTCCTGGAGGAGCTTCCAGAGGAATTCCTAGAGGAAAGTTCATCCAGGAATTCCTCCGAAAGTTCGTCCCGGAATTCCTCAGAAAATTCATCCAGGAATTCTTCCGGAATTTGTTCCACAGATTCTTTCGTAAGTTCCACCCGGGAGACCTCCATAAGTTCTCCCTGGAATTACTTCGGAATTTCCTCCAGGAATTCCTCCGGAAGATACTTCTTATCTACTTAAGAGCAACTTACGGAGGAATTCCTGGAGGAACTACCAGAGGAATTCCTGGAGGTTTTCCCGGAGGAATTCCTCAAGGAATTTCTCGAGGAAACCTGGACGATTTATCTGAGGAATTCCCGGAGAAGTTATTGGAGGAATTCCTGGAGTATTTCTTGTATGAATTCTTGGAGGAATTGCCGGAGGAATTTCTGGAGGAATCCACGGAGGAATTCCGAGAGGTATTTGCGGAGGAACTAATGGAGGAATTCCCGGAGGGACCCCTAAACAAATTCTCTTAAGAACTCCTGGAGAAATTATTGGAGGAATTCCTGGAGAAGTTCTTGGAGGAATTCCCGGGGGAATTTCTGGAGGAGTTCCCGGGATATTCTGGAGTAATTCGCGGAGAAATTCCTGGATGAATTCCTGGAGCAAATCCAGGAGGAATTCCTGGAGGAATGCCTAGAGGGATTCTCCCTCAGAAAATCCCGGAAGTATTCCCGGAGGAATTCTTTAACTTTAAGAATTTCTCCAGGAATTCCTCCAGAAATTTCTCCAAGAATTCCTCCGGGAATTCCTCCAGGAATTTATCCGGAATTTTCTCCAGGCATTCCTCCGGAAATTCCTCCAATAACTCCTCCAAGAATTTCTCCAGGAATTGCTGCGGGAATTTCTCCAGGAATTCCTCCAAGAATTCTCCAAAAACTCCTCAAGAGTTTCAATAATTCAAGACCAATAACGATGTCAGCCACGTCCTCACTGTCAACTAAAAAATAGAGGAAGAAAATTAGTTCGACACGGGCAAGGGATACTTTGTTAGATCTATAGAAAGTCGTTAGATCTATAGAAAGGTAATCTATAGAAAGTCGCCTTAGTAAGCAATATTTTGTACGAAGCTTAGTCACAGTAAATTATTCAACCGAGCAAAGCAGAACCAACATTTCGATAATCCAAAATAAAACACGAGCTATCGCGCACTAAGTTTTGCTTTATAATTAATTTTTCTCAAAGCACAAAGCAGAACCAAACACTTCTATATCCGCGCGATCGTTCTTCATCCCATACTAAACGAGAGTTGACACCTACTCACTTAGGGAAGATCCATAAAGTACGTCACGCAAAAATTGGCGATTTTCAACCCCCCCTCCCCCCTTCGTCACACTTTTTGTATGAAACCTCTAAAAATTTTGTATGAGTCGTCACGCAGCTCGAAACCCCCCTCCCCCTAGGAGCGTGACGTACTTTGTGGATGGCCCCTAGGGTGTCCCAAAAAAAATCGATGTTCGAAAAGTCATGGTGCTCAACCCTGAAATGAAAGATATACCTGTCTGGATAATTTTTGTAGAACAAACCGAATTTCTAAAAAATCGTTTAGAGGTCGCGCCAGATCGATTTTTGAAAAATGAGCTTTTTTAGGTAAAAAATCAAATATTGGGTCCTTTCACAATTTTTTTCAGGGTCACCCATTCGTTTTATATTTTTTTATTTTTCTGTGGATCTTTGCCCATATCCTCCATGAATTAGTTTTTGGTATTGTGCGTTTTTACAGTCTGCAGAACTTTTTAAATATCGAAAAATACACATTTTTTTGACGAATTTTCGCAATTACTTCATCCTAACACAAAAAATATTTTTTTCTCGTTTGGAAAAACTTAGATACTACAAAGAGTTATTTATAACGAGTATTTTCATAAAAAAATATCCAAAAAATGTTGTTCTGGGGCTGAGATATTGCAGTTTTAGTAAATAGTCGAAAAGTGTACAAATTCGATACTTTTTCTTTACATGTTATAATTTCATCAAGATTGCACCAATATATTAATTTAAATTAAAGAAATTCAAAAGCAAATAAATGGGAATATAGCTTTTCTTTCCGATGGAGTTGGTTACCTGAATTACAGGATTTGGTCGGAGTATATGGATGGAGCCAGTTATAAAATGATATCACACCCAACAGTTAATATGTAGCAATATACAAGTAATCAGGTTTACTATGATCTTTTTATTAGTTTTGATTCAATCATAGGATGCTTTTCACGGCATACAAAAAACAAGGCAGGCTCAGCACGTATGTAAACATTCAGTTTTAACGTAAACATGTGTCGTCACTACTATCTTCGCACAAGCTGAATTGAGACGATGCTCTACGGTCTCAGCATGCTTACTTTTGTACTCTAACATGTGGCTTTAAAATATGCGTCACTCTGTATGTGTCATTTTTACGTTTTTACTTTACGTTTATTCCGTTTTTTTTTTCAATATCTTAAGTGAACAGCTCTCGAACTGATACGACGAAACAAATTGTTTGACTGTCATATGACATATCAAAAGCATCACGGTATACCGACAACAAGGTAGGCTCGTAAGGAAAGTGACACTTCAAGATTGACGCAAATTTTAACGCCACATGTTTGAGTACAAAAATAAGCATGCTGAGACCGTTGAGCATCGTCTCAGTTCAGCTTGTGCGAAGATAGTAGTGACGACACATGTTTACGTTAAAACTGAATGTTTACATACGTGCTGAGCCTGCCTTGTTTTTTGTATGCCGTGAAAAGCATCCTATGATTGAATCAAAACTAATAAAAAGATCATAGTAAACCTGATTACTTGTATATTGCTACATATTAACTGTTGGGTGTGATATCATTTTATAACTGGCTCCATCCATATACTCCGACCAAATCCTGTAATTCAGGTAACCAACTCCATCGGAAAGAAAAGCTATGTTACCTAGAAAATATTCCCATTTATTTGCTTTTGAATTTCTTTAATTTAAATTAATATATTGGTGCAATCTTGATGAAATTATAACATGTAAAGAAAAAGTATCGAATTTGTACACTTTTCGACTATTTACTAAAACTGCAATATCTCAGCCCCAGAACAACATTTCTTGGATATTTTTTTATGAAAATACTCGTTATAAATAACTCTTTGTAGTATCTAAGTTTTTCCAAACGAGAAAAAATATTTTTGTGTTAGGATGAAGTAATTATGAAAATTCGTCAAAAACGTGTATTTTTCGATATTTAAAAGTTCTGCAGACTGTAAAAACGTATAATACCAAAAACTAATTCATGGGCAAAGATTCACAAAAAAAATAAGAAAAAAATAAAACGGATGGGTGAGTCCCAAAAAAATTGTGAAAGGACCCAATATCTGATTTTTTTACTTAAAAAATGCTCATTTTTCAAAAATCGATCTGGCGCGACCTCTAAACGATTTTTTAGAAATTCGGTTTGTTCTACAAAAATTATCCAGACAGGTATATCTTTCATTTCAGGGTTGAGCACCATGACTTTTCGAACATCGATTTTTTTGGGACACCCTAATGGCCCCTTACTGAAGGCTTCACTTTCTCATTAATTTACTCACCCGCACAAAGCAGAACCAAACTCTTCTCTAATCGCGCGATCGTTTTGCATCAAATACTAAACACAAGCTAACGCGTACTCCATCTTGAAAATGATCGCATTATTGTAAACATAGTGAAATAGTAGTTTTTAATGTCTGTTATAATCATTCGCTTTCCTTACTTTTTGTATTGTTTGAAGAGGAATTGGATGTTATTGATGAACCACGAAGCTTACGAGATGAAGACTATGAGCTCGATAATCATTATCTGAGAAAAATCATTCTTTATATTGAAAATAGCCACAAACTGGCATGAAAATTAGCCAAAGCAAATATTAAGAATAGTTAATTTATTATTTTGACATGGAGGGACCCATATGCGGTCATATTCCATATGACATATTTTTTTCGACTTTTTATCAAATAATATTATGAGAAATATGGATTCTGACTTGAAAACGACAGGTATTCATCAACAGGTGCCTTCGGTCAGAGCCGTAACGTGGACTCTTATTTTCTTGTAAAGATAAAAAATTCATTTAATGAGAAAGGCAGAATATCTTTTGAAGCATATCTAAACACATTAGATGATAATTAACAATTAAAGTTTTTACGATATTCTTGAGATTCAGAAAACTAACGATAATGTGAAAGAAAAAAAAATGGAAACTCTTTGGTTGATTGTTCGAATAGTCATCGGACCTAGTAGAATCAAGAAAAAATCAACTCTGGAGTAAGTTTGTAAATGATCGATATCGTCATCAGATCCATTTGAGCCAGGGAAGTTAGTTGGTCGATATGGTTCGAAAGCACTGGTGGACCTGGGCTGATCGATGGTCGTCTTCGGATCTGGGCAAGTCCACTGAATCAAATACAGGCATACCTCGATAGTACGTACCCTCGATAGTGCGTACCCTCGATAGTACGTACCCTCGATTGTACGTACATTTTACCTCGATAGTACGTACAAAAAAAAATTTTTTTTTTCGTTCATTTTTTTTGTGCGATTTTAGTAAAAATTTGAATATGCTTTGATCATGGCACATGCGGGGTCCTTCATATGTTACGTAATAATTTCACAACTGATTTATGACCACCATCGTGAGGATAACGAATTTAGTAGCGAAACTTTGAAAAAAGTAGCGTATCATAAGTGTTTGCTAGTCTTACGTAACACATATTATACTATCATTTTGAACAATTGAAGGAACATCTGAAACAGCTGAGCGATGCGGAGCGCGTCCAAGCCCTCATAAAGCATAATATCAGCAATAGGAATTCTTTTGTCTAGGACGCGTCCGCACATGCACTCGCGTGAGTATGTCATCGGCATAAGGGTGCTATCAGCAATTATTTAAATTTTTTGGGTATGATTTTCTTAGAAAGCAGATTAGCTTCAATTGAACAATTATTATGTTTATGAATTATTTTATCTATCAAGGAAATTAGTTCCAGTTCTAGAACCCTTTCCCAAACATTAGTTCATCTGATAGACCAGAAACTATTTCCCCGAGGAGTAAATTAATTCCTTCATGGGAATGGTAATTCATAAAATTGAATTTTCGGCTATTTTACGGTTTAATTAAATTTACATTAAGTTTAGTTCCCCAATTTTTTTTCTTGAGAAACAATACCTTGGTAGTTTGGTCGAAAATTCTATACACGATTTAACTCAATATTCTATCTAGACCTGCGCGCCGATTGAAATTTTAACGACGGTGAGGCGTGATAGATCATTTTCACCCAGTGACAGTGGCGTGGTGGTGATTAGCGGCGGCGTGAGTCAGCGTGAATCAATTTCGTGTATTACAAGTTTTCCGGAATTTACCTGCATGTTCCTCCAGGAATTCCTCCGAAAGTTTCTCAGGAAATTCCTACGGGAGTTTTTCCAGATATTTCTCTGAAAGTTCCTCCAGGAATTCCTCTGGAATTTTCTTCAGAAATTCCTCCGAAAGTTTCTCTAGGAATTTCTCCATGAATTTTTACGAAATTTCTCCGAACATCCATCTTAAGTTATAGCCAAATATTTCTCCGTTAATCCTTCCAAATATACCCTCTAAATTCCATTATTTTCTCGGTAATTTCTTCAGCAATTCACTTAGGAATTCTCTTAGAAATTTCCACATCCCCTTTCTCAAAACTTCCACCAGAAAACCATTCAGAAATTCCCATCTAAACTCCTCCGCGCATTCTCTCAGGAGTTACTCCAGAAATTCCATCAAGATCTCTCCATTAATTACTTCGAGGTTTTTCCCGAAATTCTCATTGAATTTCTTCAGAAACTCACGTGGAAGCCCTTGATACTCACGCCCCGGGAATTCTTCCGGAAATTCCTGCAAGAACTCTCCAGGAAAATTGTTCCCGTTTTTTTTTCTTCCGGAATTCTCTTGGAAATTCCATGCAAAATTCGTCAGCAAATTCATCTGGCTACAAAAATTAAATTTCGTCAAAGCCAGTGCTGGAAATACTCGCTTCACGAGTAAGAAAAGAGTGTAATTTACCAGAAATGGCATACTCGTGCGAACCTACTGCCTGCATTTTTTCTAGCGCTTGATTTGTTCACGTGTACGGACAGAGCAAAGACAAAGAGCAGGGCAGTATTTTTTTCACGAGTAAAAATTACGATCGCGAGTATTCGAGGTTACTTCGAATAAAATGGATAAATTTTACTTAACATAAACACAAAAACAGTGAACAAAATGTGTTTTTGCTCGAACATCCGTGAGAATCATGTTCCGAGGATAGTTTATGACATTTTGCAAAATAACCCGAATGACTCGCGAAGCTCCACGAACATTTTTCGGGGTTCGCTTTTCTGTTTTCTCTGCGAGTAGTAGGTAGGCAAGAAAAGGCAAAACAAGTGTTCGCGAGTATTTTGCATGGCCTACTTCTTGTTTTATGAACAAGGTTCACAGATTTCCACCACTGGTAAAAACTCTTTCGGAATTACCTTCAAAATTTCCCCTAGAAATTTTTCTGGAAATTATTCTCCCGGAAGATCCTGCAACCATTCTCAAAATTTCTACGGTACTTTGCTTAAAATTTCTATAAAAATCATCCAAAATGCCCTTCAGTATTTTCCAAGATTTTTTTCCAGGAATTCGCAGCAATATCTTAAAACAATAACCCCGAAAATTCTTCAAGAAACTCTCTCACTTTTTATTCCAGAAATTCCTCCATGTATTCCCTAAATAACCGCCAATAATTTCTCCGGAAATTACTTGAAGAACTTCTTCAGAAATCTCTTTTAAAGTTCCCCCAAAAAGTTCTTCGAGAATTATCCGGGAATTCGTTTCGGAGTTCCCACAGAATTTTCTCAAATTATTCTGCAGAAAATACTTTCAAGTTCTTTGAAACGTCTCGAATATCACGTAATTTCATAAAAATAATAGCCTCACATTTACAAGGACGATATTTTTGCGCAATGCTACATGTAGGCACCATTTCAAGAAAAATCTGAGTCATGCTGGTCCGTTATGTACTATATCAAATATAAATTTGCTTAGAATACAGAGCCTTCTATCGAAATTTTGGCTTCCGAGCGGTCTTATTAACATTACACCACTCCAAATAAATAGAAAGGCAAAAATTTTTTTTTTGTTCGGTGTTTTTTGCTTCGATAGTACGTACGTTTCGATAGTACGTACACCAAAATTACGGAGGTGTATGTACTATCGAGGTATGCCTATAATGCTATTAACATAGTTTTTTCCGACTGCATCGGAGTATCCTCTTGAGAAAATGGATTGCCAAAGCTAAAACATAAAAAACCAACCACTTAATTTGAGTTCAATATGTTATCACATGTTTACAGCAATATTACGGATCCAGGAGCCTCAGGTAACGGCCCATAGCAACCAAAAATGGAACTTATCCGGGCCATCCAATATGAGCCATGAATAACATGTCAAACTCCATGTCTGTTTGATGATTTTTTGAATTTAATGCATCCAGATTTTTTAACTTATTGGTTTTCAAAATTGTTGCATTTCTCATGGAGTAAATCTTGATGTTGACGCCTCTCTAGAGTTGACCCACTTGGCGGAGGCTAACCCAGCCAACCGCACGCCAAGGCGCTGCTTGCAGTGAATAATTCAAGCCTGGTGTTCTCACAAGTATATCAAGTGCCAGGCAACTAATATTTCGAAACGGAAGTGAGGCTGGGTCGGGCGGTTTCGTGGTTGACATATTAAAACTGTAAAATGTTTGAAATACATAATTAATAATTTTATTACATCCAATAATAGCTTACCATCTGGATAACTTTTGCAAATCTACTAGCAAACGAACACAGAAAATGTTTTGTTTTTTTTCGCCTACTTTCTTCAATTACTTTCGTTGGCTGTCAAAATTCCTTTGGTAATTATACAAAATTTTCCTTGACCGATTTCCTTGAGATCTCCATAAACCAGTGCATGATGACGTAGGTTGACAGTTCACAGAGCTTTTTCACCGGGACTTAGCCTCCGGCGAAGCATCCGATAAAATGGTTTCGTCATTTTATTCAGATGTAGATGTCCTTTGCGATTGATTTTATGCTGAATGCAAAGAATATCACTGAAATATTCGGATCACAGCAATTTTAAACTAAAAATATGAATTTCAATTTTCCCCTCATCGATTTTTCTTCTAACACCTTGTAAACAAGCTCTGTGAACTGTCAAATTAAGTGAGGTTAAGTTAGAGTTTGCATTGGTCTATACTAGGCTTAACATTGCAACTCACAAACATGAGAATTCTGACAGGTTTTATTGTCTGATTTTTGAACGTTCGAATTTTCTCGAGAAAACTGTTTGAATTTTTTTGGGAAACTTATTTAATGTTTTTGGGAAACTTATTCAATTTCACTTGAAAAATTCTTTAAAATTTTCTTTGGAACTGATTGTTCGAACCTGTGCTGACTTTCGTACTTTCATTTTTTCAACTATCATGAAGTAAGGAAATAAATCAGCAATTACAACAACAACTCCGTAAAGAGTTCATTTATGAATTCTGCCACAATTGAAAATAAGTTTTTTTATACATTGTTCATTGTGTGAGAGCTCCATGACCACTATTGTTGAGCTCCAAATAAAAAGTAATAATATTACTCTGCCCAACCTGCCCAACCATAGAAACCAAAAACCGAATCAAATAAACACAACAAATGTGTGAACTAACTGTCTAACAAACCACGCCTATGCAATCGCACCTCACTGCTAATTTAATTTCAAATCCCACACCAAACTTCATAATCCCCTGGCTCCAAACGTTCTCTCGCCTCTTCAACTTTCCACTCACCTGAGCTACTGTTGCTGTTGCGCGAGGACCTGTCGTCATGCAGAACCATGCTGTTCTTCAGCATCCCGTCCATCACGGTTGGGATTTCCATTACGCCGCTTTTCACACCCGTTCTACCGAACGAACTACGATGATGACGACTGGCTGGAGGGGGTTCTCGCACTGGTTTATTCGCCGTTAATATTTCACAGTTGCCGCTAACTGGATCGCGCAATTCGATATGTTTTAATCCGGTATTGATTCGCTAAACCCTGTCCCTTTTTCACATTCGAAGAATAACCATTAAAATCAGTGCTGTTATTGGAAACTATTGCCTGGTTTAGGCTCACTTGATAATAGAACAAACGAAACGCAAAATTCGCTTCGAGTCACGCACAACTTTTGATGTTGAAAACCTGCGAATCCCAGCAGGCTAAGGATACACAAACACTGGAAGCTCTGCTGCTAATGGTTACCGGTACATGTGAGCACGACCGGGCGGCCCCACTTTACCACTGTGTCGATTTAATTAGTTTACTTTGATGTTTTATGGAGCACCTGGTACGGGAAAAAGTCTAATGGCCTAATGAGCATATAATTTGAAGTAGATCTGGAAGTAGAAAAAGAGATGTAATAAATTAGGAGGATGAAGGTTTTTTTTTTTTTTGTGACTTTATTAAGGAGACTTTAAAGGATGAAGGTTAACAGACGCTAAAAAAACATTTATTTCTGTAGATGAAATTTAAATCAGTTATAATAATTATTGTTTGACGTGGCTTATTGACAGTATTTAACATCATTTTGTGCAAAATTCTGATCATCGTTAGAGGATTTATACGTCACGGTCGTTTCAAATTAATTTTTATTGACATATCGGTCTGAGTGCTACTCAACGTAGAAGGAAGTGGCTTGTGTACGAAAAACGATGAAAGAACAGCATTGAAAAGTTATCACTAGGTTGTGACCAGTACGAAATCAATTTGTTGACATATGCGAAGACCATATGAAGAATAATAACTTTCGGACTTTCAATACACACGATACTCCCATGATGGCATTCTGACCGATTTGTCAATAAAGTTTACAATTAATTGCATATTATTCGGCAACTCGGCCGTACGAAGACCGTTTTTAAGTTAAATATCTTGGCTGTGCATATGCACAGCACATGTTTCGAAATAAACAATTGACACGTGGATTATTTTTCGCAAATTTCATATCAATTTGTCCATTTTGAAACATGTGCTGTGCATATGCACAGCCAAGATATTTACAATAAAGTTTAGTTAGCGACATCTTTGGCTGAGCTGATTCAGTCACTGCAGCGAAAAGTATCATGAATAGTGCATATAAAATATCATAAAACATTTCTTGTGGAACCAGGATACTGTGACTAGAGACAAAAACGGACTTGCAGCTTCGAATCCTATAATCATTTCAAAATCCTGCTTATTATAAGGGAATAGGTGGTAAAATGAACACGTTACAAGCATTTGTTTTTATTTTTCTCCTTAATGAAGTTGCACAGCGAGCAAGGCGGATTGATCAGATGGAAAACGATGACGTGAAGCCATGAAATGTGAGAAATCTTTTATTTACGGCACAGGCCGCACAAACCTTAGTAATAATTAGATAATTCGATAGGAAATAATTTTTTACCAGTTTAATTTCATATCAAAATAATAACAACATTAGTTATGTACATTTTTTGTACGTAAATTTTGGGGGGAAAATCGAAGGTAACCACCTTCATTATAACTTGAACTCGTTCAATATGAAGAGCCAGGGATGCCAGACATACAGACATTTTATTAATTACAGATATTATACAGACAATTGCAAAATGTTATAGACTTTTACAGACATTCCTTCAGCGGTACATTTGTTTCAGTGCATGTAATGAACCGAAATGATGAGTGAATCAAATGTTTTGCAGTGGGTGACTTCATTCGGTTTGTTTCCCTTTTGCTAAGTATATCAATTCTCGGTCTCACTCTTACTGACTCTTGCGTTTTTCAATCGTCCAGAATCTTTGGAAAGTCTACCTCTGCAAAAATCGTGTACAGTTTTGCAGGTCTCAAACTACGCCATGAGCCAAGCTAGTGCTAATTTGTGGGAATCTTTTGCCAAGGCAAAGTACAAGTTCCAATAATTCGATATGAAAAAAAAACAAAATACGGTTCAATCGTATTTCTGTTCTAAAGGTAATGTTTAGTATAGTTGTTTTAATTTTTTCTTAATTTTATACACATCACAGAAAGCAGGAATCCGCTGGCGGAAAAAGTTGTTGCTCCAAGAACGAAGGGAAAGATTCATCGGAACATGGAACTGTGGGTTGTTCTGAATATTCCGAATATTCCTGAATATATAATAATATTCCGCACCAAACCGGTAGCAACAGCATCCATATTGTATATAAAAAGTAATTTACACGTGCTTTGGAGGTTAGAATTAAGTAGCTTCATTCTCGAAAATTGTATACATGTACATGTAGACATGTAGGAATACATGTCTCAGAAGTTTAATGTTCGATTCTTATTATTTTAGAACTGTTCCCCGGAAAGCAATCCTCCCGAAGTGGAGAACGTTCAATGGAAGGGCCTCTGCGAAAAGCCGGTGGTCCATCAGAAGTGCACGGCGATAATCTTGAACCAGAATTCAGAACCACGAGAAATCCGCGAAAAACGTAAAACGTCTTTCAAGCAAAGTCGACATTCCGTCGGATATGCATCCAGGTGCAGATTCTGGTGTACGCACTTTGTTATCAACCGGTAGCAGTAGCGAAAGTGGTAGTACCCCCAGAAGTTTGTTTAAACTTCCTATGGGAAACTCTTGTAAAAGTGCTCGAAAATAATCAGTCGTCTCGATTTAACTTGAAATTTCAATACTATTCTTTTTAACTGACATGCTGAAGTCATCAGGGAATAATAGCCGTCCGTGCGAATCTGGGGCTATTGATGACAAAAACGAGAGCGATTCATCTAACAAAGATCATTCAGGTATGTACATTGCAGATATGTCGGAAACAATATGCACGTTTTTTGCCTTTTTCGTACAAATAATAATGATACCGTAAGTATTGATCATTTTTTTAATCATAGCTTTTTTCATATTTTAAAAACGAGTACTGCTACATGTAGCACATGTAAGGTTGTTGTTCTTGATCATTTGATAATTTTAAGCTTATTTAAAAAAAGTTTTTTGTCGATTTTTTTTTATTTTTCAATCTGAGGTAACTTGGATTAATCATTTATCTATAGAGAAAGCGTATGCATACGCATTAAGGTAGGCAATTATAGTTGGAATCTCTTACGCTGAAGCAATGTGCATCGATTGTTGGATGAAAGACATCATCACCGCTAGTGGAATTATCTGGTTTTTCAACAATAGGGTATAAGGCTCAAACCTTGGCCTATTATGCTGTGGTTGAGCACATTTATCAATTTAAATATTCATATATTGAAGATCTAACCGTGATTATGCCACCAAATGGCTTTCTTACCCTTGATTATTACGCTAAGTATTAAAAAACAACAATAATGGTTAAAAATCTATTATTTAATCTATCAAAAGTTTCGTCGTGGTATTGGATGCTTTTTCGGTCCACGAAATATTGGTGCATTATTCACTGTGAATTATTTGTATAAGCCGTAAGGTAGGCAATTATAATGTGCTGCTTCAAGTGAAAATCGTCAACCAAATTTTGGCAACGAATGTTCTAATATTGTTCAAAAAAGTTTTGGGTAATTGTTTCACTATACTAAAGAAAATAGTGAATTTAACATGAATGCTAAAATAGTGGGATTGTTATCCGTTCATCTAATGTGCGAAAATAGGTAAGTCCATTCCAAAAACTACTTTATTGGGCAAAAGAAAAATCTCTTGCACTGCCTGCCTACTTAAGTTGTTGCAAACAAACCGAGTCAAAGCATTTTTTCACGCAGGTTTATTGCGTTTATCAGTTGAAGAAGTGCATGAATCTTGCGTAATATAAATAAAGTCGGCTTGATACACTTTTTCAAAGAAGCCTTGATACATATCTCTCTACAAAACGATGTATTATTGTTGAATTATTGATTAATTTGCATGATGAGCCAATGTTGCATCCAGGCCCTAATATTACATCCCGTTACCCATACCAAAATTTCGAAACAAAAAATATGTATTAACCAAGAAAATTAGATTGCTTATCACATAACTATAGGTACGAGCATAATATTTTTGATATTATACTTGTTTTGAGTGCTTTTTTGGCAGCTTGCAGTGAGTTCAAAAAGTGATGTTGATTTCTCGCTTAACTTTTCAATGAATTAATTTGAATAGCGCAATCAACACAACAACATGAAAGCTTTTGATTGCAGTACTCAAATTAATTCATGAAAAAAAAATTACTTAGGTCCTTTTGAAAAGTGAGGCGAGATTTTATTGTTCAAATTTTGACGAAAAAAAATGCAAATTCATCCGAAAGTTTTGTCATCCTGCAGCAAATTTAGTCAAGATTAGGATACCTAACTCACAATAAGTAATTGTGATAACAGGAAATAATATTTTATTCATTTCTATAAAATGGTGAAACTGATCTATGTTACCCTGGTGATCAATGTTCCCCCGGATTACGGTATGTTGGAAACAATATGGGGCCGTTTTTCATCGATCCATCTTGCTCGCTGTGTACCTCGCCTTCTTGTTCCCGTTGGATCGTTATCGAGAACCATTTCCACCGGATTACTGTCCGATATTCTGACTATGTGCCCAGCCCACCACAGTCTTCAGATTTTCGCGGTGTGAACGATGGATGGTTCTCCCAACAGCTAATGCAACTCGTGGTTCATTCGCCTCCTCCACGTACCGTCCGCCATCTGCACCCCACCATAGATAGAGATGTGTGCCGCTCCGAAAATCGGCGGCGTTTGTCAAAATTTTGGTCGGCGGCGGCGACGGCGTGAATCGGCGTGTAGATTTTTCACGTTTGTTTCTTGAAAAATTTTTTCTGCATTTTTTAAAAAAAGACTTCAACGGAAGAATCTTTTGAAATTAGAAAGAAAAATCTGATGAACTTCTCTCGAAAATTCTCTGAGCTTCTCCAAGATATTAATTTGAAATTTATTTTCGGATTTTCAATGGCAACTACTATGCAGTTTTGGGCATTCTTTGGAATTTCTAAGGAAAATTGTTTCAAGTTTCAAGAAAATTCTTCAAATTTTCAGCGGGAGATTGCTCAAAATGTAGACATCAACATAAAAATTGAATTTCAAAGGCAAATTGTACGAATTTTTTTAAGGAAATTCATTGGAATTTGCATGGATTTTTAAAATTTACTACGAAAAATTCTTCGGAGTTTCCAGGTGAATATTACGAAATTTTAACCAAAATTATTCAGAACTTTACGTGATTTTTTTCAAGGAATTTATTTGGATTTCTACAGGGAATTCTTTGTCCATAAGAAATTCTTCGGAAATTTAATGGAAAATTATTGAAAAAGAAGAAGGGTAATTTGTCTGAAAATCATTTGATGAAAGCCATTTGGCCGAATAATACGTTAAGTTGAAAATCATCAAGCCGAATTGTATATGACCGAAACGAACGTTTGGGCAAAACGGTTATACAACGAATTGGTAATTTGGCCAAAAAAGCACTTTTCTCTAACACGTCGTTTGGCCGAATAGGTTATAAGGTCGAAAATGTCGTTCAGCCGAAATGGTTGTTTGACAGAAAGGGCCATTTAGTCGAAAATGTCATTTGGTCCAACGCCCAAATGTTGATTACTGAACGGGTAATATGGTGAAAATTATCCACCCGTTTGGCCAAATAACATTTTCATTTGGCCGACAAACGGCCATTTCGGCCAAACAACTTTTTGACCAAACGACTTTTGCGGCCAAATTGCCAGTCGGCCGAACAACATTTTCGGCGTATGTCCATTTAAGCTAAATAAAATTGTCGACCAGATGGGTCTTGATCTAATGGTTTGTTCGGCCGAATGACGGTCTTGTGTCTATCGGTCAAATGGCCCTACCTGTCGTTTGACCGAATGTGAACAATAACAGGTTAGGCCAAAAGTCATCTAGCCAAATTTCATTAGGCTGAATTAAACGTTTGACCGACAATAACATTTGGATGAAAGCGACGAACAGCCGAGAGGCTCATTCGGCCAAATTGGTAATTTGACCGAAGAAGTTGTCTGCTTTAACAGTTTATTTGGCTCAAAATGTCATTTGGACGAAATGGTCGTTTAGACAAAAATGTCATTTGGACGAAATGGTCGTTTAGACAAAAAAGTCATTTGACCGACCAGATCATTTGGCAGAAAATGCCGTTTTGTAGAAATGGTCGTTCGGCAGAATGAGTCATTTGGCTCTAAAATGCCTTTTCTGCAAAACAAACATTTCAGCCAAACGGCATTTTCTGCCAAATAACGTATTCTGCTAAAAGGCGTTTTTGGTTCAAATGACCAAATTGTCAAATGGGAGGGGGGGCGTGTTGGTGGTTAGCCCTCCCTAGAAAAAAATAGCAAAGATTTGAAAAGTTAGTTAGCAGTGATATCAATTTTCAACGAGTAGTTTCAACGAGTGGAAGACCAATGAGTTAAGAAAATTATTTTGATCTTTTTAGTGGAATGTCTTACCTTGTCATAAGACGAGTTTGTACAATCCCATTTAATTCCACCACTTAATTGTACCTTGACAGATACGTATTTCGACCTCAACAGTAAGGTCGTCTTCAGTGTCTCGTACTTGACTCGACAAATGAGCTTTTTTCATTTTCGAGAAAGATTCCTGTGTGGCAGTGAAATTGCACTTGTTGTTAATTATGAAAAGGCAATATCTAATTGATTTGTAAGAATCAAAGTAAGCTTGATATGAACAGCAACGTATAGCCACCAAAATGTCAATCAATGCAAACGTGATACTTTGCCAGCAGTCAAAGACATGTGGTCAACCATCATGGACTAGAGTGACAGTTTTCCAACGAACTTCCCCTTGACTAGCAGCATGATAGTTTCCACTGATCCCATTAGCATCCGAGAAGAATTCTCATTGGAATCTCTAAAGAATTCTTTTCAGAATCATCGAAGTATTCCAATTGTAATCCAGAAGAATTCACACTAAATCCTTTCGTTATCGTTAAGGGATATCCTTGGAAATCTGTGGGGGATTCTTCATTTTTCTTCAAAATCTCTCGTTAATTTGCTTCGGATTTCCTCCGGAGTCGTTAGAAGATTTGTTTCGAAAACTTTGAGAGATTTGCTGCGGAATTCATTGACGATTTGTTTCAGAATACTTCGACGATTTGCTTCAGAATCCCTTGAATATTTATTTCGGAGTCTCTCGACATTTTGCATAGGAATCTCTGGATGATTAATTTCGAAATACCTCGACGATCAGAGTCCCCCAACGATTTGCTTCGGAATCCCTCGACGAATTGCTTCTACATCCCTGAAACATTGCCTACGGAATCTCTGCACATTCACGTTGGAATTTCTGGAGGATTTAGGACAGATTCTCTGGAACATTCTCGTTGGAACTCCTGGAACATTCTCGTCGGAATTCCTGGAATATTCTCGTCGGAATTCCTGGAAGACCCTATTTGGAATCTCTAAAAGATTTGCATTGGAATCCCTGAAACATTTCCGTCGGATTCACTGGAACATGCCCGTTTAAATTCCTGGAATATTCCTGGAAGTCGAAATTCCTAGAGGATGGAAGATATTCATAAAATTCTCAGACAAACATACTTCGATGCTATGGACTACAGCAGAAAGCATATGCTTGAGTGTGATTGATCCGCAATTGCTTCAGGTGGTTGGACCGTATTTATCACATTACCACTAAAATAGCTTAAGGTGACTCGGGGAGGCACTACACACCGTGTTATTTTTCCTATCTTTTGTCTCTTTCTAGCATTGCCACCTCGTAATTTTGGAGCGGCGTATTTCGGTTTTCGGCGTCCGACTTCGACGCGTGTTGTACACCGTCGAGAGTTTTGAGCGCAGGCATACTGCAACGAGGTAGTGGTCGAATTCAATATTCGCAATGCGGTAAGTGCGGACGTTCGTGATGTCAGAGAAGATCGTGGTCGTGGTCGATTTGGTTTTCCGTTTCTTGATTAGGTGATCTCCATGTGACCTTGCGGATATTTTTGCGAGGGAAGAAAGTTTATGCATCGTTGGTTGTTATCGTTCGATACGATATGCAGACTATCCGGTCCGAGGGCCGGTCAATGCATTTCCTCCCTTCCTACCTGAGCGTTCATGTCGCCGATGACGATTTCAACATCCCGCAATGGGCATCCATCGTGTGACTGCTCCAGTTCTGCATAGAATACTTCTTTCTCGTCCTCGGGTCTTCTTTCATGTGACCTGTGCACGTTGATGATGCTGTAGTTGAAGAAACGGCCCTGGATCCTCAGCTTGCATATCCTTGCTGCCACCCAATCAAGTGTTGGCGCATCTTGCCCAACACTATGAAGTCGGTTCCCAGCTCGTTGGTGGTGCCACAGCTTTGGTAGAGGTAGTCGCTCGATGCCCGCTTTTCTACACTTTCTGTCCTGCCCTTCAGAGTTCCTGCAGCGTTGAAGTTGCGGGGATGTAATTCATCGTAGATTATCCTGTCGCATCCTGCGAAACCTGGTGACTTGCAGTTCCATGTTCCAATCTTACAATCGTGATCCTTTATTCGTCGCCTAGGTTGCTGCCGATTGTATCGAGTCGTATTATCTTCTATGTCGTTTGTAATGTTTTTCCGAATCCGAATAACTGGTGTGAAATAATTGAATAGTTTGTATGATAATATATTGGACACGGATTGCATCATGTTTGGGTACGTTACAACAAAATACTCATAAGAATTTTACATTACAGGAAACACAATAAAGTTGTATTTGCAGAGCGCTCGAATCAAACTTTCATAAATGCAATTATGTTAGAGCTCCGAAATTTCAACAATTCGAAAAGGTGGAAATTTTAATGCATTTGAATTATGCACCAGATTCACAGGGCTCTTCGACACTGCCGTCAATTTCGACCGTGATGAAGGACAACTTTTAATACTACCATCATTATGTCCAACCAATGCAGATGTTTTCGTTGGGTTTACCCAACCGCCGCACCAGCAGCAGAAAAAGCACTCACGAGAGAGTGTGATGTTCCAAGGCAGTGCATATGACGACTTGCACTACCGCCGCCATCACAAAAACAGTATTATGAATTTTTGATGTAAAGCCACCCTTTTTTTTTTTACTTATATGTCCGATCAATAGTTCACCATTACATCAATAGAGCGTGCCGCTCTGGATCAACGAATGTGTCTGTTTGTAGGAAACTTTTGTAGTAAGCAGGTTTTGCAATGAGTAATGTGGTATTGTCTGCGCCCAA
The DNA here is from genome assembly GCF_024139115.2 of Armigeres subalbatus. Taxonomy (NCBI): domain Eukaryota; kingdom Metazoa; phylum Arthropoda; class Insecta; order Diptera; family Culicidae; genus Armigeres; species Armigeres subalbatus. The sequence goes on from NC_085141.1 coordinate 26,171,087, forward strand.
AGAGTCATTGGAGTTCACCTGACCATGAGCAGAACACGTTTAGTAAAGCGAAAGTAGACTTCCAACGGAAGTCGTTCCAAACACACACCTAATAGTAGTGCAGATTCATTGAACGCCAGGCAAAGGAGTATCGATGCTGTAGCCAACCAGAGGTAATGCATTGGATATATATAGATCCGAAAACTATCACAATAAGAGCATTTTCCATTTATATCAATTAAAACTTACAAGTCTCAGTTCAACACAGGATGCTTCACCCATCGGTTTCCTAACTTTCACCGGTGGAAGTCACACTTCGCTTGGAAAATATACAGAGCGTGAGTTTTCACACCGTTTTCCCGTTCTACTCAAACTCAACTTCAGCGTTGCAATTGATTGGCACAAATCCTGCCGGCTTGAAAGCTCGTTTCCTATCAGCCACGTCTCGAAATGTCTAGGGAAATATATTTTAATTAAACTTTCACACAGGCAGTAAGCCACACTGGATTGAAATTGCTCGAGGGCATGAGTGCCCGGTCCTGAAGAAACTTCACCTTCATGGTACTAAAGCTGATTACACTTTTTAGCAGCCACTGACAATCGCCGTAAATTTTCAATCAGCTTTGAATCCCAAGGATAGCAATGGTCGGCGCAAACGCAGCAAACGCGTGATATGGCTTCAACATGTTTGAAATTTAATATAGTTAAGGTTATATCCAGCACTCTAGGGAGATTGATCTCATTGTATCGATAAATTCACATTCGTTTGCATTCATTTATGCGCATTTACCATTCTTTTTGGAAAATATCAATTAATTTGGATTTTTTTCATCCTTGCGAAAAATAGTGATTTGAAAAAATCTTTGGAGCAGAACGACTGATCTGCCTGATTTTCAACATTAACAATGACAGTATCTCCATCGATTGCAACTTGTTGCAACCAAATCTGATTTTTGTAAATTAAAAATGACCAAAAAGGAGTACTTTTTGCACAGTGTGTACATGTACAGTACACGCACATATATCTTTAAACGGACCGGTAAAACCCAGTTAAATTACGGGTTCACATCAAGTTTTCTTAATTAAAAGCTTCACCTCAACAACAACTTGTTCAAACTGTTCCACCCCGTGTCACAAACTCAATGCAAGTCATTTCACATCCATGCTCCGACTTTCCATTGAATCCACGAGCAGGAGCAACGTTTGCGTTTGCTTGTTTATTCGGATGAAGGGAAACTCCAAATGGGGGCTCAGCTCACACGCTTCCAGAACCCACTTGTTGCCCGTGGGCGAAATACAATATCCGCACAGTTTCGGCACAAGTACCGGCAGCAGTCAGTGGGGGAAAAGTGAGACGAACCTAAGGGCCGATGCCCACGTAGCGTTTTTTCAACGCTGCGTGCACGTGGCGTTGAAAAAACGTAGGTGTGCATCGGTGCGGTGACGCTGCGTTACCGCTTTTTCCCGATGCACATCTGCGTCCTTTTAACGCCGTGTGCACGCAGCGTTGAAAAGACGCTACGTGGACATCGGGCCTAAGCCAACCACATTCGAAAACGTTCGTCCCGGCTCGCTGTTGTTTGTGTAGGATTTTTTTCCTGTTTCACAAATTTGGGTATTTTCGCCGAATTTCCAACTGTTGATGTTGTTGCTTATGTTTGTGTGCTACAGCTGGGGATTCCGAGTTTTCTTTCTCATACCCATTCACGGAAACTTTCATCCCTTGTGTAATTGCGAAAAGGGCTCTTCTTATCTTAGCGGTAAGCTACGTAGGCAAATGCGAGGCAAAATCGATGCTTGTCTTGATTACCGTTGATCATACTGAATCCAGGCTGGGTTCCAATTTTGTACCTTCCTTGTCACAGAGGCTTCCTCAGTAGGTATCATAGTGCCATTATTACACAAGAATTGGAATGAAAAGGGTTTCTGTGGATGAACTAAATTCACTTTAAAATAAGGGACGGAAGTGACCTAACTGGGGATGTAAAGTCAAAGAAAGAAGAAAAGTGGAATTGTAAGTGCACAGAAGCTCACATCGTTCACAACACGCCCAACATACACTCGTATGTCGGAATCTAAATCGAAATAAATGGTGTGTTCTGTTAATTCTCAACGAGGGAAGATATGTAGAGGAAGTTACTGGGAAACTTTCCGCAATCATGGTTTGGTTGATTAAAATTTCTTCTTACGATGGGTAGGAAACAATTATTTCGATACCGAATGAGGGTTCGTACATTATGTTGGGAGCAAGATGATTGAAATTTGTTGAAGCATGTTGAATGGGCCGTTTGTAAAATAAATGCTTTTTGTGTGTCTAATATTCAATCCTTCCTAATAGCTTACTCAGACTACGAACTTTTTCACTCGATGAAGAGTATCTCGATATGATTTTCATATCAAGATACATTTTGTTAAGCCATAAAGCTCGTAATCTGAATAGCTTAGCTTAGCTAGATTGACTATACACATCACGACTAGCAACGTGATTGGCCGAGAAACAACAAATATGCACAGCTCACCCATCGAATAGTCTACTTGGGACTAGAAAGCTACACTCACTGTACATACTTCGGAGTTTCTTTTATTCAAGACAAATAACGATGCCGGCCACGTTTGCACAATCAATTGGGATAAGGGAGAGGAAGATAAGTTCTGCACTCATTGCTACAAGAGACCGAGAATCCTCTGCATCTCCATGAGCGCACTGGAAAAGAACTGATATATTCTGACAAAAAATACGAAAAAGAATTGTTCGGGAACGTATGAAAACATTTCCGTTTGTTTGTTGAACTACATATGTGCACGCACTTTGAAGAGCAATTATGGAGTACTGTTTGCAGTTTTCGCACTGGGAGTGCCCCAGGGTGTAAAGTTTTGCCATAAGCCATTGATCTGTATCGAAGAAATTGAAAGATTCGGTGCCAATTTGTTCAAAAACATTTTTTTGTTATTTTCTTAAAATTGTGTAAAATGAATATATGCCGTTTCTCAAACAAATTATTCAACTGTATGTTAGAGTAGCCCTTACTTTCTACCATTTTCGTCCTAATAACCCTTTCGGCCAAATGACCCATTCGGCCAAACGACCCTTGCAGCCAATTGACCTTTTCAGCCAAACGACCCTTTCGGCCAAATAACCCTTCCGGCCAAATGACCCTTTTGGCCTAATAACTCTGTCGGCCAAATGACCCATTCGGCCAAATGACACATTAAGCCAAATGACCCGTTCGGTCAAATGACCAATTCGGCCAAACGACCTTTTCGGCCAAATGACCTTTTCGGCCAAATGACCCTTTCGGCCAAATGATCCTTTCGGCCAAACTACCCTTTCGGCCAAATGACCCTGTTCGGATTTACCTTAATAAATGCACCACCGTTTTCGAGCGGCTCTTAGTAGCAGGTAAAACTATAGTAATATTTTAGTAATTAGTTCAAGTAACGCTTATTTTATGGTTCAACTTACAATTGATAGTTTGTTTTAAGGTCCTCGTGCTACGACAGATTTGTGGGGTTCGCGTGATGATAATCTAGTCTGTACATTTTTTAATCAAATTTTAATTAAGGTAATTTTTAAGTTTGTAGTTCGTAATAGTTCAGTTTTACTCACATAGTTGTAATGCTTTGTCCTTAATTTTCAACCGCACTAGTTTTAAACCATTAGCTTTTAGTTTTACAATCTAATTCCTAGAATAAATTCCATTTTATTGCCTATCAAATCAGCTGTAGTTTTAAGTATATTACCCTATTGATGTTTGTTAAACATAAACCAAATTAGGCGTTTCAAATTCACGTATTTTCGATACGATATTATTTTTAGTATAGAATAAAATATTCTTCATGGACTTTAGAATAATGAAATTTCACGTTAAGCCGATAGAAACTTTAGCCAGTTTGTTTTCATTTCTACCTTCGCTATTCACACAAACCAATCCTATCGGCTAGACCGTCCTGATGGGCGAGATGCCCAGTGAGAATTCTGCACACCCTAGCCCGTAACTCCGGTGCCGGTTCCACGCCGGTGTCGCCGGATTTACCAGGAACTTCAATAACCGCCAGGTTGGCTACAGCTTTCCTATTAACACCTCGTGATGTTCGGACACTCACCTGTCGAATTCTACCGTCTTTCCCATTAACGACGAACACTAAGTCTCCTACCTGTATCTGCCTCCGATCGTCGACCCATTTGGAACGACTGTTGATGGTCGGCAAGTATTCTCTACACCAGCGTTGCCACATTTTTTCAGCTATATACTGTGACCGTTTGTAAGTGTTCTGCAAGGCTTCTGCGAAATCTGCTGAACCATCTACCGGCAAATCCGCATTCTTAGTAGCACCACGAACAAAATGGTTTGGTGTTATGGCTACGATCTCTTCTGCATCTTGTGGTAAGTAGACCAGGGGACGAGTGTTGATCGCGTCCTCTGTTTCGGCTAAAGACGTTAGCAATATCTCGTCAGTGAGTTTCTGACCATCGTTCAGTACCTTCAATGCCTCCTTTATCTATCGCACCATTCGCTCCCAGACACCGCGGCGTACTAGGAGGAATGAAATTCCATTTCAATGTGGAGCTCGTGAAGCCTTCTGCACAATTTTGGTAGATCTGCTTCATCTTTGCCAATTCGTTACTGGCTCCTTTAAAATTGGTGCCATTGTCAGAGAAGAATTCGTTTGGCGCATCTCTTTTACAGACGAATCTCCGAACCGCCATTAACCTTTTGTCTGTGCTCTGGGGTCAATATGACCCCAGGCCACTTTGAGTGGCTGCCATTTTTTAGATTCCAACCGATTCTCCTAATTATTGGTAGTTAGGTAAAACTCGCCGAGATCTGTCTCCTAGGTGCAAAATCGCTTGGAAAATCTTGAAAATATGCGCTACAGTGTACTTTTTTAAAAAAACTTACGTTGTCTGTGCTCTGGGGTCAAATTGACCCCAAATTGAAATTGCTATAACTTTTTTAATGTTTGGCCAATTTCGGATTTTTTAGGCTGTTTCGAAAGATAATTTAATCATCTTTCAGGTCGTTACCAAAGATTGACTATAGGTGGGAGGGTACATCGCGTGGAGGGGTTTTCGTAAAAAAGGGTACAAAAACAGTGATTTTTTATGCTTATTTTACTTATATCTGAAAATCCTACCCATTTTTAATCGCACCTTTTCAAAAAGATTATGCAGGAAGGCGTGTGCTTTGACATGAGGCATTGATTAGTTTAGAGCTTGGTCGCTAGGTGGCGGTATATTTGAATTCATTATTTTAGACTACTCAAGTAATTCCGATATATGGAATATTCCTCATTGTAAATATTTCCATCACACAAATTTGAAATTTGTAAAGATGACGTCTTGAACAAAGTTCGTCTGGTGGGATGGGACTGTCATGTGACGTAATAAATAATAAGGAAATTTACAAATAGGCGGCGCTAGTGTACTTGCAATATTCTTGCATATATGAAATATTGCTTTAGCTTGAGATCCCTCATACCTACGCCCAAGTTGTATTTGGCAATATTGTTCAGGATGTCAAGCACTACAAAGCGATGCTCAATATAATAAGCACTTCTTCCAATTTTTAAATTTTTGCGATAAGGATATTTACAATGAGGAGAATTCTATATATCGGAATATCTTGAGTAGTCTAAAATAATGAATTCAAATATACCACCACCTGGCGGCCGAGTTCTAAACTTATCAACGCCTCATGCCAAAGCACATGACTTCCTGCATAACCTTTTTAAAAAGGTGCAGCTCAAAATGGGTAGGATTTTCGGATATAAGTAAAATCATAATCATGAAAAATCACTGTTTTTGTACCCTTGCTCACAAAAACCCCTCCCCGCGATGTACCCGCCCACCAATACTCAACCTTTGGTAACGACCTGAAAGATGATTAAATTATCTTTCGAAACAGCCCCAAAAATCCAAAATTGGTCAAACATTAAAATAATTATAGCAATTTCAATTTAAACAATTTGACCCCAGAGCACAGACAACGTAAGTTTTTTTGAGCACAGACAGAAGGTTAAGCACGCTTGAGTATTTAGATTGTGAACTACTTCTAAATGTACAGCACGCACCGCTAGACAAGTGAAAAGAGCCAGCCATCTTTTTTCTCTTCGGCGGCCCACAGTCACTTCGATGGGTCCTAAATAATCTACACCCACAGAGCTAAACGGACGAAGTTGTGGAGATACTCGTTGTACTGGCAGTGGCGCCATCATGGGAGTTAGTGGCTTACATCTGTTGACACGACACCACATGCATTTTTTTTACAGCCTGTCGAATCGCTTGTCGAACTTTCGGGATGTAGAACCGCTGACGCAGTTCATTGCACACGGTCTCTCGATTCGCATGACCAAATTTTGACGTAAACTACGTCTAAGGGGAAGACTCAGATACAGGGTGTAAAACCGAAATTTCCAAATTCGAGACCGTCACGAAATTAGGATAGATTTCAAACGCTAATAGCGTCTATATCTTTCAATGGATTTTCGAGATTTGCTTATCAATCGATTCAGAAACTCTCCAGCAATTTGCCATTTCCATTAATACTATTGATTATCAACGTTAAACTATTGAAAATGTTATTTCTTTCCAAACCGGGTGAAAAATTCAATTTCGTTCATAAATCCTCAACACGGACATCAGATTTCAGTAAGGTACGGGCCTTTTGATCCACTGCTTCGTTTTCCCTGTGTATAAAAAGCCTCGTGTTTCGCGTGCGCGCGTCAATTTCATTCTGGATGTCACGGCGAGCGGACCAGGGCGTCCAGAAGCGGTCCCAGTGACAACGGCTGTCTCAGCGGATGAATTTTTTTCGGTCGGTGGTGGTGGCGGTCGTGGAAGCAGCAGCAAATCATTTTCATCCGTGTCCCATCTTCGGCGGATCTGGCGGATCGACGGCGTTCGTTGAGCCGAATCATCGGATGGCGGTCGCGCAGCCCAGTGGCTGCTGTTAATAAGGCACATAAGTGGCAATTAATCGGTTCTTTTCAGGACCATCATTATATTTGGGAGGAAGGTTAAGTTGAAATAATTTTCCTAAAGTGCAACCGTTAGGAACTGGAAAATTCTTCGGTGAAATTTTCTAGCGTAATTCGGAGTTGTATGATTTTAGTGATTGAGAATGTTGATATTAGACGAACTTTCTTCATAGAACAAAGCATAATTGTTTGGCATCGGTAGCGGAATCATAGCATTAGTGCCGGTCCGAGCATAGACTGTCATCGGAAGATTGCTACAGCCATTTATTCACTAATGTGGCGTTTGCAACGATTTGGATGTTGTCGGCACAACATGAAATTTTCCCGCGAGACTCTAATTTTGTATTTTTCCTGTTGATGATTGAAAAAGAAATCGGTTCCGAGATGAACTTTATTCAAAGCGCAACGCTAACGTCGGTAGTTGAATCCCTAGCAAGTATTGGAAGGAGACCATGCAAACAATCGATTCGCATTATGACTGAGAAAAATTGTATGGCGTCAGTATTAATGTTTGCTACAGATTTTTTGACGTAAACTTCGTCTAAGGGGAAGACTCAGATACATGGTTTAAAACGGAAATTTCCAAATTCTAGACTGTCACAAAAATTAGGATAGATTTCAAACGCTAATAGCGTCTTTATCTTATTTTCGACATTTGCTTATCAATCGATTCGGAAACCCTTCAGCAATTTGCCAATTCTATTGATACTATTGATTATCATTAATGCTTAATTTTTTTTCTACAACAAATATGATTTTGAAAAAGTATCACCGGCGCGTGCTTACTCGCAATCTACATGCTGATACATTTACAGTTACATCAAACAACTGAAAACCGAAATACGCCACTCCAAAATTACGAGGTGACAATGTTAGAAAGAGACAAAAGATAGGAAAAATAACACGGTGTGTAGTGCCTCCCCGAGTCACCTTAAGGGAAGATCCTTTAATTACGTTAAGCAAAAATTGGGCATTTTCAATCCCCCTCCCCCCTATGTCACACTTTTTGTATGAAGCATCTAAAAATTATGTATGAGTCGTCACACTTCGCCCGCCTCCTCCCCTCCCCTCCGCCTCTTAGCGTTACGTAATTTATGGACGCTCCCAATAGCCACTTTCATTGATAGTAGCCGATCGTTAGTACTTCATATCAAATATCATATCATATCATAGCATATCTAAGAATATTGTGGCCAAATTTCATAAAATTTGGTCCACAAAAACCCCCCTGACAATAATAGAACAAAACCTGCCAATGCCGTCATTCCTCCTACATCATACAAGAAAATTTAAACTGAGCGCTGCTAATGTTAATGACGACGACCGCGCGACCCACACCATTGCTAGGAATAAAAATTCCGGTAGGAGCTCCGCCGATGCCGAAGGTAGTGCTCTCCGCGACATCTCGAATGAAATGGCTCGCGCGCGCGGAAGAGCTGCTTTCTTGTAATCAATTAAGTTGAACCTGTAGCCACGCCCCTTTGGGGGTGTGTGACGGTTACACAATATTTGCAGTCATACCAGACAACAAAGGGGTGGGACTAATGAACCATCTTTATTGATTATAAGAAAACTGCTCTCCCGCGCGCGCGTGGCATTTTATGTTTTAAATATTGCTCGAAACCAGTCTTGTCTCAAAAGTAATCAAAAGAACAATTTGGTAATATTCTTGAATGATGGGACTTGGTAGGTTCTTCATTTCATCAAACGGTTTTTACGGTAGTTTACGTCGGGCGGTCGTGTCTTGTACACAACCCTTATGATTTTTTTGTGGTACTGCAGGATTAGCATGTTGGTTATTGCATGGTCTTTCGGAAGAATAACTGGGTGTTTCATACCAAATGAAATGAATTCTGCCTCCGACCCGTAGAATGCCTTCGGTGTCCAGAACAGGATTCATTTTGTAAATCAAGCTCGATTTTGTTATTCGACCCGGAGAACCTTCACATATTTGATTTCTTTGTAAGGTCCTTATCTCTTCCGTAAATCCATCACGTTGAACCTGTTTCCACAATATCAACTCCGCAGCGTGTAACTCGTTTTGCTGATGAGGTTGCTGAATAGATTTTGGTTTCGTTTTTAACAAGCATTCTTGACCCGGAGTAGCTTTGGAAACAACAATCAGATTTCCTGCTAGTTTTCGACGACAGTTTGCAATAAACCGAACTACGTTGGCTGTACTTCGGAGAAGACGAACAAAACGATTCGTTGGCGGCGCACAACTGTCATTTTTGTTGATTTAGCTTTGCTGCGTCGCAGCATGCGTGAAATAATAAAAATGACAGTTGTGCGTTGCTTCCGTATCGAGTGGTGTGCCCCCGAAAACGCGAGCACTTTTAAACTTGGATTCCGTCAGGAGTGACCTTAATAATTGACTGTTGAGAGAAACGCCGCTGACTGTTGCTGCAGCGTCCCAAACCAGATGAATTTTGTTTGGCTTTTTCGGGTTTTGTTCGTAATTCAGTGGCAAATACCACCTCTTCTGCGAATCGATTTCCGCTACTCCTTCGATGTTGCTAGATGGGCATACCCTTTAGCCTGGTAGTCGTCGACCTGTTTCCTGATCTTGTCGTACATTAGGCCAATGAGCAGACCAGGCTGTTGGTCCGAATACGATGCTAATGGTAGATTCCGCAGATGGCTATACTTAGCGGAGATTTCAACCGCATTTAGCGACTGTTTCGGAAGTAGCAACTTATGAACCGTCTGAGCAGATTGGAGGAGGAGTTTCTCTTTTTGTCCCACGGCAGAGATCCATAAATTCATCATCCTTGAATCAGGTTCTTCCCTACTAATATCAGCAGTCCATTTTATGGTTAGCGGCCATTTCACTCCTTCAGCTCGTAGTCTGTCGACGAGCGAACATTCAACAAGTGTAATTGACGATCCTTCATCGAGGAAAGCTAGCGTTGTGACGTTTTTTCTTCGTGATGCAATATCACCGGAATCATGCGAAACTGAATAGCGCTAAACGCACGGATGTGTGTGTTCATGACAACATGGTGTCCACTCGGATGAAGTAGTGGATGGTGTCGTTCGTGACATTGACCAACGTTGCAGCGAATCTTAAATTTGCATAAAGCGTTACCATGATCATTCAGACATATTTTGCATAATTTGCCTCTCTCCACGATCTTGACACGTTCAGCAAAACTCATCGCTTTAAAGTCCTGACAAAAGCGGAGTCGGTGATCCGTTCTTCTACAGGTTATGCATGGTTTTAGCTTCTTCTCGTCTATGGCGGCATCATTTGACGGATTCACGGTCGTACTATGGGAGTAAACGGATCCTTTTTCCTTGGTTTTTCCTTTACTTGCGTGTACAGGTAATTTTTCCCTGTACCCAGGCCGGTTCTCAAGGCCCACATTTGCTGCGCATGCTTCGGTTACGATTTTGGAGATGAAATTGGAAAATGTTCTTAATGTTGCCGTCTTCCTTTTACTTCGGTATCGAACCCATTCTCGCTTATCACCTGCCGGCAACTTGTCCACCAAATCTTGGATGAGGAGCGGATTGATCAAATGCTCTTTCAACCCAGCTGCCTCCAAATGGTCACATAATTGTTCCACCACATTTCCGAAAGGAATGAACGTTTCCAATCTATCTGCTTTCGGGGGGTCCAATTGTTTCACTTTTCCCAGATGGAAATGCAAAAGTTGTTCCGGACGACCGTAGAGCTGCCGGAGTTTGTTGATCACCTTCGGTACGGACTTTGGCAACAACAATTGTCCACGAACACTATCCAAGGCCGAGCCTTTCACGCTGTCCTGTAGATGAACTAAGTTCTCTACATCGTTGAAACCGCAGGCTTCGTTAGAGGCTTCGTAGCTTCCGATGAAAAGAGGCCACTCTTCGGACTTGCCAGAGAAAATGGGGAGTTTCCTGGAAATTCCATTGCGTGCGGCCAATTGAGCTTTCGTTGGACCTGCTATGCGACGCCCCAGCCCGTGTGACATTGCCTTCTTCCTCCGTCGTAGTTCGCGTTTGGTAAAACTCGATTCTTCCGATTCATTCTCCGATTCTTCGTTTGGCTCTTCTCCCGATGACGGCTCCGAATTGTTGATATTTTCGTCGGATTCTTCGTCGTCGCTGTCGTCAACGGAATCGTGATCTTCATCTGACGATAGTTCCGATACCTGGAGTTGTTTCCGCTGCTTTTCCGAAAGTGCTCTTAGCGACACGCCTGGATTGCGCAACGGCGTACTTAACGCCTTCTGTAGTTTATACGAACATCCTTCTTCTGCAGCCGGAAAACGTCCCGCGACTTCCGCTTTCTCAAGCTTTGATTGTACGACGACTGTCTTCGATTTCACGGTCATAGTCTTCATGTTTTCGATCGCATTTTTATACGATTCTCGCATCTGCTGCATACGATCAGCATGGACCTGCTCCTCGTGAAGTGACTTCTCGAGCAATTCCTTCTCCAGCTCCATTTCGATCCGCTTCTCTCTCAAGATTTTCTCGATTTCCATTTCTTGTTCTTTGGCCATCTGTTCTCGCTCTAGCGCCTTCAACTGTTGCTCCAGCGTGGGAGCGGATTGGTGATCAGATTTAACACTGGATTCCGATTCGTCTTGTGTCCGTGACTTCGTTCCCTTGGACTTCACTGCTTTCTTGCTAGCATTCGTCTTCTTACGAGTTTCTTCCGCCACCTTCTGACAGGACTCTGATGGACAGAACCACTTGTCTACATCTTCCAAGAGCTCTTCCGACGCATCGGAAGTGAAACCATAGCTCGCAAGCGTCGCATCCGACCATGCCTTCGTTGGTTTCTGATGCCTCCGAACAAACACCACAGGGAGTTAACGTAAAGCTCCCAGCTTTTACTATCGTGTTTGAGGTTAGATCCGTCTTTCACCGTCATTAGTCGTCTGAGTACACGCGATCGCTTACGTAAGGCAATCAAACTCATCAAATGCTTTAACCAAGCAAGCCTTTGGCACAGCAGAGTGCGATTGATTCGCATTCTATACCGTCCCGCCCAGACAGTTACTGGGGGGCATGGAGTGCGATCCTCTCGTTTAATAAACAATGTGCACTCGCTTGACTGTGGATATACAACAGTAAAGCACATGTGGAGATTGGACAAATCAAGCATCCGAAAGATATTCAATTTGTAAAAAAGAGAGCTAACCGGTGGTGGTGGTACTCGGATTCTGATGGCTTTTCAGCAAATCGTGACCTTTAAGTGGTCTTGTTGTGTAGGGGTTATCACGCCTATCTAGAGAGTAGGAGGTTGAGGGTTCGCGTCCCTCCAAGACACGTGGATTCTTTTTCGCAAATTTCATATCAATTTGTCCATTTCGAAACATGTGCTGTGCATATGCACAGCCAAGATATTTAACAAAAAAAAATGGTTTTCGTACGGCCGAGTTGCCGAATAATATGCAATTAATTGCTTATTTTGTGGTTCAACTTACAATTGATAGTTTGTTTTAAGGTCCTCGTGCTACGACAGATTTGTGGGGTTCGCGTGATGGTAATCTAGTCTGTAGATTTTCTAATCAAATTTTAATTAAGGTAATTTTTAAGTTTGTAGTTCGTAATAGTTCAGTTTTGCTCACATAGTTGTAATGCTTTGTCCTTAATTTTCAACCGCACTAGTTTTAAACCATTAGCTTTTAGTTTTACAATTTAATTCCTAGAATAAATTCCATTTTATTGCCTATCAAATCAGCTGTAGTTTTAAGTATATTACCCTATTGATGTTTGTTAAACATAAACCAAACTAGGCGTTTCAAATTCACGTATTTTCGATACGATATTATTTTTAGTATAGAATAAAAAATTCTTCATGGACTTTAGAATAATGAAATTTCACGTTAAGCCGATAGAAACTTTAACCAGTTTGTTTTCATTGCTACCTTCGCTATTCACACAAACCAATCCATCAACGATCTGTCCTATCGGCTAGACGTTGTCGGACTGCCCAGTGGGAATTCTGCACCGACCCATTCGGCCAAACGACCCTTTCGACCAAACGACCCTTTCGGCCAAACGACCCTTTCGACCAAACGACCCTTTCGGCCAAACGACCCTTTCGGCCAAACGACCCTTTCGGCCAAACGACCCTTTCGGTCAGATGGGTTTTGGCCTAATGGCTTTCGGCCGAATGGGTTTCGGCCAAATGACCCTTCCCCCTTTTTTTGTAGTATGCGTACTGTCTCAAGATCGTATACCTCTTCCCTTCCTAAACCCTTTGACATTATTTTTGAACAACCTCTTACGAAACGCAAAAGATTGTGATGATTCTCATCCTGAAGCGGGATACTGCGCGGCAGAATTCCATGCGTAAAAAGTGCTGGGCGATGTTGAACCTCAGAGCCCTAAGTCCAATACAGGTAATCCAGTGTAGGCTCGATGTCCACGTAGTGTTTTCTAAACGCTGTGTGCACATCCGCCCGTAAGCAGCTGAATTAAGTTCCAGAATGGTGTCAATCTGGACGTGCGATCGTAGTCCTATCCGGGAGAAAAAATCATCTCCTGATGACGTTCGTTGGCTTCGTTTTAGCGCAAGTCAATAGTAGAAGCATAAGTACTAAAATGTTATATAATGGCGCTATTGACATAAAGCATGTTTTCCCAATACTGGCTTCAATATGTTAAATACGTATAACCATTAAGTGTGTGTCATGTGAGAGAGAATATTTTGTTTTGTCAACCTCATTAGTTTGACACTTTAAGTACCGGTACTTTGGCTGCCAGGCAGCGGCAAACTAGATGCTCTTCTTCTTCTTCTTCTGAATGTTAATAGCGCCATTAGCATTCTAGTACTTATGCTTCTACTTGAATAGGGGAGAACGGTCCAAAATTTCAACAAGAATACCGAACCATTTCAACGTGTAGATGCAAAATTTACAAAACCAGCTACATTTCACAATGATCTCCTATTCAAAACAATAAAGTTTTCATGAGTTTCCAGCGCACTTTAAAAATGTTTAAAAAATAGGCCTGAGGCAAAACGCCCGAATGGTGGTGTAAAATAATGATGAACGCATGGTTGTTTGTTTTTTTTTTATTAATGTATTGAACTGCAATCTTACGGGTGAAGTGGAAAAATTGCAAATCGTTAAGTTTGAATGGATATGGGGCCTTCACTTTTTTCTTCACTTTTTTCCAATGGAGCTCAATAATGGATAACTAATTATGACTTTAAAGATAATACTTGTTCATAAATGTCCCACAACAGATTATATGAGTGAGGCCATTTTGCTCCAGGGGTGCATTATGCACTGTTCTCCCCCACTAGTCTTTCTTATATCAGATGATAGCCTCTGCGGTTGACTGAGGCAGTCGTACCACGCCAGAGATGAAATCCTGTTAGAAATGCTATTATTCATTTATTCACCCCATGGCCGGAGTTGCTTCTGCAGTACAACGATTTGGTTTGGTTGTTTTTGGTCTTCATATGTTCACTCTCCACAATTAATGTTTTTGCACCGTTTACTTAACCATTTTGTTGGTTTGTTATGTTTATTGTTGTTATACTGAAGCTATCGGCCTTTTCGCAAATTTCATGCAATTATTTTCAGGTTAAAAAAATAATTTTGAATACTTCAGCTAGTGTGTTTGTTTCTGTTTTTTTATTGCGTGCTGAAAATTTCATTGATTTTTTCACAAAAGAATGAAAAAAACACACACACAAAAAAGAATGCTTTCAATGGTCAGTTATGTTATTTTACCATTAGATTTTATGATGCATGAAATATGCATCGCCCGTGGTGGGTGGATTGATATGTTTCAAAAACCTCATGCTTACCAAAATAACACCTTGGTCCATCCCTTATTTTAACTCATCAAACTCGCAAATTTTTGAAGACAATTTTTGTGTAGCTCTTTTCTTGGAGAGAACAAATCAAGACAAAATTTTCAAAACGACTTATCTGCTTTTGTAAACAAAGATTCAAACGACGATTTGACGAATCTGATAACTCTCCCACGCAAACCAACACCACCAATAGGTAGGTGAAGGGTTCCGCTACCTGTTGATGGTGTTGGTTTGCGTGGGAGAGCTATAAGATTAACGATACTGTACTCCATCCAATTCACACAGCGGCCACTCTCAATGGGACGTGTGATAAAAATCGGCTTTGTTGCCATTCAAATTGACCACAACTGCTATAACAGAACAGAACATCAGAGAAAAGGTTCTATAATTTGATCAAAATTCCATCCGGGGTACAGATGAGAGATTATTATGAACTATGCGAGTCCGACGCGTGCAAATTAAATTCGGGCTGAGCTTCCTTTTCGGATACCCATCGGGTGAAAGAACGTATCCGTCCTTTTGTCATCTCAAACATACCGTCCGGTTCCGGGAATAAAAGGACACGTCCGATGCGTATAAGCTGAGAACACTGGAAAGTGGACGAGCGGCTGCCAATGCGAAATTGTGGAAATCACATCGCATCGATGAATGTTGAGCGCCTTGAAAAGAAGCACCAGAAGGTAGGGTTACTTCACCGGGGTTTGCGATTTGGACCGTTCCGTTCCGCCTGGAGCAGAATTTTTCGGTCAGTATTGATGGAGAATTAAGAAGCTCGACCGAATATTTGCTGTACGTACAGCAATTTGCTAAAAGGGGGCGGTTATTTTTTATGACTGGCTGTTACGGCATAGCGGGAAACCGCACATCTGGAAGATATTGAATTCTAAATTGAAATTCTTCTGCAATTACGTCTTGTGCGATTCCCGGAATGGTAAATATTAAGTTCTTATGCATGCAACAAATCTTCAAAGTGTGTTTTGAATAAATATTTGATAATATGTATACAATTTTATTTAGCTGCTTCATGCGACGTCTGTTAGGGCGCGATTTATGCTGAGAATTGTGTAGTCAAAATGAAAGTTTAAATTCAGTCGAAATAAGTGCCGTTGGAGATCCTTATCTAAAATTGTCACAGTGCCACTGAAATAACTGACCGGTCTGTAAACACGCTTGAATGGCGGTCTATATGCTAATCCATCATTAGGCTATGCCCTACATGAAAACAATAATCCAGAAACATGTTATCAATCATGACAATCATGCACATAAACTTGACTGAATAGGTTCGCCTGATTTGTCCTGCCAATACTGAAACGATAGCTTGATGGCAGTATCAGGAAGAGCAAAAATTAATCCGATGGAAATTGGAATCTAAGCGGCTTTTCAATCCTGGTGACAATTTACATCAATTGCATGATACATTAAATTATGTCACGTTCATTTTGGTATTTTTAATCTAACTCCCATTTAAAGTTTGATTTTTTCATGTATCGAGCAGTGGACAGCGAGGTGTCTAACTGTCAAACATGGAATGCCTTGAAATCTTTATAAACTGATTTTAAATTTTGAAAAGTGTGATGTAGGTACTAGAGTTTAGCTCAAAAAACGGTGTTCTTCAAGATAATCAAGAAATGTAGACAATTTATGTTCGTTTTGTTGCTATAGGTAATTGAAAGTTTTTTTTTTTTCATTTAAACTGAGCAATTTACCACAATCTAAGTACTAATGACCCAGGAAGTAATAACACAGTAAAAAGCAGGGTATTCTGCTGGCTGCGTCCTTTTATTCGTGTTTTGAAATGTTCGCATAATGGGACGGATTTCCGCAAATGAACGTCGTGACGTTGTGCACGAATGGTGTTCTATTTCTGGCCTTTAGAGGAGGAAATTGGCGAAAGAAGTATTCAAGCGGTGCGTACTGCGATCAAAAAGTTCGCTAAAGAGTACTCTTTTAAAAATCTGCCTCGAAGTGGACGTAAAAAACGAGCAATGAGTAATGTTTTTAACATAACCGCGAGTAGACATAGGACTTGTATAGACGTAACGTATTTACCTTTAACTTCTAACTTTGTTTGATTAAAGGTACATATTTATATTGGAAACGACAACTTCCATGCTGTGTAGAATTATTAGCAAATTGTTTATTTAAAACTTTTGGAAATTAAACTAATAATTAAATACCTAATTAGAACTGCTTTGTTTCTAAATATTAGGCCCTTATTTACTCAAGCAAATGTAGGCCATTTTTAGATTTCTTATTGATGATAGTATTTGAAGTTTAAAAATTGATAAAATTTTCAGACTTGGTCAAAATGTGCTTTCAGGGGAACTGTCCGTTTAAACGTCAAGTTTAATAATATAATTTCTCAGAAAATGAAAAACAAAGAATAAGATAATGTTTATTTAAATATTCTTCTGGAAATTGTTAGAAATTATTGTTATTTGCTGTTATTTGAAATTATTGGCAATTGCTTGAATATTTAAATGAGGAAAACATTTTAATACGTGAACAACCCGGCTTTAGACAAAACCATTCTTGTGAATATGTTCTGAATTTATTGCTTTTTAAGTGGAAACGAATGATTGAAGAAAATAAGACTATATTAATACTAGTTTATTTGTGGACGCAGTAGCGACCGTGGCAAGTGTTTAGATTCTTTTCTGTATTAAAAAAAAAATCAAAATTTTCGACGTCTGTTGTCTGTAATTTTTTTCATCAAATGCTGTGTCTGGTTGTCTAAGGTTGTCACTGGTTTTGTTTTCTGCATCTGATAGTAAAAAAGAATTGAAGTGTAAAATATTTTATTTTTTGTAAGAATTTCCCCGCGTGCTGCGTTTGGTTGGCTAGTCACCGGACAGACAAATTGGGCTATTATATTTATGATTATATTTAGATCTAAAAAGAGCGTTTGAAACTATATCACGGCCGATAATGTTAAAAACAATGAAGAAATATGGAATAAGGGGAAATGTTCTTAAATGGATTGAATCTAATTTATCTAACAGGATTCAAGTGTGTCAGTATGGGAATTCTACATCCATAACAGTGCCCCCTGGTGGGTAGTGTTCTGGGACCAATTTTATTTATTTTATACATTAATGATATGAAAGGAGCCATTCATCACTGTGATATCAATCTATTTGCCGATGATACAGTTACATTTATTGGAGAGAAGGATGTTAAAATAGCAATGGCTAAATTGAATGAAGATATACAAGGGGTGAATACTTGGTTGAAAATTAAAACTGAATGTGCAAAATACCAAATGGATGTTAATAAGAAATAGAAAGCAATTAAATTATACAGAGTTCAAGAAAGATATTGAGGGAGTTGAAATAGAAAGGGTAAGAGTTTTTAAATACCTTGGAGTTCATATCGATGATAAACTTATATTTAAGGAACACATTGACGAAGTGATTAAAAAAGTAGCAAGGAAATATGAAATGTTAGTTCGTTTGAAGCGTCAATTGACTTTTTGGATTAAAATATTTCTGTACAATCATTCCATGTCGAGCTACCGTGCGAGACAGTCACCAGTTTTGTGCCTCTCGATCCTTGTTCGATTTTTTCCTCGAGCTGAGTGTCTAGTGTAGGATCTTTCTTTGCTTTGACTTGGAAGCGTGGCTTATTTGCGAAGCAATAAAATACACGTCATTAAGTATTTTCTTCGAAAATCGCGTGTTTAAAGCCAGCGTCATCGTACATCTGTCGAGCTGAGCTTCATCTGTCTGTCTCCCGTGGTGCCCCATGTATTGTTCAGAGCAAGCAGACAACTATGGGGATTTAGGCGGATTTTAATAGGAAAATCCACTTTCACCAATAATTGTTTCCCAATTTTTTTTCGAAAGTGGATGCACAAGATAAGAAAACCCCAAAATTTCGTTATCAAAGTTGAGAAAAGGTAAAAAACGCGGTTTTCCTCTTCAAAATCTTGCTGCACTTCATACCAGTTTTTGAAAGGTTTTTTTCTGATACGATACCGAGGTTTATATATAGCATTGTAAAGATAATTAAAAGAGCTTTCATATCGTACTAACAAAAATCGTGATATCACGAAGGAAAAAAAAAATTTAGTTATAAAAATATAAAAAAGTATTTAGTTGAGGATCATATTTGGGATGTGTACTTTAAGATTCTCACGTAAAATCTTGCGCAAACTTGCGCCATTTTGAGAAAACGCGATTTGAAAAAAAACGCTTGTGCTCCAAAACTTGTCTATTTTTCCTTAGTGTGCATCACTGCAACACAAATTTCAATATTTTAATATAATAAACGTTCTTCCCTATTTGTTCTTCATATTTTGTAAATAAAAATTCTAAGTCGTTTGGAAATGTACATATATACATTATTTATAAAAGAGTCAAAATATTAAGCCCTTTTCAAAAGTTAGTCGCGAAATGACTGGAATCGGAAACATTTTCCTGTTATGACAACATTAAAAACATCATATAAGCTTGAAAAAAGGAAGAAAATATTTTTGTCTGCCAGTTTGTATGGGGAGGCCCCATAGTGCAGACGTCTATTGGACCATCGCCACCAGCGCAGCCCAAGCCATCCGTTAGCTGTGTTCAGTTGGTGAGAAGACCAACACACACGTCTTGTGGTTGGCTCGTCTGGTGCGTCGCGACAGTGAAACTGTCGAAGTATTCTTTCAAAATTAGATATTTTCAAATTTTTATTTAACAAATTACAATGCGATACTTTTGCTTTATGTGAAACATGGCTAACACCAGATGTGAGCCTTCATTTTTCAGATTTTAACATAATCCGCCACGATCGGGCAAATCGATATGGAGGGATGCTTTTAGGGATCGAAAAACAGCACTCCTTTTTAGAGTCCCTGGCACCGAAGCTGTCGCATGTCAGGTGACTATTCGAGGAAAAGACTTCGGTATCGCCTCGATATATCTTCCTCCAAACACCGCGATATCTCGTAGAGATCTCTCGCACATATGCTCGGTTATGCCCGAGCCAGGGTTGCTCTTGGGAGGTTTAAACTCCCACGGAACAGGCCGGGGGGAAATGTACGACGACAACCGTTCAACAATGATATACGACCTCTGCGACGACTTTAATATGTCAATTTTGAATACAGGAGAAGTTACACGAGTGGTTCCTCCAGCAAGAGATAGCCGTCTAGGTCTTTCCATTTGTTCGAGCTCATTACCGTTGGACTGTACTTGGAAGGTGGTCCAAGATCCTCATGGTAGTGATCATTTGCCGATCGAAGTTGCGATTTCCAATGGACGTAATCATTCTGTTTCTATCGACCTCTCATATGACCTCACGAAGCACATCGATTGGGGAAAATATGCAGAGGCCATCATTGATGGCGTAGAGTCGATAGATGCACATCCCCCGCGACAAGAGTACGAGTTTCTATCCAAGTTGATCCTTGAAAACGCTCTTCAGGCACAACGCCGGCCGGTACCAGGAGTTTCGGTTCGTAGGAAACCACACAGTCCGTGGTGGGATGTCGAGTGTACACAACTTTATCGCGAGAAATCCGACGCGTTTAAAGAATTAACACGGTTCGATCGTTCTCCACAAACGGTACATCGCGCTCGAGATCCAGTTCAAGAAACTGGTCAAAGTGAAGAAACGTGGATATTGGCGCACTTTTGTTGAAGGTTTATCGCGCGAGACCTCAATGAAAACTCTGTGGACCGTCGGGAGAAGAATGCGCAACGCGTCATCCGTAAACGAAGATCGTGAAAGCTCGTCGCGATGGATACTCGACTTCGCAAAGAAAGTTTGTCCGGATTCGGTGCCGGTGAAGCAAGGGTCACGTGATAAATTTGCTAACAGGAATGATATGGATCGCCCCTTTTCGATGATTGAATTCTCACTTGCTCTCCTCTCATGTAACAATTCTGCTCCTGGGATGGATAGAATCCGGTTCAATTTGCTTAAAAACCTCCCAGACGTCGCGAAGAGGCGCCTATTGAGCTTGTTCAATCGATTACTGGAGTGTAACATTGTTCCGGATGACTGGAGGCAAGTGAGAGTGATAGTCATCCAGAAGCCCGGAAAACCTGCGTCGGATTGTAAATCGTATCGCCCCATCGCGATGCTGTCCTGTCTTCGGAAGCTGTTGGAAAAGATGATTCTCTTCCGGCTAGACAAATGGGTTGAATCGAATAGTTTTTTGTCAGATACACAATTTGGTGTCCGCAGGGGCAAGGGAACGAACGACTGTCTTGCGTTGCTTTCTTCAGAATTTCAGCTTACTTTCGCTAAAAAAGAGCAAATGGGCTTCGTGTTTTTGGACATTAAGGGGGCTTTTGATTCAGTTTGCGTCGATATCTTATCCGATAAACTCCACTCGTATGACGTATTCACAAATTTTGAACAACTATTTGTACAATTTGTTGTCAGAGAAGCAAATGAGTTTTTCTCATGGTGACTCGGCAACTTCACGAATTAGCTACATGGGTCTCCCCCAGGGCTCATGTTTGATTTTTACGTCAGGCTTAATATTTTTACGTCAGAGACATTGATGAATGTCTCATGACAAATTGCTCGTTAAGACAGCTTGCGGATGACTGCGTTGTATCCGTTTCGGGGCCAACCGCAGTTGATCTGCAAGGACCGTTGCAAGATACTCTGGACAATTTGTCCACTTGGGCTACGAAGCTGGGTATCGAATTCTCTCCGGAGAAAACTGAGATGGTTGTCTTTTCAAAAAAACATAAGCCGGCAAAGTTCCCGCTCCAACTGATGGGTAAGACAATCACTCATAGCATGTGTTCTAAATACCTCGGGGTCTGGTTCGACTCGAAATGCACCTTCGGGAAGCGCATTGTGTATCTGACACAAAAATGTCAGAAACGGATCAACTTCATGCGATCAATAACCGGAACATGGTGGGGAGCGCATCCCGAAGATCTTATCACGTTGTATCGATCAACCATTTTAACGGTCCTTGAATACGATAGTTTCTGCTTCCAGTCCGCGGCTAAAACACATATGCTGAAGCTTCAAAGGATTCAATACCGCTGTCTCCGTATCGCGTTAGGTTGTATGAATTCGACTCATACGATGAGTTTGGAAGTACTTGCGGGAGTACATACTGCCGTTGACAGATCGTTTCGCGGAATTATCGCTCGGGTTCCCCATCCGCTGTGAGGTTCTCAATCCATTGGTCATTGACAACTTCGAGAAGCTGCTTGAACAAAACCCTCAATCTCAATTCATGAGTATTTACTACTGGTATATGATACTGAAGGTAAGCCCATCTTTGGTTGACACCAATCGTGCTAACTTCTTAGACTCTAATAGTTTCTCTGTTACTTTTGATCTGTCCATGAAGCAGGAGGTTCGTGGAATATCAGATTTCCTTCGTCCGGAGGTCATTCCTCCAATATTTGCAAGCAAATACGGTCAAGCTAGCGAGGAGAGAAGCTTTTTCACAGACGGGTCAAAAATGGATGACTCCACTGGTTTCGGTGTTTTCAACGTTTTTAATATCGCTTACTTTAAGCTTAAAGAGCCTAGTTCCGTGTATATTGCTAAGCTAGCAGCTATACACTATTCACTCGAGCATATCGCATCCCTACCTCCTTACCACTTCTTTATCTTCACCGACAAACATTGAAGTTCATTGGAGGCTGTTCGGTAAATGAAACCGGTGAAGCACTCAGCGTATCTCCTGAAGGGGATAAGGAAAGCTTTGAGTGCTCTATCGAAACGGTCATTCACAATCACCATGGCTTGGGTCCGTTCTCATTGCTCGATCCCAGGAAATGAGAAAGCGGACCTTTGGCTAAGGTGGGCGCTATGGAAGGTGATATTTACGATCGGCAAATCACCTTCGATGAATTTTTCTCATTAGTTCGTCAGGAAACCTTGATCAGCTGGCAACAAAAATGGACAAATGGGGAGATGGGTACATGTCTGTACTCAATTTGCCAACAGGTTTCAAGTCTAATGTCCAATCACTACACTTTAAATGCACATCTTTTTCGAGTAGGGCTCTCAAAAGGCAATCTCTGTGTTTGCGGCGCAGAGTATCAAGACATTGACCATGTCGTGTGGGCGTGCGAGGAGCATCGTGGCCCCAGATCTGCGCTAACTGAACATCTTCGGGTCCGAGGAAGGCCAAAGCCTATTAGGGAAGTGTTGGCGGGTCTTGATCTCGAATACATGTCCCTTGTGCACTAATTTTTGAAAGTTGCTGATGTTAGACTGTTACCATCGTCCACCCGTCCCTTTAGCTGTCGTAATCCATTAAGAATCTCTTGTTGTGTACCGATAAACCCCATTCGTATGTCTTCCTCTCGTTGCTGTCTCCCAAAAAGCATTTGTCTCGTTACAGAAGTGAAACATCGCCAAGGATTTCAACTGTGTGAACATCAGCATTGTAATTAATTAAGCACCTAAATTCCCTTCCTTTCCTATTGTATAATTATACTCCCTAACCTCGACTAAACCGCGAGTCTTTCGGTTCCCCAAAACTAACATTAGTGTATAATAATCATGAAAAACTGTATCTCTGCGAACAAACGAACGAAACGAAAAATGCGCGAGCAAAAAGCACGTTAGTACGCGCTGCTGTCACAAATTGGAATGACTCGCACACGTCAGGCACTGCTTATTTTATACATAAAGAAAATCTTGCGGCGGACCCGGAGGCCCGTGACATACCGCATTCTGATGTCCGTGTTAGGAAGGCACGGGATTGGTTACATATGAAAGTTTTGCTGGCTTTGACCAGAATTGAAAGTTTCAGTAGCTTATCGTTAATAATCTTAAATTTCAATGAAATAGGCAAATTGGTGGAGAGTGTCCGAGTCGTTTGATATATAAATCTTAAAAATCCATCGAAAGATAAAGGCGCTAGTAACGTTCGAAATTTTTTTTTTTTCAGCATAACGCTCTCGATTTCCAAAAATCTAAATGATACCCAGTATACTAAAGAAAGTCGTAAGTCCTACGTCAAAAGGATCAAAGAACCCCAACTTGGATAAAAGAATACAAAAAGCGTTCACTTAGGAAAAGAGTATTTCAGCTCGTGATTTGACCAAAAGGTATGGAACGTCTAAATCTATTGTCGATCGTGCTTGACATACAAGACGCAGAAGCAGACGGCCAGTCGTAATCGTAATCGCTCGTAAACTGTACGACGCAATTTTTGCCAACAATTACCACGGAATTCTAATGGACGACGAACCTTATGTAAAGTTGGATTACAAATCGTTACCGACCGATTCGCGACTACGAAGGTAAATGCTTCAAGTACAGTCTGGCAGTTACTTACGGGATTTTACTGTGGAGGAACAAGAATGGGTGATTGGCGGCCATGTTTCACGCACAGTCTGACAGATAGCAATGAATGAGATTTTGCCATAAGAGTGAGTAGAGGTATTACCTTCGTATTCGCGAATTGAGAGATTTCGGGCTTTAATAAAAGCATACCTTAGGAAACTTGTCACACCAGCTGATACAGTGAAAAAGTTCGCCAAAAATTAGACTCGAGTGTCCAAGATCATCGAAAATTAATCTGTACAACGCCTAATGAAACACATTAAAAGGTGGATCTTCCTTTTAATGTGTTTCATTAGGCGTTGTACAGATTAATTTTCGATGATCTTGGACACTCGAGTTAATTATAATTAATACGTAAGGCAAATATTGGCCATTTTCAACCTCCCTTCCTCCTGTGCCACGCTTTTTGTATGAATCATTTAAAAATTTTGTCACACTTTAGGCAACATCTTACAGAATAAAAACTCGATGAACAATTAGAATTTTTTCATAAAAAATAGAAAATTGCCAATAAAGAAATCAATAAAAGTTCTCCTCAAAGAAAATCCTTCCGCTCAATTATGTTGCTCTTTAGCGAGCAACCATTCCAGTTGACCAGGCCTACCCTAGCAGTCATTTTCAATGATGAACATGCCAAGAGTGAAGACCTGGTCGAATCGGGTTTTCAAGCACTGAGCCGAATGGCGGGCTAGGAGAAGATTTGCCTCAGCTGCTCCAGGCTGTAGAGCGGGGCAGAATCTTCAGGCGGGACAGTTTGATTTTCCGGCTGCCGACGGAATCCAGGAGGAGGAAGCGAGGGCCATTCGATGGAGGATGGAGCTTGCATCGATGCAGCTGCTGTGGTCAGTCGCTTGTACAGTTGCAACGGTGGAAGTACTGGTTCCGCTCGTCGGAGTGCTAGGATGCCAGGAAGGTTCACCTCGTTGATCACTGGAACGGTTCCACTTCGGATGGGCCCGATTGATGCTTTCCTTCGGATTTCCAGGAACTCCGCTTTTTTCAAACAGCCTTTCGTAGTGACCCGATGTTTTTCGCAACTGTTGGCGCATTTTGGATCAGCCGCCTCCATCTTGTCGCACTTATCCGTCCGGTGCAGTTTGCCACACTTGTTGCAGTGCGCGGCCATGTGACAATTTCGGGTGCCATGCCCGAAGTTGAAACATTTGGTGCACTGCGTCACGTCACGGTGCACGGGCCGGTATCGCTCCCAGCCGACGACGCTGTAGTTTATTACTCCGATCAGCTTCAGGGCCTTGAAGGAGATGGAGCCATGCTCCAGATGGACCAGATAAAGCTGATCTTGGTACTTTCTGGCCTTATTGTGGCGAGCGATTTTGCGCACGGCAATAGGCTTGAGTCCACTGCTTTCTAACTCAATGAGAAGTTCTTTTTCCTTCATATCGTGGAGCCCTCGTAGGCAGCCGGGGAGGTCAAGAGTGTAAAACTCATACTTGTGAACCTGTAGGAACTCCACGATATATTTGTGGTGATCTTGATTAGCAGGCTTCACCTTGATTCCCTCGCTGCAAAACCGGAACGTGCACTTGATGGCCTTTGCAATACGCTGACGTGTTTTCGGCCGCAAATCCGGTGGATAGCCCTTGACGAAGACAGGCGGCACTTCTTCGTACGCTCAGTTTGCACCTGCGGCAGCTGCGATTGCTGCTTCTTTCTCTTTTTCCGCGGCAACGACCAGAACACGTTGCTCTGCAAAAGCTACATACTTATCTGAAAACTTCCCGAGCTCTTCATTCTTTTTGGTTAATTTATTTAACAAATGTTTTTAAATGGCGTACTTTCCAGATAAATGGAAAAACGCCAAAGTTGTTCCAATTTTGAAGCCGGACAAAAATCCAGCTGTGAGGCTTCTAGTTATCGCCCAATCAGTTTGCTTTCTTCAATAAGCAAACTGTTTGAAAAGATTATTTTAAATAGAATGATGGTTCATATTAATGACAATTCTATTTTTGCTGATGATCAATTTGGTTTTCGCCATGGGCATTCAATCACTCATCAGTTATTAAGAGTTACGAATTGAATTCGGCTCTACAAATCAGAAGACTATTCGACTGGAGTTGCTTTTATTGATATAGAGAAAGCATTTGACAGTGTTTGGTATGAAGATTTGGTTGTAAAATTGATTAATTTTAATTTTACTCTGTACATGATCCAAAATTATTTATCAGATCGCTCACTGCAAGTAAATTATCAGAATTCGAAATCTGATACTGGGGCCCATATTGTATAGCATTTTTACTTCTGACTTACCTGATTCACCACTAGGATATCAAAAACCTTTGTTTGCAGATGACACGGGCCTTTCCGCCAGAGGGCGAAGCCTTCGTGTTATTTATAGTAGATTGCACTTACCGGAAAATTTCCCCGAATGCTTCCAAAACTCAGCTTTCCCACATAAGCCGCGAGCTTCTTATTTGAAACCTTCTAGCAGACATATTGTAACTATGAATAGAGTTCCAATTAATTGTTCCTGCGAAGTTATAGGACTTCTGCTAGATCAAAAATTAACTTTTCAAAATCACATTGAAGGCCTTCAAGCTAAATGTAACAAATATATTAAGTGTCTATATCCACTTATAAACAGAAAATCAAAACTTTGTCTTAAGAACAAACTTTTGATTTACATTTTCAGGCCAGACATGTTGTATGATGTGCCAATATGGACTAGTTGCTGCAAAACCAGAAAGAAGGCACTTCAGAGGATTCAAAATAAAATTTTGAAAATGATTCTGAAGTTGCCTTCGTGGTATAGTACAAATGAACTTCATGTAAATTCTAATTCTAAACTTACATTATTAAAAAAAAATCTAATCTCACATTATTAATGTTTTGGCGCCACATTGTCACATTGTCACAAGTATTTGAGTTATGACTTGGTAGAATCAGCAAAAACACTGTGCATTCTGTGGGCTTCTGGAACCGATTCCGTTCAATAAATGGGAATCCATCATCCTTCTACTTCTACACCATTTGAAATCAAGGCTGTGAAACTTGACACTAACATGCGAGAACTTTGGCACTTGAAATTATTGACGGGTCATAAATCATACCGAACAATAAAGCTTTGCCGCATTGGGAATTCCCAACTGTAATAACTAACTTTTTACCAAAACAGAAGAAAATTCACAAGCAGGGCAATCGTCTTTGTGGAACGCAGTTTGTTCCAGAAAGCATCTTCAACTGAATCGTTTTAAATATCACATTTCTGTGACATGAAGCTCTACGATGATTTTTTACGGCGAAACACATCACTCGCAATCCATTTGTCAAGCCAACACTTCCGCATGTGTATAGTACACGTTCACATTGACTATGCGTCCAATTTGGGAATTTCGAGCTCGTTCAGTAGCCGCTAGGTTGCGAAGACCGACGGAGGTCCTTCGTAGCTTAGTTAGTTAAAGCACCAGTCTAGCATACTGTCCCATCGAAGGGAAAGTGGTCACCTCCAATACATTTTTCAAATCAATATCTTCCGCATAATGTACATATTCACATATGAGTTTCACAACAATACAAACTTTTCAAATTAAAATTTCGGTGGAAAATGTATTACTTCATATAGTCCATTTTACCCATACCAGAACGTGTCCGTTTCACCCCACCTTGATCCATTTCCTTAAGAAATTCTCAAAAAATCGAATTTTGACCTCAATTAAATTCTTTAGACTAAGTTTGAGATCCTCGAGGATTATGCAGATTAGTTTGGCCGATTTCTGTTTTAAAAAATTACAGGCATAGCTTATATTCAATCACTAATAAACCTATTCTGTTTACTTCATTATTTGAATGTAGTAAAACATTTTTTGTGTCTTTATTAAGGAGACTTTCAGCCCTAGGCTGGCTCGTCTCCGAACATAGTAAAAGCAATAAGATCCACTTGATAGACGGCTAAATTTGTAACGATTCAGCTCCTATATGTACGTACATATACGAAAAAAGAGCTATGCCAAAACAGTACCGGTTCCAAAATTGAATTTCTACCTTTTTTTGCTCTCATCTAAACATTCCAAATTCAATTTTATTAAATAAGCAACCAACGACTATTTTTGGCCATTGAATCGAACAGGCTCTTGAAGAACCCACTTCAAGTATCCTCGTCGGCATGCAAAATTCCTACCAAATGGCATGGCATGCAGAAAATTGAAACATATTAAACAGATTTCTACCGATTCCTGAAAATTGAATTACTATTCGCTTACTTTCAATCGCTTCGACGTTGGCTGTGCCGTAATTGATAAACCACTCGAGATTCTGTTGTCCTTTTTCGTACCTGCTGGCAAGCAGGTGCTCTCTTGATTTCCACTAGCTATTAGATTGTCGGCGCCACCGCCCGTAGTCCCGTAGCTATCCACCGTTGTATCCTGTTCGACCACTAAGAAAGCGCTAGCGCTGCATGTACGGACAACCGTTTTTACTCTTCTTTCTTCTCTTTGCTTCGTCAACAAACCACTTTTCCACTGTTGCACAATTTCAACCCGATCCACTCTTTCCGTCTGAGTACCCCACACCGCAATCACATAAACATCACTTCAACAGCGTGACACCACCAGCAGCGGTTGACTATTTCCGTCCCTCTTATACTCCACCCACATGCACAGCGGACGACGTAGTTGCAAATTTTCCACAATTACACTTTCAAACCTCCACTTCCTTGGGACGTTGAAGAAGCGTTGCCGAAAGGCGAATAAATCAATTTTCTTATGCCTCCTGACTTCCGGCAAACAGCTGTGACAAGTTTGCCAAAAATATCGCCTCGATTCACTTGCGGCACCAAACGGCTTCCACCACGCCGCTTCCGATTCACTTGCTCCCGTCTAGCGCTGAAACGGCTCTGCTTCGCCACACCACACTGTTGCGGATCCAACCTGTCTGATTGCCAACCCTCACACTACTCCCAATAGCTGAAGGGTTCCACCTGGCGCCAGGTTCAGGAGATCAAGAATTTTCCTTCCGAATCGTTTCGATGTCCGCGATGAACTGATTGGAAGGATGCTGCGTCGAGGATGTTGAAGCTTCTAACGACTCTCGGTTGGACTTGTGTTGTGGGTGGATTCCGTGGGATGCTGCGAGAATCCGTCGGGTTCTGCTCTTTCTCTCTGCCTCCGGTGCTTCGGAGCTCTCATTTAAGGATTTGTGTTGTGGGATTTTCCGAAGAGGCGCAATTCACCACGCCACCCACTCTCATGATTGTAGGAGATGAATCGTGAACAATTGTGAGAAATTGGGTGACGGGTTCGTGGGATGCTGAAAAAGGTTACCCACATTTTAAGTTTGAATTTTGTGCTTTGAGGGGAAATACGGTGAATTTTCTGAGATAACAATTACAGAATGAATCGGTTCTACCGTGCGGAATGTGCGCAAGTAGAACATACCATTTATATACCAGTTCCACCCACTGTGTTCATATAGAAAACTATACCGGCTTACATTGAATTTTATTGAACAAAATAGGGATTAAATTGAAAAAAATTGGAACACATTCTTCGAACATAATTGTGGTTTTTTGTGTAAGTACTTCAGATTCACAATACTGGTACTCACAATGTTGAGATTGAATTGAATATATTTGAAAATCTACTCAACTAGTCCCCGGCGGCAGATCTATCCTACCCCGACGAGAAGTTCACCGACATCGACAGCGGGAGCTTTCCCGCAACGCTACCGGCCATGACTGCGCTCGCCGCAAGCTGACGACAGTTGCGACGTTGGTAGCTGGCGCTTGCGTTCCCGTTCTTTATCGACATCTACATCTTCCGCGGCGGTGTAGTCTGATGCTCATGGTCCGCTTTCCGCAATGGCGGCCTGCTGCTATTCCGTGCGCCATCATCGTTGTAGGATGTTGGCTATCTTGGTTGTCACACTTGCGACAGCGCACTCCATCAGTTCTGTGTTTCGGTACATAGTTCTGAAGATTTTATCAGTGGTTGTGTCCATTCCGCATGCCTCCAACATCGCGATCTTCTCCGCTTCGAACCGGGGGCATGTGAACAGAATGTGTTCAGCCGTTTCTGTTACATCTGGACATTGCGGACAGGCGGGAAAAACCGCATGTCCGAAACTGTGCAGGTACCACCTGAAGCATCCATTTCCTATTACTTAGGAATTGGGTCATGCCACAATTTAGCTCTCCATGAGGTTGGGCATGTCATCTTGCGAGTTGGCATGCCATCTTTCGTAATACGGTGCGGTATGCGCTGATGACTTTCAGACACATTAGCCTATGAGTACTCTCCATCTTTTGGGCGTTGCAGTTTGCGCTCAACGCCGACACCTAGACGGGACCTGCGTACCATAGTATTGGAACCGCAGCGCTTGCTGGAGCACACCCTAGAGATGTTCCCCATCACCCCCGATAGTGCCGCTATTACTGTCAATCGTGTTTGCAGGCGTAGTCAACAGGTTTGGTCGATCTCTGGTTGTTGACGACTATCACCTCCGTTTTCTGATGCGCCAGCTCTGTAGCTTCTTGCCTCATCTTCCTCGACTAGACTGATCGTATAGGCTGCAGTTAATTCGCCTCCGTACATGGTCATCCGATGCGTCGTTGGCGATTCCCACTAGCGAACGCCATCGAATATTACGTTCTACAGCAGTGGACTCAGGTTTGATCCCTGTGGAACACCTGCCGTGATGGTGGCCCTAGTCAAGCCTTCCACTGTCTCGTAGATCAGTTCACGATTTCGGAAGTAGGTTCCAAGAATCTTGTACAGCCCTATCAGTATTTCCAACCGAAGCGAAGCAACGAGTTCGCAATCTCCGCCCAGCAGGCACTGTTGAACGCAGCGGTTCCTTTATCAGTGCTGCCACCTGGAAAAGTTTCGAGAAAAAGTAGAATCATGGAAATTTGGCATGGCATGACATAGAAAATGAAAATTGAAATGCCTCTAGAACGTTAAAAAAAAAATTAGTCAAACAATTTTTAGTTTGATTTGAAATCCAACAATCTAAAGCAGCGGTTCTCAGCCAATTTTTTGATAAGTACCCCTTCAACCTTATGCTTTCATTGAGGTAGCCCCTACTTTATTTTTGCTGTGAATGAAAATAAGCGTATTTCATAAGATATATTAAAAACGAACCACAAGATAAACAGGATATATGGCTTTCTAAAAAATGTCTGAAGTTTTCGTAATTCCGTGAAACTTTCTGATTCAAATTTATTTTAATGTATAGCTTCCCATTAGACTTTTGGATGCTTCCGAGTCTCTTGGGAGGAGGCTTCCGAGCATCTTGAAGGGATGCTTCTAAGCATCTTGAAAGAAGGTCTCTTGAAAGTAATTCGAGGTTTTTGAGAGGAGGTTTCCATGCCTCTTTGAAGAATGCTTTTGAGTCTCTTGAAAGGCGGCTTCCGAGCCTCTTGAAAAATTACGAGCCTCTGAAAAGAAAGCTTCCGACCCTCTTGAAAAAAGGCTTCGGACTCTCTTGAAACGAGGTATCCGAGCATCTTGAACGGAGGTTTCCAAGCGTCTTGAAAGGAGGCTTTCAAGCCTCTTGAAAGGATGCTTCCGAGCCTATTGAAAGGAGGCTTCAGAGGCTTTTGAAAGGAGGCTTCCAGGCCTCTTGAAAAATTCCGAGCCTCTTAAAAGAAAGCTTCTGACCCTCTTGAAAGGAGGCTTCGCAACCGTATGAAAGAAGGATTCCGGGCTTCGGACTCTCTTGAAACGAGGTATCCGAGCATCTTGAACGGTGGGTTCCGCACGTTGAGTGATATTACTACGCAGTCACGGATACCGCGTCGTTTGCATTCGAAGACCGCCACTGCAGTGTCAACCACCGATTTAATGGCGCCAAATTGCTTGCTCGATACTCCTCCACGTACGGCGACAGCATGTTCAGGATTAACTTCTGCAGTAGCTTCAGTACAGTGTCTATTAGACAGATTGGTCTGTACGCTGAGGGGTCACATGGTGACGTGCCAGGTTTCGGTAACAGGACCGGACTAGTCATTATGGTTGTTTTCAACACTATGTTCGAGATCTCGTCCCGATCAGGTGCTTTACTCGGATCGAGGGGCTTTGCCACCGTTATTAGCTCCTCTATCGTCACCGTCGTCTGCTCCTACCATCGTTTCTGATAGTCAATGGGTTGGACCGTGATGCGGGAATGGTACTTCGATTATCGTCTTCAGCCTCGTTGGACATCGCTCGGTAGGAGCCAGTGCTTCTCTTGGTTAGGCCATCACCACCCGATCGTTTCACTCTTTGATGGCCTTGTTTAGGACAAGCCACGTCGCTTTGAATAGCTCGATGCGTCGCTCCCTTACTTTCGCCGAGTAGCAATCTGGTAGCATTACACGTTCGTAATCGTAACAGAGCAGCAACCAGTTCGTCACCGCTCAGACTGCCCGTGTTTTGCTCCAGACTAATAGCTTCGCTGAAGATCCTACTGTCGAAATTGTAGGAGCTCCCCGGCTTATTTTCCTCCCTTGCCTCGCTGCTTATTCTGTACCGGATAGCCAAATGGTAGCTGTGGGTATAACCATCGTCAACCCACCATTGCAGATCACCGGCTAAACTTGGACTGCAGAATGGTACGTCTATTTTTATTCCACCCTGTTTCACTAGGAGGTACCTTTTGAGCTGTCGTTGCCCAGCACCACTTCCAGCTTGGCTAAAGTTTCTTCTGATTGTGTGTGTGTGTGTGATTCATCCTCTATCCCTCACCCAGCCGGGGGCGTTGATTAAGTAGTACTATGAATAATTTGATCAGATCTCATGCTCCGTAATGGTGCCCTTTTTGTTATGAAGACTAGTACTACAAAAAGGAATCACTTCTGAAGCAAGGAAGGTTTCTTCATAAGTGTAGGGAATGGGATGTACTAGTTGATCATAACAGGTACAGCAAGACTTCACAAGGACGCCCTTATTCATACTAACTACTCAGGGAGTAGAAGGCCGAGAAGAGCCACCGCTGCTAGCTAAAGCTTGAACCGGATATCTGGGACTCCCACAATATCCGCGGCAATAGTAGCAAACAATGCCCTGTACGTATTTAGTGTTCAATTTTTCAAATTCATATATTGGTG
The DNA here is from genome assembly GCF_024139115.2 of Armigeres subalbatus. Taxonomy (NCBI): domain Eukaryota; kingdom Metazoa; phylum Arthropoda; class Insecta; order Diptera; family Culicidae; genus Armigeres; species Armigeres subalbatus. The sequence continues at coordinate 26,204,119 of NC_085141.1, forward strand.
AAGCAATGAGAGAAGAAAAAGTAAAGAATTGGAACGTGCTCACCAATTTAGTTCATCCAGAGTTTTGCAGTTATGATCCTACTTTGTTTCTATTTAGTCTTTGGCCCAACTATGGCTGATTTGGCTGCTGCGAAAGCTTTCCTGGGGTTAGTGCCTTTTGAAGTTCTGGTTGCTGTTACTGTCATGACATTGAAATTGGTTCTAGTGCGTTCACAGTATTGAGTCAATATCTTCGAGCATTTGAAAGTAGGAAGTATTCAAATATTGAAAAACATAATTGTTGAATCCTGAAAAGATGATACGAAAAGAAAGAAGGCAGCATCAAACATTACAACATGAGTGATTTTGTTTGAAAATCAATATGTAATTTGGTTATCTTCGGATGACCACGATTAATTGAAACTAAAGTATCCTTTATTTCATTAAAACTTGAAGTCAAGCCATTTATGGAAAAATGCAATGGCAATAGAAATAAGGGTAGAACATTCAAATTATTCTAGTTGAAGTTTTTGGAAAACAGATAAAAAACTAATGACAGCTTGAGTCACTATATTTTGTTAGAATGCGAGCCAAAAAAATGAACTCTTAGATATTACAGAAAATAAATATATCTATAGATATTTTGATTGGAACTATCACTAAATAGTTGAAAGTTTCATCAAGACTGATCAGTACGCTGGTTAACCAAATGAATTGAATAATCGAAAAAAAATATTGTTATCATATGGAAAATGCCAATTGGATTTTATCCAATATACGAAAACGCTCTTACTGTTTTTAAAGCGTTTAAATCGTACGAAGAGGCCCTAAGTGTCGTAAGCCATTGAAGGACCTTCAAACAATGCTTACTAAGTATTCATAAAGCAATTGTCGAGGAAATGTATAAACTCAATATAAATTTCAGGACATGCAAAATTTACGGATATAGTATATCAGAAGTAAATCCTCACATTATGTTTTTCAAGCGATGGTCTAATAACAATTTTTACATGCGCTAGAGTAGGGGTGATGCTACAAATGTTTGCACTTCCTCACAGATAGGCGCGACAGGCAAATAACGTTTGCCATTCTGATTTGCACGTTAAGGCCTTTGGATTCTATGAAATATCGAGACAAGAAATTAAAGAAATCACTTCATGTAAAAAGCAACCTTGCTATACAGAAAACAAATAAAACATATAGTTATAATAAGAACATAAAAATTGAAATGATACTTAGAATTCCACTTCACAGCATCGACACGGCAAACTTGACGTTGGGAGAAGCTCTCCCACATAATCTTCACCCTACGAATTCTGTAATCGTGATTTCATGCATCTATTCCAGGATGTTACAGGTCAGCAGCCGTGATAATATCTAGCCGCAGCATCTGACGCATTGGCCAGCTTTATTTGCGGCCGCTTGAAGCCTTCGTTTTCTTAGCCAGGGCATTTGAAGGCAATTTGCAGATAGGTCCAGAGTTGGCATCATCAGTTGATGTGGTTGACTCAATATCAAGTGCACCGAATATTAAAACTTTTTAAAACTTTAAATTCGAAAAGAACGAAGAAAATGACAGAGGCAAAAAACAAACCGTCTTGCTTAGCCGAAGCCTACTTCCATTTCCAATTTATCAATTTGTAAAATGTCATGGTTATTTATAAAACATAGGTATATGAAAAAACGCATCGTTTGCAATTGTCCATCTTAAATATCTTGGTCATGTTGGAATCACAAAGCAGAAGAATTTTCATAAACTTTCCGCTAACTTTTAATTATAATTATAATTATAATTATTAGTCCTTAGCATGTTCATTGGCATTGTCACCCCACTAAGGTTCAGTGAGTATCACACAGTATTAGAAGTCTTCTAGAGGTTGCGGCATGTTACTAGTGAGGTATCTTTGGTCAGCCAGAAGCTGTAACCTGTCCATCCGCTGCAGACACCTCCGCCGCCCTGAAAGAGGAGTGTTGCGGCACAGGTGGCGTCGGCATGTTTTGTGATTGGGTTGTGCATGGAGAGTACAAAAGGCGTCGATTAACACGTTCTGCACGAAAAGCAGTGAGCAAAAAGCTCAATAGTCATCTCTTGAAGTATTGCTTGATGAGGGCCGGAGGGAAGTCACTAGTGCAAGGTGGTTGGTTTGAGTGAGTCTAACGTAATGATCATGTTCATCAAAGTAATTATCTTGTAAATTTCCCATTTCTAAAAATAAAATAAATACAATTATTACAAAAAAAATGTATGATTTACCAAAATCCTTAAAAAAACATAATGTAAATAGAATATTTGACATTTATTTGTTCGTAAGGTACCGAATGAGTGCCCGGCTAAAGGTTCTTCTGATTGAATTATAAACTCGCTATAACTGCACCCTCCGCTCTTGTGTTCACCACTTATCTATCGGGAATCTTCCTTTCGTATAAATTGCCGCTGATCTAGATTAGTCCAATACCAAGTTCACGTTATCCGTGGGGATGCGGTACGGGTCCGCCAGGATGGCTACATCCGTGCTCGCTTCTACTTTCGATTGCCACAACTACTGCTGGGCAGTTAAAGTAGATCAACGTTACTTGCACGGCTTCCTCGTATTACCACTCAAGCACCAACTATGAGCGGCTAGCTTCTACCAAAGCTGTGGCACCACCAACGAGCTGGAAATCGGCTTCATAGTGCTGGGCTAGATGCGCCAACGCGTGATTGGACGGCAGCCAATCAACGCAAGGATGTGAAAACTGAAATTTCTTCAACTATAGTATCATCAACGTGCACTGCTCACACGAAGGGAGACCCGACGACGATAATGAAGCATTCTATGTACAGTTGTAGCAGACATACGATGGATGCCTACTGCGGGACGTCAAAATCGTCATCGGTGACATGAACGCTCAGGTAGGAAGGGAGGAAATGTATAGACCGATCATCGGGCCAGATAGTCTGCATACCGCATCGAACCACATCGGCCAACGATGCCTCCCGTGGAACGGTAGTCCGAAGCACTTTCTTCCCCCACAAGAATATCCACAAGGCCACATGGAAATCACTCAATCAACATACGGAAAACCAAATCAGTGCGAATATTGAATCCGACCACTACAGTGCAGTAGGTCTGCGCTCAAAACTCTTGACGGTGTTCAACACGCGTCGGAGTCGTTCACCGCGGCTACAAGACTAGCCCAAGACTACGCGCAGCAGCTGGAAGTGGCACTCCCAAAGGAAGAGCAGCTAGGCGCAGCGTCTCTTGAAGATGCCTGGGGAGATATTCGATCCGCCGATTGGTAGCACCGCAACCGCTGTAATAAACACGATGCCCTCGGATCAGAGAACGACTGGTATCACGGCGAATATGAGCAGTTAGTAGAAGAGAAGAATGCAGCATGGGCGAGATTGCTGCAACACCTTACGAGGGCGAACGAGGCACGATACAAACGGGCACGGAACAGACAAAACTCGATTTTTCGGAGGAAAAAGCGCCAGCAGGAAGATCGAGACCGGGAAGAGACGGAGGAACTGTACCGCGCTAATAACGCACGAAAGTTCTATGAGAAGTTAAACCGTTCACGTAAGGGCCACGTGCCACAGCCCGACATAAACGGACATAAACGGGAACCTTCTTACAAACGAGCGTGAGGTGATCCAAAGGTGGCGGCAGCACTACGAAGAGCACCTGAATGGCGATATTGCAGACAACGGTGGCGGTATGGTAATGAACCTAGGAGCACGCGCGCAGGACATGCGACTTCCGGCTCCGAATCTCCAGGAAATCCAGGAGGAGATCGGCAGGCTGAAAAACAACAAAGCCGCTGGAGTTGACCAACTACCAGGAGACACTGGCGTGCACAGGGGGGCAGGGGGCACTTGCCCCCCTTCTATAAAAATAATTTAAAAAAATACCCGAAGAGTGTATAGGAATAATAAAATAGTTTAAGATATGTATAAAAAAAATAATTTGAAAAAAGGCTATGCAGCCTTGGACGAGTTACGAAAAATGTATATTGTGCCACGTTCCGACACAGGGATTGTGTCTTCATCAGAGGAAATTACATGTTGGATATTAAGTCGTGTGATAGAAATAAGTGTCAAAGTTTACCAACAAGCGAACGTAGCAACAAGGTGCATGAAATGGTAAGATGAAACATGCTGCACCAAGATGGTGGATGGGATGGCAAAGTGGTGCACGGTTTGACCAGATGGTGCATGGTTCTGCACGGTGGCGCATGCTGCACCAAGATGGTGGATGGGATGGCAAAGTGGTGCACGGTTTGACCAGATGGTGCATGGTTCTTCACGTTGGCGCATGCTGCACCAAGATGGTGCATGGGATGGCAAAGTGGTGCATGGTTCTGCACGGTGGCGCATGCTGCACCAAAATGGTTGATGGGATGGCAAAGTGGTGCACGGTTTGACCAGATGGTGCATGGTTCTGCACGGTGGCGCAGGCTGCACGGTGGCGCAGGCTGCACGGTGGCACAGGCTGCACGGTGGCGCATGCTGCACCGAGATGGTGGAGGGGATGGCAAAGTGGTGCACCGTTTGACCAGATGGTGCATGGTTCTGCACGGTGGCGCATGCTGCACCAAAATGGTGGATGGGATGGCAAAGTGGTGCACGGTTTGACCAGATGGTGCATGGTTCTGCACGGTGGCGCAGGCTGCACGGTGGCGCATGCTGCACCAAGATGGTGGATGGGATGGCAAAGTGGTGCACGGTTTGACCAAATGGTGCATGGTTCTTCACGGTGGCGCATGCTGCACCGAGATGGTGGATGGGATGGCAAAGTGATGCACGGTTTGGATGGGGTGGCAAAGTGGTGCACGGTTTGACCAGATGGTGCATGATTCTGCACGGTGGCGCATGCTGCACCGAGATGGTGGATGGGATGGCAAAGTGGTGCACGGTTTGACCAGATGGTGCATGGTTCTGCACGGTGGCGCATGCTGCACCAAAATGGTTGATGGGATGGCAAAGTGGTGCACGGTTTGACCAGATGGTGCATGGTTCTGCACGGTGGCGCAGGCTGCACGGTGGCACAGGCTGCACGGTGGCGCATGCTGCACCGAGATGGTGGATGGGATGGCAAAGTGGTGCACCGTTTGACCAGATGGTGCATGGTTCTGCACGGTGGCGTATGCAGCACCGAGATGGTGGATGGGATGGCAAAGTGGTGCACGGTTTGACCAGATGGTGCATGGTTCTTCACGGTGGCGCATGCTGCACCGAGATGGTGGATGGGATGGCAAAGTGATGCACGGTTTGGATGGGGTGGCAAAGTGGTGCACGGTTTGACCAGATGGTGCATGGTTCTGCACGGTGGCGCATGCTGCACCAAGATGGTGGATGGGATGGCAAAGTGGTGCACGGTTTGACCAGATAGCGCATGGTTCTGCACGGTGGCGCAGGCTGCACGGTGGCGCATGCTGCACCAAGATGGTGAATGGGGTGGCAAAGTGGTGCACGGTTTGACCAGATGGTGCATGGTTCTTCACGTTGGCGCATGCTGCACCAAGATGGTGCATGGGATGGCAAAGTGGTGCATGATTCTTCACGGTGGCGCATGCTGCACCGAGATGGTGGATGGGATGGCAAAGTGGTGCACGGTTTGACCAGATGGTGCATGGTTCTGCACGGTGGCGTATGCAGCACCGAGATGGTGGATGGGATGGCAAAGTGGAGCACGGTTTGACCAGATGGTGCATGGTTCTGCACGGTGGCGCATGCTGCACCGAGATGGTGGATGGGATGGCAAAGTGATGCACGGTTTGGATGGGGTGGCAAAGTGGTGCACGGTTTGACCAGATGGTGCATGGTTCTGCACGGTGGCGTATGCAGCACCGAGATGGTGGATGGGATGGCAAAGTGGTGCACGGTTTGACCAGATGGTGCATGGTTCTGCACGGTGGCGCAGGCTGCACGGTGGCGCATGCTGCACCAAGATGGTGGATGGGATGGCAAAGTGGTGCACGGTTTGACCAGATGGTGCATGGTTCTTCACGGTGGCGCATGCTGCACCGAGATGGTGGATGGGATGGCAAAGTGGTGCACGGTTTGGATGGGGTGGCAAAGTGGTGCACGGTTTGACCAGATGGTGCATGGTTCTTCACGTTGGCGCATGCTGCACCAAGATGCTGCACCAAGATGGTGGATGGGATGGCAAAGTGGTGCACGGTTTGACCAGATGGTGCATGGTTCTGCACGGTGGCGCAGGCTGCACGGTGGCACAGGCTGCACGGTGGCGCATGCTGCACCAAGATGGTGGATGGGATGGCAAAGTGATGCACGGTTTGGATGGGGTGGCAAAGTGGTCCACGGTTTGACCAGATGGTGCATGGTTCTGCACGGTGGCGCATGCTGCACCACGATGGTGGATGGGATGGCAAAGTGGTGCACGGTTTGACCAGATGATGCATGGTTCTTCACGGTGGCGCATGCTGCACCGAGATGGTGGATGGGATGGCAAAGTGGTGCACGGTTTGGATGGGGTGGCAAAGTGGTGCACGGTTTGACCAGATGGTGCATGGTTCTGCACGGTGGCGCATGCTGCACCAAAATGGTGGATGGGATGGCAAAGTGGTGCACGGTTTGACCAGATGGTGCATGGTTCTTCACGTTGGCGCATGCTGCACCAAGATGCTGCACCAAGATGGTGGATGGGATGGCAAAGTGGTGCACGGTTTGACCAGATGGTGCATGGTTCTGCACGGTGGCGCAGGCTGCACGGTGGCACAGGCTGCACGGTGGCGCATGCTGCACCAAGATGGTGGATGGGATGGCAAAGTGATGCACGGTTTGGATGGGGTGGCAAAGTGGTCCACGGTTTGACCAGATGGCGCATGGTTCTGCACGGTGGCGCATGCTGCACCGAGATGGTGGATGGGATGGCAAAGTGGTGCACGGTTTGACCAGATGGTGCATGGTTCTGCACGGTGGCGCATGCTGCACCAAAATGGTTGATGGGATGGCAAAGTGGTGCACGGTTTGACCAGATGGTGCATGGTTCTGCACGGTGGCGCAGGCTGCACGGTGGCGCAGGCTGGACGGTGGCACAGGCTGCACGGTGGCGCATGCTGCACCGAGATGGTGGATGGGATGGCAAAGTGGTGCACCGTTTGACCAGATGGTGCATGGTTCTGCACCGGTGGCGCATGCTGCACCAAAATGGTGGATGGGATGGTAAAGTGGTGCACGATTTGACAAGATGGTGCATGGTTCTGCACGGTGGCGCAGGCTGCACGGTGGCACAGGCTGCACGGTGGCGCATGCTGCACCGAGATGGTGGATGGGATGGCAAAGTGGTGCACCGTTTGACCAGATGGTGCATGGTTCTGCACGGTGGCGCATGCTGCACCAAGATGGTGGATGGGATGGCAAAGTGGTGCACGGTTTGACCAGATGGTGCATGGTTCTTCACGGTGGTGCATGCTGCACCGAGATGGTGGATGGGATGGCAAAGTGATGCACGGTTTGGATGGGGTGGCAAAGTGGTGCACGGTTTGACCAGATGGTGCATGGTTCTGCACGGTGGCGCATGCTGCACCAAAATGGTGGATGGGATGGCAAAGTGGTGCACGGTTTGACCAGATGGTGCATGGTTCTTCACGTTGGCGCATGCTGCACCAAGATGCTGCACCAAGATGGTGGATGGGATGGCAAAGTGGTGCACGGTTTGACCAGATGGTGCATGGTTCTGCACGGTGGCGCAGGCTGCACGGTGGCACAGGCTGCACGGTGGCGCATGCTGCACCAAGATGGTGGATGGGATGGCAAAGTGATGCACGGTTTGGATGGGGTGGCAAAGTGGTCCACGGTTTGACCAGATGGTGCATGGTTCTGCACGGTGGCGCATGCTGCACCGAGATGGTGGATGGGATGGCAAAGTGGTGCACGGTTTGACCAGATGGTGCATGGTTCTGCACGGTGGCGCATGCTGCACCAAAATGGTTGATGGGATGGCAAAGTGGTGCACGGTTTGACCAGATGGTGCATGGTTCTGCACGGTGGCGCAGGCTGCACGGTGGCGCAGGCTGCACGGTGGCACAGGCTGCACGGTGGCGCATGCTGCACCGAGATGGTGGATGGGATGGCAAAGTGGTGCACCGTTTGACCAGATGGTGCATGGTTCTGCACGGTGGCGCATGCTGCACCAAGATGGTGGATGGGATGGCAAAGTGGTGCACGGTTTGACCAGATGGTGCATGGTTCTTCACGGTGGCGCATGCTGCACCGAGATGGTGGATGGGATGGCAAAGTGGTGCACGGTTTGGATGGGGTGGCAAAGTGGTGCACGGTTTGACCAGATGGTGCATGGTTCTGCACGGTGGCGCATGCTGCACCAAGATGGTGGATGGGATGGCAAAGTGGTGCACGGTTTGGATGGGGTGGCAAAGTGGTGCACGGTTTGACCAGATGGTGCATGGTTCTGCACGGTGGCGCATGCTGCACCAAGATGGTGGATGGGATGGCAAAGTGGTGCACGGTTTGACCAGATGGTGCATGGTTCTTCACGGTGGCGCATGCTGCACCAAGATGCTGCACCAAGATGGTGGATGGGATGGCAAAGTGGTGCACGGTTTGACCAGATGGTGCATGGTTCTTCACGTTGGCGCATGCTGCACCAAGATGGTGCATGGGATGGCAAAGTGGTGCATGATTCTTCACGGTGGCGCATGCTGCACCGAGATGGTGGATGGGATGGCAAAGTGGTGCACGGTTTGACCAGATGGTGCATGGTTCTGCACGGTGGCGCAGGCTGCACGGTGGCGCAGGCTGCACGGTGGCGCATGCTGCACCAAGATGGTGGATGGGATGGCAAAGTGGTGCACGGTTTGACCAGATGGTGCATGGTTCTTCACGGTGGCGCATGCTGCACCGAGATGGTGGATGGGATGGCAAAGTGATCCACATTTTGGATGGGGTGGCAAAGTGGTGCACGGTTTGACCAGATGGTGCATGGTTCTGCACGGTGGCGCATGCTGCACCGAGATGGTGGATGGGATGACAAAGTGGTGCACGGTTTGACCAGATGGTGCATGGTTCTGCACGGTGGCGCATGCTGCACCAAAATGGTGGATGGGATGGCAAAGTGGTGCACGGTTTGACCAGATGGTGCATGGTTCTGCACGGTGGCGCATGCTGCACCAAAATGGTGGATGGGATGGGAAAGTGGTGCACGGTTTGACCAGATGGTGCATGGTTCTGCCGGTGGCGCATGCTGCACCGAGATGGTGGATGGGATGGCAAAGTGATGCACGGTTTGGATGGGGTGGCAAAGTGGTGCACGGTTTGACCAGATGGTGCATGGTTCTGCACGGTGGCGCATGCTGCACCAAAATGGTGGATGGGATGGCAAAGTGGTGCACGGTTTGACCAGATGGTGCATGGTTCTTCACGTTGGCGCATGCTGCACCAAGATGCTGCACCGAGATGGTGGATGGGATGGCAAAGTGGTGCACGGTTTGACCAGATGGTGCATGGTTCTGCACGGTGGCGCAGGCTGCACGGTGGCACAGGCTGCACGGTGGCGCATGCTGCACCAAGATGGTGGATGGGATGGCAAAGTGATGCACGGTTTGGATGGGGTGGCAAAGTGGTCCACGGTTTGACCAGATGGTGCATGGTTCTGCACGGTGGCGCATGCTGCACCGAGATAGTGGATGGGATGGCAAAGTGGTGCACGGTTGGTCCAGATGGCGCAGGGTTCTGCAGGGTGGCGCATCCCGCACCACGATCGTTGATGGGATGGCAAAGTGGTGCACGGTTTGACCAGATGGTGCATGGTTCTGCACGGTGGCGCAGGCTGCACGGTGGCGCAGGCTGCACGGTGGCTGAGCTGCACGGTGGCGCATGCTGCACCGAGATGGTGGATGGGATGGCAAGTGGTGCACGGTTTGACCAGATGGTGCATGGTTCTGCACGGTGGCGCATGCTGCACCAAGATGGTGGATGGGATGGCAAAGTGGTGCACGGTTTGACCAGATGGTGCATGGTTCTTCACGGTGGTGCATGCTGCACCGAGATGGTGGATGGGATGGCAAAGTGATGCACGGTTTGGATGGGGTGGCAAAGTGGTGCACGGTTTGACCAGATGGTGCATGGTTCTGCACGGTGGCGCATGCTGCACCAAGATGGTGGATGGGATGGCAAAGTGGTGCACGGTTTGGATGGGGTGGCAAAGTGGTGCACGGTTTGACCAGATGGTGCATGGTTCTGCACGGTGGCGCATGCTGCACCAAGATGGTGGATGGGATGGCAAAGTGGTGCACGGTTTGACCAGATGGTGCATGGTTCTTCACGGTGGCGCATGCTGCACCAAAATGCACCAAAATGGTGGATGGGATGGCAAAGTGGTGCACGGTTTGACCAGATGGTGCATGGTTCTGCACGGTGCCGCATGCTGCACCAAGATGGTGCATGGGATGGCAAAGTGGTGCATGGTTCTTCACGGTGGCGCATGCTGCACCGAGATGGTGGATGGGGTGGCAAAGTGGTGCACGGTTTGACCAGATGGTGCATGGTTCTGCACGGTGGCGCAGGTTGCACGGTGGCGCAGGCTGCACGGTGGCGCATGCTGCACCAAGATGGTGGATGGGATGGCAAAGTGGTGCACGGTTTGACCAGATGGTGCATGGTTCTGCACGGTGGCGCATGCTGCACCGAGATGGTGGATGGGATGGCAAAGTGATGCACGGTTTGGATGGGGTGGCAAAGTGGTGCACGGTTTGACCAGATGGTGCATGGTTCTGCACGGTGGCGCATGCTGCACCGAGATGGTGGATGGGATGGCAAAGTCGTGCACCGTTTGCCCAGATGGTGCCTGGTTCTGCGCGGTGGCGCATGCTGCACCAAGATGGTGGATGGGATGGCAAAGTGGTGCACGGTTTGACCAGATGGTGCATGGTTCTGCACGGTGGCGCATGCTGCACCAAAATGGTGGATGGGATGGCAAAGTGGTGCACGGTTTGACCAGATGGTGCATGGTTCTTCACGGTGGCGCATGCTGCACCGAGATGGTGGATGGGATGGCAAAGTGATGCACGGTTTGGATGGGGTGGCAAAGTGGTGCACGGTTTGACCAGATGGTGCATGGTTCTTCACGGTGGCGCATGCTGCACCAAGATGGTGGATGGGATGGCAAAGTGGTGCACGGTTTGGATGGGGTGGCAAAGTGGTGCACGGTTTGACCAGATGGTGCATGGTTCTTCACGGTGGCGCATGCTGCACCGAGATGGTGGATGGGATGGCAAAGTGATGCACGGTTTGGATGGGGTGGCAAAGTGGTGCACGGTTTGACCAGATGGTGCATGGTTCTGCACGGTGGCGCAGGCTGCACCGAGATGGTGGATGGGATGACAAAGTGGTGCACGGTTTGACCAGATGGTGCATGGTTCTGCACGGTGGCGCATGCTGCACCAAAATGGTGGATGGGATGGCAAAGTGGTGCACGGTTTGACCAGATGGTGCATGGTTCTGCACGGTGGCGCATGCTGCACCAAAATGGTGGATGGGATGGCAAAGTGGTGCACGGTTTGACCAGATGGTGCATGGTTCTTCACGGTGGCGCATGCTGCACCGAGATGGTGGATGGGATGGCAAAGTGATGCACGGTTTGGATGGGGTGGCAAAGTGGTGCACGGTTTGACCAGATGGTGCATGGTTCTGCACGGTGGCGCATGCTGCACCAAGATGGTGGATGGGATGGCAAAGTGGTGCACGGTTTGACCAGATGGTGCATGGTTCTGCACGGTGGCGCATGCTGCACCAAGATGGTGGATGGGATGGCAAAGTGGTGCACGGTTTGACCAGATGGTGCATGGTTCTGCACGGTGGCGCAGGCGGCACGGTGGAGCAGGCTGCACGGTGGCACAGGCTGCACGGTGGCGCATGCTGCACCAAGATGGTGGATGGGATGGCAAAGTGATGCACGGTTTGGATGGGGTGGCAAAGTGGTGCACGGTTTGACCAGATGGTGCATGGTTCTGCACGGTGGCGCATGCTGCACCAAAATGGTGGATGGGATGGCAAAGTGGTGCACGGTTTGACCAGATGGTGCATGGTTCTGCACGGTGGCGCATGCTGCACCAAAATGGTGGATGGGATGGCAAAGTGGTGCACGGTTTGACCAGATGGTGCATGGTTCTGCACGGTGGCGCAGGCTGCACGGTGGCACAGGCTGCACGGTGGCGCATGCTGCACCAAGATGGCGGATGGGCTGGCGAAGTGGCGCACGGTTCGACATGATGGTGCATGGTTCTGCACGGTGGCGCATGCTGCACCAAAATGGTGGATGGGATGGCAAAGTGGTGCACGGTTTGACCAGATGGTGCATGGTTCTGCACGGTGGCGCAGGCTGCACGGTGGCACAGGCTGCACGGTGGCGCATGCTGCACCGAGATGGTGGATGGGATGGCAAAGTGGTGCCCCGTTTGACCAGATGGTGCATGGTTCTGCACGGTGGCGCATGCTGCACCAAAATGGTGGATGGGATGGCAAAGTGGTGCACGGTTTGACCAGATGGTGCATGGTTCTTCACGGTGGCGCATGCTGCACCGAGATGGTGGATGGGATGGCAAAGTGATGCACGGTTTGGATGGGGTGGCAAAGTGGTGCACGGTTTGACCAGATGGTGCATGGTTCTGCACGGTGGCGCATGCTGCACCAAGATGGTGGATGGGATGGCAAAGTGGTGCACGGTTTGGATGGGGTGGCAAAGTGGTGCACGGTTTGACCAGATGGTGCATGGTTCTGCACGGTGGCGCATGCTGCACCAAGATGGTGGATGGGATGGCAAAGTGGTGCACGGTTTGACCAGATGGTGCATGGTTCTTCACGGTGGCGCATGCTGCACCGAGATAGTGGATGGGATGGCAAAGTGGTGCACGGTTTGGATGGGATGGCAAAGTGGTGCACGGTTTGACCAGGTGGTGCATGGTTCTGCACGGTGGCGCATGCTGCACCAAGATGGTGGATGGGATGGCAAAGTGGTACACGGTTTGGATGGGGTGGCAAAGTGGTGCACGGTTTGACCAGATGGTGCATGGTTCTGCACGGTGGCGCATGCTGCACCAAAATGGTGGATGGGATGATAAAGTGGTCCACGGTTTGACCAGATGGTGCATGGTTCTTCACGGTGGCGCAGGCTGCACCAAGATGGTGGATGGGATGGCAAAGTGGTGCACGGTTTGGATGGGGTGGCAAAGTGGTGCACGGTTTGACCAGATGGTGCATGGTTCTGCACGGTGGCGCATGCTGCACCAAGATGGTGGATGGGATGGCAATGTGGTGCACGGTTTGACCAGATGGTGCATGGTTCTGCACGGTGGCGCATGCTGCACCGAGATGGTGGATGGGGTGGCAAAGTGGTGCACGATTTAACCAGATGGTGCATAGTTCTGCACGGTGGCGATATGGTGGATGGGGTGGCAAAGTGGTGCACGGTTTGACCAGATGGTGCATGGTTCTGCACGGTGGCGCAGGCTGCACGGTGGCGAGATGGTGGATGGGGTGGCAAAGCGATGCACGGTTTGACCAGATGGTGCATGGTTCTGCACGGTGGCGCAGGCTGCACGGTGGCGAGATGGTGGATGGGGTGGCAAAGCGATGCACGGTTTGACCAGATGGTGCATGGTTCTGCACGGTGGCGCATGCTGCACCAAGATGGTTGATGGGGTGGCAAAGTGGTGCACGGTTTGACCAGATGGTGCATGGTTCTGCACGGTGGCGCAGGCTGCACGGTGGCGAGATGGTGGATGGGGTGGCAAAGCGATGCACGGTTTGACCAGATGGTGCATGGTTCTGCACGGTGGCGTATGCAGCACCGAGATGGTGGATGGGATGGCAAAGTGGTGCACGGTTTTCCTGGGTGGTGCAAGAAATAGTCAAATCGCACCAAGATGGTTCATGGGTGAGAAAGTGGCGCATGGCTTGACCGGTTATTTATTTTATTGTTTTCAACTGAAATTCGTTCATTCCCAAAATTCAATAGATGTGCCGGTGCAGGGCCATACCGATATGAGTGGGTTTGTGTATGGAAAGACCGAAAAGAGAACCGAAAGACTCGGTTAGTTTGCGTGACGGAGGGGAACCCGCTCGCGTGAATTTCAATGTTTTCAGCAGGAATTTGTTAGTTCCAAAAATGCATTTGTTGTTCCGCTGCAGAAATCAGACAATCCGGATGTTTAGGATTATAAAAATAGCGGGAAGCGCCGTCCGGAACACCGAGCGGAACATTTTGTTTACAAATCGCGGGGGGGATTTTTTTTTTCTCATTTTCGACAGAAATTTGTTAATTTCCAGAAGGCGTTCGGTGTTCCGGTGCTGGGGCAGATCGATCTGGACGGATTTATGTTTGGAAAGACCGAAAAAGCAATCCAAAAGACTCGGTTAGTTTGCGTGACGGAGGGGGAATCCGCTCGCGTTAATTTTAATGTTTTCAGCAGGAATTTGTTAGTTCCAAAAATGCATTTGTTGTTCCGCTGCAGGAATCAGACAATCCGGATGTTTAGGATTATGGGAAGCACGGGGAGGATCACCCGCACATTCTCCGGGTGCAATCCGGATGTTTGCGATTATAAAAATAGCGGGAAACGCCGTCCGGAACACCGAGCGGAACATTTTGTTTACAAATCGCGGGGGATTTTTTTTCTCATTTTCGACAGAAATTTGTTGATTTCCAGAAGGCGTTCGGTGTTCCGGTGCTGGGGCAGATCGATCTGGACGGATTTATGTTTGGAAAGACCGAAAAAGCAATCCAAAAGACTCGGTTAGTTTGCGTGACGGAGGGGGAATCCGCTCGCGTTAATTTCAATGTTTTCAGCAGGAATTTGTTAGTTCCAAAAATGCATTTGTTGTTCCGCTGCAGGAATCAGACAATCCGGATGTTTAGGATTATGGGAAGCACGGGGAGGGTCACCCGCACATTCTCCGGGTGCAATCCGGATGTTTGCGATTATAAAAATAGCGGGAAGCGCCGTCCGGAACACTGAGCGGAACATTTTGTTTACAAATCGCGGGGGGATTTTTTTTTCTCATTTTCGACAGAAATTTGTTGATTTCCAGAAGGCGTTCGGTGTTCCGGTGCTGGGGCAGATCGATCTGGACGGATTTATGTTTGGAAAGACCGAAAAAGCAATCCAAAAGACTCGGTTAGTTTGCATGACGGAGGGGGAATCCGCTCGCGTTAATTTCAATGTTTTCAGCAGGAATTTGTTAGTTCCAAAAATGCATTTGTTGTTCCGCTGCAGGCAATATAGCGCTCAAGCTGTGCCATCCAGCAGCTCACTGAACAAAAGTGAGCACCAGAAAGAAGAAGAAGAAGAAGAAGAAGTTCCGCTGCAGGAACCAGACAATCCGGATGTTTAGGATTGTGGGAAGCAAGGGAGGTCACCCGCACATTCTCCGGGTGCAATCCGGATGTTTGCGATTATAAAAATAACGGGAAACGCCGTCCGGAACCCTGAGCGGAACATTTTGTTTACAAATCGCGGGGGGATTTTTTTCTCATTTTCGACAAAAAAATGTTGATCTCCAGAAGGCAATCGGTGTTCCGGTGCAGGGGCAGATCGATCTGGATGGATTTGTGTATGGAAAGACAGGAAAAGCACTCCAAAAGACTGGTTTAATTTGCGTGACGGAGGGGGAATCCGCTCGCGTTAATTTCAATGTTTTCAGCACGAATTTGTTAGTTCCAAAAATGCTTGTTCCGCTGCAGGAATCAGACAGTCCGGATGTTTAGGATTATGGGAAGCACGGGGAGGGTAACCCGCACATTCTCCGGGTGCAATCCGGATGTTTGTGATTATAAAAATAACGGGAAACGTCGTCCGGGACACCGAGCGGAATACTTTACTTACAAATCGCGCACGGTTCCGCCCACAAGCATGTACTTTGTCTTTGACGCATTCACCGGCAGTCCAACTTTTGTTGCTTCACGTTCCAGGCGGGTGTACAGTTCTGCCACCTTTGCAAATGTTCGGCCGACAATGTTCATGTCGTTGGCGAAACAAATAAATTGACTGGATCTGTTGAAAATCGTACCCCGTCTCTCCGCATGACACCTTCTAGCGCAATGTTGAACAACATGCACGAATGTCGATCACCTTGTATTATCTTGTCGAGGCGATTCGAACGGAATGGAGTGTTCGCCCGAAATCTTCACACAGTTTTGCACACCATCCACCGTTGCTTTGATCAGTCTGGTAAGCTTTTCATTGAAGCTGTTCTCGTCCATAATTTTCATAGCTCTACGCGGTCCATACTGTCGTATGCCGTCTTGAAATCAACGAACTGATGGTGCGTTGGAAACTGGTATTCACGGCATTGTGGAAGGAGTTGCCGTACAGTAATGATCTGGTCCGTTGTCTAGCGGCCGTTAACGAAGCCGGATTGATAACTTCCCACGAACTCATTCTTTAGTGGTTACAGACGTCGGAAGATGATCTGGGATATCACTTTGTAGGCGGCATTACGGATGTGATCGCTCGAAAGTCCCACATTCTAGCTTGTCGCCTTTCTTGTAGATGGGGCATATAATCCCTTCCTTCCACTCCTCCGCTAGTTGTTCAGTTTCCCAGATTCTAACTATCAGTTTGTGCAGCCAAGTGGCTAGCTTTTCCGAGCCTATCTTGATGAGCTCATCTCCGATACTATCCTTACCAGCTTACCAGTTCAAGGTAGGGGCTGGTTGGCTTCCATCGTCCGCTGAACTGACGTAGTCATCTCCTCCGCTGCCTTGACTTTCACTGCCTGTACTCTCAGCGATATTCAAATGTTCCTTGTAGTGCTGCTTCTACCTTTCGATCACCACATGTTCGTCCGTCAAGATGCTCCCGTCCTTATCCCTGCACATTTCGGCTCGCGCACGAAGTCTTTGCGGGATGCGTTGAGCTTCTGATAGAACTTGCGTGTTTCTTGATAACGACACAGCTGTTCCATCTCCTCGCCGCTTCTTCCAGGCGGCGTTTCTTCTCCTGAAAAAGGCGGGTCTGCTGTCTCCGCTTTCGTCTATAACGTTCCACGTTCTGCCGGGTACCTTTCTTGAAGGATCTTCCGGAGGATCTTAGGGAGGAATTCCTGGAGGATCCTCCTGCACTATTCCCGGGGATTGGTTGCGGAACTTCCGAATAAATCCTAAAAAAACTTTCGGAGGAATTTTCTTAAGGTCACTCCTGACGGTATCCAAGTTTAAAACTGCTCGCGTTTTCGAGGGCACACCACTCGATTCGAAGGCGGCGCACAACTGTCATTTTTGTTGATTTAGTCTTGCTGCGTCGCAGCATGCGTGAAATAATAAAATTAAAGTTGTGAGTTGCTTCCGTATCGAGTGGTGTGCCCCCTAACGCGAGCACTAAACTAGGATTCCGTCCAGAGTGACCTTAAAACACTTTAGAATGATTTTTGCAAGAATTGCTTACAGGACTACGAGGCTTTCTTGAAGGAAACTTCAGAGGACTTTCCGGAGGAACTTGCGGAGGAATTCCTGGAGGAGCTTTCGGAAGGAGCATCTTTCGAAGGAATTCGTGAAGAAACTTGCGGAGGAATTTCTGGAGATATTATTGGAGAAACATTAACATAAATTCCTGGAGAAATTTTCGAATGAATTCTTGAAGGAACATTCAGAGGATTTCATGGTGGTACCCTGAAAACAATTTATTCGAAGAAATTCTTGAGGGAACTTCCGGAAGAATTCCTGGAGGAACTTCCGGCGGAATTCCTGGAGTAACTTCCGGAGGAATGTCGGGAGGAACTCTCGGAGGAATGTCGGAAGGAACTTCCGGAGGAATGTCGTAAGGAACTTCCGGAGGAATGTCGGAAGAAACTTCCTGAGGAATTCCTGGAGAGAATTCCTGAGGAACTTCCGGAAAAATTCCTGGAGGAACTTCCTGGAAGAACTTTCGGAGGAATTCCTCCGGAAGTTCTTCATGATTTTTTTCCAGGAATTCCTCAGGAAGTTCCTCATGATTTTTTTCCAGGAATCCCTCAAGAAGTTCCTTCCGACATTCCTCTGGAAGTTCCTTCCGACATTCCTCTGGAAGTTCCTCTCGACATTCTTCTGAGATTTTCTCCCGACATTCCTCAGGAAGTTTCTCCAGGAAATACTCCAGAAGTTCCTCTAGGAATTCCTCCGCAAGTTCCTTTAGGAATTCCTCCGGAAGTTCCTCTAGGAATTCCTCCGGAAGTTCCTCTAGGAATTCCTCCGGAAGCTCCTCCAGGAATTCCTCCGGAAGTTCCTCCAGGAGTTCCTCCGGAAGTTCCTCCAGGAACTCCTCCGAAAGTTCCTCCGGAAGTTCCACCAGGAAGCTTCTCTCTCTCCTTCGGAAGTTTCTCCACGAATTCCTTCGGAAGTTCCTTCAGGAATTCCTTCGGAAATTCCTCCACGAATTCCTTCGGAAGTTCCTCCAGGAATTCCTTCGGAAGTTCCTCCATGAATTCCTCCTGAAGTTCCTCCAGGAACTCCTCTGGAAGCTCCTCCAGGAATTCCTCC
This sequence comes from Armigeres subalbatus, assembly GCF_024139115.2. NCBI lineage: Eukaryota > Metazoa > Arthropoda > Insecta > Diptera > Culicidae > Armigeres > Armigeres subalbatus. The sequence continues at coordinate 26,222,574 of NC_085141.1, forward strand.
GGAACTTCCTCCAGGAATTCCTCCGGAAGTTCCTCCAGGAATTCCTCCGGAAGTTCCTCCAGGAATTCCTCCGGAAGTTCCTCCAGGAATTCCTCCGGAAGTTCCTCCAGGAATTCCTCCGGAAGTTCCTCCAGGAATTCCTCCGGAAGTTCCTCCAGGAATTCCTCCGGAAGTTCCTCCAGGAATTCCTCCGGAAGTTCCTCCAGGAATTCCTCCGGAAGTTCCTCCAAGAAGTCCTCAGGAAGTTCCTCCAGGAATTATTCAAGGAAGTTTTTCCAGGAATTGCGCCGGAACTTCCTGCCGGAATTCTTTTAGAAGTTTCCCCAGAAATTCTTTTGAAGAATTTCTACGGAAGTTGCTCCAGGAGCTCCTACGGAAGCTTCTTCATGAAGTCTCTGAAAGTTCCTCCGGAAGTTCCTCCAGGAATTCCTCCGGAAGTTCCTCCAGGAATTCCTCCGGAAGTTCCTCCAGGAATTCCTCCGGAAGTTCCTCCAGGAATTCCTCCGGAAGTTCCTTCAGGAATTCCTCCGGAAGTTCCCTCAAGAATTTCTTCAAAGAAATTGTTTTGGGGGTATCATCAGGAAATCCTCTGAATGTTCCTTCAAGAATTCATTCGAAAGTTTCTCCAGGAATTATGTGGATGTTTCTCCAATAATTTCTCCAGAAATTCCTCCGCAAATTTCTTCACGAATTCCTCCGAAAGATCCTCCAAGAGTTTCTCCGAAAGTGCCTCCAGGAATTCCTGCGTAAATTCCTCCGGGAAGTCCTCTGAAATTTCCTTCAAGAAAGCCTGGAAGTCCCATAAGCAATTCCTGCAAAAAACATTCTAAAGTGTTTTAAGAAAATTCCTCCGAAAGTTTTGTTTAGGATTCTTTCGGAAGTTTCGCCAACTAGTCCACCAGAATAGTGCAGGAGGATCCTCCAAGAAATCCACGGAAGTGCTTCCAGTAATTTCCCCGAAAGTTCTTCCAAGAATTCTCCCGAAAGTTCCTCCAGGGATTCATTCGTAAGTTTTTTTGTGTGTGTCTTTATTAGGGAGACTTTCAGCCCAAGGCTGGCTCGTCTCCGCTTTTCGTAAGTACATAGTGATCATAGTGATGGGCGATATGCAAAGGCGCGTGTTCGTGTGGTGGCCGATCAATAAAATACTGTGCAGGTTAAGGATCAAAGGCCGGTTCTTCAACTTCAGTATAATCAATGTCCATAGCCCACACTCCGGAAGCACTGATGATGATAAGGACGCATTCTACACGCAGCTGGAACGTGAGTACGACAACTGCCCAAGCCACGATGTCAAAATCATCATAGGAGATTTGAACGTTCAGGTTGGCCAAGAGGAGGAGTTGAGACCAACTATTGGGAAGTTCAGCGCCCACCGGCTGATCTCGAGGCAGCGTTGCCGGAAGAGGGTGAGCTCGATGGGGCCCCTCTTAAGGACTGCTGTAATACAGTCAAAGCACCCATTAACGACGCAGAGGAGAACAACGTCGGATAAATGGGACGAATTCGACGGAACGATTGGTTCGACGAAGAGTGCAGACAGATTCTGAAGTAGAAGGACGCAGTGCGGGCGGTCGCCCTGCAGCAAGGTACCCGGCAGAACGTGGAACGTTATAGACGAAAGCGGAGAAAACAAACCCGCCTTTTTCAGGAGAAGAAACGCTACCTGGAAGAAGCGAGGAGGAGATGGAACAGCTGTGCCGTTCTCACGAAACACGCAAGTTCTATCAATTCCTGGAGGAACTCTCGGAGGAATGTCGAGAGGAACTTCCGGAGGAATGTTGGAAGGAACTTCCTGAGGAATTCCTGGGGAAAATTCCTGAGGAACTTCCGGCGGAATTCCTGAAGGAACTTCCGGTGCAGTTCCTGGAGGAACTTACGGGAGAATTCCTGGAGGAACTTCCGGGACAATTCCTGGATTAACTTTCGGAGGAATTCCTGGAGGAACTTCTGGAGGAATTTCTGGAGGAACTTCCGGAGAAATTCCTGGAGGAACTTTCGGAGGAATTCCTGGAGGAACTTTCGCAGGAATTCCTGGAGGAACTTTCGCAAGAATTCCTGGAGGAACTTCCGTAGGAATTCCGGGAGCAACTTCCGGAGAAATTCCTGGAGGAACTTCCTGGAGTAACTTTTGGAGGAATTCCTGGAGGACGTCCTGGAGAAATTCCTGGAGGAACTTCCGGAGGAATTCCTGGAGGAACTTCCGGAGGAATTCCTGGAGGAACTTCCGGAGGAATTCCTGGAGGAACTTCCGGAGGAATCCCTGGAGGAACTTCCGGAGGAATTCCTGGAGGAACTTCCGGAAATAGCACCAGGACTTCTCCGGACAGTTCCTCAAGGAATTCCTCTAGAATTTCCCTGAAAGTTACTACAAAAATTCCTGTGACAGTTGCTTCAGAAATTTCTCTGGTTGTTTCAACAGTAATTCTCCATAGAATTTCTCCGATAACTTCCGCAAAGAAGTCCTCCGGAAGTTCCTCCAGAAATTCTTCAGGAAGTTCCTCCACAATTTTTTCCGGAAGTTCCTTCAAAAATTCCTCGGAAGATCTGCCAAGAATTCCACTGGAAGATCCTCCTGGAAATCCTCCAGAAGGTTTCTCCAGAAGGTCTTTCGGATGTACCTCCAGAATAGCCTCCGGAAGTTACTTAAAGAGTTCCTACGGAAGTTTCTCCAGGAATTCCTCCGGAAATTATGCCACGAATTCCTCCAGAAGTTACTCCAGGAGTTACTCTAGAGGTTAGTCCAGATATTCTTCCGGAAGTTCCTCCAGGAATTGTTTCGCTAGTACCTCCAGCAATTATTTTGGAAGCGCAAGGAAATCCTCCAGAAGTTCCCTCAATCAATCTTCCGAAACATTGTCCAGGAAATTCCGCGGATGTTAATCCCGGAATTACTACGGAAGTTCCTCCAGAAATTCCTTCAGTAGTTCCTTCTGAAATTCCTTCAAAAATTTCTCCAGGATCTCCTCCAAAAGTTCTTCCATGAATTCCTCCTGGAGATTCTCCAGGAATCCCTCTGGAAATCCCTCCTTGAATTCCTCCATGAAAAACCTCTAGGAATTTCTGTTAAAGTTCCCTCAGGAATTTCTCCGGAAATCTTAGATGATCCTCTAGTAATAATTCCACAAGTACATTAGAAATATTCTTAAGAAAATCCTTCATAAATTTCTACAAGAATTCCTCCGAAAAATCTGCAATAATTCCTCCAGAAAAGACTAGACGGAGGGCAAGTACCTCCAGAAATGTCTCTGGAAGTTCCTCCAGGAATTCTTCCGACAGTACCTGGGGTAAATTCTCTGATATATCCTTCAAGAATACCTCCATGTCTCTGTAGCAATTCTTTTGATAGTTCATTCCAAAGAATATTGACCACTCGATACTCACTCCGTTGAAAAAATCACAATACTTTCCAAAAATCCCGCAGTGAGTGGTTCCGGACTATGCGAGTTCCAAAAGGTTAGGAAATTCTCCAAAAATTCCTTCAAAGTTCCTCCAGGAATTCCTCCCTAAAGTTTTCCAGGAATTCTTCGGGATATTTCTACAGAAATATTCACAGGAACTCCTTCTCAAGTGCTTTCAATAATACTTACGGAAAACCATACAATAATTCCTCCGGAAAAGAATCCTCCTTTGGAGAATCCTACAAGATAATTTTGGAAATATTTCTGCGAGTTCTTCCAGGGTATCCTACGATACTACGATAGCACCTCCAGGAATTCTTCTGGAATTTCTTTCAAATATAACGTTGAAGTTCCTCTAAGAATTTTTGCAAAAGTTTATTCAGAAGAATTTCATGGTAATTCTCCTGGAATTTCTCCGAAAGTCCTCCGGAACATCCTCCAGGAATACTTTCGTAATTCCCTCCAGGAAATACTCCGGAAGTTCTTTCAAGAATTCTTCTGGAAGTTATTTCAGGTATTCCTCCGGAAGTTTCTCCAGAAACCTCTAAAAGATCCATAGAAATTTCTCTAGGATTTCGCAGGAAGTTACTCCATGAATTCCTATGACAATTAATTCAGGAATTTCTCCATTAGTTTAAACAGGAATTGTTTATAAAATTTCTTCGAAAATTTCTCTAAAAAGTGCTCCAGAAATTCATCTAGTAACTCTTCCGGAATATTCTCCAAGAATTTCTCCTGAAATTTCTCCAGAAAGTCTTTGGGAAGTACCTCTTGATAGCCTCTGGAAGTTCCATACTACCTACTACCTTCGAAGTCACTGAATTCCTTTGTAATTCCATCAGGGATTCCTCCGGAAGTTCCTCCAGAAATTCCTCCGCTAGTTCCTCCTCGTATTCCTCCGTAAGTTTCTGAAGAAATTTCTCCGAAAGTTCATTCAGGAATACTTCCGGCATCCTACAGGAAATTCTCCGAAAGTTTATCTGCGAGTTTTTCCAGGAAATCCTTTGAAAGGTCCTTCAGAATTCCTTCGAAAGTAACTCCAGGAAGTACTATGGAATTTATTTAAAAAAAAAACATGAAAAAAACATGGACTTCCAATAGCAATATCTGAAAAGTTCATTCGAAATTCTTCCGGCAATTACTACGAAATTCCACCAGAGATTCTTCTGAAAGTTTCCCATGAATTCTTTCGTATGCACCTCCATGGAATTCTTACAAGAACTCTTCTAGAAGTAACTTAAGGAGTTACTCCGAAAATTCCTTCAAGCAGTCCTCCGGAAGTTACCTCAATCATTTATCTGGAAATCAACCCTTTAGCAATATCTCCACACTCGAAAGTTTCTTGAGAAAATCCTCCAGAAATTTCTACAAAAAATCCTCCGTAAGTTCATGGAGAAATTCCTCTTGAAACCAATATAACTATTTTTCCTCAAGTTGGTCCAGTGCAATAATTCCTCCGGAAAAGACTAGACGGAGCAAGTACCTCCAGAAATGTCTCTGGAAGTTCCTCCAGGAACTCTTCCGAAAGTACCTCGGGTAAGTTCTCTGATATATCCTTCAAGAATAAAATAATGTTTCTGAAGCAATTCTTTTGAAAGTTCATTCCAAAGAATATTGACCTCTCGATACTCACTCCGTTGTAAAAATCAGAATACTTTCCAAAAAACTCAGATTAATCCACCTAGCGGTGATGATGCCTTTCTCGTGCGGTAAAAAAAAAGTATTTTGAGCGAGATTTTGGGCAAGGAAATCGGTTTAGGATAAGTGCATTAAACGTGAGCTAGACGTTTTTACGCGCTAGACTCCTCAAGGAAATGTTACGCAAGTACTTCCAGGAATGGTTTTTCAGGTACCTCCAGAAAATCTTCCGAAAGTTCTTTCAAGAATTCCTCCGAATGTTCCTCAAGGAAATTCTCCGGATGATTCTCCAGGAACTCCTCCAGAAGTTCCTTCAGGAATTCCTCTTGAAGTTTCTTCACCCATTCCTTCGAAAAATGCTCCAAAAATGTTCTGGAGGACTTTCGGAGAAATTCCAGGAGAATTTCCATGAAATTCTTCCGAATAAACTTTTGCAAGAATTCCTAGACGAACTTCAACGTTATATTTTAAAGAAATTCCAGAAGAATTCCTGGAGGAGCTATCGTAGGATACCCTGGAAGAACTCGCAGAAATATTTCCGAAATTTTCTTGTAGGATTCTCCAAAGGAGGATTCTTTTCCGGAGGAATTATTGTATGGTTTTTCGTAGGTATTATTGAAAGAACTTGAGAAGGAGTTCCTGGAAATATTTCTGTAGAAATATCCCGAAGAATTCCTGGAAAAAATTTGGGAGAAATTCCTGGAAGAACTTTGAAGGAATTTTTGGAGAATTTCCCTAACCTTTTGGAACTCGCATAGTCCGGAACCACTCACGCAATCCCGCAGTCTTGTGGTTTTTTTTTGGAAAGTATTGTGATTTTTACAACGGAGTGAGTATCGAGAGGTCAATATTCTTTGGAATGAACTTTCAAAATAATTGCTACAGAGATATCAGAGAACTTACCCGAGGTACTGTTCGAAGAATTTCTGGAGGAACTTCCAGAGACATTTCTGGAGGTACTTGCTTCGTCTAGTCTTTTCCGGAGAAATTATTGCACATTTTTCGGAGGAATTCTTGTAGAAATTTATGAAAGATTTTCTTAAGAATCTTTCTAATGTACTTGTGGAGTTGTTGCTAGAGGATCATCTAAGATTTCCGGAGAAATTCCTGAGGGAACTTTAACAGAAATTCCTAGAGGATTTTCATGGAGGAATACAAGGAGAAATTTCCAGAGGAATTCCTGGGAATCTTCAGGAGGAATTCATGGAAGAACTTTTGGAGGAGATCCTGGAGAAACTTTTGAAGGAATTTCAGAAGGAACTACTGAAGGAATTTCTGGAGGAACTTCCGTAGTAATTCTGGAAGTAACATCCGCGGAATTTCCTGGACAATGTTTCGGAGGATTGATTGAGGAACTTCCTAGGATTTTCTGACGCTTCCAAAATAATTGCTGGAGGTACTTCCGAAACAATTCCTGGAGGAACTTCCGGAGAAATTCGTGGCATAATTTCCGGAGGAATTCCTGGAGGAACTTCCGTAGGAATTCTTTAAGTAACTTCCGGAGGCTATGCTGGAGGTACATCCGAAAGACCTTCTGGAGAAACTTCGGAGGATTTCAGGAGGATCTTCCATGGAATTCCTGGCAGAACTTCCGTGGAATTTTTGAAGGAACTTCCGAAAGAATTTGTGGAGGAACTTCCTGAAGAATTTCTGGAGGAACTTCCGGAGGACTTCTTTGAGGAAGTTATCGGAGAAATTCTATGGAGAATTCCTGTTGAAACTACCAGAGAAATTTGTCACAGGAATTTCTGTCAGAACTGTCACAGGAATTTCTGTAGTAACTTTCAGGGAAATCCTGGAGGAATTCCTTGAGGAACTGTCCGGAGAAGTTCCTGGTGCTATTTCCGAATGAATTCATGGTTGTACTTCCGAAACAATTCCTGGAGAAATTTTCAGAGGACTTCATGAAGAAGCTTCGGAGGAACTCCTGGAGTAACTTCCGTAGAAATTCTTCAAAAGAATTTCTGGAAACTTCTAGAAGAATTCCGGGAGGAAGTTCCGGCGGAATTCCTGGAAAAACTTCCTTGGAATTCCTGGAGGAACTTCCTGAGGACTTTTTGGGGGAATTTCCCGAGGAATCCTTGGAGGAAGTTTCCAGAGAAATTCTATGAAGAATTACTGTTGAAACTACTAGATAAATCTCTGAAGCAACTGTCACAGGAATCCCTGCAGAAACTTCGGGGGAAATCCTGGAGGAATTCCTTGAGGAAGTTCCAGAGGAATTCTTCTTATTCTTATTGGCATTACATCGCACACTGGGACATTGCCGCCTCGCAGCTTAATGTTCATTAAGCCCTTCCACAGTTATCAACTGTGAGGTTTCTATGCCAAGTTACCATTTTTTGCATTCGTATATCATGAGACTAACACGATGATACTTTTATGCCCAGGGAAGTCGAGACAATTTCCAAACTGAAAATTTCCTAGACCGGACCGGGAATCGAACCCAGCCACTCTCAGTATGCTCTTGCTTTGTAGCCCCGCATCTTACCGCACAGTTTAGGAATTTCTGAAGTAATTTACAGAAATTTCTTCTATGAACTGCCGGAGTATTTCCAGAAGGTACTTACGAAAGAACTCCTGGCGGAACTTTAGGGGAATTACTGGATGAAGTTTTGTAGGAATTTCTGGATGAACTTACGGAGGACGTCTTGAAAAAAATGTGGAGGAATTCCATTAAATTTCGGAGAAATTACTAGAGGAACTTCTGGAGGAATTCTTGTAGAAATATTTGGAGGATGTTTTTAAGAAACTTTCAAATGTACTTTTGGAGATATTGTTAGAGGAACTGGTTAGATTTCTGACTGTAGGAACTTCGGAGAAATGCCCAAAGATTCTTCTGGAGGAATTCTTGGAGGTACTTCCAGGGGAGTTTCTGGAAGAACTTTCGAAGGAATTCGTTGAGAAACTTCTGGAGGAATTTCTGAAGGAGCTCATGGAGGAACTCTTGAAGAAACATCCGGGGAATTCCTGGAGTAACATCCGCAGAATATCATCGAAGGAGTTCTGGAAGACCTTCCGGAGGAATTTTTGGATAAACTTTCAGAGGAATTCTTGGAGGAACTTCTGCTGGAATCAATGGAAATACTTCCCGTAAAATTTCTTTCGGAAGTTGTTATGGAATTCCAGAAGGAAGCTCTGGAGCAAAAAAAAAAACAAGGGATTTTATTTCCTGGAAAATATAATGATTTTCATTTTTTTTAGAAGTCTTTTAAAAATTTTCAAACTTTTTAGCGATATTCAAAAAATGTCTGATATTTATACAAAAACGCCCAATATCTACAGGGAATTTCCACCCATTTAGTTAGTGAATTTTCAAAAATATTAAGGAATTGTTAGAATTATACTAAAAAAACAGAGATAAATTAAAAAATGCCAATGCAAAGAAATTCTCATGAATGTGTATATTTCGTGATATTCTGAAATCCTAATAAAATCTCACATATTTCCAGTAAATCCCTGAATTATTTACGATTTTTAATTTGTCTTCAATGTCCAAAAACTATTTATTTAGATCCTAAGGATATCCTGAATACTGCAGAAGGCTTCAGGAATTTATCATAATCAATTTTAAGGTAATGTTCCGGGGCTTTATACCGAATTAGTTACCTTTTTCTTGAAGACACTGAACGTTTTATTGCTACCAGTAAGCATTTCGCCCTTTAAAGGAAGCATCACACTAGATAACGGACCAACGTTACCAGCATTTAACGTCTTTGGCTCTGCCGAACAATGCTTCCTTACAAAATGTATAGCGACTGAGGTGGTAATCGCACTTATCGCACGAATGGTAATGCAGCACAATGCCTTTTGATTGCATGTAAACACTAATCACACGGCCATGAAGCCCGTCAACTATCTTCCTTACACGCTGAAACTCAAGTCACCCATGGGTCTTTTTCTTTGCTATCCCTTTCTCTCTGCTGTAAAACTCATAGTTTTTTTTAAGTTCAGGCATAACATAGCTTGTTTAATAAGTTGTGCCATCAAGTTATACCACTGAACATAAAAAATGGGTAAATTTCGCAGCAGCGAAAAAGAGATAGCATATAAAAAGTACTTAATCATGATGAGTGCTCAATCAATCGGTTTCTCGAAGCAAAGCGTATACTTAAATTTCGATCACTACTGCAGAAGAAAAAAAATACCACTAAAATTCACGGCACTACCAAAAATCTACAAAATTTTATTGTCAAAAAACCATCGACTCAACTGATGCACACATAACCATTATAACCACACATTCATTATGTAGGTAGATGTTTTTCTCAGTGTACACTTCGTAAACAAAAAGCCCAACCGAAACAAATGCCTTGCTTTCTTCCCGCCGCGGAAAGCAACGATTCAAAACAAAACAAACCCCACGCACTGCCGAATTAATCATCATTCGCTTTGTATGATTCTATTTATCGCGAAGAGTAACAACGCGAATTACCTACGCAACGCTAATGAATTCCGATTGTTCACTGTATGAACAAAAAACATTCAACTGCCGCTTCCCCACGAACTACACGGTACAAATAAATTTCGATTATTTAAAACACACTACCAGACTGTATGTAATTAAGAGTGGCGACATGCGCCGCATTTGACAGGTCTCCTGCTCGTTTGGAACACGATTTTGTATGGGAATTACAGATGAATCTTGTTCCAATTCCGACAGTGTCGCCACTCTTAATTACATACACTCTGCACCCTACAATTGTTAGTAAACGGAAATAATGGAGAGCCTATAAATGAGCTAAAATTGTATTTTGTATTTTGAAATTACCAGTAGATAGTACATAGTATAAGTAATATAATAAACATTGTAATTAAACATCTTATTAATACTCCTCCGACCGAAATAGGTATTACTTTCACGAACGACCATTATTCGAAATATATGGGTCATTCCATACCAAGTGACCGAACCACTTGTAAACGACTTACACCGATTTTTATCAAATTTTGTGGATTTGTTTATCTACCGATTATATGGAAAAATCCAAATTTATTTGATGATTGGACAACCCCTCGGCAAATGCGAGCACCCCCCGTTTTTGATGATTTGTAAAACCATATTTTTGAACGACTCATATCTCGGACAGTTTTAAAGCTACAAATAACTTCTTTTTATGCATTTTGAAGAGAATTCTTCAAACTTTTTGAGAAAAATATCGATTTTCAGTAGAAGTGTTGCCATCTGTATTGTTTTTGCGTTTTAAGTATAAAATTGTATTTTTCTGCCAATGAGTATATTTTTATTTGAAAAATAACACCAGCATCGTGTTCTCCAGAGAATTTTGCATAAGAAACACTCGAAACCCCAAGGTATTATGAGCCGTTCTCGAGTTATAGAGTTTTGAATGTTATACGATTCATTTGGAACTTATCAATCACATAAGATTTTGTTATGCATACCTAACCTTTACCCTTTTTGCTGTTTTTATGGAATTGCCAAGAATTCAAAGATATTGTTTTCTTAAAAGAAATTGTAAAACATGTAACTTTGAATAGAAAATAATGTACTTGGCAACGTAGTCAGTATGGAAGAAATAGCTTTTCTGTATTGTTGTAAAGCGTACTATTAAACTATTACTCATATAGATACTATAGTATTTCACCTGCTATGGAAAGATTTTTTTCAAATTTTATAAATCATTAATTAATTTCAAAAGCTTTCGGCTCATATGCTGTTAAGCGTTACGGAGCCGAAATCTTTTTCATACTATTTTATTCTTTCTAAATAACGTTAGATGAAGTGAACCGAAAGACTCGTGTTTTAATCATAGAAACAAACATTTTCTTAAAAACAGCAAAAGAAAGACATACGAGAGGCAATTACGACAGAAGAAACGATATGATTATCTAAAACCCTGATTAATTTACCTTGCATTTCTCGTGCATTTTGAAAATAGTATTTCGACCATATGTTTTGAGCCCATAGTCCGAACCAATCAAATTCAAATAGGAAACAATGGGACAGGATTTCCCGTAAAATGCAACATGTTGTGAGCAAATCGGTTAAGGGCAAGTGCCTAAAAAGTGGGTGAAACTTTTCTGCGCACACACACAGACATCACCTTAATTTGTCGAGCTCAGTCGATTGGTATACAACACTATGGGTCCCCGGGACTTCTATAAAAAGTTTGTCTTCGGAGCGAACATATAGCCTTTAAGTACGCTTAGTTTACGAGAAAGGGAAAAATAAAGTAGGAAGTAGACTTTCACTATGTTATTGTGGAAAAATAGTGTATGAAAAAGTCAAATCATTATGTAAATGATACTTGTACGTACAGAAGGAGAGTGTAAGTGATTTGTGACTATTTGTGACAAGTGGGTGGCAAGAGGGTTGAAAATGGCAAAGAACGTTGGATGCTATTTTCAAACAAATTTTGTAATTATACACAAGGCAGCAGAAAAGCTTAATGTCAATACTAGTCGACCAGAAGAGAATTATCCACGAAAAGTTTTTATCTTACTACCACGGCAAATGAACTCACACTTCACAGTACGCAAATGTGATTTGACGACAGCCATGAGCTCTCAGTCACTCACCAAGGAATCGAAAATTGTCAACTGTGTATGTATATTATCAAAATATGAAAATAGTAGACCAAAAACAAACATCATAAAAATGGTCTACTTTGAGATAATGATTTTATTTTATGTATTTTGAGAATAAATGGATAATATTTGCTATTAATTTTTTTTTGTATTTATTGCATTTTTAACTCCTAGAGAATTCAGATTTTCTTAAACCATGTGACATATTGCGTTTAAGGTTAACTCTAAGGATGCCGAAAAACTTTGCAGAAGAAGGATCCTTGCTGGAATGACGACCAAAATTGTTTATTCTGCCAGCATTGCCAAACTACGTGTACCAATTATTCAACTGAGCGTTATTTCAAAATTTTTAATCTTTTTGGGCTGAGGAACAAATTGTAGTTATTCGGATTATTTTTTGAAGGAAAATTCCGGAAAGAGTAATGATTTTGCCGTCTAACAACCACAGTTCGCCAGATAGTGCTGGCAGAAACATTGATTTTTTGCAAATGATTTCAATAATAAATCTTCGAAGCGTTGTCGTTCGTCGTTTCAGCAATGCATATTCTTCAGCAAACTCTTTCGGGATCTTTCAGACTATATGGTAACATATTAAGTCAGATGATTGAATTAACGATAAAATAAAGCCTCTAGGAGCAAACATGCAAAAAAAAAATCCATACTAATCTTCATATAAATTCCAATCGCGATGCGGAAAGTGGGGGAGCAACCAATCGAGCTGTGTATGTGTGTATGTGTCAATGCGAATGTGTGTGTATGTTCGGAAATTAGTAAAAATATTCAATGTTCACAGTGAAAAAAGGACTTTTCATTTTTAAAATCCTGTATCTCAAGATCGGAACATAATACCTCGGGGTTTCAAGCGTTTCCAATGTAAAAATGGCCAAAGAACACGTTGGTGAGGTCATTTTTTAAATCAAAATATACTCATTGGGTAAAAAATGCATTTTTCGAACAAAAACTTAAAAATTGTTCATTTGGCAACACTGCACATCAAAAAATATTTTTTTATAAATTCCTTGAAAAATCTTCTTTCGAATGGTTACCTTAGATTGATTATAGACCTCACAGTTCCAGAGATATTAACAAATCAAAATGATGGGTTTCATACATTTGTCCGAAAAGGGGGATGGTAGTATTAATCGTGGGGAGGTCCAATCACTACCAAATTTGGAATTTTGGGGTATAACCCATACATATACAATTGGTCAAAATTTCATTTAATTCTATGAAAGTCGATTGCATGTTTGCATTTTTTCTCGGTCACTTCATATGGAATGACCCATATATCAGCCGTTAGTGATCCGATTTGAACAATTTTGGGACTCACAAATCTTCCCGTCCATCAAGATTTTTTTGAGATGTCGAGACCTCCGATCGGACCAAAAATGACCTTTGATGTTCATTATAGTATTAGTAATATATTTCTCAATCCATAGATTTAGAAAGGTGTCGTCTTCTACAAACTTGTTCAGGAGGTCAATACCATACTGTTGCAAATCATATTATTTCGGAACTCGTCCATTTGGCGGCGATAGTGTATATAAAAAACTCGTTGAGTTAAATATTTCGGAATCCGTAATATTCAGAAAGTTGCCGTCATTTACAATTTTTATAGCAGCTCAAAACCATTTCATTAACCATATATTATTTTGAAACCTATCCGCTTGGTGGTGTTAGTATATATGGCGATACTCGTTTGGTTCGAATCCGTAATATTTAGAAAGTTGTCGTCGTCATCAAATTTGTTGATGAAGAACATATTATTCGAGACGAGCCAGTCTCGGGATGAAAGTCTCGGTAATAAAGAATTAAAAAACATGTTATTTTTAGTTCATTCGCTTGGTGGCGCAAGCTCCTCTGGAAGACCCTCCAGGAATTACTACGGAAGTTTCGCTAGCAATTTCTCCGGAAGTTCCTCTTGGAATTCTTTCGGACATTCCTCTGGGGATTCCTCCGCAAATTCTTCTAGTAGTTCGTCTGGAAATTCCTCCAGAAACTCTTTCAAAAGTTCCTTCGGGAATGCCTATGGAAGTTACTCCGGTAATTCCACAGGAAGTTTATCTGGAATTTTCTCAAGAATACCTCCGGGAATTCCTCTGGAAGTTTAAAAAAATTCTTCAAAAAATCCTCAAGAAATTCCTTCGGTAGATCCTTAGGAAGTTCTTCCAATAAAACTTCTGGAAGTTGCTCCGAAAATTTCTTGAAGTTCTTCGGGGAATTTCTATAATTCCTCTAGAAGTTCCTCTGTGGATTGCTCCGGAAATTCCACTCGGAATTCCAACGGAATTTCCTCTGGGAATGTCTCTAGAATTCTTCTGGAAGTTTTTTTTTAGATATTCCTTCGGGAGTTCCTCCAAGAATTCTTCGGGAAGTTCCTCTAGACAATCCTCCGGAAGATTCTACGAAAATCTCTACGGAAGTTGCTCAGAGAATTGAAAATTTTTAAGTTCTTCAGGAAATCCCTACCGAAGTTCCTCCTCTTGGCATTTTCCGGAAGTTCCTCTAAGAATTCCATTGATAGTCCCTCTGGGAATTCCTCCGACAGTTCCTCTAGGAATTCCCTTAAAATTTCATCTGGGAATTCTTCTGGAAGTTCGTCTTAGAACTTCTTTGAAGCTATTCTGGCAATTCTTCTGGAAGTTATTCTGGAAATTTCTCAAGTAGCTCCTCCGGGACTTCCTTCGGAAGTTCCTCAAAGAATTCCTTCGAATTCATCCAGAAACTTCAGCAGCATTCCTCCGTTAAATGCTCCTCTGGGAACTTCTTCGAAAGTTCCTCAACAAATGACTCCAGAAGTTCTTTAGCAAATTTCATCGGGTGCTCTTCAGGAAATTCCTCCAGAAATTCATCCGGAAGTTCCTCTGGTAATTCTTCCGGACATACTTTAGGAAATTCATTCAAAAATTCCTTTGGAAGTTCTTAAGCAAATGCCTACAGAAGATTATCCAGAAGTTCCTCTGGGAAGCTCTACGAAAGTTCACTTAGGAATACCTCCAAAGGTTCTTACGTGAATTCATCCGTAAATTCCCTATAATTTCTCCAGAAGCTCTTCAGGATATTCCCATGGAAGCTGTTCCGGACTCCTCTTGGAATTCTTTTGTTCTTCTTGGAATTCCTTTGAAAGTTCCTTTGGGAATTCCTTCAGAAATTCCACCCTGAAAATTCGTACAAAATTTCCTCTGGGAATTCCTCCGAAATTTCTATGGAAATTACAACGAAAATCCTCCGAAAGATCCTTCGATGTATTCTATTGAAGTTCTTCAGGAAATTCCTACGGAAGTTTCTCTTGGAATTCTTTCAAATGTTCATCTAAGAATTCCCCCAGAAGTTCATCTGAGAATCCCCATGGAAATTCCTCTAAAATTTCCTCCGGCAGTTCTTCGAGAAATTCATCCGAAGTTCCTCGGAAAATTCCTGCGGATATTGCTCCGAAATTCACTCCGGAAGTATTTCTCTTGAAGTTCTTCTTACCAATTTAACCCCATGATTTAAGGATGTCACTGAATATTTTGAGGCGAAGCAATTCAGAAAATAACTGTAGTACATGTTACCGTTAACTCGATAATTATAGATAAATCAACGAATACACGATAACGATAACGTTGAATCAACGCTCACTTTATCGCCAACGAAGCATCATCGTACAACCGTCATCGTCGTCGTAGTGGACGTTAAATTAACGATGATAATTTATCTATTAACAACCCTGCATGAACACCTCACCAGGAAAAGAACATCTGAGGTCCACCGTCTGACCGAGATTAAAACATTGCAAGATCGCTTTGGTGAGCACAAAGAAAAGTTTAGGGTCTGTTGCTTTTCCTCTGACCAAGATGCAATTAGGGCGCTCGTACCAAATAAGGTTATCAAATTTTATCGTACTGTATATAGAATAGTTAGAATATCAAATTTAGTTTTAAGTCTTTATTTCATTAAACAACATCCCCGCAACTTCGACGTCGTGGCGCTGCAGGAGATTTGCTGGACAGGACAGAAAGTGTGGCAAAGCGGGCATCGAGCGGCTACCTTCTACCAAAGCTGTGGCACCACCAACGAGCTGGGAACCGGCTTCATAGTGCTGGGTAAGATGCGCCAACGCGTGATTGGGTGGCAGCCAATCAACGCAAGGATGTGCAAGCTGAGGATTAAAGGCCGTTTCTTCAACTATAGCATCATCAACGTGCACTGCCCACACGAAGGGAGACCCGACGACGAGAAAGAAGCGTTCTACGCACAGCTGGAGCAGACATACGATGGATGCCCACTGCGGGACGTTAAAATCGTCATCGGTGACATGAACGCACAGGTAGGAAGGAGGAAATGTATAGACCGGTCATCGGACCGGATAGTCTGCACACCGTATCGAATGACAACGGCCAACGATGCATAAACTTCGCAGCCTCCCGCGGAATGGTAGTCCGAAGCACCTTCTTTCCCCGCAAAAATATCCACAAGGCCACATGGAGATCACCTAACCAAGAAACGGAAAACCAAATCGACCACGTTCTAATCGACGGTAAATTCTTCTCCGACATCACGAACGTCCGCACTTACCGCAGTGCGAATATTGAATCCGACCACTACCTCGTTGCAGTATGCCTGCGCTCAAAACTCTCGACGGTGTACAACACGCGTCGAAGTCGGACGCCGCGGCTTAACATTGGGCGGCTACAAGATGGTAGACTAGCCCAAGAATACGCGCAGCAGCTGGAAGTGGCACTTCCAACGGAGGAGCAGCTAGGCGCAGCGTCTCTTGAAGATGGCTGGAGAGATATTCGATCCGCCATTGGTAGCACCGCAACCGCTGCACTTGGCACGGTGCCCCCGGATCAGAGAAACGACTGGTATGACGGCGAATGTGAGCAGTTAGTGGAAGAGTAGAATGCAGCATGGGCGAGATTGCTGCAACACCGCACGAGGGCGAACGAGGCACGATATAAACAGGCGCGGAACAGACAAAACTCGATTTTCCGGAGGAAAAAGCGCCAGCAGGAAGATCGAGACCGTGAAGAAACGGAGCAACTGTACCGCGTTAATAACATACGAAAGTTCTATGAGAAGTTAAACCGTTCACGTAAGGGCCACGTGCCACAGCCGGATATGTGTAAGGACATAAACGGGAACCTTCTTACGAACGAGCGTGAGGTGATCCAAAGGTGGCGGCAGCACTACGAAGAACACCTGAATGGCGATGTGGCAGACGAAGATGGCGGTATGGTGATGGACCTGGGAGAACGCGCGCAGGACATAATTCTACCGGCTCCGGATCTCCAGGAAATTCAGGAGGAGATTGGCCGGCTGAAGAACAACAAAGCCCCTGGGGTTGACCAACTACCAGGAGAGCTAATTAAACACGGTGGTGAGGCACTGGCTAGAGCGCTGCACTGGGTCATTACCAAGATTTGGGAGGAGGAAGTTTTGCCGCAGGAGTGGATGGAAGGTGTCGTGAGTCCCATCTACAAAAAGGGCGATAAGCTGGATTGTAGCAACTACCGCGCAATCATATTGCTGAACGCCGCCTACAAGGTACTCTCCCAAATTTTATGCCGTCGACTAGCACCAACTGCAAGGGAGTTCGTGGGGCAGTACCATGCGGGTTTTATGGGCGAACGCTCCACCACGGACCAGGTGTTCGCTATTCGCCAAGTACTGCAGAAATGCCGCGAATACAACGTGCCCACACATCATCTATTCATCGACTTCAAAGCCGCATATGATACAATCGATCGGGACCAGCTATGGCAGCTAATGCACGAACACGGATTTCCGGATAAACTGACACGGTTGATCAAAGCGACGATGGATCGGGTGATGTGCGTAGTTCGAGTTTCATTCTCGGGTCCCTTCGAAACGCGCAGAGGGTTACGGCAAGGTGATGGTCTTTCGCGTCTGCTATTCAACATCGCTTTGGAATGGGTAATACGAAGAGCAGAGATTAACACGAGTGGTACATTTTTCAATTAGTCCGTCCAGCTATTTGGTTTCGCCGACGACATAGATATTATGGCACGTAACTTTGAGAAGATGGGGAAGCCTACATCAGACTGAAGAGGGAAGCTAAGCGGATCGGACTAGTCATCAACACGTCGAAGACGAAGTACATGATAGGAAGAGGTTCAAGAGAAGCCAATGTGAGCCACCCACCGCGAGTTTGCATCGGTGGTGACGAAATCGAGGTGGTAGAAGAATTTGTGTACTTGGGCTCACTGGTGACTGCCGAAAATGACACCAGCAGAGAAATTCGGAGACGCATAGTGGCTGGAAATCGTACGTACTTTGGACTCCGCAAGACGCTCCGATCGAATAGAGTTCGCCGCCGTACCAAACTGACAATCTACAAAACGCTAATTAGACCGGTAGTCCTCTACGGACACGAGACCTGGACGATGCTCGTGGAGGACCAACGCGCACTTGGAGTTTTCGAAAGGAAAGTGCTGCGTACCATCTATGGTGGGGTGCAGATGGCGGACGGTACGTGGAGGAGGCGAATGAACCACGAATTGCATCAGCTGTTGGGAGAACCATCCATCGTTCACACCGCGAAAATCGGACGACTGCGATGGGCCGGGCACGTAGCCAGAATGTCGGACAGTAACCCGGTGAAAATGGTTCTCGACAACGATCCGACGGGCACAAGAAGGCGAGGTGCGCAGCGGGCAAGGTGGATCGATCAGGTGGAAGATGACTTGCGGACCCTCCGTAGACTGCGTGGTTGGCGACGTGTAGCCATGGACCGAGCCGAATGGAGAAGACTCTTATATACCGCACAGGCCACTTCGGCCTTAGTCTGATTAAATAAATAATAATTCATTAAACAAATCCTTGCTCATGCTACTATGTACGATTAACTTCCCCGGTGCGAAAACTTTAATTATATAAAGAAATTAATAATTCTTAAGATCAAGGGCCATGTGGCCAACAACTTATAATGTAAAATTATTGTTAAAAACAAATACTAGAAAATAAATACAAATTAATCGTTAAAAAAATCGAAGTTTCGTGTGAAAAATCGAAAAAAAATGCCCATGAAAATATCTAAAAAAAATGTCTGGAGAACATCCGGAGAAGTTCAGAACTTACGAATTTGATTAGAATTTCCTATGCAAATAAAGAAAAAAATTCTGAATATCTA
The DNA here is from genome assembly GCF_024139115.2 of Armigeres subalbatus. NCBI lineage: Eukaryota > Metazoa > Arthropoda > Insecta > Diptera > Culicidae > Armigeres > Armigeres subalbatus. The sequence continues at coordinate 26,241,297 of NC_085141.1, forward strand.
CAAATAGGACATTTGGCGAATTAGTAGAATATTTCGTCGATATTTATAAGAATTTCTCATGGTAATTAAGAATATTTTCCTGTGGTAGTTAAGATTAATTTCCTGTAGGAATGCTGATGAATTTTGTGTAATTTAAATGCACTTCATGTTAAAGTTAATTAAAATTTTGAACTTTCTTTGAAAATGTTATAATTCACCTTGACAACTTGAGAAAAATCCCGTGGAGTTTTAGTAGAATCTCTTCTTCAGTTTCATTTTCAGTGAAAATTCAAGTAAGAAAGTGCTGCGTGCAGAGAAGTATTTTCGTGGAAATTCAGAAAAAAATCGCGTTAAAATGAAAAATAATTTTCCTTAGAAAGTCAAAGAAGTACTATTGTGGTTTTGCTTGTGTGAATATAAAAAAATCCCAATAAAGCATTTCCTGATTAAAATAAAAAGATTACCCGTGAAAATTATAAACCATATCCCGTGAAAATTTGTGTAGCATGCTCTAGTCTGATTATAAAGCTGCAGAAAAAGTAATAGGCATCATCCACAAAGTACGTCACGCTTCTAAGTGGGAGCGAGGGGGGTTAGTGTTCCGAGCAGCGTGGCGATTTATATAAAATTTTAAAGGTTTAATACAAAAAGTGTAACGGAGCAAAACCAATTATAAGAAAAACCTTGGCATGTACAAAAGACTGCGCGAAAAAGTGTCTAATAAAAAAATGTAAGTTTCTCCAGAGACTAGCCCACAGGCAAGCTTGCGGCCATTACCGCTCGCGGAGAATTGGATACACGGTTCGAGGCCACGGTTGCGCCACACGCTTGGCAAGCCGTTCTGCACCTAGTCAGCCCACCTCGCTCGCTGCGTTCTACGCCTTCTAGTACCTGCCGGGTTGGTCGAAAACACCACCTTTGCAGGGTTGCTGTCTGGCATTCTTGCAACATGTTCTGCCCATCGTACCCTTCCCTGGGTTCGCCGTAGAGTTGAGCATGCTCGTGGTTCATACTTTCCGCCACACACCTTTCTGCACACCGCCAAAGAAGAAGACCACCTCTATCGTAACACTGTTTCTCAGACGAGCCCTGTCGCACTTGGTTCCGCTCACTAGCATATACTTAGTCTTCGATGCATTCACCTCGGTCCAACTTTTGCTGCTTCACATTTCAGGTGGTGTTTTGGAAGGTGTTTTGTACATATTTAGCAAGGTTGATTGAGTTTACCACCTTAATATTATTGTGAAACTAAACAGAACACTCTGGCGGTGGGGTGATTTGTTCGAAAAGCTCTTTCTTTCATCAATATCTCCTTGCACCTTATTCTGTGTGATCATTTTTACACCATCTGATAAGCTATTATTACCAGATACCTTTTATTGCATTATGCACCTTTCGCACCTCGCACCACGCCACCACTTTGGACTATTATGCACCTTTGTCATTCCGTGCCCCCCCTTCATATGATCGCTGTGCACGCTAGTGCCAGGAGAGCTATTTAAACACGGTGGTGAGGCACTGGCTAGAGCGCTGCATTGGGTGATTACCAAGGTTTGGGAGGATGAGGTTCTGCCGCAGGAGTGGATGGAAGGTGTCATGTGTCCCATCTACAAAAAGGGCTATAAGTTGGATTGTAGCAACTACCGCGCAATCACATTGCTGAACGCCACCTACAAGGTACTCTCCCAAATTTTGTGCCGCCGACTAACACCAATTGCAAGAGATTTCGTGGGGCAGTACCAGGCGGGATTTATAGGTGAACCACAGATTAGGTGTTCGCCGTACGTCAGGTATTGCAGAAATGCTGCGAATACAACGTGCCCACACATCATCTATTTATCGACCTTAAAGCCACATATGATACAATCGATCGGGACCAGCTATGGCAGCTAATGCACGAAAACGGATTTCCGGATAAACTGATACGGTTGATCAAGGCGACGATGGATCGGGTGATGTGCGTAGTTCGAGATTCAGGGGCATTCTCGAGTCCCTTCGAAACGCGCAGATGGTTACGGCAAGGAGATGATCATTCGGGTCTCCTTTTCAACATCGCTTTGGAGGGAGTAATACAAAGGGCAAGGATTGACACGTGTGGTACGATTTCCACGAATTCCGTCCAGTTATGTGGTTTCGCCGACGAGATTGATATTATGGCACGTAACTTTGAGAGGATGGAGGAAGCCTACATCAGACTAAAAAGCGAAGCTGAACGGATTGAACACGTCAAAGACGAAGTACATGATAGGAAGAGGCTCAAGAGAGGATAACGTAAGCCACCCACCACGAGTTTGTATTAATGGCGACGAAATCGAGGTAGTTGAAGAATTCGTGTACTTGGGCTCACTGGTGACCGCCGATAACGATACCAGCAGAGAAATTCGGAGACGCATCATGGCAGGAAATCGTACGTACTTTGGACTCCACAAAACGCTCCGATTTAATAGTGTTCGCCGCCGATGTGGAGTGTCAGAGAGTGACAGACGAGAAGAACGTAGAAGAACGAAGGAAGCAAGAGCAGCCGAAAAACGAACCCACCGTAGGAAGAAAAAAGAGTATACAAGTGATTAGCGAGGCGCAGGAAAAAATGGAGCAGAATGATATGCGGAAGTTTTATGAGACTATTAAGTGGCGTGCGGAGAAAGACAAGGCCATATCCCGTCATGTACAACATCCAAGAAGGGAATTTACTGATAGAAAAAGCCGAAGTGGATGTCAGGTGGAAGCAACACTTTGTTGAATAGTAGAAGTGACAGTACATCGGTGAACAAAATAAACATTATTGACGATGGACAAGTTGTGGGTTCGCCTACACTAGATGAGGTTAGAAAAGCCATTAAAGAGCTGAAAACAATGAGACTGCGCGGAAGAACCAGCTCTCGGCTTAATTTCTCAAACATATCAATAAGCAGCTTTATGAAGCTCTGCACCATGTTATGTCGAAAATAAGGGAAGACGAGGAATTGGCTGCTAGCTGGTTGAACGGCCTCATTTGCCCTCTCTTTAAGAAAGGGCACAGACAGAAGTGCGCCAATAACCGAGGAAAAACTCTGCTGAATTCGGCGTTCAAAATTATGTTCCATATTCTGTTCAACAGATTGAGACCGCTTGAAGAGTCCTTCGTCGGCGAATATCAAGCAGGTTTTCGTGAGGGCCGGTCAACGACGGATCAAATATTTACCCTGAGACAAATCCTTGATAAATTCCGGGAGTACAACTTGCAGACACATCATCTGTTTATTGATTTCAAGGCGGCGTACGATTCAGTGAAACAGAATGAATTATGGCAAATTATGCTTGAACATGGTTTTCCGGCGAAACTGATACGGCTGATTCGTATAACGTTGGACGGATCGAAATCAAGTGTAAGGGTTGCGGATGAAATATCGACGTCATTTGTTACCTTAGATGGATTAAAGAAGGGTGATAAACTTTCGAATCTACTGTTCAATATAGCGCACGAGGGAGCGATTAGGAGAGCTGGTGTGCAAAGAAGCGGTACCATTATCACAAAATCGTACATGCTCCTGGCATTTGCGGACGATATCGATATTATCGGGATTGATCGCCGTGCCGTGAAAGAGGCTTTTGTGCCTTTTTAGAGGGAGACAGCGAGGATTGGACGATCAATACCAGCATAACGAAGTATATGGTCGCTGGCAATCAACGTGGGTTCATTAGTGGTGGTGGTAGCGAAATGGTGCTGGATGGTGAAAAGTTTGAAGTGGTAGAAGGATTTGTGTATCTTGGAACATTAGTGACGTGCGATAATGATGTTACCTGCGAGGTGAAAAAGCGTATTGCAGCTGCAAATAGGGCTTATTGCGGATTTCATAACCAGCTTCCAGGACCAGGACTTCATAAGTCCCGTAGTCTGCAAACGATGACAAAATTCGCACTGCATACTTCTCTGATTCTTCCGGTGGCTTTATACGGCCATGAAACATGGACGTTAAAGGAGGCTGATCAGAGAGCTTCCGGAATGTTTGAGCGTAAGGTGCTGCGGACAATACTCGGCGGTAAACAGGAGAACGGTATCTGGCGGCGTCGCATGAATCACGAATTGTACCAGGTGTATAAAGGACTGGATATTAATAAGCTTATACAACACGGCAGACTACGGTGGGCTGGACACGTTGCTCGTATGCCACAAGAACGTCAAGCGAAGATAATATTATGTAGAGAACCCGGAAGAGCCCGTAGGCTTCGTGGAAGGCCGCGTACACGATGGCTTTTTGCAGTTGAAGAGGACCTGAGGGCGCTCAATGTTCAGGGCGACTAGAAGCGATTGGCCCAGGATCGAGTCCAGTGGAAAAGGATACTCCATTCGGCGTAGGTTCATCGAAGAGCTGTAGCCCATCAAAATCAAAATCAAAAAAATTTAACCCTTCAAAATAACATGTTTGCTAATTTAAAAAAATCATACATTGGTCATAGATCACTATAGGTCTAATTTTACATTGGACCTTTGAAATTGATGATTCCTTGAAGCTTGAAGATAAAGTGCGACGGAACTGAAAATTGAATTGATCTGTGTCCTCTTCATTTTTTTTCTAATGGCACAATATAATTATATACGAATTGATATGATCACATTGGAATACGTTGTTAACAATAAAAAGTGTTTATGCAACACTTTCATAAATTAATCTAAAAACAAACACCATTGGTCAATGATCATCTTTCATTTGATGCATTAAGTTCATTCCAACCTGAAAGGTAGACAAAGTTTGCCGGACATATCACTGCTAGCTAACACATCAACATTGAGAGGATTGATGCTTTTGATTGCTGATATCGCATGACTGTTATGTCGTAGGTTGGGGAATCCAGGTGAGAAAGGTGATCCAAAGTACCCTGAGGATAAAAAGTCTGAAGATTGAAATTCTTAACCCAAACGTGCCACTAATGATTCTTCCCATCAATTTTTGATGAGGGTCCGATTCTGGAGCTTACTAGCCTGGCTCAGGAAAGATGATTTTGTTTAATTTGGGTCCGATTTCTTAGATGCCAATATGCACTTTGTGGATGATGGTTATCGTTAGAAAAGGCGTGGGCAGATGCTGAAAAGTTTGCTCGCTGATGATAATGAGATACGATAAAAGAAAGGCATCATTCGTTCACAACCTTCACAACCAATACGAGGTAGAGGAAACCACATTTTTGCAACATGATACGAATATGACAGTATCTCAGAGAAGCCGAACAGCAATTCACGGTTTTGGATAGACCATCAGCGCTTAGAGGGTACTCCATTTTATTTTATTTAATCGTTCAAATATAAAATCCGAGGCAAAATATGCCGTGTCATTTGACACGAGTTTTAGCTCTCACGTATGAGATTAATTTGTAATTTTCAATTTCGTTAACACTAAAAACACCAAAAAACTTTTTTTTAAGATTTAAAGTAATGTCCTATTCGACCATGTCATATTATCATTGCGGCGTTATAAGTGCCCGTTGTAAGATTTAATGGTGGTGCGTAAACTTAGCGTATTTCAGAATGATATGTAGATACTAACATCATTTTTTAAAATTAGTTACATTTTCTTAGATTAATTGCTTTATCGAACGGTTATTCGGAACCGTTTGATGAAGCATTAAATGTATAAAAAGGAAAGTTAAGCATCACCAATTATAATTAAAACTGATGCTCCAGCCCTTGTTAAGTTTCATTCATATTTGCTCAAGGATACCAAATACATCTAGAATATGATCAGAGAAGGGAATTTAAACATTATCCTTGCATTCGAAAGAACTGTTGCTTGTAGGCCTTTAAACATTTTTACCCGACCAACTTTGCCGCCTTAATAAAGAGCAGGTTGTCTGGATCCTAAGTCGGCTTGATTCTACGAGATAGACTCTGAAAATCCTTCTGCGGTTTTAGTCCACAGATTCTAAAATTAATAACCAAATCGGGGCTCAATGCTTTCAATTAAGAAACAGTTGTCAACGAAAGCACCGCGATCGACACTGATTCAATTACTGTGGGATAATTGAGCTCAGTAAAAACTTGGAAAACTTTCAATCAAAATTCACTTGTGAGTGCTATCGTTTGCCAGAGATGTTGCGTCAATTGGATAGAAGTTGAGCGAGCAGAACCTCCGATGCTTTCTTTGTTGCACTTTGTTAATACGAAAAAGTTGTTCGGAGTTTAACGCAAGCTCGGAAAATTCACCTTTCCTTCAAGAGTATCGGATTCAAAGAGAAAGGAAGACGGTACGTGATGTGTCAATCCGAGTGCATATGGTGACGGTTTAGATTTGGAACATATTTCGCTTCATAGCAAATGAAAGAATAGAAAGCAAAGTTCAGTTCTTTATCATTGATCAAACATTCTTCGAATAAAAAAATAAATCAAAGTTTAGGAAAATTCAGGACTATCATAATATTATTGTTAGGAATGTAATAAAACATTTTTCAACAACTAGGTATGAACAATCCATAACGCATATGTAGAATATCATAAGAGTATTCCCGGTAACTAGAGCATACGGAAGTCCTGATTCTACCCTTAGAGTGAGACGGTGCTTCATTAGAGCTAAGGTTTCTCCAAACACACGTGACGTGACTGCGGTTCTGACGCTGTTTGTATGAAAGCTTAATTGGAATATTACATGCAGCGACCCTGCGATAGAGTCGCTCGACTAGCTGCCACTGTCAAGATCGCTTAGATTTGGGGAGCCTTCATTCTGTGCTGTTAGGCACATCACAAAATGTGGAGTTTGCTCTTTGGTCCATTTTGATTCACTGAATCAGAGAGACTAGAGAACGAAATCCTGAACATTCGTGAAATTATTTTTTCATCTCTCATCCAGGAGGATAAAATCTCTCGACGCTTGTATAATTCTTGGGAACATGTCATGAGTTTGTTCAGAAGGATAATAAATATGCATATAGCAACTCAACACAGGGTAAATATGCAGAGGTTATTATTACTCAATGCATTATAAATGAAAACGATTTGAATATACTACTTCGCCAGCAATGTCGTATGAGTAGCTTTATTGCCAAGTCTGCCAAATGCATAACAGTGTCTTGTTACCTGCCCTTATGTTACGATTAAAACAGCTACTAATAATAGATTTCTGTAATCTATAAACAGAAGGAAATTTATTATAATTGTCTGCCACTTCAAATCTGTTCAGGAAATGAAAACACTGTTAATATTCATTGAATAATTAGAAAACACAAGTTGCGGTGCGATAAGCTCTTAACTTTCTGCATATGATTTAAATTCTCATTAATCGTGATACATTTTTCATTGCAGAAATAGAATTGAAGAGGGCAAACATTACGATATTTAAGAGAGTTGATAAGATGTTGCAGACAATTATTTGGAAGCCTGTTTACTAATTTCAATGTGTAGAACTATAAATCATTGGTAAAGCGTCTGTGCATCGAGTTGCCATACAAGTTTGGACAGTTTTCAGCCTTGGATATCGACAATTTGAAAATTAAGAATATTTGCTTCCTTCCCATCTGTGTTGCAGTTTTCCATAGTCCATGGTGTGCAGTGATTTGGATTTTGGATTCTTCCAATGAGCCAGGTTATTCGGCAGACAGAAACAGAACCAGGAGGATTTAGGGAAACATATCGGATGTGCCCAGAATGTGGGCATCATTTGACATTGGCACTGTTAATGAGTAATGCCTAGCTTACTTCGGCGCACGCCGTAAGTAGCAAACGGACAACTTGAAATTCTACATCTTGGACGACTGCCTGCAATTGTTTTAACCTGCTATCAGGTTAGATTTCAGCGGACTACGTTCACTGCATTATGGAGGCTACGCCACCACAAGACTTTGGGTCTGCCTATGCTCTTATGTCCTGCTAGGTGCCAATCTAACGTTTGTTAGTAGATTTCGTTTCCGCTCTTACGTAAGGTCCCAATAAACATTGGAGGTGGGTCCTTCACATCATCGGGTTTGTCGTCGGTTGGTGCGTATGCATTAATAAAGCTATAGTTGAAAAACTTGACCTCAATCTCAACTCGCAGATGCAATCACTTATTAAACACTACGAAACTAACTCCATGCTCCGCCTTCTCGCCGCCACTGTAGTATAAGTGATACTTGTATCCGCAATTGGGTCAACTGCGCAAAATTCCCGTTCTCCTGATCCTCACCATCAGATCTCCTGAAGTGCTGCAACCTCCACCTTCACATTTTGCAGGCAGCTTTCGAGCAAGAAGGGCAACTCGTGCAGGTACCAACGGAGTCCAAACGTTCAAAGTACCGAGTTTCCGAACAGTTTCCGTTAAATATTGCCGAGTATTTGCCGATTGTTCAGTCCAGCCACGTGATGGATATGCCATCTTAGAAATAGCTAACGTAACACCGCATTTCTTGTTCAGCCGCCCGCTACGGGTCAGACGCTGTTTTGAGCCGTCTCTAGCATGGGACACAGACGCCCATGCAGGTTTGATTAAAGTCCCCCAACTCCAGGACTTGGCTAGTGCGCTTTGAGCGGCACACGGTCGCTTTGATAGGGCCTGTTGAGGAATGAGGATACATGCAGCTTTTAATAGAAGTTTAACAGAGCTCACTGTCAAACCCCACCATGTCCTAGTCAGACCCCACAGGACGCACCCTCTCACTATATATGATGTCAGAAGGACAATAGTGCCCACTACCAGCTAAGTACGCAACCTTTAAATGGCAACTATTGCCATCGGCAGTCCTGTGGAAGCGTGTGAATTGGAACGCCCCTGCTGAACTGCGGCGTTCAAGAGACGGGTGAAAATTTCGAACGAAGATCTAAGATTGCTAAGATCAAGTTCAGCTTTTCAGAACGAACATGGGGTTTTAAGCTCGCATTCAATTCAAAATGCAATACTGACCCAGAGCTCGATAAGCAGAAAACGCAAGTTCATGTTTCACATTCCCATTTCACGTTTCAAGCATTCATTTTTATCTCTGACTTTAAACCCGTTACGCTGGGATATGGATACTTTGAAGTAGTGCGCAACGGTGTAAATCCGGTCATGTTGCCAGGCTCGGTACAACACTGAAACTGACAATATGACGTCCCCAACCCCGAATCACAAGCACAAGGTGTCAGGCGACCCGTGCCAAGGGGATGAATGGCGGGGGGTGAAACAATTAGCCAGGCAGTTGACGGAGCCTGTACTGCTGGGTGAATACTTTTGCGTGGTGCATTTCGGAGTAAGATTTACCACACTGTGCTCTAGTTCTTACTATTCTTGTTAATACTTATGAGTGATGGTCGGAAGAGTATGGAACGACTATAATTTGCTTTTAGATGACCCATCTTTTCCTCTTTTTGGATGGAGTCAATGGAGTAAATTATAAAAACGTAACTCAATCTTAGGCTGGTTTCGAAGCCGACGACATGAATCTTCAAGCTCCAGAGCGCTGATTAATTAGGAAAGAAGCGGATACGAATTTGGTGGATCTGCTGAACCCTCTGACTGATTAGAGCTCTGTGTAAAGGTGAGATTCAGAAATGCCAAAACGCAATGAAATCAGATCTCTGTACAAAGAATTCGGAACTCATAATAAGAAGCAAAAAAAATATGTTTGAACTTCAGTACCGATGCATGGCCAAAATTAGTATTATCCCACTTATTGTTGAACCGAAACTGATTGAGGGGCACTCCTTTGAGAGTTGGTATAAGCCATCTTTCAAAGGGTATAAATAGCGGTACCCTAATCTAAAAAGGCCTTACATTAAGATTGAGAAAATATCTGAATAAAAAAAACGACGACTTCTTCTCAATAGAAATGGAGCAGAAAGACATGCACTAAACAAATGACACGGGTATGTTACAAAAGTTCAATGAAATGGTTCATCCCGAACAAAAAAAAATCTCTGACTTCTCATTTATCCCTTCTAACATTTTATTTCTCTATATCAAAACTTAACACAAGATCACATTATACTTCTTGCTTCTCACTTATAACGTCTCACATCTCAGTTCTCATTTCTCATCATTTTGCTTATCATTTCTCACTTATCGTGCTTCGATTCTAATTTCACAGTCTTCTCTTCTTTCTTCTCACATGTCATTTCTTATTTCTCTCTTCTAAAGTCTCGCTTTTTTACTTTTCACTTCTCAATGCCTGTTTCTCACTTTCAAAGTTGCACACTTCACTTTTTGCTTCTCACTTTTAACTACATACCATTTCCCACATTAGTCTTATCGATTCTCACTCTCAATTCTCATATTCGACTTCTCAATGCTTCTCACTTTTCACATCTCATTTCTCAACTCTCACTTCACGCGTCTAGCAACTTATTTTTTTATTTCTTCTTATATCTAATTTAAAATTTAAAGTTTAAAATTTTTTACTTTTCTCTTCTCACTTTCCATTTCTGAATTCTCAGATTTTACTTCCCGCTTCCCACTATGCATTCCTCACGTCTCGCTTCTCATCAGTGTTGAAAAAGTCAAAAAAAATATCATGAGGTTGTCATTGCTAATTTGCTAATTTCATTTTATAACCGTTCGCGAATTGTTCTCGAGGTTCATAAAAGCACGGTGGCTTAAGCGCCATTCTCTAAAAGAGAGTACCGCATAGAGGTGTGCGCCGCCGCGCCACGCCACCGTTCAAAATTTGGTCACACCGCTGATCTATATTTTCCACGCCGATTCAAATTTGAAGAAGTCCGCAGAATTGTCCGTAGAAATTTTGAAGATTCAGTCGAATTTCCCGAATGATCCCCACATTATCACGTTGGAACCCCAGAGAGCTTTTCGTGAAAATTTCCTTTCTCCGAAAGACTTAGACTTAGACCAAGAAAACTTAGAAAAACTGTGAGTGGAAATTCCGAATAATGTCTCGCTGAAAAAGAATTTTTGAACCTAGGAGGGTCGTCTGGCAGAAAGTAATTTGGCCGAAAGCCACAAGGCCGAAAGTTGTTAGGCCTAATATGTAGTTTGACCAAGCACATCATTTGACCGAAGTCCATCTAGTCCAAAGTTATTTGGCCGACAATGTCATTTGGTCGACGACCTTTTGCTGTTTTAAATATTTTCCAATGGAACTTTTGAAGATTTTTTTATTGACAATACAAAGATCTTCCGTATAAATCCAAAATCCTTCTGATAAAATTTACGAACATTTTCGTGAAAATTCGGAAATTTCACTTATAAATTTTAAATTTTAGTGGAACAAGGTGTCTACTCAACTGTACAAAACATTCCCTAATTTTTCCTGTTTTTTTTTTCAGGTACTCTACATTAATTTTGAAGTAAAAACAAACTTCTTATTGCCAGCATTGCATATCCCTCTAGCACATTGCCGCCGTTTATAGTGGCAGCCCTTACTTTGCACCGTTCAATGTGCAAAAACGATCCATAAAAGAATGAAAAACGATCCATAATTAGCATCTGAATGTTCCATAAAACGCTACCATAAATCCATAAAATAGTTCGTGAGATTCCATAAAGAATAATTTTATGATCCTTAAATCTTTGGAAATGATACATAAAATCTATATTTTGATCCATAAAATTTCAAATTTGCGCAACTTTTATCCTGATGATGATCCATAGCTTCAGTAATATGATCCATAATTTTTGTTCATATGATCCATAATTTTGTTTATATGATCCATAATGCTTGGAAAGAAGGCCAATGAAACTATATTAATTGATCCACACATTTTATAAAATCTATGGATCATTTGCCAAAATTTATGGATCATATCACCAAAACTATGGATCATTTGAACAAAGCTATGGATCATATGACTAAAATTATGGATCATATTACTGAAATTATGGATCATCATTACGATACAAAAATGCGCAAATTTGAAGTTTTATGGATCAAAAAATAGTTTTTTATTGATCATTTTCCAAAGATGTATGGATCATTTGTCATTCGTTCATGGTAAAATAGCAGGAATTGTATTGTTTTTCTTGACTATGTTAATGGAACATATTTTCCCATTAATTGCTAAATTTTAGTTTAGTTATGGATCGAAAAAATATTCTTTATGGGATCTCCTGAACTATTTTATGGATTTATGGTAGCGTTTTATGGAACATTCAGAAGTTATTTATGGATCGATTTTTGTTTTTTTAAGGATCCGTCTTTATTGTTTATATGCAAAAGTATGTTTTGCCGTTTATAGTGTTAATTATGCACTTCCACTGTGGTCAACTGCGCGGTTTATCTAAGCCGGGTTACCATTTTTCATTCATATATCGTGAGGCCAACACGATGATACATTTATATGCCCAAGAATGTCAAAAAAAATCCCAACCCGAAAATTTCCTAGACCTGATCGGGAATAGAACCCAGCCACCTTCTGCATGGTTTTGCTTTATAGCCCTGACCAGGGCCTGATTTAGGGGGGGGCCGGGGGGGCCATGGCCTTTTTTTTTTCGCGCACTGAGCTAATAGCCATTGAGGTTCCAAATCACATCTTCCATATGAAACTTTAAAAAAATCTAATAAATTGAAACATCATAGTGAAACGTTATGACCCCGGGATTCCTCGCTGTCCCGGAAGGGGACTCGCCTAGACCCCAAGCTGCTGGTCTGACCAACGGCAGCTTCCGGGGTGGGCACGAAAGGCCTCTTTTATCCCGGGTCCCAGGGTGTGTGAGCGTGGGGAGTTTTCGAAGAGTAGAAATCCTAGAACAATCAAATTTAATTGAACTTTACCTCTCTGGTTTATTGACCGATCGGGGCGGGCGATTGAGTACAGTGGGGCGACTGATTCCAGCAGTAGCCTCACGATGAAGCACGTAGTGAGGCGTCAGGCGCCGCGTTGCAGCTGATGCGGAAGGTTGGCACGACGACTTGTCTTGACGGGGATACTGGGAGTAGCGTCGGAGCTCTCAGCCGGTAGCAGGGCGACAAATTACCCGACGTTGGTGGGACGTTAAGGATGGTTGACACGAAGACGAAAGCTCAACGATGACCGGTGCGGGCGGTACGGTACAGTGGGAAGGCCGGGACCGGTACTGGCACCACGATGGAATACGTAGAAAGGTAGCGTGTTGCGGATGATGCGGGGTGCCGGTCGGCAATTGCGCGATGATTTATGTCGTCGAGTCCAGCGTTATTGTGTCGGAGATCATCGCCGGTAACCGAGCGCCGGTAATTCGGGCACCGGTAATCGAGCGCCGGATCCCACGAGGTGGTCGATGGGCGGGAATGGCCAGCACATACAATGATGACGGGTGGCAGGAGGGCGGTCTACGAGATGGAGTTTGCTTTGCCGAGATAATAATGCACGGAGGCCGGTGATTGGAATCAGGTGGCACGAAGGGCCAACACGGCGAGCAGCGTTGAGTATTCGCTGGGCTGCGTCACCAAACACCACGGACAGGATGGCGGTCGGATACCTTGGTGGATGAGTAATAAACTTATTCCGGAATTCCCCGGCGGCTAGTAGTGGGACGGCGCCGGCTAATAACTTTAAAAAAATCTCCACTCCCGGTCCAAAACCGGATTTCACACGCGGACTAGCGAATTCTTGGGAAAACGGAGCACTTCTTCCTCGAATGACGAACGTGTCTCGAATGGCCTCCCTTTTTTTTGCTTCTCTTTCTACCCCATCGGCTTTCCAGTGCAGGCTAACGGCCCATATTTCCGCCTCTATAGCTGCATATTGTTGCTCACTTTGGTAGCCAAATTTGGCAACCAACAAGACCACATCATCTGGTTCATCCACATACATATTCATCGCCCGCCCAATTTAAATTGGCGGTTGAATCTAACTTCACATCATTTTTCCCTATCTTTCCACTCTATACAAATAATAAGTAAATGTTACCGTTCGGTAACAATAGTATCTTGCTGAAATTTTGCTAAGTTGTTCGTCATTCGCTGGATTACCGTAAAGCGATTTAGTTCGATCGAAACATTGTTTAGTTTTGAGCAATTAGTTCATGTAAATTCTTAGTGGATCTGTTATGCGGGTACTTTCAATATGGGACTATGACTTGGTATTTTTTTCTCTCATGGGCATACAAAACCGCAATTTTTATTATGAATTTTGGAAGTACATAAGAAATGAACCCTATCCATTGGGTTAACTCAAAAGAGACGAAATGTCAAATGGGACTGTTATGCGAGTTGGGGCAGTATTGTGCTCAAACATAGCAGCTAAAAAAACGGTAGTATAAGGTGGCCGCCAGAGTAAACGCGACGTGCGATGCGACGCGACGCGACTCACGTAAAAGAATAACAATTATTATCAATGAACTGTCAAATTGCACTGTCGCGTCGCGTCGCATCGCGCCGTCGCGTTTACTCTGGCTTCACCCTAAGTGTCAAAGCGATATGCAACCAAACATACACTAAAACATGATACACAACATATGCCAAGTTATGCTTATTGAATCCAAATAATTTTAAATGGCTAACTAATTTTAATGGTTACAGCGCCACTAACGTTTTAGTACTTATCTTCTACTGGGAATACATTTGAAAAATGCTTCGGATTTTTTTGGAATCTCTGGGAATTTTTTAGGGATGTATTCGAAAATTTATTTACGAAAACTTGAGAAAACACCTTCAAGAATTATTCTGAATATTCTTAGGGGAGGTTTTTTTCAGTATTTGTTTTGAGAATTCCTCCAGTAACTTCTTCGAAAATTTTGACGGTCATTTCTCTTCTACAAATTTTTTAAACATTCGGAAATTCTCTTAAAATTTCCATAGAAATTGATTTCTAAATTACTTTAGGAATCTATTCATAAATTCATTTTGGAATCCTTCTAAGGAATTCTTTGAATTTTTTTTTGAGAATTCGTTCGAGAATACCTTTAGAAATTACTTTGAAAATTCCTTGGAAAATCCATTCGGTATTCAATCAAAAATTCCTTTAGCAGAAGTTACAATTTCCTTAAGTTTTTTTTTTCTTGAAAATCCTCCAAGAATTCATTCGGGGACTCATCTTGGAAATTCCCCCAGAAATAATTTAGAAAATTACGCTTATCATTACGAAACTGCCTTGAAATCCTTATTTATTATACATATTTTTAATACATGAAGAATTTCCGAGCAAATTCTCAAAAGATTTTACAAGCAAAACCTAATTAATTTACCGAATGAATTCTTAGCTTTCTTTGGTATTGGTATTGCATCGGGAATTATCCAGAAATTCCCTCGAAGCTGGATAAACGTTTTTTTGTCCATAGATCGGAACAACGATCCATACGTGTTCAATTCTTAAATTGTTTAATTTTTTTCATGTTTAAAAGTTTCCTGATTGTGTTAGAAATTCTCTAATATTTCCCGCATTGTTCTAACTAAAATTTGTTTCCAAAATTAATCCAATAATAGTGGGGTGAGACTAGTGCACTTAACCTCACCCCATTTGACAATCCATCCACCAACACTCCAATAGACAGGTTGAATAATTTCGAGCCCTGATGAAGATCCAAACTTCCTAGATTTTTTTTTTTGTTGAAGCCCATCGGCCTTCTTTGTCACCCTCACTTCGTAAAATTTTCATATTCGGTTGAACACTGTCAAATTCCGATCAAATATCAGTCATTGAGTATTTATTCAGATTTCTTAAACTAATAAATTACTGTTAAACTGAATATTTATAAATATGATGGTTTTAATAATTACCCACATAGATCTGACCCAAACGTTAAACTGCGGGACACTTTTAGCGCCAAAAGTCAATATAATGAAGGCTAATTATGTTTCCTTCGAACGCAATGACCATTTTCAGTACCTATCATATGAATGAATCTGTGAAGAAGAAAACTGAGTAAGCCATTCTATGTTTTCAATAGTCATGCGACGACTAAAATAAAAACTCCCCCTAAAAAATTAGAAAATTGCCAATAAAGAAATCAGGGTATGAGCAATAAATAAATATAAATTTTCCATAAATAAAACAAAATTTCCATAAACAATTAAAAAATTTCCACAAAACAAAAATAAATAAGCAATTTTAAAACCAAAATTTGCAATTTTAAAGGAAGAATTTTACATAAAAAATCAAAATATTCCACGAAAAAAAAACAAAATTTCCATAAATAAATCAATGGTATTAGCAATAAAAATTACAAAATTTTCCACAAAATGGTCAATAAAGAGCAATAAAAAAAAGAAAATTTCCATAAAGAATTATAAAAAAGCAATCATTCCGTGCTTTTTCCCAAAGTTCATGTAAAATTTCTTCAGCTTTAGGCCGTTACATTTCAATAGGATGAGAAGCGCTGCTAAAATGACTGAAATCCAAAATAATGTTTTAAGTACATCTTTCAAAGTGATTTTAGCGACTGAAACAAGTTGGGACGATAGTGTTAAAAATGAAGAAGTTTTTGGTAATAGTTACAACGTTTACAGAGATGACCGAGACTACGAACGGTCTGGAAAAAATCAGGAGGAGGTGTTTTGGTTGCAGTATCCACAATTTTCAATTCAGAAATAATTAAAACGGATAAATTCAATGATTTTGAACAAGTGTGGGCCAAGGTACAAATTTCAGGTGAAACTCATGTTTTTGCTTCAGTTTATATTCCTCCAAATAATGCTCGCAGAGATATTTATGATAAATTTTTTGGTATCGCCGAGAATGTTTTATCTGGCTTGCCTCCTGAAGTAAAAGTGCATATATATGGTGATTTTAACCAAAGAAATGTAGATTTCATACCGGACTGTGACAATGAGAGCATTTTACTTCCAGTCATAGGGGAAAATGAGCTATTGCATTTTGTATTCGATAAAATTGCTAACTTAGGATTAAATCAAATCAATCATGTGAAGAATATCCAAAAGTGTTATCTAGATCTACTGCTGACTAACTGTTATGAAGATTTTTGTGTAAATGAATCACTAGCTCCTCTTTGGCGAAATGAAGTATTCCACACAGCAATTGAATGCTCTTTGTTTGTACACGTTAATGATATACCGTAATCCGGGGGAACATTGATCAGCGGGGTAACATTGATCAGTTGAACCATTTTCAAAAGATGAATAAAGTATTACTTTCTGTTATTACGATTACTTATTATGAGTTAGGTATTTTAATCTTGACTAAATTTGCTACCGAATAATATAATCGCCACTAGAATTTGCATTTAATTTTTGCCATAGTTTGAAAAATAAAATAAACATCATTTTGTTAACTCACAGTAAGCTGCCAAAAAGCACTCAAAACAAGCATAATAACAAAAATTGAGATCGTACCTACAATTGGGTGATAAGTAATCTTATTTTCTTTGTTTATCCATATTTTGTTTCAAAATTTTGATTTTTATTGTTGAAAAACCAGATAATTCACCTAGCGGTCATGATGCCTTACTCGAAACAATCAATACGCTTCGCCTCAGTATAAGGATTTCAAAAGTAATTGCCTACCTTAAGGCGATTACAAACGCTTGCTTTATAGACGTAACAAAGTGAAATGATTGATGATCAAAGTTACCCCAAATTGGAAATTCGAAAAACTAGACAAAACAGATTTTTAAAACAATTTTATAATTATCAAATAATCAAGAACAATAGCCTCAAACGTTCTACACGTAGCAGTACTCGTTTTAAAAATATGAAAAAAGCAATCATTTAATTTACGGAGGAAATATTTACAAAACATTGAAAAAATTGATCAATGATACCCCGGATTACGGTACCAATCGAATGTGAGTTTGAAGAAATCTTCGATTATCAATCAGCCAACTACGGAAACTGAAGCATAAACTGAAGAATATAGATTGGCAAACTGCTATAAGGAACGAACAAAATGTTGATAAAGCGACAGAAAAGTTTTATAACACATTGCACAATATAATAATGGAAGAAGTGCCGGTTAAAAGACGGAGAAGTCATGCTGTATCGAAAAATCCAATTTGGTTTACAAGAGATATTAGAAATCTTAAAAATCGCAAGCAGAAAGCACATAAAAACTACAAGAAGCATAATCTTCAACATTATTTAGAGGAGAATCTTAATATTTGTGATCAACTGAACTGTGCTATAAATATCGCATACAATGAATATAATTAAAAAACTGAACGTGAAATCAAGACTAGTCCAAAACATTTTTTCAGCTATGTGAACACTAAATTAAAATCAGCCAATTTTCCATCGAAACTTTATTTAGATGGTAGAACAGGTAATGATTCAGAGAAAATATGTAATTTGTTTGCCGATTTCTTTAAAGAAGTATACACTACCCACTCAGAAGATGATCGAGATCGCGACTTTTTCGATTTTTACCCTGAGTTTTCAAATGACGTTTGCGTCAACCATCTGAATGTACACGAAATTTGTGATGCCCTGAAACATCTAGATGGGTCTAAGAGCTCCGGACCCGATGGGATACCTCCAGTGTTTATTAAGACTCTAGCAATTGAACTTACTGCTCCATTATTCTGGATTTTCAACATGTCACTGGAATCAGGATGTTTTCCGTTAATATGGAAAAATCATGTTTAGTTCCAATTTTTAAATCTGGTATAAAATCCAATGTTCGTAACTATCGTGGTATTGCTCTTATATCTTGCATACCGAAATTGTTCGAAGCAATTGTTAATGAAAAAATATTTGTTCAAATTAAAAATCGAATCACATCTAAGCAACACGGTTTCTTTAAGGTCACTCCTGACGGAATCCAAGATTTAAAGTGCTCGCGTTTTCGGGGGCACACCACTCGATTCAGAGGCGGCGCACAACTGTCATTTTTGTTAATTTAGCTTTGCTGCGTCGCAGCATGCGTGAAATAATAAAAATGACAGTTGTGCGTTGCTTCCATTTCGAGTGGTGTGCCCCCGAAAACGCTAGCACTTTGAAACTTGGATTCTGTGAGGAGTGACCTTAAAGGTCGTTCGACAGCCACAAATCTAACAGAATTCGTTAATTATTCTTTGGATGCAATGGATAGTGGTCACCATGTAGAAGCCTTGTACACAGATTTTAGCAAAGCTTTTGATCGCGTTGATTTACCCATGTTCAGCTTCTGTTCAAACTGCAAAAGATGGGAATTCAACCAAAACTTCTTCATTGGCTTGAATCGTATCTAACAAGTCGGGTTCAAATTGTAAGATTCAAAGGAAAATTATCAACCCCAATACAAGCCTCTTCTAGAGTTCCTCAAGGATCTCATTTAGGTCCGTTACTTTTTATTCTATTTGTAAATGACCTCCCTCTTGTGCTTCATAAATTGAATGTCCTAATTTATGCAGATGACATGAAACTTTTCCTAAAAATCAAAACTGTCGAGGATATCGATACATTCAAGGATGAAATATTGGTATTCCATACATGGTGTAAAAAAGTCTTCTTCAGTTGAATATAAAAATGCAACTCAATAACCTTCAGCAGAAAACAGAAACATACTCAGCGCAAATATTAGTTTTGATGATCAGAACGTAGTAAGAAGCAATAGAGTAAGAGATTTGGGAGTAATATTGGATTCAAAACTAACTTTCATCGATCATTATAACTTAATTGTAAGCAAATCCAACAACATGTTAGGTTTTATAAAACGATTCTGTTACAATTTCCAGGACCCATACACAATAAAAACACTATATACAGCTTATGTAAGGCCAATCTTAGAATATTGCAGCATAGTTTGGTCCCCATTTTCAGCTATTCATGCCAACAGAATTGAGTCAGTTCAAAAACAATTTTTATTATATGCACTACGAAAGTTAGGGTGGACCGAATTTCCATTGCCACCATATGTAGCTCGTTGTAAGCTCATCAATATTCATTCACTGAAAGTGCGTCGAGATTTAGCAATGGTAACTTTTATAAGGGCCACGTGCCACAGCCTGATATGTGTAAGGACATAAACGGGAACCTTTTTACGAACGAGCGTGAGGTGATCCAAAGGTGGCGGCAGCACTACGAAGAACACCTGAATGGCGGTATGGTGATGGACCTGGGAGAACGCGCGCAGGACATAATTTTACCGGCTCCGGAACACGGTTTTCCGGATAAACTGACACGGTTGATCAAAGCGACGATGGATCAGGTGATGTGCGTAGTTCGAGTTTCAGGGGCTTTCTCGAGTCCCTTCGAAACCCGCAGAGGGTTACGGCAAGGTGATGGTCTTTCGTGTTTGCTATTCAACATCGCTTTGGAAGGTGTAATACGAAGAGCAGGGATTAACACGAGTGGTACAATTTTCAATAAGTCCGTCCAGCTATTTGGTTTCGCCGACGACATAGATATTATGGCACGTAACTTTGAGAAGATGGAGGAAGCCTACATCAGACTGAAGAGGGAAGCTAAGCGGATCGGACTAGTCATCAACACGTCGAAGACGAAGTACATGATAGGAAGAGGTTCAAGAGAAGACAATGTGAGCCACCCACCGCGAGTTTGCATCGGTGGTGACGAAATCGAGGTGGTAGAAGAATTTGTGTACTTGGGCTCACTGGTGACTGCCGAAAATGACACCAGCAGAGAAATTCGGAGACGCATAGTGGCTGGAAATCGTACGTACTTTGGACTCCGCAAGACGCTCCGATCGAATAGAGTTCGCCGCCGTACCAAACTGACAATCTACAAAACGCTAATTAGACCGGTAGTCCTCTACGGACACGAGACCTGGACGATGCTCGTGGAGGACCAACGCGCACTTGGAGTTTTCGAAAGGAAATTGCTGCGTACCATCTATGGTGGGGTGCAGATGGCGGACGGTACGTGGAGGAGGCGAATGAACCACGAATTGCATCAGCTGTTGGGAGAACCATCCATCGTTCACATCGCGAAAATCGGACGACTGCGATGGGCCGGGCACGTAGCCAGAATGTCGGACAGTAACCCGGTGAAAATGGTTCTCGACAACGATCCGACGGGCACAAGAAGGCGAGGTGCGCAGCGGGCAAGGTGGATCGATCAGGTGGAAGATGACTTGCGGACCCTCCGTAGACTGCGTGGTTGGCGACGTGTAGCCATGGACCGAGCCGAATGGAGAAGACTCTTATATACCGCACAGGCCACTTCGGCCTTAGTCTGAATAAATAATAATAATAACTTCTATAAACAATATTGTTTCAAACAGAATTGACTCAACGGAGCTATTATCAAAACTTAATTTTTATGTTCCATTACGATCTTTACGACATCGTCAAATATTCTTCGTGTGCACAACGATTCAAGACCCCTCGCCATCAGCTAAAACCGTTTAGCTCATCCCTGAAATCAACCGAGCGAATGATAAACTGACAACGTCAAGAGTAAACGTCACGGGAAATGATTGGCAGAAATAGCTATCCAATACGAAGAATAATAGTCAAGAG
The DNA here is from genome assembly GCF_024139115.2 of Armigeres subalbatus. Lineage (NCBI taxonomy): Eukaryota > Metazoa > Arthropoda > Insecta > Diptera > Culicidae > Armigeres > Armigeres subalbatus. The sequence goes on from NC_085141.1 coordinate 26,262,479, forward strand.
AGAAGATTAGATTCGCTAAACCTAAAACAATTATTCTAAAGTTAAAGTTATCCTAAAATCTTATATTCTAAAGTGGTAAACTAGAATTTGTTCCTAATATTACAAGTAAGTACTTTGATGCTTAAAATTATGAATTTGATCTTAATTGTAATACTTAACTTAATAGGGACATTCACAACCACGAATTACCTTTGTTACAAGTAGACGGACAGTTAACGTAGAAGACAACAAATGTAAGTTAGCTTAAAATTAATCATGCAAAAAGAAATTACAATAAATAACAATTTCAGCTTAAAGCCTACTCAAAGCAATAACGAGTTTGCTGGTTAAGAGTCCGAAACGTGACCGTCTTCGTAACAAAATCTTTAAGATTTGTTTGTATCGTTCGGCGTGGAAAACATAACCATGTCTAGTGGTGATCCAGCGGCCGCCGACACACACGATCGTTCTGATGGACAAAATCAATGCATCGTGTGTAACGAACCAAACCATGCAGATCGCAAGATGGTCCAGTGCGACGGATGCGATCGCTGGTTCCACTTCAGGTGCGTCGGTGTGAAGGACAGCATCGAAGGAGAGGACCGAAGCTTTAGATGCACAGCGTGTTCTGTTCCCGATCCACCAGCCTCTACAGTATCGACTTCAGCAAGTATGCGGGAAGCACGCATACAGTTGGAGGTGCAACGCCTAGCCGAGGAGAAGCGGCTACAGGAGAAGATGCAAAAAGAGCGAGGAAAGCAGGAGCAAGCTATTCAGGAGATGACGTTGCGTTTGGAACGAGAACGGAGAGACAAGGCCATCAGGGAGATGTTTGCCTTGGAGAAGGAATACATCCAACGAAAGTACGACCTGCTTCATACCCAATTGGATGACGATGGAGATGCAGTTAGCGTTCGTAGCCGTTGCAACCGTGGAGCGGAGAAAGTTGAGGATTGGATCACCCGTAACCCGGCTGTGACCATGAGTGCCAATTCTGGAAACAAACCCACTGGACTCACATCGCAGCTGAAACCAATCACGAGTTCTGCCCCAGGAACGGCAACAGCAACTATTGAAGAAGTAGGCCAAGTGAATCCACATTCAGCTTCTGCGGTCACTTCGAGTATGTTAGCTACTCTTTCGTTGCCATTATCCCATTCTGCAAACGCCTCGATCTCGCATCCTACTACACAACGACCACCTATAGCACAGAGTACCATGCAAGGGAACAATGTGATGCCAATAGTCACAACGGTGGCGAGCGTGCAACAGTTTCCTAAACCCTCTGCGTCGGTCGATGCACACAATATGTTTGTGATTTCACCAACAACAGCGTCGATGGTTTCGTTTTCGTTGCCGTCACTGACCACTACACAGCCGGTCAGTTTCATGCCATCATACGGGAACTCATTTCTGCCACAGTCGTCGTTAGCAACCTACACACCACAAGCGCAAGGTATATCATCGGTAACATCAACATCGTCGTGCCGGCCCATCGTATCGCACACTGCCGCACCGTCTTGTTTACCAGCGAGTGGTATATCATCGATGTGGCAACCACCAACACACCACTCAACACCAACGAGTTCGTCTAGCGGTCGACGTCCAGCTGAGGTACAATACGCAAACACACAACCGATGTGCTCTCAGGTAAATGCTACTTCAGTTTCGACCCGTATGACCAGTATGAATCTTGGTGGGAAAGAGAATGTTTCATCTGCCAGTCAGCATGTACAAGCTCCAATGGGGTAGGTAGTGGTTATGGGATTGCTAATTTGCCAAATATGTACCGAAACTATGTTCAAAATCAATGGTTAGTTGGAGATAATCAGATTCCCCAAATGCAAGATAATATAGCTAGTTATTTGCCAATGTCATCTTCGGGTGGGTACGTAGGACAGTCAGGGAATCAGGTGCCAATTATTCCGAATACAATTTCCCCATTTTATCAAATTCCACCGTCAATAAGTGGTGTTCAATCGAATGCGTACGCGCCTGCAGTGTCGTTTACGTCCGCGCACCCGGACTTACAACTGGGTCCAAATGCTCAGCAGCTTGCAGCTCGTCATGTGGTCCCAAAAGAGCTTCCAGTGTTCGGAGGCAATCCTGCGGAATGGCCCCTGTTTTGGAGTAGCTACAATACTTCAACGCAGATGTGCGGGTACACCGAAGCAGAAAATCTCCTCCGTTTGCAACGCAGTTTGAAAGGTGAAGCAAGAAAAGCAGTGAACAGTTTTTTGCTACACCCTTCGAACGTGGGTGATATTATGTCGACACTAAGCACATTGTATGGCCGTCCCGATATCATCATTAACACGCTGTTAAACGATGTCAGGAGTACCCCAACGCCGAAACCAGAAAAACTTGATTCTCTGGTAAACTTTGGTTTGGTAGTTCGCAATCTCTGTGCACATCTAGTGTCAACTGGGCAGCAAATGCATTTGGCCAACCCGATTCTGCTCCAAGAGCTGGTCGACAAACTGCCGGCCAATATCAAATTGGGGTGGGCGATGCATAAGCAGTCAATAGCGGTAGCAGATCTTCGAGCGTTTGCAAATTACATGAACGTCATCATCAGTGCAGCTAGCAGTGTATCGAGTGGGGTTACAGAAAGTACCAAGGCGGACCGACAGAAAGGGAAGGCGTTCGTCAATTCCGTTCGTTCGGAATCTTGTGGTCGGAATGATCAACGTCATCCCGAAAAGGTCACTGGTAGGGGTAAAAGTGTGATGGATTCAAAGTCAACGGATCCTCCTAAAGTGCGCCCCTGTGCAGTGTGTCAAGTACATGGGCACAAACCAAAAGAATGTCCGATCTTCAAGGCGAAAACACTTGGTGAACGCTGGAAGGCCGTGCAAGATGCACATCTGTGCAAACGTTGTCTATACCCTCATGGAAAGTGGCCATGCAAGGCTGCTGGTTGTGGGACAAATGGATGCCAACAAAATCACCACAAATACCTCCATCCCGGTAATCCAAACGTCGGAAATGGCTCGAGTGAGAATGTATCAAATTCGACTACAGGGGTAGTAACGGTGCATCAACATATGCAGCACAGAGTCCTGTTCCGCGTCATTCCGGTCAGTCTTCACGCCCATGGGAAATCGGTGCATACCTTTGCCTTCTTGGATGGCGGTTCGGATTCAACGTTATTAGAAGACTCCATTGCCAAGAAACTTGGGGTCACTGGAGCTGTGTTTCCTCTCTGTATGCAGTGGACTAATGGTGTGAGGCGTACTGAAGAAGAATCAAGAAGAGTGATGCTGGAGATTTCCGGTAACAACGGCAATCGTTTTATGATGAAAGATGTCCACACTGTCTCTAGTTTAGATCTGCCACGACAAACAATTGACTTCGAAGAACTTCAAACAAAATTCCCTTATTTGAAAGGACTCCCAATCGCAAGTTATGATGATGCTACTCCGGGAATATTAATTGGACTGGACAACACCAAGCTGAAGACGACGTTGAAGCTTCGTGAAGGAAGCGGAAGTCAACCTGTGGCGGCGAAAACTCGTCTAGGATGGCTGCTGTACGGAAGGTCTGGAGAATCGGATTTAAAACTGGTCCACCGAGTACTGCACGCATGCAATCGGTCAACGAATGAAGACCTTCATGAGCTCGTCAAATCGTTTTTCACTGTCGAAGGTTCTGGTGTAGAATCTAACGAAATGGTAGAATCACCTAGCGAAAAACGGGCACGGAAAATATTGGAGGATACCACGGTTCGGACCGAGTCGGGAAAGTTTCAAACAGGGCTGTTGTGGAGGTACGACTTGGTGGAGTTTCCGGACAGCAAACCAATGGCGGAGCGGAGGTTGCAGTGCCTTGAAAGACGACTATCAAAGGACCCAACGTTGTACGACAAGGTGAGGGAACAAATTGATGACTATCTGTCCAAGGGTTACACCCATAAAGCAACAGAACGGGAGTTGAAAGATACCGTGCAAAATCAGACATGGTATCTACCATTGGGTGTAGTAGTAAACCCTAAAAAGCCGGAAAAGGTTCGAGTTGTCTGGGACGCTGCAGCAACGGTAAAAGGAGTTTCGCTGAATTCCGTTCTGCTGAAAGGGCCGGATTTTCTACAGTCCTTACCAACGGTACTTTGTCGATTTAGACAGAGGGAGGTGGCCATCAATGCGGATATCAAGGAGATGTTCCACCAAGTGATTATCAGACCGGAGGATCGTCAGGCACAACGATTTCTGTGGCGGAAAAATCCGTCGGAGCAAACGGAAGTGTTTGTTATGGACGTCGCCATATTTGGAGCTACGTACTCCCCAAGTTCTGCGCAGTTTGCGAAGAATAGAAATGCAGTTGAATTGTCCAGAGAGTTTCCTCGAGCTGCAACCGCGGTTTTGGAGAACCACTATGTGGACGACTATCTCGATAGTGTCGATAGCGTCTACGAAGCAGTGGAGCTTGCAAGAGAAGTCAAAACGTTACATCAACACGCCGGATTTGAACTCCGACACTGGTTGTCCAATAGTGTGGATGTGTTGAAGCAAATCGGAGAAAAACCGTCAGAAACTCCGAAAAATTTCGTGATGGGCAAGAACGTTGGGACTGAGAGAGTATTGGGGTTGAGTTGGTTGCCGCACGAAGACATCTTTACGTTCGCAATACAGTTCCGCGAAAATCTGAAGAGGTTGCTGGACGGGAATACGTATCCCACCAAAAGAGAGTTGTTGAGCCTGGTTATGAGTATTTTCGACCCTCTTGGATTGGTAGCTAACTTTGTGATACACGGAAAAATTCTTGTTCAAGAAGTTTGGAGATCCGGCAGCACTTGGGACGACAAAATTCCAGAGTTACTGTTTGCGTCGTGGAGTCGTTGGGTACGGGCACTACACAGCCTGGAGCAAGTACGAATACAAAGATGTTATTTTCCCGGATATGGTCCAGAAGCCTTGAAAACACTAGAATTGCACGTTTTGTAGATGCAAGTATGGCTGCTTACGCTGCAGCTGCTTATTTTCGGATTGTGGACCGTGGAACCGTTCGGTGTACTCTTGTAGCGTCCAAAACCAAAGTGGCGCCCCTTAAGCAACTGTCAGTGCCAAGGCTTGAGCTCCAAGCAGCTGTAATCGGTACAAGGTTGATGAAGACAATTGCGTCAAGTCATACCCTTCGGATAAAAAGGAAAATACTGTGGACTGATTCTAACACCGTGTTAGCCTGGCTCAGAGCGGATCAACGAAGGTTCCACCAGTTTGTGGCGTTCAGGGTAGGAGAGATTTTGGAATCCACCGACGTAAACGATTGGAGGAAAGTACCCTCAAAATGGAATGTTTCCGACGAAGCAACAAAATGGGGTAATGGTCCAGATGCCTCTGAAGAATCCCGGTGGCTTCGTGGACCATCGTTTCTCTACCAAGATGAAGCAGAATGGCCAGGTCATAAGGAAGAAGAATGGAGTACAGCAGAAGAAATGCGGAATATAATAACGATCCATCGATGCAGCGTAACCGGAACGGTGCAGTTTGAGCGTTTTTCCAAATGGGAACGATTGGTGCAAGCCATGGGATATGTTCGACGATTCCTAAATAACTGTCTTAGAAAGAGAAACAACTTGCCGTGCCTGACTTCAAAGAATCTTTGCAGTAAAGAGTTGCAGGAAGCAGAGATTATGGTGTTGAAATTGGTTCAACTTGAGGTCTACCCGCAAGAATTTGCTGTGCTTGAAGCGCTGCAGAAAGATTCGTCGCATCATCCGAAACAAATCGAGAAGAAAAGCCGTATCTACAAGTTGAATCCTTTCATCGGAGCAGATGGATTGATCCGCAAGGACGGGCGAATTGGTGCAGCTCCCGCAGTAGCAGATGACGCAAAATTTCCGGTGATACTACCGAAAGACCACTACGTAACAATGCTGATTATCGACGGATATCACCGAAAGTTTGCACACGCAAACAATGAAACCATCGTGAATGAGCTCAGGCAACGATTCCATGTGTCGGAGATAAGAGTAGCTGTGGGGAAAGTAGCGAAGTCCTGTACATTGTGTAAGGTACGCAAAGCGGTTCCACGACCACCTCGTATGGGCCCTCTCCCGGAAGCACGTTTAACTCCCTATATCAGGGCGTTCACTTTTACCGGGTTGGACTACTTCGGTCCCGTAACTGTACGAGTAGGGCGCACGAACGTGAAGAGATGGGCAGCATTATTTACCTGCCTCACAACAAGGGCAATTCACCTTGAGGTAGCCTTTACGTTGTCGACCGAATCATGCAAACTTGCCATTCGTCGGTTTATAGCTCGCCGTGGTGCACCGTTGGAGATATACTCTGATCAAGGACTAAATTTCCAAGGAGCAAGGAAGGAGTTGCGCGAAGAAATTCGAAAGCTGAATCAAGAGTTGGCTTCAACCTTCACAAACGCAGCCACACAGTGGAAGATGAATCCGCCTTATGCTCCTCATATGGGAGGTATATGGGAGCGGTTAGTACGCTCAGTGAAACTGGCATTGGCAGCCATGGAGACATCGAGAAACCCTGATGATGAAACCTTTCAAACCGCATTGACAGAAGCTGAATCCATCGTAAACACACGGCCGCTTACATATCTACCCTTGGATTCCGCAGAGAGTGAAGCGCTGACACCTAATCATTTCCTGCTTCTTAGCTCGAATGGAGTATGCCAGCCAGTCGCTAATCCGGTCGAAGTGAAGTCCACGCTTCGTGCCAACTGGAACCATGTGCGCGTAATGCTGGACCGTTTTTGGACAAGATGGGTTACCGAGTATCTACCGGTCATTGCAAGGCAGTCGAAGTGGTTCGGGGAAACTAAGCCCGTACGAGTGGGAGATTTGGTGATAGTGGTGGATGAGGCAAGAAGGAACAGCTGGGAACGAGGAGTAGTTGTGAAGGTGAACCTTGGAAAAGACGGGCGCATACGGAGCGCGGATGTGAAATCGAAGGCAGGCGTATTTCTTCGTCCAGTAACTAAGCTGGCGGTCTTGGACGTGCTAGATGAAGATTGTATGGCTGAAGACAGAACTTCAAGCAATACGGGTCCGGGTATGTGCACAACGATTCAAGACCCCTCGCCATCAGCTAAAACCGTTTAGCTCATCCCTGAAATCAACCGAGCGAATGATAAACTGACAACGTCAAGAGTAAACGTCACGGGAAATGATTGGCAGAAATAGCTATCCAATACGAAGAATAATAGTCAAGAGAGAAGATTAGATTCGCTAAACCTAAAACAATTATTCTAAAGTTAAAGTTATCCTAAAATCTTATATTCTAAAGTGGTAAACTAGAATTTGTTCCTAATATTACAAGTAAGTACTTTGATGCTTAAAATTATGAATTTGATCTTAATTGTAATACTTAACTTAATAGGGACATTCACAACCACGAATTACCTTTGTTACAAGTAGACGGACAGTTAACGTAGAAGACAACAAATGTAAGTTAGCTTAAAATTAATCATGCAAAAAGAAATTACAATAAATAACAATTTCAGCTTAAAGCCTACTCAAAGCAATAACGAGTTTGCTGGTTAAGAGTCCGAAACGTGACCGTCTTCGTAACACTTCGTAAATTATCATCGAACAAACTATGCAAAAAATGGCCCAATGAATCAAATGATGATCACTTATAATAAACATTGTGACACTATTGACTTATCGATGTCCAAAACACAGCTGAAACAGATCTTCTCTCGTATTATAAGCTAATGACACTTTACAATAAGTTTAAACAGTATCAACATTATTTAATGTTATTTAGAATAGTTAAGAATACAAATGTAAATAGGTCTACAATTATGATTGACGACAATAAATAAATAAATAAATGAATATTTGATTAACATTTTGCCCCACTGGTCTCCGAAAGGTCAAGGGGGGGGGGGGGGATAATAAAAAAAAAATATTAAATTGGAAAAAATCGAAAAAACTCTTCGGACTTGTTATGTTTTGGACAACCTTAAAAATTATCCGAATTTTATTTTGTTGCCCCTGCAAATTATTATTTTTTGGGAAAAAAATCCGAGCGAGAGGAGAGAGGGGTGGTGGTAGACAAGATAGTTTTTAATATTTGTATCGGCCTTATTGCTTTCTTTTATTTTTGACGTAGAACTACGTCTGTCTTTTCTATATTGGGGTACACTTTACGATTGCAAAAAATCGAAAAACGTCACGAAAATATGATAGACTTTGATCGTTTATATCTCAGCCATTTCTCGATGGATTTTCAATTTTCTTGGACCATTCGATCAAGGAAGAGTCAACGCTTCATACCCGATGTACACTAAAGTCGTTTTTTACACGATTTTTTTTACACAAATCACTTTTTACGCGATTTTTTTACACTCGTATTTCGGGATTCCCGCAGTTTATTCAGACATATTTTAGGACTTACGCGATTTTTACGTTGTTTGGATTCACGTGGCTCATATCCTTCGCGTAAAAACTGACTACAGTTTGTTAAAATACTGAAAACTAAAAACTATTTTTTTTTCTTTATTAAAGAGGCTTTCAGCTCTTGACTGGTTCACCTCTGGAAAAACTAAAAACTAAAAGTTTAGCAATCGGTTTCGGTGAATGAGTCAATCTCGTAAGTGCATCGCAAGCTTCTTCTTCTATAGCACTGCATTCCAATTGGAACTTGGCCTGCTTTTCAACTGCAACAACAGCCAGCATGAGTTAACCGCCAGAAGTTTATATGGCGAAAGACATCTAACGCGGGTTTTCTCAAAATTAGGAACTTTTCATGAAATACTATTTGGTACCGGTTATGAAGGGTGGTGTCCGTTACTACGCCTAGCAAATATTGTTTCGATTAAGGTGCTTAATTTTGAGAAATCGAACCTTAGATGCCTTTCGCCACACTGATTTCAGAAAGTTAACTCCTAGTGTGCCGCTGTAAGCACGTTCAAAGCAGTCGATTCATTGAAAGCATTCTATGACCGCCATTGCATTAATATGTATCTTGTGTGGCAAATAAAATTGATATAATATGCCCAGTGTATCGAGAATGGCAAATAAAATGGATATAATATGCCCTGGGTGTCGAGAATGTTTTTCACCCGAAAATATCCTTGATCCGATTAAGAATCGCCACCAGGGGCTTAGACTGACTTAGTGGCGGGTGCTTAGTCTCTGTTCCAGTTTGTGTCAGTGATGGTTGCAGCGGTAAACTATCAGCCAGGGTTGTGTTGAATCATTCTCATACGATAATTATTGGAATGAATCGCCTGCTTTGAGCGTGCTTACAGCGCCACACTAAGAGTTAACTTTTGGAAATCAGTATGGCGAAAGGCATCTAAAGGTCGATTTTTCAAAATTAAGCACCTTCATCGAAAAATATTTGGTACGCGTTGTAGCGGACACTTTCCTACATAACCGGTACCAAATAGTTTTTCATGAAAAGATCCTAATTTTGAGAAAACCCGCGTTAGATCTATTTCACCATCCAAATTTCTGGCAGTTAACTCATGCTGGCTATTGGCGCATATACGATAACGCCTGGATGTGTATAAGTTAGGGGTTTGCCAAGGCTAAAACAAAGCATGCAGACTTACCGGAATCTCATCCCAGGGGCTGCCTAGCCTACAAATTATTGTTACGATGGCCCTACGCCGTCGAATGCTGGACGCCTGGTTCACTCTACTCCTTGAGCTGGGGCGGGTTTTGGAGGTTAACCACAGCCTCCACGCGGTGCACACGCGATATGGGTAACACTAGAGGATTCGGACTGGGTTTTAGACGGACGCCCTTGAAAACGGGTGCTAGAACTCGCGGGTTCTTAATCGGCGGGTCTTTAAACGCACGTTGGCCACAATTGTCGTGTTATTCACATGGGTTCTTTTGGGACAACCTCGGGCTCACTTAATCACACGCGGTCCGGAGGACGGATAACTTTTAATTGTTCGCCCGTTAAAACCGGAATAACTGCAGCACAACCCTCGACCTTCACGGAAGTCCCAGACACGACACGACACCACAGAATCGTCCTTTCGGGGAATTAGACAGTTGTTTCTTTTTCACCGAGTTCACAGTTTAATTTTTTGGATTTCTCACTCGCGGGAATCGACTGCTTCTATCGAAAGCCACGACACAAGAGCCCGACCTCGATCAGCACATCTCAGTAGGAAGCCGGACTCGTCTCCTCTTTTTCTTCTACCCTGTCGCCAGATATCACGTCAAGGTGCTTTAACCATTGCGAATTGTCGACGGCGTGTCGATGGGCAGATTTAATAAATATAAATCTAGCTCCTATTAATAATTGGTTTTATTTAAACTACTATGGAACATTGGAAATGTAACATGTGGAAGCGGTGGGTAGAAAATCAGCCACTGCCAATAATTCATTATCGAACAATTCTTACTCTCTAGCGAGTGATTATCAATTGATAATCTGGATATGTGATCGCTTGCGAGTGTTGTTCATCCTTATTTGAAAACTTTATTTTTATCATCCTTTTCAAATGTTGGGCTAAAAATAATATACATCACCAGGGTTCGTAGCGTTTTGGCTCAAATCCCGAACATGACTCATATTCCGAACACTGGCGTTTTAGCGCCCTAAAATTGGTTTTCTTCACTGATGATCACGATTTAAAACGAATTTAGACTCCTGTGGAGAAAATTACACGAATGAAGCCAAAATGGCCATTAAAAAGGTAATGTTCAGAATATGAGTCATGTTAGGAATTTGAGTCAAAACCGTAAAGCTTACTCAATCTCAGGAGCACAGGATGAACAACGAAAACAGTTTCACTCTGGGCTTGAAAAATGCTTGTTCTGGTCTTATCGAACAGAAAAGTCGAAAACCTGTACATAACATACAACTACGTAGTTCAACGTCACCTTTGCGTACAACCCGATTGGGCTGCACCTTTGAGTTTTTATGAAAAATTTCTTATTTTTTTTATTGCTCTTTATTGACTATTTTGTGGAAATTTTTCAATATTTTTATGGAAAAAAATATTTATTTTGTGGAAAATTTTGTAATTGTTCATTGCTAGTATTGATTTATTTATGGAAATTTTGTATTTTTTTTGTGGAACATTTTGATTTCTTTAAGGAAAATACTTCTTTTATAACTGCAATTTTTGCTTTTAAAATTGCTTATTTATTTTTGTTTTGTGGAAAATTCTTAATTGTTTATGGAAATTTTGTTTTATTTGTGGAAATTTTATATTTATTTATTGCTCATACCCTGATTTCTTTATTGGCAATTTCCTAATTGTTCATGGAAAATTTCTAATTTTTTATGGAAATTTTATTTTGCTGCTTGCATGCGACAGTTGTCAAAGTTCGGGCTAAAATTGAGTCGTGAAGTTAAATATTTTATGCTCTGCTCTTGTTTAAAATTCCCGATTTTTACTTCTTACTTCACGTCACTCATAACTTCTCACTTATAACCTTTCACGTCGCAAAGGCTCCTGGTTTCGATGATTTAAATTTACTTTCTAAGACTAGCTCTACCCGGTAAAAATCGTTTACCCACTTGAAGAAAATTCTCCAAAGGAAACATTCTTGAACTATCCTGAAAAATCCTGAAGCCTAAATAAACTTGGTTCCAATACCTCACCCCGAACTAATTTTTCCACAAGAAGGACATCATATGTAATTTGTCAAACTCCTAGAAAATGGTGGTACTGTTAATGTACTGTAATTGGGTACTGTGCGGTGAATAGATTTTTATCCACGTATGTTATCATTTTATAAACAAGTATTCTGATTAGGCTAACACCTGCTGTCATCACACATTAGGCCAGCTTAAAAATAAATGCAAATATATCCATGATGTGAGACCACGCTTATTAGATACTTTACCTTTTGGTAAAAAAGGGTTAAGCAATTTCGTTATCGTCCTCTCCTTCATATGATGTGGCGAAATCGTGGTCAACTAATGATGGTGGAATTACGCGCAATTTCCCGGTACAACGTTTCTCTTTTTAAAACCTCGATAATGACCTCCAGGGATGCATCACCTGGAATTGAAACCGTACTTAATCACTGCTATTTTTTTTTACTGAAAATTACAAAAGTGAAGTCGTTAGACAAATGCGAATCTTTCGAGTACCCATGTCACAGAACTTTCAATCCATCCTATTCAGATTGCAGGCAAAAAATAAACCAAAATAAAAAATAGATCATTGTTAATTGCCCACCCTCACAATTATTGATCAGCCGCCGTAACGTTTTATAAATTCGAAAAATTGATATTGATATGCACAGCATATAGTCGATTTTCATCGAGAAATAAATTGAAGAGTACCATTTCGCTTTCGGCAGGAATCCAAAAAATAGCAGTTAGTACTTTTTTCGATTCAATGTATCCACATGCTGTGTTGTGTACTTATGTACATCAAATGTTCTTGACGAGAGTCATCCAATGCAATAGCAGAAAACCTCATTTTAAAAAAATCGAGTTTTCAAAGGTACAACAATATGCTACGAAAATGCTTAGAAGTTATTGGGTAACAATCGGCATAAATTTAATAATGAAGATAACACACGCATGACTATTTTTTTCTGAGCTTCTCGTTGCATTGAAACCATGGGAAACTGCCCACGACTAAAGAACGGAAATAGAAAACCGACCATCCCATTTGGTTATAATCGACAACGGTCATTGTTTTCCTGAATCGGTGCTGCAGCAAAAAGATGAAGCCCATGCTGGATTGGGTGGGTATGCGAATCATGTCATAGCACTACGGGCCACGGCATGGAATTTGGACAGAAGTCTTCAAAATGGGAAATTTCAACCCCAGCTGTCGGACTGTCTCGTTTGATTGAGAAAATAAATATAAGTGCAAGAAGGGGCCCTCCTTAGACGTGCGGTAAGACGCGCGGCTACAAGGCAAGACCATGTTGAGGGTGGCTGGGTTCGATTCCCGTTGCCGGTCTAGACAATTTTCGGATTGGAAATTGTCTCGACTTCCCTGGGCATAAAAGTATCATCGTGTTAGCCTAATGATATACGAATGCAGAAATGGTAACATGGCTTAGAAACCTCGCAGTTAAGAACTGTGGAAGTGCTTAATGAACACTAAGCTGCGAGGCGGCTCTGTCCCATCTTCCAGTTATTGAATGCAGAATTACATATTATCAAAATCGTAAAAATTGAAACAGAATGTTTAATAAATTCTTATGAATTTGTTCCCATCAGATCATAAATGTGAAGGATTATATCAATAAATTTTCACGAAGGACCCATAGCAAAATTTCACAGGAGCACCAACAAAAAACTAGCATCAAAGGGAGGTACCCGCTCCGAAGGCAATGAAAAGTCAAACATGTATGCAGTTGCTCTCCCGGCTATGGATGCAATGGATATGAACGAGTTGGAGGTATGTTTGTACCAGGCAAACAACTTGATTCCCTGTTTCAAGCGAAGAGGGGCTGTTCAAATGCTCTGTATGATCTCTGAACAAGCATCGTGTAGCACCCCCGCTGATACCGGCTGAATTTGATTTGCTGCGTGCGATACATGGAAGCAATGGCAGGAAGCAATCGTTTGCGCTTATTCGCATACATACACCGATAATCGGGAATCATTACTTTTTGGTGTGATCCATTAAGCTAAAGAGATTTTAAAGAAAATGGCGCAGCACACATTTACTTAAAATCGTCGAATTTAATAACGTGAGAAGTTTGAGATCACAACCATTTCAAAATTCAAGCTATCCTCCAGCAACGTCATCCAACAGTCGGCCGAACCTGTAGCGGCGCGCTGTTAATCAATTTGCAATCAAACCAAATCCGCTTCCAGATAATTAGATTGTGGTCAGAGCAAGTGCGTCCTATCGCCCCGTGTGAACGAGAAACATTCTGTTTCCAGACGAGAACGTGATTAATGGCTTTCGACCTCTCGCCGGACGAGCTACATTTCATGAGTTCACGAGAATTCCACCATCAGCATGGCAAACCCTTGGCAGAAACCGCACCATCTTACATCGTGGTCACGCTTCTGGGCCATCAACACCAAAACGGGGTCGTTCTACATATGGTAGTAGGGCGGTCAATTTCAGAAGGCTTATTTTTGAGTCGAACAGTGTAGAATGTTGAAGTGGTTAACTGTTGTTGCTATTGTAAGGAGTACTTATTTGAATGTGTTCAACAAATCTATCGTTCGCATACACTTTTACACAAAATTTATAATATTTGATAGCATGTTATGTTTGACATATATTTTCGTTTTAGATGCATAGGAAAAGCCACAAGCCGCTTGGGATAAATAAATAGCTCGAATAAATATCCTCCGATAGGAATCAATCTAACGCACGACTTCTGTACGCTAGACAGGTGCTTTGCCGACTATGCTACAGCGAGCCTCTATCGGTTTTTGTAGTCCAGTTGAACGTCCAGGTCCAGTACATCTGAATATTAGCAGATTGGAACTATAATGTTGCCAGGTGTTGGTTAAATTAAACTTTAAAATCACCACAACTTCGTATATGTACCGCGTATCTTCTATTCTTCAATTATTTAACAAATCATTATCGCACTATGTATACTTCGACCCAAAACTGAATTATTGAACACGCAATTTAGTCCGGTCTCCCATAAAGTTTGTCGTTCACCAAACTAGCCAAGAGTCTATTCTATGCTGGAGATTAACTGATTTTGAGTCAGGAAGAGGCGGTTAGAGGTATACGCCGCTACGCCATTATCACCGACATTTTTGGAATCACGGCCGCGCAGTAGCAAAAATCGTGTTTTAGCGCCTAGTATCTTTATCATGTGATTTATCATAATGGCGTCTTCGAGACATTTTATCAGTTCATCGACGCGCTTCTTTTAAAGATTTAGGCTATATGTACCAGTTGTGGCTATAGCACCAGTTGTCGCACTAGTGCTTTATATGCCAAATAACCAATCAAATCACCGCAAACCAAATTCACATCGATAAAGCATATTCATATGATACGATAACACCTTTGATTTCCTTCAAAACAAGCAAAGCATAATTGTAAAAATTGATTTTGCTTAATTTTTGACGTCCTTTGCACCAGTTGTCGCACTAGTGGTCCCAATTTGGCCAGTCCCATAAGAAAACAATGGGATTTGCCAAATAAGGAACCAAAATTAAGAATAGTGCCACAACTGGTGCATGCGTTCCTATTATGGATTAATCAATTTTGAGGACAATAACAAATTTTATTGTGGTTTTCACAGCTGTTCTAAGGAGCATGAAGCAAAACCTTTCGCTTGATATATAAAGTCCACCCACATGTCTTTTAAATATTTAAAAAAAAAATAGTTGTTCTTAAGTATGGCGACAATTGGTACACCCACCCTATTGCATTTTATGCCAACAAGCATACAATCATATGGAGACGCATGGTGTATTGGTTAATCAACTCCTTGTAATGGGTGATTGATTTCTACCTTGCATAGTAGGAAACGGTTTTTGATGAAACATTCCTTACATTCGCTTACAACTAAACAGTTCAGGTATTAATTTAAAGTTCGTTACTTGTACTTTGTTATGCGTAGATACACTACCACAATTTGTCCGTTGCCAATTAGCAACTAAATAAAATATGACTAAAGAATCCAACAAAACTGTCATAACTTTTTCAGTTTCAGTTTTTAAGTCACAATAGCAGCAAAACGTATTTTAATATTATCTAAAAATTTCTAGAACCTGCAAAAATGTAGAAATTCAAGTGAAAAAGATATGATGTAAAAAACATTTTTAAGGGTTTGTCAGCATAAAACGTAAAAAATCTCCAAAAGTAACATAATTACGAACTTGGTGTCTTCGACAAAGTTTTTCAGGAAAACTTTTGCTACAACTTTTATGAAGAATCAAACCTGATAAGTTGTGAAGCGGAAAAATTAAATTTTTCATCTCAGTTTTGGGGGGATTGATCATTAAGCTGAATACCTCCAAAGAAGCGCATTAAATTACTTATGAAAGACACCATTACGCTAGAATGGATAATAAAGGTACTATTGATCAATCGCGCTTAAAACACGATCTTAGCCACTGTGCGTCGTTGATTTTTTTACCGGTGCGCTACTATTCAAAATCTGTGTAGGTGTCATTATGCAATATCAAATAACAGAAACTACCAGGTCCTGTGTAAGATTTCTGTAAAGTATCAAAAGAATTCCCAGCGAAAACCAAAGAATTTTCTTTGGGAAAATGAGTAGAAAATCAGAAAACAATTTTCTGGACAAATTTAAAGAATAACTTAGAAAATTTGTTTCGGAATTTTACGTGAAAAAAATTAAGAAAAGAATCGTTACTCTGATTTACGCTACCTCCGAATAAAAATAAGACAAACACCATCACCGAGGATTTAAGGATCGGCACACACCTCTTGTGATAGACTTCCAGTCATTCAGCATGTGTGAAGTTAATTGCAATCATAAATTTATGCAACACATTTTTAAATGGGTTAGTATATCTCTATCGCATACGGAATGCAAACTTTGTCAGATTCTGTGATTTGATAGCCGTATAGTTTGGTTCCCCATCTGTAATTTACAGCAAGCTACCTCACCGAGCTGCATCACCTACATCCATTGGCATAACCAGAGAAAAATTCTAGGGGGAAGCTAACTTTTATTTAAATTTCAGAAGCGGTGTTTGTTTTTTTTTGTCTGTTACTCCTATTATTTGTTCAATATGTTAAGTTATAGCTGATGCAATACAGCGTTCCAATAATCCGCCTCTGGATTAACCAGGGAAACGATGTTTGAGTTGCATCTCGTGGTGGACAGACGTTCAGAACGGTCTTCTCACTCTAGTTAATGTCATAAGGACAACAGTGTCCAGGGTGCACTACCAGTTAAGAAAGCAGCCCTTTGTCATTGTCATTGTTATTTTGTCATTGGTCGACCCGTGGAAGTGTAAGATGAAACCATTTTACAGCCCATCTCCCATCTCCCGTTCTGTGCAACGCCCAAGAAGGGAATTTAGTTAAGACAGTTAAGACCGAAGAGGATGTCGCGTTGAAGCAACACTTAAAGACCTCCTTTCAAGAGGCCCGGAAGCCTCCTTTCAAGAGGCCCGGAAGCCTCCTTTCAAGAGGCCCGGAAGCCTCCTTTCAAGAGGCCCGGAAGCCTCCTTTCAAGAGGCCCGGAAGCCTCCTTTCAAGAGGCCCGGAAGCCTCCTTTCAAGAGGCCCGGAAGCCTCCTTTCAAGAGGCCCGGAAGCCTCCTTTCAAGAGGCCCGGAAGCCTCCTTTCAAGAGGCCCGGAAGCCTCCTTTCAAGAGGCCCGGAAGCCTCCTTTCAAGAGGGCCGGAAGCCTCCTTTCAAGAGGGCCGGAAGACTCCTTTAAAGAGGGCCGGAAGCCTCCTTTCAAGAGGGCCGGAAGCCTCCTTTCAAGAAGGCCGGAAGCCTCCTTTCAAGAAGGCCGGAAGCCTCCTTTCAAGAGGCCCGGAAGCCTCCTTTCAAGAGGCCCGGAAGCCTCCTTTCAAGAGGCCCGGAAGCCTCCTTTCAAGAGGCCCGGAAGCCTCCTTTCAAGAGGCCCGGAAGCCTCCTTTCAAGAGGCCCGGAAGCCTCCTTTCAAGAGGCCGGAAGCCTCCTTTCAAGAGGCCGGAAGCCTCCTTTCAAGAGGCCGGAAGCCTCCTTTCAAGAGGCCGGCAGCCTCCTTTCAAGGGGCCCGGAAGCCTACTTTCAAGAGGCCCGGAAGCCTCCTTTCAAGAGGCCCGGAAGCCTCCTTTCAAGAGGCCCGGAAGCCTCCTTTCAAGAGGCCCGGAAGCCTCCTTTCAAGAGGCCCGGAAGCCTCCTTTCAAGAGGCCCGGAAGCCTCCTTTCAAGAGGCCCGGAAGCCTCCTTTCAAGAGGCCCGGAAGCCTCCTTTCAAGAGGCTCGGAAACCTCCTTTCAAGAGGGCCGGAAGCCTCCTTTCAAGAGGGCCGGAAGCCTCCTTTCAAGAGGGCCGGAAGCCTCATTTCAAGAGGGCCGGAAGCCTCCTTTCAAGAAGGCCGGAAGCCTCCTTCCCAAAGGCCGGAAGCCTCCTTTCAAGAGGCCCGGAAGCCTCCTTTCAAGAGGCCCGGAAGCCTCCTTTCAAGAGGCCCGGAAGCCTCCTTTCAAGAGGCCCAGGCCTCCTTTCAAGAGGCCAGAAGCCTCCTTTCAAGAGGCCCGGAAGCCTCCTTTCAAGAGGCCCAGGCCTCCTTTCAAGAGGCCCAGAAGCCTCCTTTCAAGAGGCCCAGAAGCCTCCTTTCAAGAGGCCCAGCCTCCTTTCAAGAGGCCAGAAGCCTCCTTTCAAGAGGCCCGGAAGCCTCCTTTCAAGAGGCCCGGAAGCCTCCTTTCAAGAGGCCCGGAAGCCTCCTTTCAAGAGGCCCGGAAGCCTCCTTTCAAGAGGCCCGGAAGCCTCCTTTCAAGAGGCCCGGAAGCCTCCTTTCAAGAGGCCCGGAAGCCTCCTTTCAAGAGGCCCGGAAGCCTCCTTTCAAGAGGCTCGGAAGCCTCTTTCAAGAGGCCCGGAAGCCTCCTTTCATAAAGCCCGGAAGCCTCCTTTCAAGAGGCCCGGAAACCTCCTTTCAAGAGACCTGGAAGCCTCCTTTCAAGAGGGCCGGAAGCCTCCTTGCAAGAGGCCTGGAAACCTCCTTTCAAGAGTTTGTTGTCGATACGTTCTTGACTGGACTGGATCATTCAGGGTATGATACAAATCGTGCAGTTCGTTCTTGGCACCGGCGAAATTTTTGGCGTTATCTGAATGAATTTCAGTTGGAATGCAATGGTGTCCTGAGAATCGAAGAAGGGCTGAAAGAAAGCCGGCTGTGGAGAAATCGCTCACGATCTCCAAATGTATGGCTTTGGTTGAAAAGCATATGAAATGTATGATTTAGGCGCTGCTGCACGACGGTGCGGTGGTTTCAAATAATATGAACCGCGATAGTCCACTCCTATAATGGAGAAAGGCCTGCTTGGACGGACTCGCGTGCCCGGAAGCTGGCCTGTTGGTTGTTGTACCGGTGTGGGGTTTATGCGGAAGCAGCTGTAGCACTTTCGTAGAACGCATTCGACTACGCGTTTTCCATGAATAGGCCAGAATTCTTGCCTCATTGTCACTATAGAGAGTGTTAACTGGTCGGGGATCAACCAAACCGCACCAAGCGGCTTTTCGACTGATTTGTGATATTTTGTTCGCAAAAGGAAAACGGAAAGTATTTTATGTCAAATCATGCGTACATTTGTTGTAGAATATCCTCAGCTATGGCATTGAACGATGTTTTATGCGATTTGTGATTAATTGAATCTGTTACACGAAAACTTTGTCTAAAATTTGTTTTATTGGCGCTTGGTGTGTTTTGGCAGAACCCCGACCAACTGGCGTCCTCCATGAATTGTTTGCCGATGATAATAGTCGACGAGCAACTTTGTTAAGGGATGCATGCTTGGAAGAACTGCAGGATGATTTGCATGACGTAAACGTCCTCCAACTCTAATCACTCTGTCTTTGTCGAGAAAAGGTGAGAGACGTCTAAGTGAAGACTTGCGATTGACATTCCGATGTTTCTCCAAATGTTCAAGTTCGATTTCAAAACTCTCAGCTTGGGCTAGTTTGACCAAGGCTAATTTAGCAGCAGAAATCTCTTCTACAGTCAAACACGGAGAGCGATTTCTTTGATCAGGAGCACGGCAATTGTATCTACCGTCCTCCAAACGGCTATGAGTTGCCAAGAAATGTGTCTCGCAGTCTTATTCCGGTTTAGACCACAGGGGTTGATCTTCCGTACTCTCCACTTTCCAAAATCTTTGAAGTGCGATTTCTAAAATATCCTGCAATGTTGCTAGACAACAGTTGATCGGTTGATTACCTCGTGCTGAATACCTTCCTGAAACTACCCAGCCGAAGACTGTCTGTACCAAATTGGGAAGGCTTGGACCCAGAGAGACTCGCTTCATTTCACGTTCATAGAAAAATTGATAAAAATGTTCCGCTCCGATCAAAAGATCGACCCCACTTGCATCGTTGAAATTTGAATCAGCCCAGCGTAAATGCTCTGGAATCTTCCATTGTGATGTTGATACAGTTGCAGCAGATAGATTAGAAGTGACCCGTTTTAGTATTAGGAAATTCACACCCACCGAAAATTCTGTCACTCTAGAACTGATGATGGTGCTAACTGCATGTTTCGCCCTCGTTTCAGACTCACCAACTCGGCAAACTGGAACATTCACTGAACGTCGCTTCAGCTTCAGAATATGACACATTCTCTTGCTCATTAAATTCGCTTGTGACCCATTGTCGAGTAAGGCCCTAGCTAATTGCTTGTTTCCGCTTTGATCCCGAATCACCAGTACTACAGTTGACAAGAAGACAGTTGAAGTTGCTCCTGATCTTCCTACATTATACGTCCCAACTGGGTCATCTTACGCCACCTCGCAATTCTCAGATGATTGTTCGTTAATTACGATGTTTGATGTTGTTCCATAAGGCTCGGTTTACTGTTACCTGGAGGAAATCCAGGGTGAATCAGCGAATGATGCTTTCTTCCAGTTGAAAGTAGACTTGCATTCCCGCACCCAATGTCCAGTCCGAAAACAATTGCTACATAATCGTTTGTTGTTCACCAAATCCAATTTCTCCTCAAGACCCAGCTTAATGAACTCGCGCATCGAGCCATGTAGTGATTTTCCCCGCAGCATGAGCACGCCACCGATACAGACATCCGTTCTCGTTCATTTCCTGTAGCTGCATGAATCATCTGTTTGAAGACCTTTCCTGTCGATGTTGCGTTGTAGTATACTGGCGCCCGTCAGCCTACTGTGTTTAAATTAAAATTTGCTCTTATTTGCATGCTGGCATTCTCCATGCTAACTGCGATTGAAATTTTAGATTCGCTATTATTACCTGCCATTCATTATGGTAGTCAAACTACCAAAATGTCTATTTCAAATTCCAATGTTGAAATTAATGTTTTTATGTTGCTAGTACATTTCAAAAACTTACTGAAGTCTATTATATCGTTTTATTTGCATTAATTTAATTCATAATCAATGTTTTACTTATTTAGATATATACATTTATATATTTATGATCATACGAATCAACCTATATAAAATTAAAGTGTTGCTTAGCGCCCATATTAAATAATAAATTTTATTTTCTTGTGTATGCAGAAAACATAATTATTTCAACACATTTTTGTTAGTAATTAGTTTTCAACTATAAATTTAGTATTTAGCCCATCCCTGTTGACAAGTATCCTACACGCACCAGTCACCAATATGATTTGTTTGGAAGGCCACTCACCTGTGGCCTACCGAGTATAGGCCTTGTATTTTTAAGTTTGCTCCTTAAGTTTGTTTGGTGGAACAACACCATACAATTGAAAGCCACCAGCGATTAGTGGCAACAGCACCGACTCCGAGATTATCCTGATTGTGAAAGCCGTAGATCGTTTTCCGATGAATTTCCTCCTAGTATAAACCGTAGTAGCCACCGATCCAGTTTGACAGTATTAGCTAATCCTTGCGAAACGCTTACGATATCGATCCAGCAACGTGCATAGAAGTAAGAACCACGTAACACCTCAAAAGCTAATGTAAAATATTGGACAGACACTCACCTGAGGTCTGTCATCAATAGAACTTGTATTATTTTTAAATTCCGCCAACCGATATCCAAAAATTCCGCACGCTGTATGCTTAGAATCCCGTTCGCTATTGTCGATCGATGAATCGTCTAGCCAATTAATCCAACCGACTCGCATATCATCCAGCCTCGCATCAACAGTACCAATCCACTCCATATGTTTAAAGTTTAGAAGATAAATTTAGTTTATAAGCTACATATATCGGAGAGAAACAGGAAGAAAATCAGAAAACAATTTTCTGGGCAAATTAAAAAAAAATAACTAAGAAAATTCGTTTGAGCATTTTACGAAAAAAAAATCAAGAAAAGCATCGTTACGCTGATTTACGCTGCTGCCGAGGATAAATGTGTTTCTCGTCACTCACTTCCAATTTTTCACTTTTCTCTACACGCAACCACAGGGCTATTTTTTAACCTTTCGGCCACATGGCATTCGGTCAAACAAGTTTTTGAGCCTGTCGATTTCTTCACGGTTCTGCAACATTCATTTTTACAGAAATAATATTGAAAACAAATAATGATTGTAATAAATTTGGAAGTTTAAAAAAAGAATGCGATGAAAAATTATTCCAAATATTTCGGATGTCTATAAGGTCGGGGTTCAGCCAAATCGCACCAAGCGCCAACGAAAAATTACCGATTTTTCTGCTAAAAGTTTCGTTTAGCAGATTTATTTGAACGCAAATCGTATCGGATATCCCTCAACCCCATAACTGAGGTATCCTACTGCAAATGTACGCTTAAATTGATATAAAACTATTTCCGTTGTCCTTGTACGATCAAAATATCACAAGTCAGTCGAAAAGCCGCTCGGTGCGGTTTGGCTGAACCCCGACCATATGACAATCAAAAACATGCACCGAATATACATTTTCAGCGCTAATCCATCGATTGCTTTATTTATTGGTGCTGTTTTGACCTCACGGTGTCTTTGTCCGAAGAAGCTTATTTTCAAAAAATCAGTATCTCTAAAACATCCACTACACGAAAGCATAGTTTTTCCTCTTTCACGTAGGTGCATTTTTAAAATGTTCTATCGGGGGTCATTTTCCCATACATTTTTGGTGGGTTTAGTCGGCTGTCATTTGAGAGAGGAGATCATGTATTTATTATAGATAGTGGAATATATAGATGAGCGAAGATAAATCCTCTGTCTCCAAACGAACTGTCAAACGTGTCTCCAAACGAGCATGACGTCACGATTTCAATGGAAACGTTAAGGGCTGTGACGTCATACGCGCGTGTGCACGGGCAAAAAAATCGACTCAGCCATGCTTTCGCTCATCTATAGATTCTACTATCTATAGTATTTATTATTATTATTATCATACCCCAGTCAACATTTTGGTATCTATATCTCTTGATATAGGTTATTATATAAGAACCAACTTAATCGTATATAATGCACACATTGGCTATATACGTACCAAAGTGGAGGCGATATAGGTACATACGAGTTTTATTATACGATTTTTTCCGACATCTTGAGAACAGTATTACGATTTCACATAAAAATATGAAAAATTAAAAAAAATCTTAGCAGCACCCAAGTCTCGAACATGCCATCTTTGAATTTGCAGGCATATACTCTACCACTGCACCATACTGCACATCTTGAACTGATTCGGATTTTTGTCCAACATAAGCTACACAATTTATATCTTTACAACTGCTTGAAACATCAACAAGCCGTTTGGACTGAAGTGGTTTCGATTGTATTACGATTCACACACGCATTCACTCGCACTCATACAGGATATTGCAAGGAGTATAAGTCATTACGAGTTTTTATTCACACAATTACGATTGATTCTCACTACGGTAAAAATTATCGTATACGATGCATTCAATACAACATCCTTTGACAATAATCTGACAAAGTTTGATATACAATGCGATTCAGATTTTTGATGGACGCAAATTCGACTTTATTTGCTGTTTGTTATACGATATGTGGTTTACTGGGACATCAACAGGCTTCTTGCTACCCCAATGGTGTGCTACCCCAATTACGAAGAGCTCTCGGACGATCGTTCAGGTTGATAAGCTCAAGAAGAACCTTTGAATCAACCCTGCCTTATACGACGTCAGCAATGGTCAATGCTCTGGTGACGTTCCTTCTAACTTGCAAAGTGCCTAGGTTGATCAGGCAATAGCGGCTCTCGTAGCTTGGTAACCGGAAAGGGTCACTCCAGGGCAGCCTCCGAGGTGCGAACCGAAGAAAAAGACGTTGGACGGATTCCAATCGTTCCGCAACATTGTTGTAGTATGGGCTCCAAACGGCTGAACAGTACTCTAGAGTGGGGCGCACTAAAAAGCAATATAGCGATTTCAAGCAATATATGTCAGAGAAAGTTTTCGTGATTCGAAACACAACTGCAAGAGCTCTTGAAGTCTTATCGACGACGTATGCGATGTGCTGCTTGTAAGTCAGTTTCTGAATCCAGGATTACCCCGAGATCCTTCATGTGATTCACGCGTTTGATTGTCATTCCTCTCAATTCATAGTTAAACATAATCGGCTCTTTCTTTCAAAAAACAGTGATAGCGGAGCACTTTGCCGAGTGGATCACCATTCGATTCAATGAACACCAATTTGCGACGGCGTTTAGTTGGCGTTGCAGGTCTACGCAATCTGCATATGAGCGGATCTTCAGATAAATTATGAGGTGGACCTTCGATAACAGAATTCACATCGTTGAAATAGAGCAGAAACTTTCGCAATATGTGTGATTCAGAGATACTGATTTTTGAAAAATAATATTTCCCCATAGAGACACCGTGACCTCTCTAGGGAACTTTTCTCGATGCATTTTATAATGAGCGAGGAAGGCATCATCACCGCTAGGTGGATTAATTTGGGTTTTTAGTCTTTAACTTAGCCTCCTTAGCCATGCGGTAAGACGCACGGCCACAAAGCAAGACCATGCTGAGGATGGCTGGGTTCGATTCCCGGTGCCGGTCTAGGCAATTTTTGGATTGGAAATTGTCTCGACTTCCCTGGGCATAAAAGTATCATCGTGTTGGCCTCATGATATACGAATGCAAAAATGGTAACTTGGCTCAGAAACCTCGCAGTTAATAACTGTGGAAGTGCTTAATGAATACTAAGCTGCGAGGCGGATCTGTCCCAGTGATGTAATGCCAATAAGAAGAAGAAGAAGTCTTTAACTTGGCCTATTATTTAATCACCTCTAACTCAAGCACAAAAAGTGTAACTAAGTCTCATGAAAAATGTTATTCATTCTTCTGCGTCTTGTTCAACCGCCAACATGTTTCTCATGAAAACCTTTTTTTTCTCTGTAGCTTTTATTCTGTCAGTAATGCCCGAGTTTATGTGTCCGGGCCTGGCACGGAAAATCTACAACCCCAAGAAAAACTATTTCATTCGGAAACAGATGGGCGAAATTAATTACCTACCATGGCGGACAGATGGCACCTGCCCTGTCATGGTTACAGTGGTGATCGTTTCAAAATTTTCAGAGTTTTTGCTTCGTGGTTTGTACTTTTTAGGTGTTGGTCATATTGCCTTTTTATTTAATCTTTTGAGAACAAATAAACTAAATGGATTGGTCTATTTGACACAGGCATTACTCAACATTCGTCAGAAAAACAAACCAGCTCCTGGGCCTGCGGTAGAATGATTCAAATTTTGACTTTTTCGCTCCCCTATCCTTAAACGATTGTTCTTGCTATTTTAATAGTCCTCCCAATTTTTACATTTTTTGGATGTAATTTGATTGTGCACGTGCCGTTTGAAGGTTATATGAAAATTACTATGAGAATTGCCACTTATGTAAAGGATCGTTCCGTGAAGCAGCCCAGAATCTAGTTGAATATATTTAACGCATCGCCATCATAGAATAGATCCTAAGCTGAAAGTCAGTTGTTGTTGCGAAGCAATCTGACTTTTGTGAGCAAAATTGTAAAGAAAACAGAAATGCTCATTATTGATATTGATGTTATTCTTTTACGTGTTAAATTGAATTTCCCACAATTCAGTATTTCCCTAATAACATTTGTTGCCAGCATCAAATCGTTTAGCAACAACGACGATATTTTCCCTTGTTAAATTTTCTATGTTGCTAACGTATTCATTTATTTTTAGAGCTTAATGGGCAAACATGGGGCACGATTTTTCACAAAAGCTACTGATTTCATAGTAATTTTCATACAAGCTTCAAACTGCTTGTTCTCAGTCAAATTACATCCAAATTAGAAAATTTAGAACGCTTATTAAAATGGCAAATGCCATCGTTTAAGCATAGAGGAGCAAAAAAGTCAAAATTTGAATCACTCTAGCCTGCGGGGTATAGAAATATTTAGATATCATGGTCATAATATAATTAATTTGCTCTATATAAAATAGTTTTCCGAAATTGCACTAATTGCAATAATAATTAAATATGATAGCGTTACCGATCCTGGACTTCATCTCATTGCTCCGATATTCATCCCAAGAAAAGAAAGCATTGAAAAGGAATTTGTTTTTTTTCTTATTTTTGTGATTTTTTTCAGCAGTGAGCTTAAGTTAATCACGCATGTAAGCAAAAATCCGTATTTCTTTGGTTCGCGATGAGATGAATATATGTTCAGTGAGATGGAAAACGGAACAGTTCCCCTAGTTGAAAGATATCAATAAAAATTATGTTTAGCTCGAGTAGTGCTTTTTTCATGGAATATTTTGAGTTTTAAATTATCGTTTGAAACCATGTTAGAACGTATGTCACGCGTTGGAAAACTCCAAGGTCCAGCCCAATCGGGTTATACGCAAAGGTGACGTTGAACTACGTAGCTGTGTGTAATGTACAGGTTTTCGACTCTTCCGTTCGATGAGACCAAAGCAAGAATTTTTCAAGCCCTGGGTGAATCTCACACAAAAAACACAAACACAATGCCAATCATCCGATTCCAATTGAACTTCATTGTTCACATTAAATTGTTTTTAGTTAAGTTTACATTAAAATGAATCGATTCCAAAATTTGAAAAGTTATCGCCGATAACAACTCGCCTACGTTTCACACCTGAGAAGTTATCAAATGATAAATCCAATAATTACCGTATGAGAATGATTCTGCACAACCCTGGCTTATAGTGTACTGCTGCAATCGTAACCGACGCAAACTGGAGCAGATACTTAGACTAAGCACCCGCCACTAAGTCTGTCTAAACACCCCGTGGCTCATTACAGAAAAGCCCATCGTGAAAGCTGGACTGCCAACGGCGTTTGATGGTCACCCTTTGGAGGAAGACAGAGTAGACGCGTCAAAGAAATTTGACAGTTTATTCATAAGAATTATTATTCCTTCACGTGAGTTGCGTCGGGCTTTGCGTTTACTCCGGCAGACAATTAGAATTAGCATAAACGAGCTGAAGAAAGTTTCCCAGAACGCATCCACTGCAGCAGCGAAGAAGATTACGAGCCCCTCTAATGGCATCAATAGACGTAAATGGGAAGCTGCCGTCAAACGCCCCCGGCTTTCGAGAGAAAATGCGCATGTAAGTTAGCAGAAACGAACTGCACCAACTAAAAACCCTGTAATTAAAAACCCTGTAACATTATTTGACATCTATGCTGGCTTGAGGTCTCCAGTTAGCCTTGCGAACAAAGGCGAAAAATCTGGAGATGGCGAGATCGATTCTCGATCCGATCTAGGATGTTTTCGGGTGAGGAAGATTCTCGACACCCTTGGCATAGTGTATCCATTGTATTTGCCACACAAGATGCATACTAATGCAATGGTGGACATAGAAAGCTTTCAATTAATAACTAAAGAAATTCTAATAGATTACCAAGTTAAAAAGCAGGCCAAGTTCCAGTTGGAATGTAGTGCTATGGAAGAAGAAGCTTGCGCTGCACTTACAAGATTAACTAATTCACCGAAACCGATTGCTAAACTGTTAGCAAGTTTTCAATAGTAAATATTATCTTACATAAATATTGTAACACACTGGAGTCGGTTTTTACGCGGAGGATATGGGCCGCGTGAATTAAAACAAAGTAAAAAAACCCAGATTAATCCACCTAGCGGTGATGGTGCCTTTCTCGTTCGTTCAAAAGGTTTGGAAAAATCTAAAATAACTCCAATATGTGGATTGGTCTTATTTTTCATATTTGTTTATATGCATAAAAAAATTCTCACCAAACGCAATTTGTTGCAAACAAATCGGATGAGCATAAGAGCAAAAAATGACATTTTATTTTGTAGTTCTAAAGTTAGTATTTTCCAGGGGGGGAGTAAGCCTGTCATCCACGAACAAATCAAGCCTACCTACACGGGTAGATCAAACAACCCAAATTTTGAGTTGTTTTCGATCTGGCATCTCTTTCATTCCATCCTTTGATGTCAAAAACAGAGAAAGAAAACCACCCAACGATAGCAGTTCGATGGGGGAAGCCAACGCTAGGTTAAAGGGGTTGAACTCAAATTTAGGTTGTTTAAACCTATTTGAACTTGACATTAGGTGGAAACAACTTAATATTTAGGTACTTTTTCACACGGGATCAAACGGAAACTACTCAAATCCGAGTTGGGCCATCGAACTCAAAATTGGCTTCCCCCACCAACGGTCCAAATTAAGTGAAATGAACTTAATTTTGAGTTGTTTCAACTTCATTTTGGGTTGTCTGATCTAACCGTGTAAGATGTATTATCCGGGCCTCGCCGCTTGGGAAAGGCGGGCCACCCTGGGCCACCCCGCTTGGCAAGTGTAACATTTTTCGAACTGGAATCTTATAGGATATTGGTTAACCCACACTACTGCTGACTAACGAAAAAAATGTGGGATTGTTTATTTACATTTGCTTCATACTACATGCAGAGAAGGCGCGATGCACCGCATATTACCCCCCTGGTATTTTCGCCATAACTTTTGAATCAATTGTACGATCCGGCCAAGTTTCTATAGGAAACAATGGGACAAGATTCTGCGTCGAATGCAATCTGTTGCGAGCGACCTGAGAAGCACACATATTGCACATCAATCACAGTAACTTATATATGACCGGATTCAGTCACTTTATGGTTACTGCAACCAGATTTGTTGAACTTGTGTTGCTTGGGAAATAGATGAAGTCCAAGTGCTAAAAAAGTGAGCTAGACTTTTTTGAACTCTTTTTCACAATAAATAGTAATTTGACCAGAACATCTAAGCCCATAGTCCGATCTGGACAATTTTCAATAAGAAAATATGAGACATTCTGCGTCGAATGAAATTTGTTGCGAGCAAATCGGTTGAGGAAGAGTGCCTGAAAAATATGTGACTTTTTCTCTAGCGATTTTTCCATAAAAACCCAGATTAATCCACCTAGCGGTGATGGTGCCTTTCTCGACCTTCGTAAATTGTGTGTGCTTGAAAATAGATGAGCTAGTAGCTAGGAGTAAAAAAGACAAATTTCTTTGTCCTTTCTATGAAAATCAGATTATTTATGGCAAAGATATTGTAGATCCAGTTGAAAACCGAAAATCATATTTTGTCCCATTCCCGGATGCCGCAACTGCATCGCGAGTGGTGCCCGACTATGGCACAGTTGCGCACTACTCGCGATGCAGTTGCAACATCCGGAAATGCGAGAAAATGCGATTGTCGCGAGACCTCGGTTCGGTTTTCAGCTTGATCTACAATATGCTAATAAGAATTTCGACATTTTTGTTTTCTTTTCCAATCTTTTGACGTACATACCCCTGTTTTATTTTACACAGTCATATATTTTAAGGATATCACTTTTGGATGTTAGTTGAACTGAAGTTCCGACTACACAAAAAGAAAACGAAAATGTCATTCCCATCAAGCGAGCGGAGGGCAATATTTGTTAAGATATAAATCTCATGACCGTCTTTCTGCCAAACTCCCGTATGAAGAGGGAGGGAAGTGTATCAGTGTGGAAGCATCCGATAGTTCGTTTTCGGAAAGAAATTATAGCCTTTCGGTACAACTTTGTTGCACAAGAAAGGCAAAAAGTATTTTGGCCATAATTTCTAAGGTAATAGTCCAATCTGGCCAACTTTCAATAGAAAATAATAGAACAGGATTCCGCGTCTAATGCAATTTGTTGTGAGTAAATCGGTTGAAGGTAAGTCCATTAAAAGACAGCTAGACTTTTTTACTCGCTTTTTTATAACACATAGTATATTTTGGCCATAATTTCTGTGCCCATGGTCCGATCTTCCAAATTTTCAATAGAAAACAATAGGGCACTGCACGGAAACATCTCTTTCTCTTTCGTTCCTCATAAATGTTGACGTTTACTGGCCTTGTTGTTTTCTAATTTCTTTGCAGCGAAAAAGAGACAAAGCAGTCCGTGCAGTGCCCTATACGACAGGATTCCGCGTCGACTGAAACTTGTTGGAATTAAATCGGTTGAGGATAAGTTCAAAAAAAGTGAGCTAAACTTTTCGCACTTTTCGTGCGCGCACACACATAGAGACATCATCTCAGTTCGTCGAGCTGAGTCGATTGGTATATAACACTATGGGTCTCCAGGCCTTCTGTAAAAGTTTGGTTTTGGATTGAACATACAGCCTTTTCGTATAAAAAGGCAAAAATGGTGTTTCGGCCATAACTTCCGATCCCATAGTCCGATATAGCCAATTTTCAATAGGAAATAATGGGACAAGATTCTGCGTCGACTGCAAACTGCTGCGTGTGAATCGATTAAGGTAAGGTGTCCGAAAAATAGGTGACATTTTTTGTGATTTTTATAAAAAAAAAGTTATTTTGGTCATAACTTCCGATCCCATAGTCCGACCTGTCCAATTTTCAATAGGAAACAATGGGAAAGGATTCTGCGTCGAATGCAGTTTGTTGCGAGCAAATCGGTTGAGTATAAGTGCCTGAAAAATAAGTGACATTTTTTACGCTATTTTTACGTATAAATTTGTATTTTGGCCATAACTTCCTATCCCATAGTCCGACCTGGCAAATTTTCAATAGGAAATAATGGGAAAGGATTCTGCGTCGAATGCAGTTTGTTGCGAGCAAATCAGTTGAGGATAAGTGCCCGAAAAATTAGTGACATTTTTTACGCGATTTTTACGTATAAATTTGTATTTAGGCCATAACTTCCGATCCCATAGTCCGGCCTGGCCAATTTTCAATAGGAAACAATGGAAAAGGATTCTGCGTCGAATGCAGTTTGTTGCGAGCAAATCAGTTGAGGATAAGTGCCCGAAAAATGAGTGACATTTTTTACGCGATTTTTACGTATAAATTTGTATTTTGGCCATAACTTCCTATCCCATAGTCCGACCTGACCAATTTTCAAAAGGAAACAATGGGAAAGGATTCTGCGTCGAATGCAATTTGTTGCTAGCAAATCAGTTGAGGATAAGTGCCCAAAAAATGAGTGACATTTTTTACGCGATTTTTACGTATAAATTTGTATTTAGGCCATAACTTCCTATCCCATAGTCCGACCTGGCCAATTTTCAATAGGAAACAATGGGAAAGGATTCTGCGTCGAATGCAATTTGTTGCGAGCAAATCAGTTGAGGATAAGTGCCCGAAAAATTAGTGACATTTTTTACGCGATTTTTACGTATAAATTTGTATTTTGGCCATAACTTCCGATCCCATAGTCCGACATGGCCAATTTTCAATAGGAAACAATGGGAAAAAATTCTGCGTTGAATGCAATTTGTTGCGAGCAAATCGGTTGAGGATAAGTGCCCGAAAAATGAGTGACATTTTTTGCGTCGTTTTGTGCACACACACACACACACACACACACACACACACACACACACACACACACACACACACACACACACACACACACACACACACACACACACACACACACACACACACACACACACACACACACATCACCTCAATTCGTCGAACTGAGTCGATTGGTATATAACACTATGGGTCTCCGGGCATTCTATAAAAAGTTTGTTTTTGGAGCGATCATATAGCCTTTACCGTATACTTAGTATACGAGAAAGGCAAAAAGGCAAAAAAATAAACTTTGGCCATATCTGTTTAATACCGATCTGTTTGATTTTCAATACGAAACAATGGAACAAGATTCTGCGTCGAATGCAACTTGTTGCAGGCAAATCGGCTAAAAGTAAGTGCCTAAAAATGAGTGAGAATTTTTCTTGTCAACAAATGTATTTTGGCCATTACTTCGAATCCCATAGTTCGATTCGACCAATTTTCAATACGAAACAATGGGACAGGATTTCTCGTCGAACGAAACTTGTTGCGAGCAAATCGGTTAAGGATAAGTGCCTGAAAAATGAGTGAGAATTTTGTACGTGTTTATCATGTGAAAAAGTGGATTTTGGCCATAACTTCGAAACCCATAGTCCGATCTGTCCAATTTTCAATACGAAACAATGGGACAGGATTCTGCGTTGAATGAAACTTGTTGCGAGTAAATCAGCTAAGAGTAAGTGTCTATAAAGTGAGTGAGATTTTTTGTTGTAAAAAAATATATTTTGGCCATAACTCCGAAGCCCATAGTCCGATTCGGCCAATTTTCAATACGAAACAATGGGACAAGATTCCGCGTCGAATGCAACTTGTTGCGAGTAAATCGGTAAATGATAAGTGCCTGAAAAATGAGTGAGATTATTTTGCGCACACACATACACACACATACACACACACATACACACACACATACACACACACATACACACACATACACACACACATACACACACATACACACACACATACACACAGACATCACTTCAATTCGTCGAGCTGAGTCGATCGGTATATAACACTATGGGTCTCCGGGACTCCTATAAAAAGTTCGTTTTTGGAGCGAACATATAGCCTTTACGTATACTTTGTATACGAGAAAGGCAAAAATGGTATAATTTTCGATCCCATAGTCCGATATGGCCAATTTTCAATAGGAAACAACGGGACAGGATTCTACGTCGAATGCAACTTGTTGTGAGCAAATCGGTTAAGGATAAGTGCCCGAAAAATGAGTGACATTTTTTACGCGATTTTTCCGTATGAATTTGTATTTTGGCCATAACTTTCGATCCCATAGTTCGGTCTGGCCAATTTTAAAAAGAAAATATTGGAACAGGATTTTGCGTCGAATGCAACTTGTTGCGAGCAAATCGGTTGAGGATAAGTGTCCGAAAAATGAGTGACATTTTTTACGTGATTTTTCGTATGAATTTGTATTTTGGCCATAACTTTCGATCCCATAGTTCGATCTGGCCAATTTTAAATAGAAAATAATGGAACAGGATTTTGCGTCGAATGCAACTTGTTGCGAGCAAATCGGTTGAGGATAAGTGCTCGAAAAATGAGTGACATTTTTTACGCGATTTTTTGTATGAATTTGTATTTTGGCCATAACTTTCGATCCCATAGTTCTATCTGGCCAATTTCAAATAGAAAACAATGGAACAGGATTCTGCGTCGAATGCAACTTGTTGCGAGCAAATCGGTTGAGGATAAGTGCTCGAAAAATGAGTGACATTTTTTACATGATTTTTTCGTATGAATTTGTATTTTGGCCATAACTTTCGATCCCATAGTCCGATCTGGCCAATTTCAAATAAGAAATAATGTGACAGGATTCTGCGTCAAATGCAACTTGTTGCGAGTAAATCGGTTAAGGATAAGTACCTAAAAAATGAGTGACATTTTTGGGTTGAATGCGCACATACACACACACACACACACACACACACACACACACACACACACACACACACACACACACACACACACACACACACACACACACACACACACACACACACACACACACACACACACACACACACACACACACACACACACACACACACACACACACACATACACACAGACATCACCTCAATTTGTCGAGCTGAGTCGATCGGTATATAACACTATGGGTCTCCGGGCCTTCTATAAAAAGTTTGTTTTTGGAGCGATCATATAGCCTTTACCGTATACTTAGTATACGATAAAGGCAAAACTGGTTAAATTCCATAATAAATCTGAATAAATCGCGGAACTCCCAAAATTCGTGTGAAAAAAAATCGCATAAAAAATTATTTGTTTAAAAATAACCGCGTAGAAAACGAATTCAGTGTACATTGGGTATGAAACGTTGATTCTTCCTTGATTGAATGGTCCAAGAAAATTGAAAATCCATCGAGAAACGGCTGAGATATTAACGATCAAAGTCTATCATATTTTCGTGACGTTTTTCGATTTTGTGAAATCGTAAAGTGTACCCCAATATTGAAAAGACAGACGTAGTTCTACGTCAAAACTCAACCATCATCGAAATCCTTTGATGACGAGAATTAAGTCTGGTGAAAAAAAGGATCAAAGCATGCTATGAGAATTTGCATCTCAAACACGCACTTGAAATGGAAAATGCTATCTGCTGTATGGGTTTCATACGCTACGAAAGGGGGCAAATGTATGTATGGTTTTGTGAATTTGATTAATAAGCCATTCTCGGGAACCGCCGCATTTCACCCATGTCATCATGGGCTGAACGTCAAAGCTCTGTGTACATGATAACAACTTCTTTGATGTGTGAATCTAATAAGGGACATGAGCGAGTGTGCCTTGTGATCCTCTGTTTTAATTTTCCCACAAAGAATTGTTTCCCCAACAGAAATTAATCATACCTCATTTTGAAGGTTCTTAGAATTTCATGTCAATATAGGGAATGATGATAACATAATCATAACATAACTAAATCGACATGCTGCCATGCAAAATATTAAAATGCGCAACAAGTGTAGGAGCTTTGAGAAGCTGTTTATGAATGACATACTTAAACAAAATCAACACCGTTCATAATCCTCGGGAACGTCTCCGATATTTGAAATAGATTGAGCATTTCCAAATTAGTTCTGAGTCAAAGACCACGTAGCGTTTTGTTAACGATACAACAATGCGTCACCGTTTTTTAACGCTGCCCATGTAAACGCAGCGTTGGAAAGACGCTTCGTGGGCATCGGGACTTGAGATCAAGATCAGATCAAGCCGAAATAGTCCATTTTTTTAATGGTTTTAATGTAGAAATATGTTATGTATTAATACCCTATTTGCAATACCAAAGCTCATTAGTAGCCGTAGAGTTCTTGGCATGTTTCCAAAGTGAAAGTAGATGTCCAGCTAAATATCATTACTTTCCTTATAATGCTCTGCGAAGACGTGACTTAAACAGATATCGTAATGCTGTTCTCTTATACGATAGTCCTACAATATTTTGACAAAAGCTTGCTAAAACATCTAATATCCATATTTTTCCCCCAAAATTAAAGTTGTTAATATGTGCAATTCATATCCACATTCTCCGACGAATACCACACCCATTCATTATTATAAATTGCAAAACAAAATCAAATGATCCCAAATAGCTAGGGGAAATGCTTGAAAGTGCAGCAATAAATCCATTTCAACCGCTTCCGTAAATAACATACTTATTGCAAGACTGTTGCTTTTCCTGGCGTACATTCCAAAAGCGAAGTACAATTCCACCATAACCCGTCACCCGGGATTCCCCGCAGATCTATTCGCTTTTACGAGCTTTGTGCACGCGGCGGTGCAATGCGGAAATTAATACCGATGAAATTTTTGGAGCTTGGCGGAGCAACAATTGCTAGAGTAGCTAAAAGAATCGTTCCATAGAAGGGAAGGTAAGCGAGAAACAGGTTTAGCTAGCAAGCACCGAGCATAATATCCGTTGTACCGCATATGTGCGGTAAACACTAGAATGGGCCACATTTTTATTTGACAAAAATTCGAGAAAGGACAAATCTTATATATAAAAATGAAATGGTCTGTGTTCGTATCCGCATAACTCGAAAACGGCTGGATGGATTTTTTTCATTTCTTCAGCAGAAACATTCGTTATAGTTTCCGACGGGTTTATATGATATTTCCTAATGGGAAAATTACGAGTAAAGGTGAGCAAACCGTGAATAACTAAAATTGTGATTCCTATGCGAACTTTACATGGGCAGTTCGGAATGCACATTCTCGCCTACTATGCAGGACAACGTCTGCCGGGTCAACTAGTTTTCTACAATATTATTAAAGTGGTCGTACATCTGGAGAATTGGGAGAATTGACTCAGAAAAAGGTATTCTTCCGAATGAATAAAAAAATCAACAAATCCTCAAAAGTTAAAGAACCTCAATTGATGTTTTAATTATGAATATTAACAATACATATTTTGAAAAAGATATGCAACATTTTTCGCGCTGTATTTTTTATCAAATTTAACGAAAACATAAATTGTGCAGAGGTACCACAAAAACCGTTGGGATAAAATTTTCGTTTTCATGAAATGTAGCAACAGTTCGGTGAGTTTTTTATCGGACACGTCTAATGTACAGTACACGCTATGTCGCAGTCTTGAGCCTTCTTGTTGCATCTACTACAGTTCTGGAAATAATATTTTTTCCCTGTCCAATGTTAACTTATACGATTTAGTCAGACTTTTGGCAATGCGAACAGACTTCAATTAACAGCCAAATTTGCTAAAAATTTGGAAGGAATACTAGCAAATGTCTTCGTTGAAGTATAGAGGAGCGAAAAAGTCAAAATTGGAATCGCTCTACCAGTGTTACTTGAATAGATTGCCATTGAATACTTGCATTAAACTTGAAGTAACTACTCTATAAATCAATATAATTAATATTTGCGTAGCCGACAACCGACGCACAAGCAAATTAGTGCTCGACCCAACAAATTTGAAATTTCACCTAGCGGAAGATGAAAGGGCACTCGATTTGTTTCCTGGTGTGAAATTCAAACCCTCTCCGCATACATGTTGGTTAACAGGAAGGGAAGCAAAAATACGATAAGCTCTTAGGTAAAAGAATTCCAAACTTCTCTTGTGGTTGCACGCCGCTTTTCGGAAGGGTGGTTTCTTGTGAAGTTGGTGTGGTGGTTACCATTCTGTAATACGACTCATTCTACCAGGTTGGAGTTCTTTGTCAACAGCACAGGCTGAGAAACACGTGATTATCTGTTCTAAGAAAATACATGTCTTAGAATTAAGCATTGTCATCTGCTACTCTCGCAGCACACTTACACTTGCACAATCAATCAATAGGATTATTTAGGCTTCACTCGAAGGAAGGTAAATTTCCTCCTATCATCATCTCAAATGGGTTCATCAATATGCAAAATAAACACCCCAATTTCATGTGAATTGCTTGGGGTGGCAGCTCATCTATTAAACATGAAGAACTATCACGGACTGAGATGGGCTCCAACCCGGTGTGCTACTCAATGCAGGTAGTGTCCAATTTGGGATGTTTATTTATCCGAAAAGGACCCATCCTGTTACCCGTTACCCGTTCAATTTTATGAACGATGAAAGTTTGTGTTTAAATAAGCTTGTCATTCATCGGCATCTTTTTCATTTCGGAGCACTTCGGAGGGGAATCCTGCCTCATAAATACAAGATTTATTCCATGTCCACCTAAGGGACTCCAGGAGCGAAGCTGAACCAACAACGCTTGAAGTAGCCGGAAATTTATGACCACATTACCGTTGTTTAGGTGCCGAGCCGATGTTATGGAACAGGTAAATTATGTAAATTATAGCTCATTCGGTTACCACAACTAATGTCCCGGGAGCATTCACCGCACCAGCGACATTGGTTCGAACTTATGTAATATGAGTACAAATGCGACCTTCATCCTCCATCCTCCCAGCATACAGGTTATCATTGGAGGGGCAGTATATCTTTGGGTTTCCTGCGCCAAAAGAGCATGTAGAAACGTATAGTTAAGTTGATTTCCCATCCGGTAATGGCATCACGTCCGCCATCGTGTGATTCATCAGAGTGAATATCCTCTTCGAAAAACTATGTTTTATGTGTGAAAGAAACTTAACCCCATCTTTCAATGATGTATTGTTTTATGATTATTGTAGTTTAGAATAAAGAATCTGCAGTGTCAGCCAGGGATTGAACTTATCATTTCATTATCATTTAGTATTCAGCAGATAACTTATATCAGAGGTGGAATTCCGAAAAGTGTCGTATGGCGAACTTCTAGCGCTATTTCCCCTCTGCAATTTTGCCTAAGGGTACATTGCTCTATGTGTAATGTTTACAGCTTGAGACGCTAGAATGATTAAACATACTAAATGATAATAAGACTTATTATCAATTAGTATATTAAGGGATACTAGCGTTTAACGATGTAAATATGAGACATAGAGCAATATACCCTTAGACAAAGTCGTAGAGAGGAAATAGCGCTAGAAGTCCGCCATACAACACTTTTTGGATTTCCGCCTCTGGAATGAGTTATTGGCTGAATACTAAATGATAATGAAATGATAAGTTCAATCCCTGGTGTCAGCATTGACAGGTTACTACCGACTGAACTATCACATACTTAACAAATATTCAATGCGTTGATTCGTTTGTCTGAAATGCTTGGAAAACTGAACTCTGTGTCATCTCAAATGTAACTATAAAGTTTATGCACAACTGGATTTACAATTATTTGGTAAACACTAATTAAGTAAAATTGACCTCAGAAATCTGAATCGCTAATGCGCCCCTTTTGAAAGCTTTATTTTTTCCTCTTATCCACATTCATATCTTTTGACGCTGGACAACGTCTTCCCGAGGGTGGTTGGTGTCAAATCAAAATATAAAATCGGGGTCCGTCATGACATTATGTAAGATTTTAAACGTTAATAGCGCCCTTATCTTACGATGGATTTTGAAGATTTATTTACCATACGATTCGTAAACTCTCCACCAATTTTCCAATTTCATTGCAACTTTAGATTTATTAACGTTATAGGTACTATTGAAAAGTTCAATTCTTTCCAAACTGAGTACAATTTCAGAACCAACCAATTCCGCTCATGCATTCCCAACACGGACATCAGATTGATGTAAGTTACAGGACTTTGAGCGCACCGCTTTATTTTCTCTGGGCAACGAGCAGGGAGATTTAAATTATTATTATTTTTTGCTGGCAGGGTCTGAAGAATTTTGCTATAAAAATATAGCCATCGTTACTGAAATCCCTCGATGAATATTCTCATATTCAGCATACCATCATTTCAAATACTTTTCCCTGCTGAAAGCTTTACCAGTTTATAAAGATTACACTGGATCAAATGCGATCGCATAGTTTGTCGGCATAAAATGAGGAAATTATCTCAAATTCACCCAAATTTCTTATCAGTACTTCCGTACATCTATTATTAGATAACGGTTTGAATTTTTTAGTCGCGAACACAAACTATATGTATTTGATTTACGCTTCGCTTTTGGCTTATTGAAGTCCTTATCTGGGGCTGCTTCCACAGAAGCTTGTTTTATGTTCCTTTCCATTTGCATTTCCTGTTCCTTCCTTTTCTTTCCACTTTCTTTTCCATCAAGTAAATAATGAAAAAGAAATTCCTAAATTAGGGGAGCATGCCGACAATGCCGACGTTTTGATACATTGAAATGTTATGACCCCGGGAGTTCCCAGAAAGGGATTAGCCTAGACTCCAAGCTGCTGATCTGACCAACGGCAGCTTCCGGGGTGGGCGCAAAATGCCTCCTATCTGCCAGGTCCCAAGGACTTTATTCTTTACACTTTACCTTTATGGTTTATTCAGCGGTATGGGCGGCGATGAGATACAGTGGCAATGGCTTGGTCAGTTAGCAGGGGCACTATCGCAGATGGCGTTAGGTACTGGCGCGACGTGTAGCTTGATGGTCTTTGATCAGATGGTCGTCGAACCGCCCGTCGGTTCGGGCGAGAAAGTACCTTACGAGAATACGAGAATACGTGAAGTCCCGGCACCTCTGGGCAGAATGTTAGCAATCTCGGTGATCTTGCCAAGCTCGGGGACGATCGGCTTCTTCACTACGCACCGCTCACTGGAAGTCGTCTGCCGACCGGATAGCTTTGGTCCACGAAAGTCGTCTCGCAGAACTGGGGCCAACAGTTGTCAACCCCGGAAACGAATAACCAAACGTTGGCCAGCCAAATGGTAATTCCTCGTTCCGGATGTGCACTTAGACACGCGGAAAACTACCAGCAACAGGACGCCGATTTGCAAGATGGCTCGTAGGCTGTAGGTTCTTAGTATCTCGTACCTCGACTGATCGCTTTATTCATTTCTTCATCGAAGACTCTGGAGCACATATTTTTGATATCCGTATTCATTTGCCACCCACTTTGCCCCCCTTAAAATTACGATTAGCCACTAACTTGACAAATTATTTCCCTGCATTCCAACACCATACACAAAGTGATAGCGGAATTCTGGATTTTGGCGCCCCCCTAAGGCCAGGCGTCCTTGGCGGAGGCCAACCCGGCCAACCACACGCTACGGCGCTGCGCATGCATAATTTCACGGAAAGTGGACAATGGCCGGCGTCTGGTATCGGTATCGGCAACAGCTGCCGCAGCGATGACAATGTCATTTTCGCAACGGTGTTGTCTGAAAAACCATCGTCAATGGAAGCAGCTCTCAAGTCACATTTTTTTTTTACAAAATTCAAACTATAGAATTGTTGCTGTCCAATGGTCCAAATACTAATGGAAGTGCAAATTATACAAAAATAAATCAAATTTTTCCAGGACCACAGTTTTATACAAGAGAAAATTGGGTCGAGACGAATTCTCCTCAAGGTGCAAATCTTAATCGCCTGAGGATGGCAGAAAGTTTAAGTTTACGCTGGCAAAAACTTCACAAATTGAAGTGAAAGTGCTCCTGAGCCGACATTCTGATAACTGATCACTGTCAGAAAAATCCATATTCAGTTTATGTGTGAGGTCAATAGATATTTGCAATTAGACCATAACAATAAATTTTATGTGTGAGCCTTATAAAAAAATGTAAAGTCTCAAACATAAAATGCATTATTGTCCGCGATATGCCTTATTAGACACATTCATAAACTCTAAAAGAATTTATTCATAAATAACATGAATTTTGTTCAATGAAACATATAATTATGAAAGCATTAAAACTAAATCATGCGTGAAATATTTTGTTTTCATCAGTTTGAATTTATTATCATATAAATTGTACTAATAGTATTTACAAGCAATGTTTTCATGAAATGGAGTTCCTATACTGACTATTAAAATTTACATTTGTTGTCGACTTTACTGTTCTGACCGGTACAAATAATCGCCTAATACTGCCGGAATGCACTATTTCAACAATCACGGACGAATTGAAGAAAATCACTCGCGAAACGTCGAACTTCAATCATATTCCGTAATATGAGTAACGCATGTTATACATGTGCAGCACATCCTCATAACAGCTGATAATGGCTTTGCGGTGGTGGTTTTTTCATTGGTAAATACAAAATGGTATTATCACCGGATGTTAAGTTTTCGTAGCCTCGGCGGCTACGGTTTCGGTTTCGGTGATGGAAAATGCACAGCGGGTTTTCAACAGCATTCAACGTCTGCAGTTTTATAGTACCGCTCCTGTTTTCTGAAGATGGTTCTTCTCTTGTAGGCCTAGTAGGAATAGTTAAAAAAAAATGAAATTATATGTTGTGTAAGCTAATAACATAAACATTGAAAATCTCACCTTTATCGCACGAATGAACTTAGTACTGCAACTGATGTGGTTCCTTGCCGTAAACCTCCTGAAAGATATTGACCATCCATTTCGCGATGCGGCAGCGCGATCATATTCTGTATCCAACTACGGTGTGGTAGAACGTTATGGCTTTCGTCAATGTCGATGGCTTTCTTACAGTCGTAGCTTTGTAACCGGACATTACTCTGATCCAGTTCCCACAGCATCGTCATTTTTTGTTGCCAGCACCTGGTGAGCTACCTTTTGTGCAATATTTATTCTATTATTTATGAAGATCTCTCGCTGTGTGTTCGCTTGAAGTGATGGTTTTGATTGGGTCCTTCCTGATGCCACCGGTTGAAGACTTTCGTCGACGTTCTCCAGCAGATTTGCGGTACTGCTATTTAGGTTTTTTTTTTGATTCACTGCATACAGTTGCCTGGTGGTATCTAGATACTACTAATTCATTGTTTAACTGTGTTTTTTTACAATCTACTTGACGGAGCAATTATTGGAATGACACACATATTGGAATATTATTGAAGCGGTCGTGCTTGATATGCGTGCCATGCCTAGCTAAAAACATTCAGTTTCGTGTTTGTATAAACTTTGTTGCAGAAGCATCTTCGTTGTCTAAAAAACAAAACATTAGCGGTTAAAATTTGGTCAACCATAGAAAAAAAACTGCTTTCTGGTATAGTGCAATCTACTTACCGTCGTTCATTTTCGGGTCCCAAAGTACCTTCTTATTTCGGCTCCATAAAACCATCTTTAGCTAAAGGCTGCGAGATATTATGCTGTTATTGGCTAGTCTGTTGCTGAATTTGATCCTGCGATTATTGTTGATCAAGAGATCAAGACGAATGGAACTTTGGAACTTCGGTAATTGCCACTTCCCAAATAGATGCACCGATAAGGCAATTGAATCGACGTCATCCACTCTTGAACGCTTGGGTTCTGGAGCAGCAGCTGGATACTTCCAAGTTGAATCTGTGATGAATGCATGAAATATGAAAATTATAAGAGCTAATTAATTGGGGCTATTATTACGAATTTAACAACTCACGTTAGTTAAAATCTTCCGGATAAAAAGTCTGATCAAAAATACTAAAACATCTCCACTTTGACGAGTGCTGTCATTTTGTTTTTTTTTTTCACTTTGTCGTGCTTTCTCGCATGATTCGTATCCGTATCGTTATGTTCATAAATTGTTCATTTTATGTGTGAGACGTTATGGATTTTAACCATTAGTCCAGACACATATTTTCGAATCGTAATGTTAATGAGAATAATTATTTATCCTTATTAAGGGTATATGCGTGGTTTTGTAATCCATGAAGACCAAATAAACTTCATGGATGAGGCGTTCTGGCTATTTTATGTGTCGTTACATATATTTACAAATATTGGATTTTTTGTAGTGATGTAATGTTTTTTAAAAAATATTTTTCCGAAGTTTTTGGAAACTAGTTGCTCTGCCGTAATCTGAGAAAGTGACGTACACGCCATTTTTAAAAAATAGTGTTATCGAGTAGTATTCATCAAGCTTTTTAACAGAAAAATGGAAAACATGCATGTTGTAATTTGGCGCTTACGTCATTTTCACAGATTACGGCAGATCTGTCATTTTGACAACTGTCAACTGTTTGCTATAGTAACACGATATTTTGTGCTCAATTTGAAACAAGACTGACACCTTTACTTTGAACTATGAACATTTTTTTTGACGTAGGACTACGTCTTTGTTTTCTGTAGGTATGGTGTACATTTGAGAATTTGAAAATTACAATCTTATTATTTTTAATAGGGAATAACTGATATGTGCTCTATTCTCAAACACTATCACACAAAATCAGTCAATTATCGCATACTTTTACTCTATCAGTTTCTACCGATCCATTTGGTTTATCCAAGGCATAGGTGGTATTGATTGACGGGGAACATGGATAAAGGAGAACGGTCTTAAACTTCCATTCTTTATTTGGTAGGCACTCTGTGTTACAGAGAGTATCTATTGTCAGATTTCCGATTCTGATTATTGTTGTCGTATTGCTGTATTTTGTCCTAGTCGTGAGTCGAATGGCATTGTTCGGTTGCCATTTATTCGGGTACGTTGGAGGATTACCTCTGACTAGAATATTTCATCAGTCGTCATCAGACAGTCGTGACGTTAAGGCGCCAAAACGCCACTGAATGGGCTGCGCATCTGGCGACTGACGAGGGTTTGGTTGAGGGATGGGAATCGAGCCCGTGACCATTCGCTTATAAGATGAACGTGTAGCCAACTACGCTACGGGATCCCCCTTATCTGTAAAAAATCGTTATACTAATTTAACGAACATTTCAATGCTAAAAAAATCAACAAATGGCTGTTTGAAATTTCAATACGTTATAAAGTCACAGCTCCTGGCTGAACTTCTCAAACATGGCAGTGAGCAGCTTTATGAAGCTCTGCACCATATTATGTCGCAAATATGGGAAGACGAGGAAATGCCTGCTAGCTGTTTGGACAGCCTTATTTGCCCTTTCATTGAGAAAGGGCATAGACTGGAGTGCGCCAATTGCAGAGGAATAATCCTCCTTAATTCGGCGTACAAAATTATGTCCAATATTCTGTTCAACAGATTGAGACCGCTTGAAGAGTCCTTCGTCGGCGAATACCAAGCAGGTTTTCGTGAGGGCCGATCAACGACGGATCAAATGTTTACCCTGAGACAAATCCTTGATAAATTCTGGGAGTACAACTTGCGGACACATCATCTGTTTATTGATTTCAAGGCGTACGATTCAGTGAAACGGAATGAATTATGGAAAATTATGCTTGAACAAGGTTTTCCGGCGAAACTGATACGGCTAATTCGTATAACGCTCGACGGATCGAAATCAAGTGTAAGGGTTGCGGATGAAATATCGACGTCATTTGTTACCTTAGATGGATTAAAGCAGGGTGATGCACTCTCGAATCTACTGTTCAATATAGCGCTCGAGGGAGCGATTAGGAGAGCTGGTGTGCAAAGAAGCGGTAACATTATCACAAAATCGCATATGCTCCTGGGATTTGCGGACGATATCGATATTATCGGAATTGATCGCCGTGCCGTGGAAGAGGCTTTTGTGCCTTTCAAGAGGGAGACAGCGAGGATTGGACTCACGATCAATACCAGCAAAACTAAGTACATGGTCGCTGGCAATCAACGTGGGTTCATTAGTGGTGGTGGTAGCGAAATGGTGCTGGATGGTGAAAAATTTGAAGTGGTAGAAGAATTTGTGTATCTTGGAACATTAGTGACGTGCGATAATGATGTTACCCGCGAGGTGAAAAGGCGTATTGCAGCTGCAAATAGGGCTTCGTAACCAGCTTAAGTCCCGTAGTCTGCAAACGAAAACAAAACTCGCGCTGTATACTACT
This sequence comes from Armigeres subalbatus, assembly GCF_024139115.2. NCBI lineage: Eukaryota > Metazoa > Arthropoda > Insecta > Diptera > Culicidae > Armigeres > Armigeres subalbatus. The sequence continues at coordinate 26,306,901 of NC_085141.1, forward strand.
CTGATTCGTCCGGTGGCTTTATACGGCCATGAGACATGGACGTTAAAGGAGGCAGATTGGAGAGCTCTCGTAGTTTTGAGCGTAATGTGCTGCGGACAATACTCGGCGGTAAACAGGAGAACGGTATCTGGCGGCGTCGCATGAATCACGAATTGTACCAGGTATATAAAGGGCTGGATATTATTAATCTTATATAACACGGCAGACTACGGTGGGCTGGTCACGTTGTTCGTATGCCGGAAGAACGTCAATCGAAGATAATATTTAGTAAAGAACCCGGAAGAGACCGCAGGCTCCGTGGAAGGCCGCGTACACGATGGCTTTTTGCAGTTGAAGAGGACCTGAGGGCGCTCAATGTTCAGGGCGACTGGAAGCGATAGGCCCAGGATCGAGTCCAGTGCAGAAGGATACTCCATTCGGCGTAGGTTCATCGTAGAGCTGTAGCCCATCAAGTATCAAGTAAGATAGCGTTGGCTGCGTATTACACAGTAGGTGGACAGAATACCAAAATACGGAGAAAACTGGACTACATATGCGGACACTACTTGCTCGGTGTCCTTAGAGAACTACCGGTCTAATAAACGTTTTGTAGTTAGTCAGTACGGTGGCTAACTCTATTCGATCGGAGCGTCTGACGGAGTCCAAAGTACGTACGATTTCCTGCCATGATGCGTCTCCGAATTTCTCTGCTGGTATCGTTATCGGAGGTCACCAGTGAGCCCAAATACACGAATTCCTCAGCCACCTCGATTTCGTCACCACCAATACAAACTCGGGTTTGGTGGCTTACGTTGTCCTCTCTTGAGCCTTTTCCTATCATGTACTTCCTCTTCGACGTGTTGATGACTAGTCCAATTCGATCAGCTTCCATCCTCTCAAAGATACGTGCCATAATATCAATGTTGTCGGCGAAACCAAATTACTGGACGGAACTCGTGTCAATCCTTGCCCTTTGTATTACTCCCTACAAATCGATGTTGAATAGCAGACACGAATGACCATCTCCTTGCAGTAACCCACTGCGCGTTTCGAAGGGACTCAAAAATGCCTCTGAAACAAGAACTACGCACATCACCCGATTCATCGTCGCCTTGATCAACCATGTCAGTTTATCCGGAAATCCGTTTTCGTGCATTAGCTGCCATAGCTGGTCCCGATCGTTTGTGTCATATGCGGCTTTGAAGTCGATAAATAGATGATGTGTGGGCACGTTGTATTCGCGGCATTTCTGCAATACCTGACGTATGGCGATCACCTGGTCTGTGGTGGAGCGTTCACCCATAAATCCCGCCTGGTATTTGGGAGAGTACCTTGTAGGCGGCGTTCAGCAAAGTGATTGGGCGGTAGTTGCTACAATCCAGCTTATCGCCCTTTTTGTAGATAGGACACACGACACCTTCCATCATCTCCTGCGGCAGAACCTCATCCTTCCAAACCTTGGTAATCACCCAGTGCAGCGCTCTAGCCAGTGCCTCACCACCGTGTTTAAACAGCTCTCCTGGTAGCTGGTCAACTCCAAGGGCTTTGTTGTTTTTCAGCCGGCCGATCTCCTCCTGGATTTCCTGGAGATTCGGAGCCGGAAGTCGCATGTCCTGCGCGTTTGCTCCTAGGTTCATTACCATACCGGCACCGTTGTCTGCCATATCGCCATTCAGGTGCTCTTCGTAGTGCAGCCGCCACCTTTGGATCACCTCACGCTCGTTCGTAAGAAGGTTCCCGTTTATGTCTTTACACATATCGGGCTGTGGCAAGTGGCCCTTACGTGAACGGTTCAACTTCTCATAGAACTTCCGTGCGTTATTAGCGCGGTACAGTTCCTCCGTCTCTTTACGATCTCGATCGTCCTGCTGGCGCTTTTTCCTCCGGAAAATCGAGTTTTGTCTGTTCCGCGCTTGTTTATATCGTGCCTTGTTCGCCTTCGTGCGGTGTTGCAGCAATCTCGCCCATGCTGCGTTCTTCTCCTCAACTAACTGCTCACATTCGCCGTCATACCAGTTGTTTCTTTGATCCGGAAGCACCGTGCCTAGTGCTGTGGTTGCGGTGCTTCCAATGGCGGATCGAATTTCTCTCCAGCCATCTTCAAGAGATGCTGCGCCTAGCTGCTCTTCCGTTGGGAGTGCCACTTCCAGCTGCTGCGCGTAGTCTTGGGCTAGCCTACCGTCTTGTAGCCGCCCAATGCGGTAAGTGCGTACGTTCGTGACGGAGAAGAATTTGCCGTCGATTAGAACGTGGTCGATTTGGTTTTCCGTTACTTGATTAGGTGATTTCCATGTGGCCTTGTGGAAATTCTTGCGGGGGAAGAAAGTGCTTCGGACTACCATTCCGCGGGAGGCTGCAAAGTTTATGCATCGTTGGCCGTTGTCGTTCGATACGGTATGCAGACTATCCGGTCCGATGACCGGTCTATACATTTCCTTCCTTCCTACCTGCGCGTTCATGTCACCGATGACGATTTTGACGTCCCGCAGTGGGCATCCATGTGTCCATCCGTATGTCTGCTCCAGCTGTGCATAGCATGCTTCTTCCTCGTAATCGGGTCTCCCTTAGTATGGGCAGAGCACGTTGATGATGATATAGTTGAAGAAACGGCCTTTTATCCTCAGCTTGCACATCCTTGCGTTGATTGGTACCCAATCACGCGTTGGCGCATCTTTCCCAGAACTATGAAGCCGGTTCCCAGCTCGTTGGTGGTGCCACAGCTTTGGTAGAAGGTAGCCGCTCGATGCCCGCTTTTCTACACGTTCTGTCCTGTCCAGCAGATTTCCTGCAGCGCTACGACATCGAAGTTGCGGGGATGTAATTCATCGTAGATTATCCTGTCACAACCTGCGAAGCCTAGCGACTTGCAGTTCCATGTTCCAAGCTTCCAATCGTGATCCTTTATTCGTCGCCTACCCGGTAAAAATCGTTTACTCATTAATGGGTACTTTTTGTCTGCTATCTCTTTCTCCCTGCTGAAAAATTTACCCATTTCGGGAGAATAAGTGGATTTACTCATTTAAATGAGTAGATCCACTTATTCTCTCAAAATGGGTAAATTTTTCAGCAGAGGGAAAGAGATAGCAAAGAAAAAGTACTCATTAATGAGTAAACGTGTTTCTCCGTGTAGGTCGTTGCCGATTTTATGGAGTCGTATTATCTTCTATTTTGTCGGTATTGTTTGTTTTTAAAGGCGGCTTATTGGGCCTGCGCAAACCTCCTGTCTAGTCGGAGGGCCGTCGTGTCACGGCTGTTTAGCTTCCCACTTTAGCACACGGTCGCTTTGGCGGAGCCTGATTGCGGATACATGCAGCTTTTTATAGAGGTTTAACAGGGCCCACTGTCAAACCCCACCACATCCTAGGCAGGCGTCACAACTCGCAGATGGCCTGGGGAGGGATCGTCAAGCCCTTGGACATAGTCCCTGCTGCCCCCTCTTTTCACGTACAGAAATAATAACAAATAGGGGAACTGATCCGATCTCCATCTCACTGAACATATATCCATTTCTTTTTGTCAACATGCTCACTGCTGAAAAAAATCACAAAAATTATAAACATACCAAATTCCTTTCCATTGCTTTGTTTCTGATGGGATAAATATCGAAGCCCTTCAGGAGCAGTTTCCCTATAATCAAAAAGTTTAAGCAAAAAATGACTCTCGAACAACATTCGAAAGCTGTTAGGGTGGCGAGCATTTTTCATTCGACTTGAGTCGTTTTTCCGTGTGCTATCGGGTATCCATATTGCCAAAACATCTCGTTATTCTTGTACCTCCTCGAGCATACTCGAACGTTAAGTCGTTTTCGAGAGTGAATCGAAAGCCGTAATGCCAAACATGTTCGACTCGATAGAATTTCGTTCGAATCGAGATGCACAATGCCACCCCTAGTTGAATATGAGAGAAAATAGCCCAATTAGCGAATCGCAACTGTAGCAATATCCGTAAAGTTTCTCATCTGTATCATTTATCGCCGGTATAGGACCAGGTCGTTACGTTTGAGAAAAAATGTGCACATCTTCCATCAGTTGCTTCAAGTACCCACTCAAATGCCCATCGTTCAGTGACTGAACCGATGGCGGTGGTGGTGGCGTTGACGATGGGTTGAATAAAACCACCATGGTTACGGGTTTGCTCAGTTCCTAATCGACCGTCGTACGATAAGAAACTCAATATGCTGTCGAGCCGAATCGCTTGACTGCCACTTGAAAAATGTCGGGAAATGGAACGAGTAGGTATGAAAACAATACACTGCTCTCTAGTAAATATACGTCATTAATATTTGAAGTCAGTGGCGTAGCCACGGGGGTGGTTTTGGGTATAAAACCCCCCCCAAAGACAAAATTTTTGTAAGAAATTTTTTTTTTCGAAAAAAAAAATGTTCAGAAAACCCCCCCAAGACCAATTTTCTGGCTACGCCACTGTTTGAAGTTAGTACAATTACTTGTCTCATAAACCTTTCACGATATTTCTACAAGGGAAAGGAGGTATTCAGCATTGCCGCCTCGCAGTTTAGAGTTCACTTTTTCTACTTGAAGCAATGCATTACACAATTGACCAACATGTCAGTCTCAAATGTTTAACTATATTATTTTTTTCTTATTATATATGATATTGCCGCCTCGCAGCAATCATAATCACACTACCACATTTGCTCACAGCCACCTTCAGCATGGTCTTGCTTTGAAACCGCGCATAGACCAGTGCATGATGACGTAGGTTGACAGTTCACAGAGCTTTTTCACCGGGACTTAGCCTCTGGCGAAGCTTCCGATAAAATTGTTTCATCATTTTATTCGCATGTAGATGTCCTTTGCGATTGATTTCATGCTGAATGCAAAGAATATCATTGAAATATTCGGATCGCAGCAATTTTAAATTAAAAATATGAATTTTAATTTTCTCCTCATCGATTTTTCTTCTAACACCTTGTAAACAAGCTCTGTGAACTGTCAAATAAGTGAGGTTAGATCAAGATCTTGCATTGGTCTATTGCACCGCACGGCTAACAAAAATCACTATTATGACATTACACCATCATTCGAAAAAAAATCAACATAAACAAAAGCAATCTGGTGACTTCCACAGATTCAACTGGAGACAAGCAGGTTGTGTAATTTTTTGGGCGCAAGTACTGGTTTGCTATCTGACAAGATTCGATAGATTTGCCACATATTGAAAGTAATGGTTTGGTGTAAAATGCATCTAGTGTTATGACAAAGAGCCATTTCGTTCTGATATTTCGGGTCCCCGCTCAAAACCTACATTTTCGAATCTACAAAATTCCTCGAATTGAAATTCGAGTGCAAACGAGGGAGGGTAATTTTAATTCGTATGAAGCATCATTTTTGTTTTAAGTACCGAAGGTATGTTCGCATATTTTTGTTATAAGAGGACGTTTATAGAACAGTAACTGTTCATTGTTTCTACTTTAAGTTGAATTTTGTTTTATGAGAGAAAATCACGACAGGCTTGAAAAATTCCTACAATTAAACCATCAGCAAGGTGATTACAATTAATCCCAAAGAAAATGGAACGATTACTCTTCGGATGTGTCCATTTTCTAACGGATGGAGGAAGCCATGGAAATAATTTGTTTTGGACGACATGGCGAAAGAAAGAAAATGGAAAATCACCCTTGGAAGGGTCAGGGCAGAAGGATTTCAGCACTAATTATAAATGGTCTGATCATCATCATCATTTAGTTGTGTCTTTTACGCAAATGGTCCCCACAAGAGGAAGATTAAGTACGGTCATTTGCAAAGCAGGAAGACGTTCGTCTTAGAACGTTCAAGGGAGCAGGTGGTATGACCTACGACACAGTAACTATGGCAAGAGATAAGATGGTTATGGAATTAAATGTCCGGCCACCTTAAATATCTCTTAAAATGGCAGCTCGATTTATTCCCCTTGGATACCTTTGTCATCAATTTCAAATAACATCTATATTATAAATCATGAATTTAAATAAAAACGAGTTCATTTAAAATTGCTGCATGTTTGAGCAAAACGAATTTCGATAGATTCAATACGGAATATAACAATGATGTTGCTTTTATAAGAACACATATTTTTGTGAGAGTAAGAGTCAATCAAGGTAGATAACTGAAATATTGCTATGGTACTAAACAACATCTATAAACATAAAGTAAAATCTTAAAACTTTTGTTTCGAAAACAAATTTTTTTTTTATGGAAATTGTGCAATATTAATGTTTGTCAAACGAACGGCTTGATGAGCAGGACACCAAACTTGACATTTATTGATTTGCTTATTAATTCTTATTTCTCACTTCTAAACCCTCCAATATCACTTGTTGCTACTCTTTTCTCAAATCTAAGTTCTCACTGCTCGAAAGACGCTTTTCACTTTTCAGTTCAAGGTTTTAATGTCGCCTTTCACTTCTAACTTCTTTTTCGCTTCTCACTAAATTCATATTCATATTCATATTTAGTTTCTTGCGTCCAAGGTTTTTTTTCTCATTTCTCGTTTCTTGTATCACTCACTAATCACTCACCTTCCACTTATTTTTCATTACGCAACACTTGTCAATATTTCACAGCCTCGGGGACTATATCCAAGGGCTTGACGGTTCCTCCCCAGGCAACTGCGAGTTGTAGGGCTCTGACAGTAGGACTTTGACAATGGGCTCTGTTAATCTTCTACAAAAAGCTGCATGTATCCGCAAGTGGGCCCTACCAAAGCAACCATAGCTATTCAAAGTGCACAACCCACTGAGTGTGGCATTTGTAGTGAGAAGGAAATTTAAGTAATTGGTGTAAGGCTCCGCAAGACATGTTGCAGAATGCTGCACATCAACCCTGGCAAGATAGTTTTCGCTTCCGACCCGGCAGGTACTAGAAGGCATGAAGCGTGGCGAGCATGGGGCTGACTGAGGATGGAAAGATGTGACCTCGAACCGCGTATTGTGACGGAAAAATAATAATTCAGTGTTGTCTGTTAACATAGATGCAAGCTAAATTGATTAAATTGTCAATATTTACTCTTTCTTCTCACTTCTCGTTTCTCGGTTTTCAATTCTTGCTTCTCACTTGTTATCACTTTTCCCGTTTATATCTCACTTGAAACTATTACTTTTGCTCGCTCTATTCTTTTACTTACTTTTTCATAGTTGTAATGTAATTTCTAATGCAATGTCGTTTCTTATTTCTTCACAATACTGATTGCTTTTTTTTGTTATTTATCACTTTTAATTTGAAGTGCGCATCAATTGTTTCAGTCGCAGATCCGGTTGTTTAATTCTGTTTTGTGCGGTGAGAAAGTAAATCAATTAGTTCGCGATTGAACGGGTTTTGTATCGGACGCGGATCCGCGTGTTAAGATCTGGTCCACTTTATGCTTGTGAGAAAATTGATCAGAAAGTAAAAACTTCGTGTGGCAGAAAGGGTTATTAGGCCGAAAGGGTAATTTGGCCAAAAAGGTCGTTTGGCTGAAAGGGCCGTTTGGCCGAAAGGGTCATTTGGCCGAAAAGGTCGTTTGGCCGAAAGGGTCGTTTGGCCGAAAGGGTCATTAGGCCGAAAGGGTCGTTTTTCGAAAGGGTCATTTGGCCGAAAGAGTCGTTTGGCCGAAAGAGTCGTTTGGCCGAAAGGGTCATTTGGCCGAAAGGGTCATTCGGTCAAAAGGGTCATTTGGCCGAAGGGTCGTTAGGCCAAAAGTGTCATTTGGCCGAATAGGTCATTTGGCAAGGTCAGTGAGTAGTGAGACGGCTGTCAACTTACTTCACGCTCCTCTTTTCTGCAGTGAGAAGTGAGAAGTGAGACGTCTCACTTCTCACTGCTCATTTCTCACTTCTCGCTGTAAAAAGAGAGAAGCGCGAAGTGAGTAGTGGAACGTCTCACTACTCACTTCGCGCTCTTAATTTGTTTACAGTGAGAAATGATAAATTAGAAGTGAGAAGTGAGACGTCTCACTTCCTACTCCTAATTTATCACTTTTCAAATGACCTATTCGGCCTAATGTCTTTTTCGGCCAAATGTCCCTTTCGGCCAAACGACCCTTTCGGCCAAATGACCCTTTCGGCCAAACGACCCATTCGGCCAAACAACTTTCGGCCTAGTGGCATTCGGCCAAATGGGTTTCAGCCAAACGGACCTTTCCCCTCTAAAACATGTACAGTGAGAATGGTTCTATAATCTTAGAAAGGTTCAATTGGTAGCCTGTGCATATTTGTTGTTCCCCGGCCAATCACGACCAGCAACTACGAAGTGTACAGTCAATCAACTAAAAATTGATGTTAAAAAAAATTATAAATAATCTATAATTTATAACTTGACACAATCCTCACTTACATATTCTTACAGACATACGTTAGGATTGTCAAAATCTTTTTTCTTAAGCTTGAGGAAATTAAAACTTAAACTTTATTACAAAAAATTCGAAACTATGATAAAAGATCGAAAGACAAAAATTCGGATTAACAAAAAGTCGAAAAATCGAAACAACGACAGGACAGAAGGTCGAAAGGACAAAAGGTCGAGAATTTTAAAAGGTATAAAGGAACAAAATATCTAAAGAGAAAAAAAGTTGAAGAAGAAAGAAAGTAAAAGAAGGAAGAAGGATAAAGGATGAATGCAGAAATATGAAAAAAAGAAGGAAGGAATAAAGAAAAAGAAAGAAGAAAGAAGAAGGAATAAGAAAGAGGGAGGAAGGAAGAAAAAGTAAGACGAAAATAGGAGAAAGAAGCAAGACAAATTAAAGAAGAACAAAGGAAAAGGAAGAATGATTAAGGAAGGGAGGAAAAAAGGAGGAGAAAAAATAAGAAAGATGAAGGAAGAAAAAAGTACGAAGGAGAAAAGAAGATGGAAAGAAAAAAGAAGAAGGATTAAGAGAGGGAGTAAAAAAAGAAGAAGGATTAAGAAAGGGAGAAAGAAAGAAGAAAGAACGAAGGAAGAAGGAGAAGAAAATAAGAAAGAAGGAAGAAAAATTAGGGAAAAGGACGAAGGAAGAAAGAAGAAAGAAGGAGAAAGAAGGCAAAAGGAAGAAAGACAAAGAAAAAAGGAAAAAGAAAGACAGAAGTGGTTTGAAAGAAAGAGAGAGAAGGAAGAAGAAGGAATAATAAAGATGGAATGAGACATAAAGAAAAGGCTAGAAGGAAGAAAGAAGAAGGAAGTAGAAAAAAGGAAGAAGGACAAAGAAAGAAAGAAAAAGTAAAAAGGAAGAACAAAGAAGGTAGAAGAAAGAAAGAAGGTGGAAGCAGGTAGAAAAAAGAAGAAAGAATAAAGAAGGAATAAGTTGAAAGGAAAAAGGAAGAAAGAGGTAATAAAAAGGAAAAATGAAGACGGAAGCGGAAAAAATCAAGAGGAAGAAGGAAGAACGAAAAAGAAGTAAGGAATAGGAAGAAGGGAGCAGGAATAAGGAAAAAAGAAGAAGGAAAGAATAAGGGGGAAGAAAAAGAAAGAAGAAAAAGATATTAAAAGGAAGAATGGTGGAGGTAGAAAAAAGAAAGGATAAAGAGTAATGAAGATGGAAGAAGTTGAAAAGAAAAGAAGGTAGTAAAAAGGTCAAATGGAGACGGAAGCAGAAAGAATTAAGAGAAAGATGGGAGAACGAAGAAGGTGTAGGCAATAGGAAGAAGAGAACAGAGATAAGGAAACGCGAAGAAAAACATTGAAGAAAAAAGAAAGGATAAAAAAGGAGTAATATAGAAAAAGGAAGAAGAAAGAAAGAATAAGTATAAAGAAAGAATTAAGAATAATGAAGAACGAAGAAATTGAGATAAAAGAAAGAGAAAAAGAAGGATGGGAAAAAGAAGGATGGCAGGAAGTGGAAAGGGAGAAAGAAGGAAGAAAGAAAGAAGAATCAAGAAGAAAGAAGAATCAAGAAGATTTCTGTCAGTTGCTTTCTTGCTTTTGTGCTATTCGGACGCAGTATTCTGCTCTCGGTACAGTCACGGTAGCTTCAGCTATGTTAGGTACGGTTTTTTTTTCGATTTCGATATTGAGGACAATGGAAGTGATTTGCAACACAGTGCAGTTTCTATTCCCCGTAGAAGCTCCCAGTCCGTCATGGGAAAAGATTGCTCAATTTGCAAAGCGGATTCATTCTGACCCAATGCAATTGGAAGCAGTGTACAAACAACCACAAGTACGCCGACAACATTCTGATACCGGTGCTCGCAGGATACGGAAAAGCGGGAAAGATTTATCGAGAAAAGTTTCCGATCGGATTGGGCCTCGATCACCTATACACCGGTGTCCGGGGTCTATATATGGAGGTAGCAAAAGAAATTCCGCCGTCTTTGCAAATAGGTAGCTGGAAAGTGACGGTTTTCTATGAGGGTTTGAAGAATAAATGTTTCTTGTGCAACCTGGAGGGACATCATAGAGATGCGTGTCCACAACGGAAAAAAGGAGTATCGATAAAAAATAAGAAGAATCAAGATTTCGTTACCTATGCAGGAGTCGTGGAATCCGGAGTGCCTCTGCTATCCGAGGAAGTAGTCGTAATCGAGGAGGAAATTATCGAAGAAACATTTGATGGAGCAACAGTAGAATGCAGAACAGAATTATGTCAAAGGGAAAGCCAGGAAAGCAAAGAACAAGAAGATGCAGAACAACGGAAAGAAAAACAGGAGAGAGCAATTGCGGGATTGACTAAAGTTGTCACCATGGTGACTGAGGCGGTTAACAAGCATCAAGCAAGCGAAGAAGAGCCCAATACGAAGCGATGGAATCAAGTTCGACGGAAATGTTAAGGCCGAAAAAAACAGCGCGTAATGCCAAAAATGATATTATATAGTTTTATTTATTGTAAAATTGTAATCAATTATTCACGAAAGGTTCGGCTCCGTTAAGTGTAATGCACAATTGAGCCTATTAAATAAACACTTTATTAAAAAAAAGAATCGAGAAGAAAGGAGGGAGAAATAAGAAATATTGAGAAATAAAGCACGAGGAAGAAAAAAGAATGAAGGAAGAAGGAGGAAGGAAAAAGGACGACCTTTTTTCTCTTTTGACCTTTTGTCCCTTCTGACCTTTTGCCCTTTTCGACGTTATGTCTTTTTCACCATTAGTCCCTTTCGTCTTTTTCAACCATAGGGTTCTTCGAACTCTATTTCGATCTTTTATCCCTTGGATATTTTGTCCTTCGACTCTTCGAATTTTTGTCCTCAACCCAAAAAATCCCTTTTTAAATCTTTCAATTTTGTAACAGATTTTGTTACCGTTATTTTCAATTTTGTTTGTAGTCGATATGTCATCCTTGATTTCGATTTATATTATCTTGCCTTATACAATGTTTTTCATGAGACGGTATTTAAATTATGGAAATCTGATAAGTTTTGTTCGATTGTTTTCTAAGCGTTGTCGCTTAGTGAAAATTCGGGGCGTCTTATAATTTTATTCTTCACAACATTATTGCAACCCTCCAATCAATGACTAGTATTCCACAAGTTGTTAGACAACCAACTGCTGGTCGAGCAAGTTGAATTATTCACCGCATAATTTTCTTGCCTTGACGGTACGGAAACACCGCGTAACGTCACGCAATAAAGTCGTCCCCAGGTGGGATCTAAAACAATGCACACAACTTGAACAATGAGACAATTGAAAATGCATGTCTGTGACTTACGCCGGTACTACAGAATGCAAAAGCTAATCATTATCCTCATATTGCTTCGTATTTGCATTTCATTATGCATCCGGATTAAATGGGTTGTTTATATTCATAATGTTTGTCTTGAGTAGGCGTGAGTGCGATCCACTATGGTGGGCACAAGTGGTCTAAGACGCACTGGGGTACGAAGATGCCCCAATGCATAAATAATTTGCAAAAACGTTCGAATTTCAAACGAGCACTTTGACGAATATGTAAATGTTTTGGTTCGAATTCAAATTTCAAGAAAAAATAGTTTGTACTGAGGCTCAAATAAAACCCAAATAAATCAATAATATTGAACACACACACAAGGAAAGCTATGTTTGATATACAACGCACAATATTTTCAACTCTGCTTTAACTTAGCTTTGTAATGGGGTGCATAGTCCTCCACACCCTTGTTTGTGGTACAATAGGTGCCTCTGGAGGATGCAGTGTCATCTACACCGGAAGACACTATTGAGCTAAATTTATGACTCATCTATGATAGATGCGAACCAACGTTTTCCTGCATCCAAATGCTGGCTTACCGCTGAGTTACTGAATCCAATTCCGTTTATGATTACCCTCCTCAGCTGGATCGCTAATGCTGGATCAACGGAAGGGTAATGAATTTTGAAATAACTCAGATGGAGGCATTTGTTTATTGCCACCTTGTTCGAGTGGGTATTGTCGCTGGTTTCAAACCTGAAACACAACGAGACTATTACCTACCAGTTGTTATAGTTCATACACCCAACCGGTGATTGTTGAATTTTCAAACAATTTTGTATAAGAACCTACCAAAACCTGTATAAGAACTGGGCATATGCGAAAATACAAGATTCTTATACAAATATTGTATGAGACCTACAATTTTGCAAACTTTTCTTACAATATTTGTTTGTGAGCTTACATTTTTTGTATAGGAATCTAACAATTTCCCAAATACCAAGTTCTTATACATAATTGTTAGAAAATCCAACAGTCGCTGGTTTGGTGTATCTATTCTTCTCGGAAATAGAGCATTTTTTTGTTTAGTTAGCAAACAGTTTGCACGAAGTAAACTTCAAAAGTGTTATTTAATGAAACTTCTTATTTCCTAAAACTGGTAGCGTTACAACAACTGACAACTTAAAGTACATGTGTTTTTCAACAGACCACCAACGATCATTTTCAAACTTTTCAATTATAAATGAAGCAATGATTATAAACATCCACCTTAGGATGTGAATGGGACCATCTTTCATTGTTTGGTAAACGAGTTTCTGCCGTGTGCAATTGAAAAGTAAATATCCATTAAAAGCGTTCTTACACAGGTGAAGTACAATAAACTCTGCATGTCACATGTTCCCCCATTTGCCGGACCATAAAATCTTCATTTACAAATGGGAGTAATGGGACACAAAAATGAACGTCACGCTTGAACGATAAATAATGCGGCATTAAAAGCTTCCATATCGTACGCTACCTTGTTTGGGAGGTCTATCGGAGCAAATGCAGCAGTGTGTCTGGGCTGCAAATTAGTTACATCATGTCATGAACAGGAATTGAGTGATGTCCAGGATGCCTGGATGAGAAATGAAACTGGTCTCACTCGTATAGCAAGCTCAAGGTGGGTTGAAATTTCATAAAACTTCAAACTGTACCAACCGCATTGGAAATCAATCCTCAATCTAAATTACAGGCAATTAGTGCCATTAAGTCAGGAAACAAGTTATATGTAATTTGAAGATTTTATGGATGCTGTGAAACGAATATATTGGATAAAAGAAAGAAACAATGAATCTGAACTCGACGCATAATTTGACATTAGCTCCGCTTTGTTTTCCAGATAATGTTCAAACCACAAACTTTTAAAAATGCTGGGCTCAACTTCAGCTCAAATTGAATAGTCGCTGGTTCAATTCCTGTCAATTGAATCACGCAAAAATACTAATGAATCTTCATTCAGTTAATAACAATACAATCAGAATGTGGAGCAGTACTTAGCAAAAAATGATGTTGCTCTACATTTGCCGTACACCCGCAGGCAATTATTGATAAAATTTTTAAAGGGTTATAACCTACTTAAAATTCATCTCTAATATAGTCGTTCTAGCTTCAGCACAAAAGCTTACGAATATGCTAAAAAGTATCACCAGCTAAGGGTAAATGTACCACCGGGGAGAACCCCAGATTTGCCGCTCCGTCGACGGTAATGGCGAACAAACAACTCCCATTCGGGGAAAATTGTCCCTTTTCTCGAAAGGAGTAGCGCAGGACACATACCTACCGACCGGCAGCGACAACAATGGCTCTGCTTGCCTTTTTGAGCTTTCATTCGGGGTGGGGTTGAACTTTGTTTAGAAATGCCAAATTATAGTACTATTCATTTACACAGCTGTTGCAACGTCTGCAGTTTTTAAGACATTTTGGAGGACTGGAAAAAAGTACGAATTATGCTAATTTTTGTAGAATCACAATTTTGAAACATTCTCATGAAATATAACTCAAGATTTTTTCAAGCTCAATAACGATTTGTCCACGGCTTTCAGACCTCTTCCTGTGGCGCCCGTGAGAGTTGAAATCTCGCTTAAAAAAATCAGATATGCAAATAATGATTTTCCGAATCCTATAAAAACGGGATACTAGAACGAAAAGTTCTCTTTTCGTTCGTGATCCTGGACCGGTTAGTAATGCGCGCGTGTGTAAAAACTAGTCGTTAGTAATGGAGGTTAGATTAAATTTATCTCATTGTGCTGTGGAAATATTGGTATTTAAAGCTTCTTTTTCTAAAAAATAGGTTGTCAAAAAAACTATTACCACAGAGAACAGACATGGTTGCTCGAACAAAATGTCGTTTATAACGTGTGTAAAGATTTAAATCGCACCTCAGCGCCGCCAACGCAGGCTGACCGATATGAAAACTCAATCTCATTAAGCGATGGCGTTGGCATACATTACATAAACAATGTAGTGCTGCCACCTTGGTGCGAGCTTAGGAGCAATTCGGATTGAACACTAGCGCTAAAAAGCAAAACACGGCAAATTTTAATCATATTCATCAGCATACTAACACCGCGCAACGGAGGCATAACGACATACTTAAAAATGACCAGTACAAACTTTTACAGAACCACGCGAATTCCGAAGATGAACGTCTTTTCTCTGCGCTATTACTATGTTAGTTAAAAATTGTTAGTACGTTAAAAAGCAAAAAAGGGTTAGTTAGTAAAAATTATTGTTCGTGTTAAAAACTAATGCTTAAATAAATTATAATTTGCCAAAGTACGGCCTGTGATGAAACTATATTTCAACAACCTACACACAAATAGAACAACAAGAAAAATGTAAATTTTAATAGTGACAACAAATAAACAGAAAGGGCATTCAAGTGACGTCACGGGGTCTAATACTATTGGTAGGAGTGGACCTTCTTCTTTTATTCATCAGCTAAACCAATCGGCGGTCACACGGACAGTCTGGTCGCACATGCACTACGGTCAGGAGAAACGCCGAAAAGGTAATTCTGGTAGCTATCGTGTGAGATGTGTCGAGTCCACACCGTACCAACGCTACTTTCCGCTATCTTTCCCAACAACAATGAGTATCACCCTAAACCGGAGGCAATCGTCACCCTCGTTGGTCGATCGTCCACTTCTGAGCCATGGGGGCTCGAAAACTATGCTGCTCCCTGGATGCTAATCGATCCCGACCCGGCGAATGAACGATTCGGCCCCACCGCACCGACGATTTCCAAGGAACGTCGGTCATTGAAGTTCGACCTAACGTCGAAATCAACAAACCATGCCCGCCGGCTATCAGAGTCATCAGGACCACCCAATTCCAACAACGAACAACTCAAAGCGCAAGTACCCCTATAGATGTTTCCTCTGCTTTTGATGTTTGTTTCATATTCCGGGCTCACAAAGGAGCCATCAAGCCTCGTCGGTCTGTTATCTAATGGAAAGTAGAAACCTTTGATTTTCTAGCACTTATCGGCATTTTCTGTTTGTTACTTCCCCTCTTCCCGTTGAACGTGTACTCCATCTGGTCAATAATTCGATTCATAAACGGCCCTGTACAGATAGTAGTGTCCTTTAACTGAACGGTAGCGTGATGATAATGAGCTATCACTCACAATGAACGACCCTGAAGATCCTGAATCCCAAGTCAGAAGGAGGTCTTGTTTCATGTTCCAGATTATGCCAATTGACCTTATGCGAAATGACTTTATGACAAATGACCTGCATTGCACGTATCAGTTTTGTCAGAAAACCATGTTCAGACATTATCTGCCACACCTCATTTCTTTTCACTACTGGGTAATTAGGGTTGCATTCCAGTGTTTGAGAGCTATAAGCTTTTTTAAATGTTCTCAAGTTACGTATTCCATAACATTAGTTTCGAAGAAAAAAATATATAATTTTTTTTTCTTTGAAAGTAATGTTATGGAATACTTAACTAACGCCGTTATTTTTTTATGAGTTTGTTTTTTATTCAACCAAAATAATGATTATTCAATCAAAATTAATTTAAAAAAATGTATTAAAAGCTTAAGACCACATAAACACAAATTGTTATCATTTACAGAGTATATAGTATATTGAATAGACTGGAGATATGATACTGTAGATATGATTTTCGACAAAAATGAAAAAAAGTTGTGTTGAGAAATATTAGGATTCAGACAGCTCCTTTTTTTCAAGTTAAGGGGTGTGTCCGCAAGAAGAACCAAAAGTTCGGTTCAACCCGAAAATTACAAATAGTTATGTATAATCTTTGATTAAAATCAAAGTTTGATAATTTTGAAGTTTGCGTTTCGATTTTATGTACATTTACTTGAGAACTAACTTTGCTCCACCCTAGCCCTACCCCTGAAAATCGATCGCTGCTTTGAAATCAATGAACAGATGATGAGTCTGCAAGTTGTACTCCTGGAATTTATCAACGATCATTCGCAGGTTAAACATGGCCGACCCTCACGAAAACCTGCCTGGTATGCTTCGACTAAGGACTCCTTAAGCGGTCTCAGTCTGTTAAACAGAATACGCGAAAGAATTTTGTACGCCGAGTTCAGAAAGGTGATCCCTCTGTAAATGGCATACTCTAGCCTGTGCCCTTTCTTATTGATTAGGTGTCCGTCCAACCATTAGATGGATAGTTCTTCATCCTCACATTTTTCTGAATAATTTGGTGGATCAATTTATGCAGCTGCTTGCTTCCGAGTTAAAAAAGCTCGATCGGGATCTCGTCCTTCCCAGGAGCTTTACTATTGTTCAGCTCAAGTAGAGTTTACTTTACCTCATCCAGCGTTGGTAGTTCCACAGCTCGACTTTTGATTTTTTTTTTTTGAAATTTCACTCACATTCATCAAAAGTGCAGCAACTCAATAATTTAATATCGCTTATGTTTTTTTGGCATTTATGCCTAACTGATTTGCTCGTACTTTGGTCATATATGGAAATCGATTTGTGAAAGTAAATGTTGATTTTTATTCATTATCGACAATCCCGGACTTTCTCGGCAATTCTTTTTCCTCTACCGCCATTAATTGCACACAAATATTAGCTGCACTGTCACAGCCTCCGTCGCATCCATAGTCATCGCTAACATAAATGACCATTCACGTTGAAACCACAATCAATCCCTGTATGCTTCATATATTATATACGTTTTTATCACTGCGGTGACGTTGTCTCCGCCAAACCACCACTGGATAGAATTCGGTCACCAGTGTCGGTGATGATTGTTGTGTAGGTAACGCGGTTTCTGTGGTTTTGGCTTCATTCCAACACTCTTGCGATAGATCTATTCACATATGTAGTGGTCAAATATGAATTGTAAATAATTTCAATTATGATTGCGAGAACAATCGGAGATTGTATGAGCTTCCACTAAGCACAATGCATTCATTCGTTCCCCCTGATTCATAAACGCCAGCCATCAAGATCGCTCTGAGTAGAATGTCTATATTTGGACTTTGTAAAACGAGTAAATCAATTTCTGGAGTGGTTGTCTCTCCCGTGCACCAGCAAGTGCATATGCGAAAGTTATTCCGCGTTTCTAACATCACAAATGTTGCTAAAAACTATCCTAATGGAAATAATTACGTTTGATCAAATTCAAATCTTCATTTGATTGTTACACTTGACTGTAGTCTATGTATTCTATTGATAGACGCATTTGAGTAATTGTTTCCATCTTTCATTAAAGAAAGTTTTGATAGAAAGCTGGTGTTTCACTGTATTTATTTATATGTAGTACCACCACAGGCTTTTCTGATCTCACAAGGAATCTTTTCAGATTGGAATCAATATCTATGGTAACGTTCACTATCATGGAAAGTTGGCCATATTACAGTGAATCGAAGTGCAATAAAATAAAGCACACAAATTGGTAAAAATTGAAAACTGAAATATTCCTTCCGTTCTTTGGCAATTCAGTATGTTCGATCCAATACTATTCTAGAGCACTCATATGGACACTCAGGATTGTTACTCTTTCTGAATTCGTTTACCGGACTGATGTTTGCGCGCGTGTTTTTCTATGTTAAGCATTCTAAAGAAAGGAAGTTAACGTAATAACCCATCTTCAAATAACATTTTCAAATTTCCCGGAAGTCAGCAGAAAGAACAAAATTCAAAACCAAGTCAACATCAAAATCGTTTCAATTTATTCTAATGCATGCGGAACTTACTCATTAATAGTAAATTCTCACCATGACCAGAAGCAGCATTCACCACCCACATCACTTGGTTGAAAATCACGCCAACCAAGGTACCAAAGCCAAAGTCATACCCAACGCAACGACCACTTGAAGTATAAATCCCTTCGGATGAGAGTGAGGAGGACAAAAGTCCTAGCACCAAATCACCGCATATAAATTTATATCGCATCACATGTGTAGAACTTAAGCAACGTGTTGAACATTGTACCTTTAGGATTACGCTGTTCGGTGGTACAAAAGCTTTGCACTTGCAACGAACGGCCAGCAAACGTTCGTCCGTTATTTGCGTCGGTAAAAAGGCTAAGCTTTAAGAACTTGAACACGTCTCGCAACATAGTGTTCTTTTTGTTGCTTTCTCACTATAAGAGGGATATATCAGAATATGTTACAAGGAAAACTTCTACAACAGTTTGTTGTGGGAAGACGCACCGTTCTGCAAGATGTGTTTTCTTTGATAGTTTGTTTTTTCATTGTTCTACAAGCGATGGGATTAATTTCCAACGGCCATCGATACAGGAGATATGTTTTTCATATCTTCCACGTAGCCATGCCAGTTTCGTTTTTCATAATCCAGTATATAACTATTTCACCACCTGATACAACCTTCTCAAGCATTTTGTTCCAGACCCCATTTGTTTTTTTCAATATTTCGATTTTGGCAACACAAAAAGCATTACATATTGTTGATGTTTTACCTTTCTCTTAAATTAAATACGAGAAACGGCTATATATTCACTCCAAAAACAAACTTTTCATAGGAACCCCTGAGACCCACGAGGCATTCCACGGGGGCATGTCAGTCGATCCTGAGCGACCATTTCGAAAATATTTGAAACTCTGCACAGTTTTTCAATTTCATCTAAATCGTCATTTTTCGATATCAAATCTTCATATTGAGTCACGACTAACTTTTCAAAAGGGTGTATGTGAAAATGGTTCAAAAATATTTAAAAAGCTGCACAGCAAAAACGGAATGTTCGATTGTTATGATTTTTTCAGCAAAGTTAGACAACTAAATGGTGATTCTTAAGAAAATGTGCACAGTAAAAAAAATTTTTTTTTGCCTTTAAAATATCATTTTTGTCACAAAAACTCAAATATCTCAAAACCCTATCTTTTTTCGAACGTAATTTTTTTTGGGAAAACGGTCCATTATATTAGCTATCTACCATAAAAATTTGGTGATGGTAAACTAATAAACAAAAAAGTTATGACATTTCAAACATTTCACAATTTTCACATTTAGTAAAAAAAAATTTTTCTGTGTAAGTTATTTCGAGAATTGCAGTTTGATGCAGATTTTATTGTTAAGGGACGTGATTTAAACAAGTTGTTTTCATGATATTTTGATTTAATTATTCATAGCATCTATAAGAAACTTAGACACGATCCAGTGTTGTGATCAAAAGTATTGATAGTGTCATAATTTTCATTGCACGTGACTGGCGAAAAATTCTTTTTAATAGTGTTGAAACCTGTTGATAATAACGTTGATAGAAACATATCAGAAATGTTATTTTTAAGACAAAAGCTGCAAAATCAAAGATTTATATACACGTGTACGTCTATAGTTTACCTGCAAAAAATATACCTCTTAGAGAATAGACTTTATGATCGGGAGGAAACGGGTATCTTCAACAACAACAAATGCATGATAGGTACATACCATGACAATGCTCACGAAAAGCAAAAAATTACTACTACTAAGGTTGTTAAAGATCTTATAGTAATTTTTTTCTTCAGGCAATCAAATGACACCAAACAAGACAGTAAAAACTTAAAAGTGATTTTGTTTATTGAAATATTACGAACAACATGAGTAGCCGCTTTCTCAACTGTTGTAGGCCGTTTGATGGAAAAAGTGTTCAAAAGAGTTACGAAATCTCACCGAAAGCACCATAGATAAACTGAAAGCGACTGGTTATGCTCCAATGTCCACATTGAATACAAATTTACGCATTTGCACGTCCTGCCGTCTAAACGTTGACAAAGAGCAATCTGTATATCATCGGTTGAGCAGAGCGCAGGAAGTTCGAAAACGACAGCAACTGAGGAATTGCCAGATGTATCGACAACAACTGAGGAATTACCAGAAGTATTAAGTGCTGAGAGCCTTGCCACCGTACCATCAGCGAAATCTGTTTCAACAAATCAATCGGAAGATGAGTGTATCCAAAAGGTCAACATCGAACGCTTTCTTTAACGAGGCATAGCTGGGATAAAAGTGACTCTGATTAAATGGAGTAAGATGGACTACGTTTATTACCCGGAGAAAAATACCGTGAAATAAACGAAGCTGTACGAAGAAACCTCTTCAAATTAGGACCTGATGATGTGGGAAATACAGACTACGATGAGGTAATTATAAATATGAAGGAAAGGTTCTCGAATGCAGCCACGACAAGGAAAGAAAAATTATTGATTTTGTCGATGCTGCCAAGTTCGTGGTCTATTCAGGATGCCATTGATGAGTTCAAAACCAATAGAAATACAGTAAAAGAGGCAAAACAATTGAAGAATAACTGTCTTTCAACCAAAAATACTAGGTCTAGTACTGCATTAACAGATGAGACAAAAGAAATAGTAGTTCAATATTTTGAAGATGATGAAGTAAGTCGAGCTATGCCTGGTCAAAAGATTATGTATCAGTAAAAAAGATGGAAAGCGTCAAGCAATCCAAAAACGATTAATGATGACGACTTTGAAAGAAGCGTACACACGCTTCAAGGAAATTCACGATAATATTAAAATAGGTTTTTCCTCATTTGCAAGCCTTCGGCCAAGGCAATGTAAGCTTCTTTCCATTTCAGGAACACATAATGTGTGTGTGTGCACAACCCATGAGAATATTAATCTTATTTTACATAGTTTGAAAAGAATCAATTTAACAAAGGATATTAAAATGTTAACTGGTAGTCTTTTGTGTGAAAATACAACATCAAATTGCTATCTACGATCTTGTTCGGATTGTCCAGAT
This sequence comes from Armigeres subalbatus, assembly GCF_024139115.2. Classification (NCBI taxonomy): domain Eukaryota; kingdom Metazoa; phylum Arthropoda; class Insecta; order Diptera; family Culicidae; genus Armigeres; species Armigeres subalbatus. The sequence goes on from NC_085141.1 coordinate 26,328,164, forward strand.
TCTTCATCATTGGAAAATACTTTATTCGCTGAGTTTGAAGAAAATATATTGATCAGTTATCATTTGAGCAATGGGTGACCACGGATAGGTGTGACATAGAAACTATTGTAAAACCTGTAGATGAGTTTGTGTCATATTTTTGCTTGAAATTAGAAAGTTTAATCCCTCACGATTTCATTAAAACAGAACAATCCAGCTTTTTAAAAATACGAAAAATACATTTACAAAATGGTGAATTTTAGTCATTTGTGATTTTTCTGAAAATTACAGCTTTGTATTGCAAGATGAAGTGCAGTCCCATCACTGGAACGTACAACAAGCTACAATTCATCCATTCGTTATTTATTTTAATGGAAGTACGCAAATTGAACACTTAAGTTTTATTATAATTTCCGAAGATTTAAGACACGACTCAGTATCCGTAAACTTGTTCATTGAAAAAATGATTAACTTTTTACGCGTTGATAAGCATAAAGAAGTCAAAAAGATATATTTCATGTCTGATGGAGCAGCGTCGCAGTACAAAAATCGTAAGAATTTTTCGAGCCTATGTCAATTTAAATCAATGTACGGAATTGATGCAGAATGGCATTTTTTGCTACATCACATGGCAAAGGTCCTTGTGATGCTATTGGAGGAACAATAAAGCGCATGGCCACAAGAGCAAGTTTAGCCAAAGAACGTGAGCATCCAATTAAAACTGCGAAAGAACTTTTGATTGGGCAAATCGTAGAAAAGAAAAGATTTAACCAAATTATCATTTTGTTTTACTACTACTGAAGAGTACGAAATAAAGGCTTCAAAGCTCAGCGAGCAATTTAATAACGCGAAAACGATCCAAGGAACCCAAAATTTCACTGTTTCATTCCATTGTCGGAAAATAAAATTAAAGCAAAACTATACTCAAACTGTGCTGATAATAATTCAAAAGTGTTCGATATTTTAAAAAATTTGAATAAAAATAAATAAAAAATAAGTATTAATAAACTGTTTTCATGATATCATAACCCATACCAAAATTCAAACCCAAAACTCTTAGAGTTTCTATAACAACATTGTAACAACAATAACAACTGCCACATTTAATTTAATACTTAGGATAATATTAATTCATTTTTATTTATTTATACATATAATATTTATACATATAATATACATAATATCGATGAATACATAAACATGGAATATCATACAAACAACTTGTTTAACTCACGCAAGGCCCTTAACAATAAAATCAGCATCAAATCTGCGATTCTTGAAAAAAAAATACACGGAAATATTTTTTTTGTTTACTATGTGTGAAAATTGTGTAATGTTTGAAATGTCATAACTTTTTTGTTTATTAGTTTACCATCACCAAATTTTTATGGTAGATAGCTAATATAATGGACCGTTTTCCCTGAAAAAATTACGTAAAAAGATAGGGTTTTGAGATATTTGAGTTTTTGTGACAAAAATGATATTTTTAAAGGCAAAAAAAATTTTTTTTTTACTGTGCACATTTTCTTAAGAATCACCATTTAGTTGTCTAACTTTGCTGAAAAAATCATAACAATCGAACATTCCGTTTTTGCTGTGCAGCTTTTAAATATTTTGAACCATTTTCACATACACCCTTTTGAAAAGTTAGTCGTGACTCAATATGAAGATTTGATATCGAAAAATGACGATTTAGATGAAATTGAAAAACTGTGCAAAGTTTCAACTCAATAGAAAATCATGAATTAAAAATTTTCTTAAATTTTGATGCTGTTGCTTGGAATCGCTCCCACACTGCTTGGCAAATTGAGCAAACATGTGCAAAAAGTTTCATCAATTTTTCGGGCACTTATCTTCACTGGCGGAGTTAAGCTGAAGCACGATGGGGCACGTGACCCACCAAATCGAATATTTCTCGGAAATTTTATTATATGCGCCAAAATTGTCCTGAGTAAAATAACTGATTTTCTTAGAATTTTGATTAATCCTGGAGAAACTTCCGAACGATTTTTTTAAGTTATTTTAGAGAGAATTTCAAAAGGAATTCTAGGAATTTCTTTGCAAAACCTAATCGATATTTCTCCAGAAGTTCTATTGAAAATTCCATCGTAAATTCATGTAGAACCTCATCAAATATACTATATTAACAATATGATCACTCTCACGAAATTTTTACGACACCGCAAGTGGCGCCATCCGTGCCCAAAAGGATCGATACACGCTGGAACGAAACTACCTAAAATATGAGAATCGGTAAACAAACACACTTCAAAATGTCATCCCAACAAAAAATAGGTACCGTGGGGCATCGAAATCCGTACACTTAAGCACCTTAGTATTGCGAGAAAAGAGAAAAATTCTATTTTTGCGGAGCAAAGAAGAAGAAGCAGACTGAGTGTCGGAAACTTCAAAATGGCATGCACTGTACGAAAAGTGTTGATATTTCTTGATATCAAGAGTATTCGAGATATCTAAAATGTTTCTAATAATCACATAAATATATGACAAAATGCCTTCAAAGTATCATAAAACTTGTTTAAAAAATATAGCGGCATGTAACACTCGTTTAAAGTTGCATATTCCCGTTTATTTTAATAATCAACATTCACACCGAAAAAATAAACCAAAAATTTTTACCGTGCAACAAGTGATTTGACGTTTGCGGAACAGCTTTCCGACAGTCGACCGTCGGACCCCGGTTCGAATTTTTCAATCTTCTCGCAATATATGAAAAAGTCATTTGAAAATAGGAATCGAATGTAAATAAAACGTTTATCATTGACACAGGAGCACGAAGGCCTCTACTTTTGAAGTGTGTCGCATTTACTCACTAAAAACTACCGAAAACATGATAAAATGATTAATAAATTCAACTACTCCCGTCTCGAAATCCGTCCACCGTGGACGGATTTCGAATCAAAGGATTAAAATCCGTACAGCTATTTTTAACCTTAATATTTAAATTAAAGCAATCTGATTGACTAAACTACCACTGTAAATAGTTCGATACGCATCTTGAGAAGCCATCCCTTCGATTCGTATTCCGCTCATTTAATGCAATGATTCGCAATTAGCAATTAAAACACGTTTACTTTTGGTGCAATTATGCTCTACCCGAAAACAAAATGGCGGCAAAAACTCCGCGTTTGGTGGGTGAAGATTTGTTTTCGATTTCTGTTGTTTCAATTTCAAAGCCTTCTTTCCATTTCTATGCCCTTAAAGCTACTGCCAAGTATCTGAACAGGATAAGATAAATTATTTCTACATTAATAACCTTTAACCACCTTTAAATTGTTGATATCTCATGAGGTGGACGGATTTCGGTGCTGTACGGATTTCGGTCCCGCACGGTATGTCTTATGTTTTTTGTGCACATAATCGATTAAATTTAATCGAATACCAACGGAAAATCAAATGTTGTAGCAAAATTGTGGTAGGCATTTTTTTTACTAATATGTATAACAAATTAGATGTTGCGCGTTGAACCGCCGGTGCACCATATCAATACACGGTGAAACATTTGGAAAGCTAAGAGGTTGCTATTGAAGTTAATACTTAATATTCTGCATTCACATCTCGCTTTATACTCGCTCTCTGTTCTCACACTTTTTTGCCGATTTTCATCTTACATTGGCCCAATTCTGCAGCTCGTTTGGCTGCCATATATTTTTAATTTTTTGTTGTTTTAATTTTAAAAATATTTAAAGGCATCAAATAATTCGGTTCTTTGGGAAATTTGACATTAAAAAATTTAAAGAATCGACTCAGAGAAAAAACAAGGTTATACTCAAGGACGGAAATCTTCGTTTTACTATCAGTTGCATAGACGTTTTGATCAGACGCTCGACAATGCAGGCACGAATATCTCGCAGCATGCTGTCAAACTTCCATACCAAATTATCCGCCCGATCCTTAACAGCCGATTGATAATCGAACGTAAAAAATCTACCGGGGTTGAAATGAATAAGGTACTCCGGGGCAAGTGAAAATACGGGGTAAGTGGGTACTATGGCTGCTGATCAGTCGATAAACGTTTTTAGTGGTAACAATCTTCTAGAAAGATGAAGCAGGACTATCAACAAATACAGCCCACACAAAAATATTTGGAATCAAAACCATTTGAGGCACCATGCTCATGCTATTGCTTGATCATGACTTTAAACTACCGGGAAAATCTATTACTTATATTTCAATTCAATGGATTTCCACCATAATAGTCGTTTCTAAATTTATCATTGATGTGGAAGGTGAATAATTTGAGCAATTAAATAATTGTGTGACATCGAAAATAATTTATAAGTTTTAATTTAAGCCAAAATTTGCAATTTTCACTTACCCTTCAGTTTCAACATACATGGGGCAAGTGGGACATATTTGAACAACAATTTCGATAGAGCCCTTTTAATTGTTTTTAAATCGTTGTCTAGTGAAAAATAACTTCGACACTCATATATCATATGGATCTGAATCAGATGTAGTTTGCTTATTGTTGGTTTCGCTGTTAAATAGTATTGTACAGTTGATTAACAATAATACAAAATTCATTCTAAAAATTATCTCCCGCAATAGATTATAACAATGCAAGATTTTTCCATTTACAGTGCAAATAATCTATTTGTTCAACGATAGGTCAACAGGTTTTGGCTTGTGTTTTGTTATTTTCAAATTGCGCATCAGATTTACAGATTTTCAGATAAATAAAGTGCTCAACACATAAATTGGCAATTTCGTTCTATTACAAATTTATAACAGTGCGTATAGCCTGAATAAAAACGTTTCTTCTGAAGTACTGATTTATGTAATAATCTGTGCTTTAAACACAGAAACATTCACTCGAATGGTGAATAAAGAATTGCTTATCCTTTCCATCTAAAACATTTGGTACAAAAGTAACCCAGTGAAGAGCAAAACAAGAGCCAATTAAACAGTAAATCGGCTGTTGTCTGGTGTTCATATTTGCTAAAATTATAATCCCTTCCTTGTAGCAAAAACAAAAATCCGACAAGCAACAAACCTCCATCCATGATCTGAAAATACTACGACTCAGAAGTAACATGAACATTGTAGATTCCTTTAATTAGTTTAGTTCGACAGTATAAAACAGAATAGGTCCCACTTGCCCCGTTTGAAGGGGTAAGTGGGTCCTACAGGTGATTTTTTTCTTTCACTACCAATATTTTTTGTAATTGAATAAATGGCTTACAACACGTCTACACTTCAACAACGGAAGCATATAATGATGTATGCGTGGTTAATGTTCTGAAATATCGTGTTTTATAAGTATGCGTTAACAATTTTGCTGAACTAGCGTTTTTTTAGGTCCCACTTGCCCCGGGGTACCTTATTTGGAATTGCGATTGATTTGCACCGATGAATGATTATTATTTTACTTTATATAAATACTAAACAGAATCATATCTTTTAAGAATCTGACTTCAAAATGTTAAATCCAAACACTGCAGTATGAAATGATATTTATATTTTAAGATTTCAAGTTGAATATCAATGTACTAAACTGAAGATTGATTTTGACACCGCACAAATCAAAGCTGACAACGCTATTCATTCGCACATTCAAATTTGTGAAATACTGGCAACTAGATTGTGTGTTGGATGTCAACTATTTGAGTGTAGTTTAAATGACTTTTTCTGTCCCTGGTTATACTTTTGGGAAGTATCTATTTGAAAAAGACATTTTTATATTATATCGTACAGGAGCTCATGCATTTTTACTATTAACATATATGGATTTTGCGAGCATTTAGTTCAGATTACGAGCTTGTGGCATGTCTTTGTATTTCCTTGCTGAAATTTCACGTGTCGAAAACATAATTTTCTAACTACTGACAAAGGTAGTGTTATCATGATAGTCGAATGACATTTTATCTGCACGGCTTATCATACGTTTATCGACTCCCGATGAACATTTTGGTTAACTTAGTGACAGGCTAAGAAAATAATTATTTATCATTAATTTTTACTGAGAAAAAATGATATCACGCTCTGAAAATACTCAATAAATTTACAAATATGAACCATTTTGAATCTATTTATTCATCTGTTTATTCACAAAATTATTTGAAATATCCCTTGTCACTATTTACTCACATTTCAAAGATTGTTTTTCTGATTGAATCATGGTAGGATATGAACACAAAATACAACAGACGTGAAAAACCAACACAATCGCATTCAAATTTATTTAGAATGTGGCAGTAATACAGCTGACAGTAGGACAGTAAAACCTAAATGAAAATTTTGAGTAAAGACGGGTTCATGAAACTAACGAGGCTAGATCTAAAACGCAATATGAAAATTCGGAATTCGGAAATTGATCACACGGTTTAAACATATACGAACGTAGAAAATAATTCGTTAATGAATCAAATTGATTTTTATATTTTTATATGACACTTTATCAAAATTCAAATGACCATAACTCTGTGAAAAATCAATAGATTTCTTTGGTTCTGCCAGGGTTCGAAAAGAAAACTCATCTTGTTTTGGTAAATTTATGTTCAAAGCACTGAATACCGGCAAGTATGTTATCGATCATTTAGTAATCTGCGTTCGATCACTTATTAGTTTGTCAATAACTTACTCCAGAGGCTAAATTTCAAAATGTGTTGTATGGTGGACTTCTATTGCGACGGTTTTTCTACAACTAACAAGTCGATGTTTGAATTTAACTTATAACGGAGCTATAGCGCTAGTAGCAGTAACTTATACTAAATGATAAAAAATTTCAATCATTTAGCACAAACAGACGTAACACTTCTCATTTCAACATCGTTCACGTGTTTAACGGTTGATTTGAAATACATCTGTGCTACGCGATTGTGCCAAGAGAGGCGCTAGTGTTCAATCGCTTTGACATTTGATTAGTGTATATGCTGCTGAATGTTTTCTGTGTTGATGACGATGATGATGATGATTGATATAGATGTATGCGTTAGGAGCAAACGTCAAATGGGAAATAATAATGGCCGACTGTGTTTCTCGCGATTCTGATAACAGATGGCAGTAATGTTTTCTGAAAAGCGAAGGACGATATTTTTCCGAACAGTTTGTATGAAGAGTTACGTCTATTTGTCTGTGCATTTAGTATAAGTTACTGCTACTAGAGCTATACTGCTGTAATCTGGAAAAGTATGGTAACAGCCATTTTACAACATGCATGATTTCCATTTTTCTGTTAAAGAGCTCGACGAGTAGTACTCGTTAACACCATTTCTGGAAAATGGTGTATACGTCACTTTTTCAGATTACGGCAGTATAGATCCGTTATTAGTGAAATTAATTGAACGAACTGTTAGGCAGAGTTGTAGATAAACCTTTGCTCTAGAAGTCCACCATACAACATATATTGAAATTTAGCCTCTGGAATGAGTTATTGACAAACTACTAAATGATCAAAAACATATAACTAAATGATCGATAACATCCTTGGATACCGGAGAAGATCAAGATTTTTAGTCACATTCTTGTTGGATTCACTGCTAATTGATGATTGGGAAGCCGCTAGGCCTGTGACAAATTAATCGCGAAAAATCTTGCAAATCCGTTAAATCACTGCAAAGGATGCAGAGAAAAGCTCGACTATTTTTTATTAATTTTGCCTTCGGTGAAAGCATGGATACAAACCCATCCATAGATATAAAATTGAAATTATAACTCAAAAGGAAATTTAAGCATTTAAATTAAAGGTACCGTCAACTGGGGGGAAGATGATCATTGAGGTGAAGATGATCATTTGATGTGTCAGTCAAAAGTGCTAAATTTTTTTATGAAACGGTAGTCAACAATATTCTCCGTTCAAGTAATGTTACCGCTAGGTAGAAATCCGAGTTTTTCGATTATAATCATGAAAATGTATTTTGTGGAAGAAAGAGAGAGATAGTCATAATTTTCGTTTCAAATATTGACTTCTTAGACTTCATTACACAGTAAATTCAACATTTATACAAATAACCTAGTGTATTTTGACTACTAGGTCATAATGGTTTTAGTAGAGCTGTCTTGATCAACTTCACCCCAAACCAGATTATTCAAAAAATGTGTGATAATTTAATTTATTTTAATAAATGCGAACGCAATTCAGAAAACTAAAGTTGTTGATTATTGCAACGAATAGCAGTACATGATTTGAAAATATTTGTTTCGATTTAAAATGTAAACACACATTGTTATTGCATGTTTTGTCTTAAAAATGATCATCTTCCCCCCAGTTGACGGTACTAGAAATATTAGTTCTGGAATCAATATTACGATAACATATATTGATAATATTATTAAAATGAAACAAATTTAGCAAAAAATATTTGGCAGGTGAAGTTTCAAATACCTTCCTGCTTAACTAACATCAAATACATTTTTCGAGAAAAGTAAGAACTGTTGAGAACACCCGCATGTGATGCGAACTTTCTGGTGGTTTACTAAAAACTAAACATTGCTTTCCACGCATATATGTTAGCGCCTGGATGCTGGCAACTATGGATAAAAAATCTTGCGAAAAACTAGCTAATGCTTGCAATTATTTTCGACGATTTTCGACGATTTAATCAATATTTTCTAACGCGCCGCAAGCATTTTCTTGTATGCGGAACAGCTTCTATTGGAGCAGTCGGATCAACATTTATTTTTCTGTATTATCGAAATAAGTGTAAAAGAAAAAAAAATGGATCTGTTGATGATCGATTTATTCAAAAAAGTATGGACATCCCTGCACTGTCGTATGAAAACTTTTCAACAGTATGACTGTCACTGTAAATTGGCAGCAGGGCTGCCATATATACAGATTTATTTGTATTTTACAGATTTTTGAACGTCAATACAGACATGATACAGATTACAGATTTTATACAGATTTTTCAAAAGGAGTTCGCACAGATTTTTTGTTATTTTAAATGTTATCGTCCTTATAAAAATCACATACAAAATCTAAATAAATATTTTTAAATTCTAAATAAAATCCTAAAATCTAAACTGTGGAGCCTATTGTGAGAATAGGCAAGCAGGGTTTCATATCAATTCAAGCGTACATTTGCAAAAGGATATCCTCATTTATTAGATTGAGGGATATCCGATACGATTTGCGATCAATTTAATCTAAACGAAAGTTTGGGCAGAAAAATTGGTAATTTTTTGTTGGCGCTTGGTGCGTTTTGGCTGAACCCCGACCATATTTACTGTCTGCGATGATTCACCAAAGGTATTTGAGTGACGGCGAATTGCCACGATTACTTTGATTAATATTTTGGTGGCTCTCCGTTGTGCTTCATATAAAGTCTACTTCGATGCTTTCAAATCTATTGGAAATTGCCTTTTCATAATTCAAACCCAGTACCATTTCACTGTCACACATAAACCATACTTGAAACTAATAATTTAATAATAATATTAATAAATGAAGTTGTGACTGCAGATAAAGTACTGTTATTCCTAATGAAATTGATTGGGCCTCAAAAAAACACCAAATATATTTTAAAGAAGTTTCGAATATTTGAGCTTTTAAGCTAGTTAAATGTTTCTTTAGTATATTCAGTCTATGTATATCGAATTGACTGATAGATACCAATATCAGTATTTTTGATAAATAATTATAGAATTTTCAAACAACCCAAGTGAATAAAGATAGACATTAACAAAAATCATTGTTTTCGAATTACGGCAGAATATTGAAGAGCTAGCCAAAATGTCTGAAAAACATCACTTGTCACTATTTTAAGAATATGCACCGACGATTTTCAGCAGGTAACAAACCCGTTTGATTTTACCATGCGAGCAGTAAAAATCAACTGTGGCCCATGCGGAATGTTGTCACATGAACTGAAACAGTGGTGAATTTCTCTGAAACCATGGTAAAATTCACAAAAAATTCATGGTAGTTTTAAAAACAGAGCGTTGTCTAAAAAATAGTAGTTTTTACCACGGATTTTTTTTCTGTGCAGAATCATGATAATTTTTTTTTGCTGAAATCGAATAGTAATTGAGATGAGATGCGGTATTCAAAAAACAATATGAATTTAGGAAAAGATTGAACTTTTAATGAGAATCATAACAACCAAGAAAATTTAAGTGATGTGATGCTTCTACATGATTACAAAGAGCCCCCTTAATAGATTTCAACGGATTTCTGGGATTTCCAATTTTGTTTAACTGGTTTTAAAGAACTCATTGAAAATGTTATCTAAGTACATCACATTACAATCATCAGAATCGCTATTTTGCATAGTTTATAAAAAAAATCTATTTTCCCCAAAATACAGACAATACAGATTTTTTACGCATGCCAATACAGATTTACGAAAAAATCATCTGACAGCCCTGATTGGCAGGAAGATTTGCTAGAATAAACAAGAAGAAAACACGTTTAGATTCCTCTTTGCTCGCTACACGCTAACCTGGAGCTACCCAGAATTATGTCAAAGTGACCCAAATTCAGCAAAACCGTGGTTACTCTAATTTGGGTTCGGGTACCTAAACTCAAATCTGGGTAACAGTACAAGCGAAGAAATCTGGGTATCCGGTACCCAGCTCTTTTCGCTTCACAATATTGTTATTGTATAAAACAATGTAAATAATACAGTTTCCCATCGTTTGCCGGCTGTACCGACAATGCTCCGCCTTGATATATTTAACCATTCTTACCTTATTTTTGCTGCATACAACGATAAATTCCAACATTTTCTCCGGAATGCAACGTCGGCGCCATGTTGCTGTATCCGAAAATGTTTAAGTCCCCATTTACCCAGATTTCGGGTTCGTCTGACTCAGATCCATTTTGTTGACATACCCAGATTTTGACAACCGCTAATATCGAAAAAATCCGGGTAGAATCGACCCGGCCACTGGGTTGTTTCAGATTAGCGTGTAAATGATGTTGTTATCACCGGCAAATGGTTCGCCATTTCGTTGTATGGAAAAGCTCGAAGTGAACCATATTGTTAATATAATATATTTGACCTCATCCAGGAATTGCTCGATTTTTTTTTTTAATTATTTCAGCGATCCTTTATTGTAATCATCATTAGGTTGCCAATAAACCGTTGCTATTAAGCACATCTGTCTAACTCATTAGGTTTTTGGCCCAGGCGCGCCGTACCCATAGCAACGTGTTTTGTTTGGCGTAGTTAGGTTCAAATAAAAAAAATATGCGCAAGGTGAAAAATTCGGAAAGGTTTTCGGTTCGAAGTTAGTATCGGTTTCGGAATAGAATTCGGACGATCGGAAGCGGAATGGACGAGGAAAGGACACAGCGAGTATATCTTTTAGACGGCGCTAATTTTTCGAACTGGAGCTACAGGATGGAAGCCTACCAGAAAGAACTGGGTCTAGTGCATTCCATCCGGAAGAAATTGGAAGAAGAAGATTTTTTCGCTGACGACGCAGCGGATAGTGCTGACATCAAGGCCCAAAAAGAACAAAAACGTGAACGACGGAAGCATCAGGACGCAAAATGCAAATCCATAAACAAAATCGCGGATTCTCATTTGGATTTCATCAAAGGGAAGACAACGCCGAAAGAGATTTGGTCCACACCAGTCCTGTTAGTCGACGATTCACAAGCTTTTCCTGGATGATTTTCTTGTTCGAGACACTACATTCTTACAAAAATACTTTTCTAGTTATTTTCCTTGAAGAGAAGAAAGTTAAGTTAAGATTTTATATAATGATATCTCCTGTGCCTTTACAATGTTGTGAAAATTCATATGTGATTTTGTACATTATGTGGAAGATATTGATTTGGAAAATGTATTGGAGGTAACCACTTTCCCTTCGATGGGACTCGAACCCATGACCCCACAGTACGCTAGACAGGTGCTTTGACCAACTAAGCTACGAACGACCTCCGTCGGCCTTCGCAACCTAGCGGCTACTGAATGAGCTCGAGATTCCCAAATTTGACGCATAGTCAGATAGAGGTCCATCGTAGTTTATGGATCCTGTACACCTCCGGTGGTGCAAAGGGCCGAATTGAAAGATCTCCATCCTGAGCATATTCTCGTGATTGAGACGGTCGAAAGCTTTTTCGTAGTTAATGAATACCAAGTAAAGGAACTCTTGGAATTCGTTGACCTGCCCCAGAATGATGTGGCGCGTGACAATATGGTGCACACAGGATCTTCCGGCACGGAATCCGGCCTGCTGCCGCCGGAGAGACGCATCGATCTTCTGCTGAATCCGGGCTAGGATAATTTTGCATAGATCTTTGACAACGGTCCACAGCAACATAATGCCTCGCCAGTTATTGCATACAGTCAGGTCACCCTTTTTGGGTACCTTCACTAAGATACCTTGCATCCAGTCGACCGGGAAAGTGGCGGTGTCCCAGATATTACGAAATAAACGATGCAGTAGTTGAGCGGATGTCATGGGATCAGCTTTGAGCATCTCGGCTGATATGCGATCGACCCCTGGGGCTTATTCGATTTCATGCATTGGATGACTGTTTGAATCTCTAGCAGTGATGGAGCTTCGGTATTGACGCGTGTTATACGTCGGATCCTAGGTCATGCCGAGGTGGTGATGGCCTGACTGGCACCTGAAAAAGTTATTCGAAGTGCTCGAACCAGCGTTTCAGCTGGTCAGTTGGGTCGGTAAATAACTGACCATTCGCGTCTTTCACAGGCATCGTTGCATTCATCTTCGCCCCGCTTGAGCGTCGTGAGATTTCGTAGTGGAGGCGAATTTCCCTGGCTGTTGCGGTTCTCTCTCCTTCGTCGGCCCGAGAGTCTGCCCACGCTCACTCGTCCTCCCTAGAGCCGCATATCGTTGACGAACTAAGACTTTGGCTCCTCTGGTTTTTGATCGCTCAATCGCGGCTTTGCCTTCTCTTCGCTCCTCTATCTTCCTCCAGGTCTCATCGGTGATCCATTGTTTTCTCTGGGTGCGCAGTTCGCCCAGATTGTTCTTGCTGGTGGTGATGAAGGCATTCTTGATGGCGGTCTATTGGTCTTCCACGCTGCCATTTTCCGGATTATCTGCAACACGCTTCTTCAACGAAGGACCGTTTCACCGTGGCATCTTCCAGTCGACGTGTGTTGAACCGTCGTCCAACTCTCTCCTCCTGCCGACGAATCCGCGCAATGCGCAGGCGTATTTCACCGATGAGAAGGTGATGATCAGACGCGATATCGGCACTACGTTTATTCCGTACATCAAGAAGGCTCCGTTTTAATTTTCGGCTGATGCAGATGTGGTCGATTTGATTTTCTGTAAAGCCGTCACGGGAGACCCACGTGACCTTATTGTGAACCGGTCGATGAGAGAAGAGCGATCCCCCGATCACCATGTCGTTATTACCACAAAATTTGCGAACAGCTCTCCGTTTTCGCTCATTTCTCCGAGACCATGGCGTCCCATAATGCGCTCATGGTTCGAGTTGTCGGATCCGATGTTCGCATTGAAGTCGCCCAGATCTTGATATCACCCTTCGGAATTCTATCTACGACGGCATTGAGTTGACTGTAGAGTGGAATGAAGAAATGTATAAATTAATACATCACCTGTGGCAGGGTGTTATCTGGACCTATGAATCTCAATGAAATATAACAAGTCGTTAATGTACTTTCCGTGATGTGACATGTCAATCGCAAAAAAGGTGAATGAAATAAAACGATTCCGAAGACCTTATTCGATGAAAAGCCAATCCAGACGATGTGGGTAGACTTTTTTTAATCAAATCAAAGTAAATCTTATTTTTCCTCCATCAAGTTGAAAACGACATATAGGTGCAAATTGGAGCAGCCGGATGTCAGGGTCGACAAACGAATTCAAACGAAGGACGACGGGCAATGTGACACGGATGACAAATGTATTTTCATTGTTGATCAGAGTCCCTATCAACACTCAATGCCCATCGTTTTATTATACGTGAAGTCTATCTTTGTTGCTGTGCATAAATTTGTTCATAGTTGGTGTGGAATACCTTACACATAGGAAAACTGTTCCATTAACAATTCAGGGTACAAAAATTACGTTACGATAGAAAAAAGAAACTGATCTAGCCGTGTTAGTGCCTTATAAAAAGTTGCTTATTACAGCTTATTACAAATATTATAAATAGCAGTAAATTATATTCATTGAAAAAAAAAATAGTCGGACAAATTTCTTCGAATCTTCTTGTTAACCTACATGCTAACTACTGGGAGAATCACAAAAATAAGAAACGAATCAAATGGCTCTCTGATAGGATGATTGTGGGAGATCGAATGAGTAAACGGAATTGCTTATCCTGTTATAATTCGGTTCATCCGATTTTTCTTCTTCAAACATCTAGGAAGTCACTAACTGGCTATCGTACCAAGTAATACAAAGAACTTACAAACATGCAAGAAAATCAATTTATTTGTCCGTCTGTCAACTATCAACTATCCATCGTCGGTGCTAGCGTATCTCCGGTTGAAACTTTGAACCAATTCGGTGCGGTATGTCATCCCGAGTGACACAATTTTCCACTTCACTGACGTTTTTTTTTTCACTGGCCTGTAAGTATGTCGGTTCAGGTGCTTGAGTTCTTCGATTGGATTGGAGTTTCCCTCTCGTTGGTCTTGCTTTTGGCTGCTCGAACGCAATTTTCTTTTGCTTTGTATCGGTCCGAACTGTAGCGTGAATGAAATAGTTCGAGATGGATGGAATCAATTTCAATTGAGAAATTATTCAATAATGTATTTGATTAATAATTTTCTCAAATATTTCTTTTTGGCGCGAAATTTAAATTTTTTTACTTGAGAATTAATAAAACTGTGCAACACACTTAATTTTTACAATAAAAGTTTTTGGAAATAGTTTTAACATGGAATCTTTTTCAAAAACATCCCATAAAAAACTCAAAATAATCAACTTACTTAATTCATAGTAGTCTAAACGGTTGCATTTCCCGCCTCTCCTATACTGAGGTTTCTTTTTTCAGAAAAGTTCAATTTCGTGTCCATCCTGCAATCCTATTTCCAGAAGGACGACTTCCGTCGTCCTGTAAATAGAATTGCTGAAGTAAGACGTAGACAACCTTCTACGAGGGACAATTTACTGTGATTTCTCACAAGCGCGGAGCTGGCTGACGATGGTCGATATTATTGGGTCAACTGGAACCCACCAGCAAGCACTTCTCCCGGATCTCGGAGGAAGTAGGAAAAGTTTTCCCCGAACAATTGGCGCCACTGTGCTTCGTTTGGACTGCACTATACCTTTTTGTTTTGCTTCTGGTGGAGGTATGGTTTGTCGGGAACAAAACCGTCTGCTATCTACGGTACATTTAAAAGTACATAAGTGATCCAAAACTAAATGAAAGTTATTCTATTGCTAGCGTTCGAAGTCAGAATCATTAAAGAGCAATTGCGAGTTGTTTATGATCTGCATGTATATCTTACTCTGATTGCTCTATCTGTGATCAAAACAAGAAAGCAATCAATGCAAATGATAAGAACAAAAACAACTCTGAAAAGTTATTAGCGTAATAATAGGAGCACCAAATGAAAATGTATAAGCGCTGCTAATTTGAAAATTATAACCAGAATTAGTTTTCAGTTGGTACAAGGTTTCATGAACACTGTATAAACTTTACTATTTTAACGTAGGGGAAGAGAATTTGGAAAATAAGGAGAAGAACTTTATTAGAAACTTAGAAGAAACCTTAGAAGAAACATAAATTATTACTTAGTCCACTCCTACCGAATAACCTTAGTACGTGGCTAGTATCTGTTGGCTACCAGTGGTGTGAAAAAATAAATTCATTTGGTTGGAATACGGTTAAGTACGAGAATTAAGGGTATGTGATAACACACTTTTTCCTAACGAAACGAAACGAAACGAAATATAAAATGTCTATGTTGATTCGAAACGGAACGAAACGAAATGTAGATTTACTTTCGAAACTTCGAAACGGTACGAAATCAAGGTCCATCCCGCATAGAAATAAAACGTACACTGAATGGTCATTATTATAAGTTTTCCATTCCACATGTGATCATCATTAACTGTACGATTCATGTACAATCATATGATTAATTTATCTATCGCTTTGATCATACTGAATTGTTAACAGATTATACATCTTATAGTAAAGTTTACTGGAATGGGAAATGTAAAATAATATGTAAAGAAAAAAAAAATCATACATGATATAATTTGGGTAGCTATTCCCGAGCTATTCACACCCTACTGCTTAAAAAGAAGTATTTTTATTTTCAGTATTAAGGTCGACGGCAGTTGGTCGGGCCGAATTAAAGGCTTCATAGTTTTTAATGAAGTCGGTGCTGGTCGAGGCAGCGATCTCAGTGGTGGTTATAAAATTAAAAAGGATTGAAACCTTGAAATGCATGTAAGTAAAAACTCTATTATATAAAATATGTTTTAAAACTATTTTTCTTTCTCCCATATGTTTGTTTATCTACAGAATCATTAATTTTCTTCCATTACACGGGGAAACACAGGATGGTATTACGCCACTTCGTACGCCGGTGCTATACGCTGCTCCTTACTGCGTTAGCGGATTCAGTACATCAGCTGAACCGCAATGACATGCTTGTGAAGGTAATATTCTTCTGTGATAGCTCCTTTTCAATGTCTGTGGTGTCCGGCTTGTAAAACGGCCAAGCGTTGATCCAGGATTGAACGGTATTGTGACAGGATGCCGGATACTCGGATCTGATGAATACACTAGACCATCATTACAAAGTCCCCGGAATGTTCCTGTATTGCGACTTGACTAATCGCTAAATTTCAAATATTGGACCGATGTCAGTTAGTCGTGATTGGTCCCTATAGATATAGTGCCTATCTACGTTCGTATCATGATATTTAAGCTCAAAACCTGCCGTTACCGTCGCGTTCCATTTCATTGCCTTCAGGGCTTTAGTATCACGAATAGTTAGCACAGTTTAAGGTACCAATCATGAAACAAACCCTAACAGAAATGACTGTTAAGAACAGGTATCCACCGGTTAATCCTAAATGGACATCTTTCACAAATATTTATAATATAATTTCGTCTTGAATAAGGACGAATACCTACTTTTACTATTACTTTTATATTTCCACGCATCAAATTGTTAGGAAGTACACCCTTCGTAATACATTGCATTTATCCCCGATCATAATGAGCAGATGACCACGTAGCGTATTTTCAACGCCACGTGCACGCAGTGTTAAAATAATCCAGGTAGACATCAGCGCGGGTAAGCTTTTTCCCGATTTACACTTGCGTTTTTAATTGTTAATAGACGCTACGTGGGCATCGAGCCTAACATGTGGAGTGAACAACAATTTTTAACTAATGCTTTGTCGAATCTCGCTCTTGCTTTGAATCACCACTAAATGAATTCATTCTTTCAATATAATTTACAGGTGGAGCTGTTGAGTGGACATCTGTACGAAAGGGGTCCTGTAAACGCAGCTTATGCTTGCTACTTTTCGCGCTCGGCAATGGCGGCGAATATGGAAAAATCTTGGGAAAAATACAGTACATGTTCTTAGAAAAAGCTATCTTAGCTTATAAATAAAATATAACAGAAACTTTTTAGTGTTGGCTCATTTTATTACAAAAAATTGAAGAAAAAAGCAAAATATTATCCTACTGAAGATTGTAAAATAATATTATACGTAGTACAATACAGTAATGGTTTAATTGAATAATTATCGCACAGCGTTTAATTTGGATTAACAGCTGAATCGTTAAAAAATCATACTATTTATTATCTTTGTTGAATATAATCAAAACTCGAATGATCGCATGGAATAAAATTGAAGATAAACTAATGATTCATGGTAAAATTGCTTTGCAAAAATACATGCAAAAGTTTATGTTTTTGAATGGTAACGATACTTAACAACCCATTCAATGTATCATCCAAAATCAAAATATTATAAGGGCTATCGTAAATATCATTCATGGTATAATTAGCGTACAGTATTTTCTATGATTGCTCTAAACATTCAACTACAGTTTTTTATACTCAAAAAACGATAACTAGAAAAATAGTTGTATAATTTCATTTTATTCGGGATTTAAATCGAAATTTTACGGAACGAAACGAAATTTAATTTTTTTTCCGCGGAATTTTTATTGAATTGGTTTTATATTATATGATTTCATTTTTTGAAGTTAAATAACGGTTTTGTAATCAATAGAGTTATAGTAACAGAAGAAGCAGGCTGTGATAAATCGAAGCGCCTCCGTTTATATATTCCTAGCTGATTCGTCAAACTTTATCTCGCCCAAAAAGAATTAGTTAGCACAAACTTTTATTTTGTGTTCACAATATAAGTTTGAATGTTTGCTCTATGATTAGAGAGACAAAGCAAATGTCAAAAATTCTAGAGTGGGGAGGGTTCTCGAACCATTATATAAACATTTCTTGTCTTTAAAAAGCTCCATATGCCGAATTTGGTTCCATTTGCTTGATTTGTTCTCGAGTTATGCAGAAATTGTTTTTTCATTAGTATGGGAGCCCCAACCCCCTTATAGAGCGGGGAGGAGTCTCAACCCATCAAAGAAACATTTCTTGTCATCAAAAACTCCCACATTCTACGTTTGGTTCTTGTTCGCGCGTCACTTAGACGGGTTCTTTCGGACACCTTTCAATTTTTTAAAACTCGCGACGTATTGAACATAAAAACACTTTATTGCGCGAACATAGAAAACGTACTCTTTTATTGACGACACGAGAGGCGAGATAAATTAGTTCTTCTCGCGACGGTTGTTTATTCTGAACTAAACTTTACATATGTGCATAAACAGCTGATCAACGATCAGGAAGCGATCGCAGCACAAGGATGCATACCTACACGACACTTTCCGTGCGACATGAAACAGACCAAAAGTTTGCTGCAGAGAAAAGAGGAAGACTAGTTTTACAGATAGTGTGGAACATGTTTGGTCACTTATTTTCTGTCTGCTTCAGACTGGCGCAACCATAACCGGCCGCCTTGAAATCCCTAATTTCAAATGTTCTTACTCTAACCAACGTTTGTTTTTAAAATCATTAGCTACGCTTCGCTATATACTATCTATGTACTGTTGCTGATACGGGTGCCGGAGCTGGAGATGGACCTCATACAACGACGACGACAGCGAATTCATTGCTTCGAACTAGGTGCCTATATTTCCTATAGTCTGTTCGTCGGCTGGTGTTGCGGATGGCGACGCAGTTGTTTGTTTACTTCGGTGAAAGTGAACGGCAAATGTAGTATCGTCTAGAATTTCCTGTAAAATCGGAACAACTTACCTGGCGGACAAGTTTATATGCCTGATGTTCCGTTAGTAGAAGCTGTCTGCCAGGTGGCATGAGATTGGTTGTAGACTGTGTAGTGTAAACAATGGATTGGATGACTCATTCGATGGACGCTGACACTGATGATGCATTTTCAGGTCTCGTCGACGATTATTCGAATAAAAGGGGTGCTTCACACGACGAATGATGAGGACTTCTTGGTATGGACCACAATAACTTGGAATGCGATGACCGGATTTCTATGAGTACGACGACTTTGATGTAATTTTGAAGACTTTGTGGACTGTAAACTTAGATGACATTTCCTTGGATGACTCGATGTTTCACGATACATAGATGAATTCAGATTTCGCATGAAGATGACGATTGAGACGATGATGACTGGACGGTGTTGGACGACTTTTGCGATGGTTGACTTGACATTATTGGCTTCGAATACGGCTTCGACAAAATGGCATTCAGTGCCATGTGTGACGTTGGTGAACTCTGAATCGAATGAGAGGGTGCTTTTTTAAACTATAATGCTGAAATAAAAAACGACTTGCCTGAGTGGAGGCCCTAAGGCCTCCGTTGGACATAAGCGGCGCCGATGATCCCTCTCTCTCGCTGCAACTGGTAGTTTTTCGCTTGCCTCCAAGCTCTGGTCAAATTCGATGGCTACGGTGAAGGATGCTGAATTCAATGTGCCAAGACGATCCGCATAGGTGGCCAAACCAGCGGATGATCACAGCATAAATTCAGTGAGGCAGAATTGCGCACCTCTGCCTCGTTCGCTTCCATTGAAGTGTACCTCAAAATACCAAACGTGATTCGGAGTTTGAGTTGCTGGACAAGGCCAAATACTACCGATAGTCCTAGCCGAACTGCTGGACTAAATAGACGGGACTGGATGCACATGCAACTACCACCAAGGACACGACACATATTACCTCATTTCATTTTCGAGCAATTTTTGACTCAAGACAACTGATTCTGGTTAGTTGTCTGCAGTATTGGCTAGGCCAAATCTCCGGTAGGCATGTCTGGAGGAAAATGAAACGGTCACTTTTTGAAAAAAAGAAAAAATACATAACTTACTGGGTGTGCGGGGGCTTCTAGGCCCCCGCCGTTGGAGGAGTCCTAGTTCTCCCCATCGGATAACGAATTATTGTTTCTGATTGGCAGCACACAGATCTTAGAGATCGCTCGCTGGTAACTGCCGTCTTTTGTTCGAACGGTTACAACTCGTATGTTCCCGTCGGACCCTGGGTGAACTTCTACCACCGTGCCAGTTGCCACTTTAACGGTGGCAAATTTTCCTCTTTAAGAACAACCATGGTGCCAACTGCAATGTTGTTCCTTTGTCGTGTCCATTTTGTCCTATCGTGGAGATTGGACAGGTATTGCTTGGACCATTTTCTCCAGTTTCAAGGTAAATTTTGTTTCCATTTCCCAAGTCGAAAGCCTATTCTCCGGAATACCAGCAAGGTCGGAATCAGAGGCCGTTGGATCAAGAAATGTCCTGGTATGAGGGCCTCGAAATCGCCGGATCATTGCGGATCGGTGTCAGCGGCCTCGAATTTAAAATCGCTTGTGCTTTTGTCAAGAATGTCTGAATCTTGTCATACTTCAAAGCGCGAGTGCCAATTGTTCGCTTGAACAGGTTCTTGAACGATTTTACCGCTGATTCCCACAGTTCACCGAAGTTGGGCGAACGAGCTGGTATAAACTGGAACTCGATTCTATCTTCGGCAGTCTGCCATAGTACATCCTCAATGAATTGTTGGCTGGCGAATAGCTGCGCAAGTTCATTCAGTTTCCGCCTGGCACCAACGAAGTTAGTCGCATTATCTTATGAGCGACGGCTTCCCACAACGAGACGATGCAGAGTTCCAAGAAATGCCTGTGTGGTCAGATCCGCTGCTAGCTCTACGTTTAACGCTTTGGTAACTAGGCATACATATACGGCCACGAAACACTTAATCGGCCGTGCTCGACGTTGCGGATAGGACACGTAGAATGGGCCACAGTAGTCTACTCCGACCCTTTGGAAGGGAAAACATGGCCGAGCTATTGCCGGTGGTAAATCAACCATCAGTTGATCTTGGATTTTAGGTTTCGCACGAAAACATTGGACACATTCGTGGACCACTTGTCTTGCGAGCTTCCTGACGCTCGTGGGACAGAATTGCTCTCGAACTGCCGATACCATCTGCTGCTGGCCAGCATGGAAGTACTTCCGATGGTAATAAACTACGATGAGTTTTGTGAGGGATGACGGTGATCGAGGATGTACGGATGCTTCCGACTATCTGGTACGGCTGCATTACTCAACCGGCCGCCAACGCACAATATACCGTCGGCAAGTTGAGGATTCAATCCAGAGATTCTGGAACAGTCTTGCACCTGGCCGTATCTGGCGATATCTGCTAACTCCTGTGAGAAACTTTCTCTCTGCGATTGTTTCACCAGCCCATTGAGAGCATCGTCATACTCTTGGGAAGTGATGTAGCCGACCTTTCTGTTGAACCGATTTGCAGGCGATGCATTCCATTTAAATCGACGGATATGAACTGTCAACCGTATTAGATCTGCTAGCGACGAACGAAGGCCGAATATCTCGCTTGGTGAAATGGTTGGAAGGACAGCAACAACAACCTTCTCTTCCAAATCCATCTTGTCGATGCTGCTTTCGTCGATCCGCTTGGAATCAGGCCAGTATTGCCGATCCAGTATCAGCCAATTCGGTCCATGGAACCAGCGCGATTCATAGTGCAGTTGTGTCGGCGACATGCCACGGGAAATGATGTCCGCAGGGTTGTCTTCTCCAGCAACGTGGTTCCAGTCACTCCCTTTCGTAACGTGCTGGATTTCAGAGACGCGATTTGCTACGAACTGCTTCCATCTGGATGGCGACGATGACAGCCAACACACTACGATAGTGGAATCGGTCCAGAAATAACACTTGGAGTCTACGTGAATATTTTTGACGACTTTCTCGTACAGGTGTGTGAGAAGCAGTGCTGATGACAGCTCTAGTCGAGGAATGGATAGAGACTTCTTATTTTTCTTCAAATTCTCGAGCGGAGCTACACGAGATTTGGAGGTCAGCAGGTGTACTTGAACGCTTCCGTCTGCTTCAACCGTGCGGATGTAGATGCAGGCACCGTAAGCCTTCATTGAAGCGTCGCAGAAGCCATGGAGCTCTACCAATTCGTTGTTGCAACTAGTTCCCACCCACCGTGGGACAGCAATATGTCTACCAGACCTACCAAATTCCGCCGGTACTCACGCCACTGGTCTTGTTATTGTGGGTTCAGTGGATCGTCCCACCCACAGTCTTGTTTCCACAGCTCTTGTAGGAAAATTTTCGCCTGGACGATGACCGGGCCCACTAAGCCCTATCGGATCAAATAGTCGAGAGGCATCTGATAGAACGCATCGCTTCGTTATTACTGCAGACTCATCCCAGCTTGGGGATCTGAAACAGGGAAGCAGTCGGTGCCAGGCTCCCAGGTCAAACCTAAAGTTTTTACGGCAGCGGACGACGAATCCAAGTCCAAGATCGTCCGTTCGTCTCTCAATCCCTCCGGCACCGCTGACAGCAATTCTTTGCTGTTTGAATTCCACTTTCGTAAAGAGAATCCCGCAGATTGCAGCAGTACTATGATCTGGCCTATGAGCAACTTTCCTTCTTCGATATTGTCCACACCAGACAGCATGTCATCTACATAGAAGTCCTTCCTGATGATTTTGGCAGCTCTGGGATACGCATCTTGGCCTTCATCTGACAGACGCTGAAGACACTTCGTTGCTAAGTATGGAGCTGCTGCCGTACCATACGTAACCGTAGCGAGAGCGAATGTTCGGATCGGTTCCGCAGCACTATCTCTCCAAACGATCCTCTGCAGCTGCTGATCATCTGGATTCAGCAGTATCCTGCGATACATTTTGGCGACGTCCCCTACGAGGGCGAATCGGTGTGTCCGGAAACGGAGCGCAATGTCCACAATCGTGTCCTGAACGACGGGTCCCACCAGCAGAGCGTCGGTCAGGGAAACGCCGCTGGATGTCCGGCATGACGCATCGAAAACGACTCGCAACTTTGTCGTTGTGCTGTCCGGCTTCATAACAGAATGATGAGGCAAGTAATACGACGACGGGCTCGTTTCTTCCTCGGAAATCTCTCGCATGTGGCCCATGGCCAGATATTCGTTCATAAACTCCACGTATTGCACCTTCAACTCCGGATTGATTGCAAACCTCCGCTCCATCCCTATGAAGCGCTTGACTGCTGTAGATCTTGACTCGCCTAATTGCTGGATCACTCCTTCTTTCTTCGGCAACGTAACTACGTACCTTCCTTCTTCGTTCCTGAACGTTGTTCTGTCGAAGATTTCTTCACAGGTCGACTCTTCGACCGAAAATGTAGTGGCTGAATGACAAGTTTCCACTTCCCAGAACCTTGAAAGCTGTTCTTGTATCTCCGCCGTTGAACACACGTGAACTACCGAGTACGATGCACTAACAGGAACTTCAGGAACACGACCGGAAATAATCCATCCAAATACGGTGTCTTGCACCGTCGGACCATCATCCGTAGCTTTCCGTCTTTCCTCCTTCAGCAGTTCCATGTAATATTCAGCTCCGATTATAAGATCGATCGGTCCTGTTTCGTAGAACCTGGGATCCGCAAGAAGCGCCGAATCTGGGAGATTCCACGTTGTAACGGAGAAGCTTGCCGTGAAGCAGTGACACGGTGAGCTTCGGCAGCACATGGAACTGCATTTCTTCGGCAAACGATGAAATATTTACCGATCTTGGACTAACTACGGCGGTAACCAGCCTGGTGGAAGCAATTTGAGTCGATCCAATGCCTTGAATCGCCAAATAGACTGGCATTTCGTCTAGCTTGAGTTTGCTAGCGAAACTTGATGTCATTAGACAGTGCTGCGAACACGAATCCAGCAGCGCTCGTGCCAGCACGGATCTGCCATAGCGGTCTCTAATGCTGACCAAGGCGGTGGATAAAACTATGTTTTGTGTCGGTGTTATGGGGAGGGCTACATGTGTTTGGCTTGTGGTGGCGTGTTCTGTGGCTGGCTGTGTGTGAGTCATGTGTGTTGGCAGTGTTAGCAGTCCGAGTCTGTTGGTTCGGTGGTGTAGATCGCTGTTGTGGCTGTCTGTGTTGTTGATTGACTGTCGGAGGTCTTGACTGCGTGGGTGGATCGGAGGATGTAGACTGTTCAATGTGCAGCAGTGTGTGATGCTTCTGGCGACACTGACGACACGTTCCCTTCTCGCACGTTCTGGCGAAATGCCCTGGATACAAACAGTTCCGACAAAGCTTGTTCTTGTTGGCAGCTTCAATCCTCTCCGACACGGTCATCCGTTGGAACCTGACGCACTGGAACACGGAATGGCGAGGTTCACTGCAAAACCAGCAGGTTGCTGTCGATTTGAATGTCGTATGGCACACCGCTGCATGGGACGATCGTTGTTGGTTGGAAGTGGAAGGCTTGACTGGTACTACAGAACAGTGGCTCCTGAGGAAGTCTTCGTCACTTCTTTGCTGTTGTGCTGGTTTTCCACTGTCGTAAAGTCGCCAAATCTAATCTTGTACACATCATGTAGGCTAGAATAGTGCTCAGACTGAGGGCTTCTTCCCGATTTTCTCCAGCACCTGCAAGTTTTTATTTTCAAAGTCGCCTATCAGTTGATTGAGTCCTTCATAGCTCTTCTTCTTGAGAGTCAAGATGTGCTTTGATGATAAGTTTTTTATTTTCGTAACGACCCTCCAGTGCCTTCCATGCTACAGTGTAATTGGCCGCTGACAAGTCGATTGAACTAACTTCCTGTAGTGCATCACCAGACAAGGAGGACCGGAGGTAAGTGAACCTGTCGACATCTGATAGTAGGGAATTGCCGTGAATGAGACTTCGAAAGCTGTCCCGGTATGGCACCCAGTCATGAAGCTTTCCACTGAACGATGGCAGCTTGATCTCAGGAAGCTTCACTTTTGCAAACTGGGATACCGCTTGCAAATCGAACTGCTGGCCCGTAGAAGTCGACGGTGTATTGGAGCCAACCACCTTGAAGGCCAGTTGGTCTGCCTTCAATGCGTAGAAACTGTCTTCGAAGTCCCGCCTCACATTGTCATTTGCCTCCGTCAACGCTTCTTCTTCTTGTTTATCGCCTTTCTCAACTGCGTCTTCTAAAAGCAGCTCAATCTGCATACGAATATCGATGAACTGGCCATATACTGTCTCCAATGCCTCCAGACGTACGCAGACCTGTCGCGCATCTCTGCTTGCTTGATATCCAGCAACGAATTGCTGAATTCCTTCAAGCGATTTTCTGAGCTGATGCTCCCGTTTATTTTGCGTTCTGAGATCTGGCATTACTCACTCCACAACACTGACACTTGGAACAATGTTTGGGAAACACTGTTCTGATAACAAATGCACTCCACTATATCTAAAGCAAATTCACAACACTGCGCTGGTCTCACTTTGCACAATAATCGACTCAACGAACCACCCAACGCGACCACGGATTGACAGAACGGCAGCAAGTGGAATTCAACCTTATATGAACCAACGAGACAACAAATTCCAGCAAAAAACCGAGACCAAATCAGACTTTGATGGGCGGACAACAGGGCTACTGCTCTAAAAGAAGATGGACTCACATGCATTTCAATAAATTTATTATTCAACAGCCACAGAGCTTAGCAAGCAAAACATGCAATTCGCCACCAATTTCATGCCCTACTCCCTTCTAAATATTTCCGTGTTCCATTAATCCGTTTTCCATTCGCCCCTGATGTACTTTCGTCGTTGCTGTTGTCGTCGAAACTCGCTCCAATCCTGGGACAATCCTCCAGCTTTGCATTCACTTCACTCAAAAAATGTCTTCGTTCTATTCACGGCACAGTGTGACGAATGGCGCCAATTCGCGAAGAAAGCTGCTTTCACTGCCCCGTCACAATAGCGTATCGTCCATCACAGCTAGTGAACAATCGCTTCCTTGAACTGTCCTTCAAGCACAAAATGTCCGAGAACCTCCACGGGGGTATAATCCGGTTCGTGGGACCAAATGTTCGCGCGTCACTTAGACGGGTTCTTTCGGACACCTTTCAATTTTTTAAAACTCGCGACGTATTGAACATAAAAACACTTTACTTTATTGCGTGAACATAGAAAAAGTACTCTTTATTGACGACACGAGAGGCGAGATAAATTAGTTCTTCTCGCGACGGTTGTTTATTCTGAACTAAACTTTACATATGTGCATAAACAGCTGATCAACGATCGGGAAGTGATCGCAGCACAAGGGATGCATACCTACACGACACTTTCCGTGCGACATGAAACAGACCAAATGTTTGCTGCAGAGAAAAGAGGAAGACTAGTTTTGCAGATAGTGTGGAACATGTTTGGTCACTTATTTTCTGTCTGCTTCAGACTGCCTGGCGCAACCAGTTCGATTTGCTTGATTAGTTCCTGACATATGTAAATATTTGCGTTTCATTTGTATGGGAACTCCCTTTTCCAAAAAGGGGAGGGGGGTCTTGAACCATCTTAAGAACCTTTCCCGGCCCGAAAAACCCATGTGTACAAAATTTTACGCCGATCGGTTCAGTAGTTTCCTAGTCTTTAAGGGTCAGACAGAAAGAAATTCTTTTTTATTTATACATAAAGCAGAAGATACAAATACACCAAAATTTGTATCGCTTTCAAAGAGGTTCATGGTAGAGCGTGTGCTATCGATTCTGTTTTATTTTATATCAGATCAGTTTTATATTAGTAAGTCTAGTTTAGATATACACATCCATCACTTGTAAGAATTAAGGAAAATGATAGAATCGACTATTTTTATTATTTTTCTTGTCAATATTCGTGCTCGGAGCACATCATGAATGTAGTTCAAAGATAAAAGCGGTTAGGCCTACTGTGCAGCGTTATCGAAGAAGTTCTGTGAAAATCTATTCATAATTTGATTCCACATTCATGCCATAGAATGGGGACATACCAACCGTTTCCGTTTACAATATTATGTAATGACTAATAAATATTGATAATAGCATACATTTGCTCACTTGACGAATCCTCTGCAACTTTCTAAAATGCACAAAGGTAAGTATTTCAGATTGTATTTCAGAAATGTGATAGCAAAGTTTTTATGGCAGCGGCAGTTTTGCCAAGTACGGAGAAATAATTTTGAGAATCTAGTTTAAAAAATGTACCAAAAGGCTATCATTCCACTCCAAATCCATTTTGCACATCTATGAGACCTTTTTGGGCGATGATTACAATAGTTGTAATGTTGTTGGTCATGGGTTCGAGTCCCATCGAAGGGATAGTGGTTACCTCCAATACATTTTCCAAATCAATATCTTCCACATAACGTACATATTCACATATGAGTTTTCATAACATTGTAAATTAACGTCCAAGTCGGGTGGTTTAATCCCCGGAAATAGGCAATTAACTTTGATTGAACTGAACCTGAGTTGCGTGCTCTTGCCTACGCAATGCGGTCGGGTCTGAGCTTGACGACCGACTGGCAAATAGCTTACACAACCTCACTTGATCAGTACAGTTGCTGATGAAGAATGTGTATAGCCGCCAGACATTCTAAATACTCACGCTCCTCTAATGTGGACGTGTACTATACACATGTGGAAGTATTGGCTTGAGAAATAGATTGCGAGTGATTTGACGTCCAATTTGGGAATCTCGAGCTCGTTCAGTAGCCTCTAGGTTGCGAAGGCCGACGGAGGTCCTTCGTAGCTTAGTTGGTTGAAGCACCAGTCTAGCGTACTGTAGAGTCATGGGTTCGAGTCCCATCGAAGGGAAAGTGGTTACCTCCAATACATTTTCCAAATCAATATCTTCCACATAACGTACATATTCACATATGAGTTTCTATTGGAACTAGCCTACAATGTACTGCGCGTCTCCACTATCCACTATCCATACCAGAATGCTATATTGTTAAACTGTTACAGTTTCCCACGATTTTTTTTTTGATATTTGATATTTCAATGCCTCCTTAAGGATAAAATATTAAATATTAGATTTTTTTAAGTCGTGTTTGAAACCAGACCGTAAAACTAAGATCAAAAGCTGAAAAAAACTCTTATTATGTAAATAGACGATCAACAAATTTTAATGCATTCTACAATGCAGCAAAGATGAAAAATTGTCTTCCGTGTTACAAACATCGTGTATTTTGAGATGTGTGCTCGAAAGCGTGGGATAGATTTGAAGTTGGATTCTAACGGGTTTCACCTTAAAGTAAGCTTTCAATTGAGTGCAAGAAACAGCTGCAAGACAGTATGACAGTGACAGTGAAGAACTTTTAGCAATTTTAATGATCTTTCACCCGTTCGGATTTTTTTTTGCAAATTCTATGCGAATATCTAGAAAGTCAAAGAATATCATAAAATTTAAATCCTGTGGGCTGTATGTATATTTCGATGATTAGCCGAATATTGATTGTTGTGTGGAATATCTTCAACCTTCTGAACTTTTAATTCTTACTTCTAGGTGGGATTCAAATTTTTGTTTGAAAGTAAAATGTTGCATTTTGTTTTCCTTAGTGCCTTCTTCACTCTTAAGCGGTGCTTACTCATGCACCTAAACCTGGTTTGAGGCCTAAGCGGAGGTAAAAAACGGACTTTCAAAGGAAAGAGGCGCTCAAAAAAGTCTTGACTGATTACATTTTCACTCTAAGCCTGACGTCTCAAATATTATGTCGGACCACTTTTGCCTGTCAAGGTACAATTAAGTGGTGGAATTAAATGGGATTGTACAAGCTCGTCTCATGACAAGTGAATAGTTAGTTAATAGTTACAAAAATTTTCTGAACGAATGAATCCTGGTGTTAAATAAGAAACCTTGAACATAAGAAATACAATTTTGGGACAACTCATGACCAAATTCAAAATAAATCTCCTCTCGTAATTTAACGCACCTTTGGCTGTGACTTTATTGTAGTAGAAACATCTGCAATTTCATTTTTTTATTATTCAAATGTCTTGGGTGCATAATACTGGAATGTAATAATATCAACGATTTGATTTGTCCCCATCGACTATCATGAAGATTATCATCCCTTATAATCCGAACAAGGGTTATTTTCAATAAGGGTCAGGAACCCGCAATGATTGAATAGTGCGTTTGCTGCCATATCGATTACTCCAATCGAGCAGAAGATCGTATCATTATAAAGGTCAGATTGTTCCATTTCTGTTTCTATCTACATCTACATTTGGAATAGAACCTGATTTCACTGGGAATGGTTTACTATTTGCATATCATTATATATACTTCTTGTTACTCCATTGCGATTCTTGATACGAATCCGAAATTGAGGATTGAAACAGCTAGCGCCAACGGATGTCCGATAATGCCGGTAATTTCGTCGCAAAGGAAGTGGAACTCCATCTGGATTATTTTATATCCCTTTATATGGCATTTGCAAATTTCCCCCTTAGGGGTGGAGACCCAGCATTGGAATCTGAATGCTTACTGGCAATTATTGTACGGATAACATATTTATGAGCTGTTCCTGTAGTATGCATGCATATAAGATAGGGTGAACAAAAGTTCGTTTTTTTACAGCACCTAAAAATTAAAAATTAAAAAAATATGAAACATTTTAATGAAATTTTGAAAACATTGTCAATAAAAACTGCTCAGTTGCATGCGAGTTCTAAGAGCAATATAGCTGTACTGCATACGAACTTCCAACTGAAAATATACATCGAAGCGGGTGGTACTAGAATAAGGTTGATATGTATAAGATTAAACAGGAGAAATGGAGGTGGAAGACCCCCCCCCATAACCAAGATTTGACCCCTTCCCCATTTTTTTTTAACTATGTCGTATAAGAGTATTCTTTTATCAATCAGATATTTTGGTGAAGAATTATTTGTCTTCCGAACCTCCCCCTCCCCCCACACTAAGTTTTCTGCCCCCCCCCCCCCCCTATGGACATATTTTTTTCAATACAAATAAATCAATCAAACTAGTCGAAAGGATTATTTTTTAATATGTTTCCGTTATTTTTACTGAACATATATCAACATCTTTAACAAAGTTGATGATTTGTCTCCATTTTTCATACTGCAGGGATGAATATAAAGGAGCTGTTCCGATCTCCATCTCATTGAATATATATTTATCTCATCGCGAAACAAAGAAATACGGCATCAATTTAGTTGCTTCTTTTTGACAACATACGTGCTCACTGCTGCAAAAAAATCACAAAATAAGAAATAAATGTCATTGCTTTGTACAAAATAAAACATAATTTTTATTCATAAATTGTCAATAAATTTTAATTATTAACTTTCTCTTAAAACTAAATTAAATTGACAAGCAATTCTACTCATTTTTTACATTTTCATCGAGAGCAAAATCATCATCAAGTTGTTCAACATCATCCATTAATTCGTCTAGTGCATTGTCTTCAGTGTTTACATTTTCAGAGCTGTAAAGATCTTCGAATACTAAAAGTGATTTTACAACATCTGGATATTCATGTGATACTTTCTTTCGTATTCTGCCACCTAGATTTATTGAACTTATCAAAGGATCAGATGAGTTCATAGCTCGAATAAAGACGTCATGTAGATTATCAACTCGTGACCCTTTCCTAGCATGATGGGTATGACATTCTTTTAGTAGTTTACGTTGGCATTCTGCTGCTTCTTCAGCTAACATGCCAAGAGGAGCCGGTGAATGGATTATTATGCTTCCAGCGTGAGCGAGTACTTTATGCACTGTTGCTGGAATTTTATACCAATCATACAATTTAATACATCGCCGATATGTTTCTTTACAATAGTCATCAATTTTTTTAGGATTGATCGAATCTTGGCAATTGATTACTATTAAAATATTACGAAATCTAACAATAAGATCTTCGTCAATGTCCAAAACTTTGGAAAGTAATTCAGGATTTGAAAATGCTTTTTCGTTTCGTTTTCTGTTGTGCTGGTCCCTGCTCCACCTGCCCTGGGTTGATCAACTCGTACTCCGAATGCTTCGTACAGTTTTTCAGTAACGAGTTTTTTCCGATCAAGAAATTTGGCCCTTAAATCCATCGTGATCTTCCACTTTTTAATTTCCATCCTGTAGGAAATATGTAATAAACACTCAAAAAATCGCATCCAAGCGTGCAGTGGAGATATGCCGTAATGAAGAGCATCTTCGTTCGATTCGTATCCTGCTTCAAGCTTCTGTAAAGTAAAAAAAAAAACAATGTCACTTAAAATTTGATAAAAAAAAGTATTACCTTTATATCACTCATTACATTTGGAGTAGCTCCACAAATTGGACAGTTGGACATGGAAGAAGTATCGGTCACATAATTAAGAACTTTGCCGTCGATCATACTCATAACGAAAATAAAATCAACCAACACAAATTCGCCATTCGATAATTGGATTTTTACTGGGACAAGCTCACTTATTTGATTTTCAATATATCCCTTGGTGTTAAGTACCATCCCTTTTGATTCTTTGATAAACTCCAGCATAATTGGCCTACAGAACCGAATGCTTTGGTTAAGTTATGCCACAAAATGCTTTCCTTGTTGTTCTGATAATAAAGTTGTATAGGAGCTGTCGTCACTGAAAAGACGTCACTGTCATCCTTTTGATTTGGCATTGATAGCGCTTGGTGGTATTGTGAATAGTCTGTAGAGCCATCCATACCCCAGCTGCCCAAAAGCACTAGCTCTGTGTAATCGTTGGTATTCATTTGTTGGACGATTTCCGCATCAATGATCTTGATGATTCTTTCTGCTGTATGGTTCATGAGTGCCTGTAATTTGACCTGAAAAGAAAGAAACATTTAAAGTTGGTGTACTAGAAAAACATGTGGATATTTATATCTACCTGAATTTTTGGAAACCTTGATGGGTTCTTTTTCACTGTTTGCTCATATGCATATTTGGTAAAATCGCAGTCTAAAAAATATTCGAATGCCTCTTCAGGTGACATCATTCCATGTGAATCTTTGAGAGTCGTAAACATTTTAGATGCACTTTCACGATTTTTGATAACATGGCCAATCAAATTTACCATATTTGAATCGCCATGTCTATATGCAATTTTTCTTGTGGCTAAAAGAGCCCTCTCTATAGTGTCAACATTAGCGCCGAACATTTCTCGCTTAACTTTTCAAAAGGACCTAAGTAACATTTTTTTCATGAATTAATTTGAATAGCGCAATCAACATAAAAACATGGAAGTTTTCGATTGCAGTATTCAAATTAATTCATGAAAAAAATGTTACTTAGGTCCTTTTGAAAAGTTAATCGAGATTTCATCGGTTTTCCTTCGCTTACTTCTATCACTAAGTTCATCAAATTGTTTTTGTGGACGCCCACGGCCAGTTGACGTTGAAGGTGTTTCTGCGATGTACTCTGCAAGCTCCAAATGACCGTCGAGCCAATCCTTATTGTACTTCTCAAAGAGCTCTTGTTTGCGGTGAGCCTTTTGCCACGCATTGTAAAAATGTTGTGCTACGTATTGCAACTTTTTAAGATGTCTTTCTTCTTTGGCAAGATCAATATTATATTTTGTTTTGATGTATTCAAATGCTTTTGTTGCATTGACTATTTGAGATTTTTTTGGATAAAAAAGTAACACGATGCTCTTATGTTCCATATTATCACAAACAGAGAATTATAAACAAAAACAAGGTTATCGTGGAACCATTGAAAACTTTTTAATCCAGTTGGGTAGATCAAGTTTCTATATGGAATGATAATTTTCGGTTTGTTTTTACCCATTTTCACAAACATAATAATAAAGTGGGTAACATTTTTAAGACTAAATTTGACATTTAAAAGTTCCACATTTAAAGCAGTATTTGATTTACACGATTTTTTTTGTTTTTGCTCGATAATTGTTATTAACAAAAAAAAATCAATTTTTTTTCGACTTCGTGCCAAAATGACGTTCATCCGCAGCTATGCGCAGCTGGATTTTCGTTCCGCAGATAGTATAGACCCCAAACTAAACTGTGGTGGTGGTCTCTTGAGACTGCTCGGCCCTGCTTGTGAGATATAGTCCAACTTAGACAAAAAACACATTTTTTTTTCAATAATTACCCATTTTTGACTATTTTTCATCAGTCGTGTAAGCACAACAGTATACCCCTTGTAAAGCTTAGACAAATATCTTTCCAACGGTGTATTGATTTCCAAAATTGGACCGTTATTCGCTGAGAAATTTGCATTTGTTTGGGATGCATTTTTTTTACAATTTTCACAATTTTTCTAAGTTTGTGCAAGCAAGTCAATTTTTCGATTTTTGGCCACCACTTTCCCCATAGTACGCCCCTGGCAATCGAAGCGTGGGAGCCGCCTGGAGGACTAGCTCCGCTTCGATCCGGGTAAGCGGGTGGCACCGCCCCTGGCAATCGAAGCGTGGGAGCCGTCTGGAGGACCAGCTCCGCTTCCATCCGGACGATCGGGTGGTACCAACCCGGTCGTGAAGCGAGGCCACGTCGATGGTACAGCTCCGTTTCGACGCGAGCATGCGGTAGCCCCGCTCCTCGCTAGTCGAAGCGTAGTAGCTGCAGTAACGGGACGGTGAAAGACAGGTGGGCCGTCAGATCAGATCCTAACTCTTAAAAGCTTGTCGCGTTAGAATCGATTTTAAAAACATCACATAACGCGATCAGGGGCACAAATCACCAAGCGACAGGCAACATAGTTATTTATGCAAGTTGCTGCAAAAATATGATTTTTGCAGAGATAAGCCAGCCTAGGGCTGCAAATATCTATAATAAAGATTAAAACAAAACCCAGAAAAATATATTAAGCTCTTTTAGTGGAATGTATTCAACCGTCTAAGACGAGTTAAGTAATCTCCATTTAATTCCACCAATTATTAATTAATTATTATATTAATTAAATGGAGAGTACTTAACTCGTCTTAGACGGTTGATTAAAACAAAATATTTTCTCAGCACTGGTTCATCCAACAAAGCTCGTCGAGCCAGCTCATCTACTGTGAAATAAACACGCTACCAATTTCAGTTGATTGGGGGGAAATTTACAATGTTTTGAAAAGTCATATGTGAATATGTACATTATGTAGAAGATAATGTTTTGAAAACTGTATCAGAACCCTCAGTACGCTAGACTGGTCCTTTAGACAACTAAGCTAAAAGTTAAAAAATGCATTTATCCCGCAACTTAATTCGTAATGCGAATGCACATTAACATAGAATTTATTTAAATACAACTCAATTCTGGTTTTAAGACGAGTTTGCGTCATTTGTTCACCGGAGACATACCCACTTTCCCGCGGTAATAATTAATTGTATGCCAAGACGCGCCCGAAACAGGTTAGCAATCTCAGCTAAGCAACAGAAAAACTAGTTGTAAACATGAGGTGAATAATGCAACGGGTGCTTTTTTAATTGCTGTGCTCAAGAGTTGCTACCGTGGCAGGTGTCAAAAGTAAACTTTTCTTTAGCCTCTCTGCGAACAATAGCTTTTCGCAGGAAATGACACTTTTGCTTGGCAGTAATGACTATTGTTGACTTCTGTTTTCCCCAGGAGAGATTTCATTACGTTCATCAGCCTTGTATTAGTGTTACAGAGAATTTTAAAAGTATAAACTTTAATTTGAAGTTTTCATGCTACATCCTCGATTTAAATTTCATTGGATTGTTAATAAAAAAGCAACATGATGTTTTAACGCAACACACACAGAAAAAACATTAAAGTTGATCAGCGTGATAAAAATAGTGACTCGCAAAACTACTCTATGCCGAATGAACATTATTCATTTTCACACAATTATGGCCGAATTTTCATAAGAAATCGAGGGAGAATTTTCAGAGAAATTTCAAGTGAAATTCTCATTCTCAGTTTTCAATTCTCAGTTCTCTGAGAAATTCCTGTGAAAATTCCTCCAAGAATTCGTGACGCATTCTTCAAAGAAATCATGGGGATTCTTTTGGAGTAATTTTGGGAAGTTTTTGGAGCAAATCTGGGAGAATATTTGAAGAAATAGCGAAAGAAAATTTTCATAACATTTTGGGATTAAGAGGATCCCGTAGCGTAGTTGGCTACACGTTCGCCTTATAAGCGAATGGTCATGGGTTCGATTCCCAGCCCCTTCACCAAACCCTCGTCAGTCGCCAGAAGCGCAGTCCATACGGTGGCGTTTTGGGGAACGCGCCTCACCGACACGACTGCCTGATGATGACTGACAAAACTGTTCTTTTCGAAGGCACTCCTCCAACGTAGGGGTAATGACGGCTTTGGTAGGTTTTGTTCTATTATTGGCAGGGGGGTTTTTTATGACTGATTATGCTCAAATTTGGCCCAAACATTCTTTGCATATAAAAGAATATTGTGGCCAAATTTCAAAAATTTCGGTCGACAAAAACCCCTCTGCCAATAATAGAACAAAACCTGCCAAAGCCGTCTGTTCCCCTACTTCGATTAATAGCAACCGAACAAAGCAACGCTCACTGGATTCATCACATGGACAAATGAACACAATAGGGGAGGAGAAGACCACTAGCTGTCATCGAGAGAAAAAGTAGAATCATTGAAATTTCACACGGTGTGGTATAGGCATTGAAGTATATTTTTGTTATAAAACAAAAATTAAGGACGTTTCTCAAAAAAATATTGATTTACGGGGTTAGAATTCTAAAAGCACACAAAATAGACATGATATCTTGATTTTTATTTTTTTTT
Source organism: Armigeres subalbatus (assembly GCF_024139115.2). Taxonomy (NCBI): domain Eukaryota; kingdom Metazoa; phylum Arthropoda; class Insecta; order Diptera; family Culicidae; genus Armigeres; species Armigeres subalbatus. The sequence goes on from NC_085141.1 coordinate 26,364,100, forward strand.
TCGAATAAGCAGTTAATGCTAAGGATTGTTGAATTTCTAACCCCAAAAACTAGAAATTGTTTGACAAAAAAATTCTATAACGTTCTAGAAACATTTTAATTCTCATTTTCTATATCATGCCATTGTAGTGGATGTGTTGATCAATGTATGGTTAGAACAATAATGATTTTATTAGCGATTCTCAAATACAATTTTACCTACGGGAGACAGTCGAAGCCAGTGTAATTAGAGAAGGCCATTGGAGACAGCACAACTTAGTAAGTGGCACTAAAAATGTGTGCATTGCAATTTGAGGTCTCGGACTAAAATTGCTGAGACTTCTTTGATGTCAACGAACGGCTTTGAGCATTCGTTGTACATCGATTGAAAGTGTGAGAAATTATTAAAGGGTATGATGACATGTGTTATGCACATGCCACACCATACCCCTATGGAAATGAATGGCTTCGATTATCTCTCACAAAAGTATGGGTACAGAATATCAATAGCAAAACCATGTTTGATTAAAATATATTTTATGAAAACGAATTATGCATTAGTTAACTATATATAGAAGGGAACTTCTATATATAGTTAACGATCTATCATTCATCCCCCCTAGGCAATTTTTTCCACAAAATTGTAACAACCTTAGTAATGTAGATACTAGCTGAATCAGATTGACATCTCATTTTTTTTTTTTTTTCATTATATTTGTTTTCTTGATTTTTTTTCTGTTTGTGAAGTTTTTATAATATTTTTGTGTACTACTTTTATTTAAATTTTAATTCTATTTGATATAAATCTAGATTGTACAATGGTACTTATTGCTAAATTCAAATAACGTGTAAGTTTCAATTCAAATAAGTTTTGTTGAATGTTTGGTGTTGTGTTATAAAAGGCAAAACATACTTTTGCATATAAACGATAAAGACGGATCCATAAAAAACTGGAAAACGATCCATAAATAACATCTGAATGTTCCTTAAAATGCTACCATAAATCCATAAAATAGGTAATGAGATTCCATAAAGAATAATTTTTCGATCCATAACTAAGCTAAAATTTAGCAATTAATTGGGAAATATGTTCCATTAACATGGTCAAGAAAAACAATACAATTCTTGCTATTTTCCCATGAAAATATGACAAATGATCCATAAATCTTTGGAAAATGATCCATAAAAAACTATATTTTGATCCATAAAACTTCAAATTTGCGCATTTTTTTATCGTGATGATGATCCATAATTTCAGTAATATGATCCATAATTCTGGCCATTTGATCCATAACTTTGTTCAAATGATCCATAGTTTTGGTGATATGATCCATAAATTTTGATAAATGATCCATAGATTTTATAAAATGTGTGGATCAATTAATATAGTTTCATTGGCCTTCTTTCCAAGCATTATGGATCACATTATCAAAATTATGGATCATATGGCTGAAATTATGGATCATCATCAGGATATAAATTGCGCAAATTTGAAATTTTATGGATCAATTTATAGTTTTTATGGATCATTTTTTAAAGTTTTATGGATCATAAAAATATTCTTTATGGAATCTCTCGGACTATTTTATGGATTTATGGTAGCGTTTTATGGAACATTCAGATCTTATTTCTGGATCGTTTTTCATTCTTTTATGGATCGTTTTTCTACATTGCACGGTGCAAAGTAAGGGCTGCCGTTATAAAAGGAACAAGAGAATCAAAGCCATTCACGCTATTGCTTAATGATGTTTTTGATTTCTGTTTCATTTCAGACTTCAATTGGGTTTTTATAAATTATTATAGCAGTCTTCCTAAGTATCGTAAAGTCGTTTTGATTTGGGTTTTTTATCATTGTATGAAAAAATATGTCATTTGTTTGAATTGCAAGCTACTTTATATGTCTATGTTTTGAAGCAAAGTATTTTTTTTATTTGTTGGGTGTAGTTAAAAACATCATCATTATCACCTGGTAACTGTAATTATTCAAACTGGTAACTGGATTATTCAGAACAAAAATATTATTCTTTGTATTTATCTATTGATTTGGAGAAGGCTATTCATTATTTGGAATCAACGTCAATGCTAATAGTCCTATACGTAGACATTTTGGCTTCTATATAATTATATATAAGTCTGAAATAAGATAAGAGAAATGCTTTTCCATTTGTAACTGCTTCGTACACATGAAGTTGATCAGGCTTCTGTGTTTGAACGTTGCAATGAATAACATTTTCTTGTTTTTAAAGAATTGAACTGGTAATTAAATCAATTTAAGCGTCTCAATATGAATTTTTATAAAGCATCTGGAGAAATTCAATCGACGTATATCATAATCATTAGGATTAGGAAGGTTCTCATAAATTTTATTCAATTTTTATTTCTTCTGTAGAATTCGTAACGTCTTACGAAATATACAATAGAAAGATTTATTTTGTTATGAACAAAATAATATAATTAAGGACAGATGTTTCCGACTTCAATCATAGTTAATAAATATACAAGGACATTAAAATTTGTTTTATAATATGCTATCAGTGACAAAATTACTTTTGCCGATAAATAAATTTTCCTACATTCTATGACGTCCTTCTGCTCTTCATTAAGGCAGGCATCCGGGTAATAAAAAAAATAGCGTGCGCAGACTAAACTGGTCGCTTTTCAAATAAATTTAGGCTTCAAACATTAGAGCTTGGCCATTATTTCTTCCGGGCATCCGGTATCCTTTTGATCCGGGCATCTGAGGCAATATTAAAAATTCATCAATAAATATATAAGTGGGTGCAGGCCTGCAAACCCTTTTTTCTACTATTCTTGAGCACCCAGGCATTCCTTGCTATGGATTTTAAGCCTTTTCGCATAGCTAAGGAGAATATAAATATTGTTCTAACAACCTCCTGGGGATTTTAAGCCTATTCGCCCAAGGGTTGAGTCATAAATAATAAAATTTAATGGGTTTTTGATTTTTTTCGAAATTCTGGGGATTTTTAGCCTTTTCACCCATGAGTTTATAGGAAATAATAGATAATGCAATAGAAAGGTTAGATGAAATGTATTATGAATGCACATCGATAATAATAAAAATGACATATGAACGAGATGAACCCGCTTCGGGCTGAATTTTCAATAAGAATGAGAATAATAATAATAATAATAAAGGACATATAATTTACGTTGTGCATCAATGTATACTTTTTGTTTGAGTCACTTCCTCTGATTTGTTTTATTTTGATTCATATTATTTCTATTACATATTTTGTTGCTTAAATTTATTATTAATTTTATATTTACATATTTATATTATAATTTATATTGTTTTTTTTTTTATATTTCTCTCACAACACCACAGACACTAAGTTATTATTCATCATTTCATCACACACATTATCCGAATTTATTTTATAACTATTGTTTTATCCTTTTTCTTTTAGTTATTTACTTTCGCTGTTGTTCAGTTTAACAATTTCTCTTGTTATTTTTTTTAGTATTAAAATTGATTGAAATCAAAATTAAAAAAGGTAGCTTTCGAAAATGTACTTAGTACACTTATCATGTTTTGTTTGAAACTATTTTTGTCTTTCTCGTATATTTTTTTTGTTCTACTGAAAAAAAAAAGATTCAAATTTTGAGCGATATTCTGATATGATGCAAAAGCAAAAGAATTAAATTGAAAGTTTTATTAGTCTTTACATTTTTAAGGAAGAAGGGAAAATGATTAAAAATTATTAGAATACTATCGAATTGTTCTATGCAAAACATAATTTTATCTTTTTTTTACTGAAATTGAGATTTTTGTAATTAATTTTGTTTAGGGTTATGATGATTCGTACGAATCATTATTTGTTATATTTGTAGAGTATTGTAGATATTTTTTGTAGTTAAGAATTTTATTTGAATGTGTAATATGTTTAATAAGATGGATACTTATCCCATTTTGAATTGAAAGATTTAGTCCAATGTTTTTTTTTGTCACTGCAATGCTAATGAAAAATTATTAAAAATTATCTTAATGACAAAATTGTTTAGTAAAACAATAAATCATTATATATATTTTGGAAGGGTTTTGTTACTTTAATTTGAATGTATAATTTATAATAGTAATAAGTAATAACTATTTAACAAACTTTAAAAAAATCAAAGGGAAAGGTGTAGTGAAACGTATTTAAAACTTCATATATTTTTAAAAGTGATTCATTAAGTGATGAATTTATTATTAGAAAAAAAAATCACTTAAATAAACATTAGTATTAAAAGATGTTTCAACCAAGTGCTGCGAACCAATGTAATAATGTGTAAAAGATTATAAGGGAGTATAAGAAAACAATTAGTTATCTAAATAACTTCTTTTTGCTAAATATTTGCAACATGGGAGCTATGAGATGAAGAACAGTTACCCTGTGTATTTTTTTGTTTTGGTTTTGGATTATTGTAAATATTTTTCATACGTTTTATGTTTTATTCAATTTATATATATATTTTTTTTGCGTTACATATTTAATATTTCATTATGTTATTTTAGTTATATTTTATGAGAAATACAAACATATTATTTTTGCCCACAAGAAGACACCAACCCCGTGTCGAAACGTTGGACAAATAAAAATCTTGTTCCACTGCGTAGCCAGAAGTTGAAATAAGAAATTACAAAAAAGGAAAAACAATCTGTTTTTACCTCGTTATATGTAGAAATGCAAAGGTGAAAATAAAAATTAGGAGTGTAAAAAGTTTACACATTTTGAAAACAAATGAAAATATAAGATGAGGAAATATATGCTTTTTCAGGTCAGGAAATTATACATTGCTTATGCCTGGTCTGTTTTATAATATTTGTTGTGGCCTTTACCAAGTGTTCCACCGTGTTTCCTGTGATCGTCTAGTTATTTTCGGCAGTCTGTAGCTCCCCAGGTAAGTATGTAGGATTCCCGTATGCAGGTAGGTATTTCCAGGTTCCAGGTAAGTAATTCACCGTATCGTAGGTTTAAAACACTTTATTACACTGATACTACACTACATTTATTACACTCTACATCAAACATTTATTTGAACTACAGACTATACATTTATTCACTTATACACTACAGAATAAAATTGGAGTTTTGGGCGGTTATATAACGAACCTTACTGGCCGGTGGCTGGACACGGAACGATAATTAATTTCAATCATAAAAGTCACTAGCTCTAGCGCTTAGTGACTCCACGCGTGACAATCTGATACCCTACTTGCGACTCACGGATTCTACAGTCCGCTCACTATTGCGCTAATGACTCGAGCAGTTTGGTAGCAACGATACAGTTGAACTAATGTCCATGCGAAGAGTATAGAGCAAGGATAAAAACGTAAACATTGCCGGCCACCTACAATTTACGATAGTTAATTTACAGCTAATTTTGCTATTCTATGCCTGCACAATAATGGTAATTATATAGTTCTAACTCTCTCTATTTTTAGCTATTGCTGTTGCTGATTTGCTGTTGTACTGATGAGTGATGTCCTCGTTAATAGGCATTGGAAATAGTTTGTTGACGGCTCGCGTGTATGTGCCAGATTTGGTCCTGATGACTGCCACACGAACGACACCGTCGCTGCCGGGTTGAACTGCTATGATTCGTGCGAGTGGCCAAGTGATCGATGATTTCCCATCCTCCTTAAGAAGTACCATCTGGCCAACGTGAATGTCCGCTGCTGGTCGAGATGCTTGCCACTGTTGATTGAGCTCGGTGAGGTACTCCTTTCTCCATCGCTTCCAGTGGTTTTGGATGACTTGTTGCAGCTGTTGGTAGTGTCGCAGACGGTTGGATGGAACTGTCGTATAATCAGGATCCGGTAGGCTGTTCAATGGGGCACCAACGAGGAAGTGTCCAGGTGTAAGGACATCAAGTTCTGCTGGATCTTCGGATAGCGGTGTCAATGGTCGACTGTTCATATTTGCCTCGATTTGGTACAGTACGGTGACCATGTCTTCGTATGATAGCTGGTGTCCTCCAATTGTCTTCGATAGGGAGGTTTTCGCAGTTTTCACCGCCGCTTCCCATAACCCGCCGAAGTTTGGCGCTCGTGGGGGGATGAATCGCCAAGTGATACCTTTGCTGCTGCATTCGTTGAAGATTGCTTGCTGGTCGTGCTTGCTGTTGAAGATGCGGTACATTTCGTTGAGCTTGGTCTTCGCGCCTTGGAAGTTTGTGCCGTTATCAGACTGGATCTCTTCCGGAATTCCACGTCGAGCGATGAATCGTCGAAGGGAGGCGATGAAGGCATCGGTCGATAGATCGCACACCAGTTCTAGGTGAACTGCCTTGGTGGCAAAACAGATGTAGACCGCGATGAATACTTTCTGTGGGGCTGCTTTACGGTGAACTGGTTTCAGGTATACAGGCCCGCAAAATCTACACCAGTTGTAGAGAATGGGCGACTAGGAACGGTTCGTGCTTGTGGGAGTTGGCCAAGAGGTTGGGCTACAGGGACAGGGTTTTGTCGAAAACAGGTGACACATTTACGACACACATGGTTGGCAAGAGTTTTAACGCTAATTGGCCAGAATGCACGACAGATAGACGCCAAAGTCATTCGAGGACCAGCATGAAAACAGAGAGAGTGAAAATGAGCGGCAACGAGGCGAGTGAACGGGTGCTTGTTCGGGAGAACTATTGGGTGTTTGGTCTGGTAGCTTTCGTTGGAATGGTGAAGCCGGCCACCAAGACGGAGGATGCCTTTCTCATCGATGATAGGGTGACCATTTTTGAGTGGGAACTTCTTCGGTAACGGACCTTTTTGATTTAGTTGCTTCATTTCTTCAGCGAATGTTTCCTGCTGCACCAGTTTCACTAGGGTTTCCTTCGCTTCTGTCAGTTCATGTGTGGTTAGAAAGGTTTCCTGTTGCTGATTATTTGAACGACATCGACTGATAAACCGGCGCAGGTATACAGTAATCCTTATCAAGCGCCAATAGGAAGAATATCGTTCGAAAAGTGGGTTCAGTTCGCTCGAGAACGTCTTCTTGGGGTGGAAGCTAATGGGATTGTTTTGGCCAGTCTTCTTCATCGTCTCTCAACCAGGGTGGACCATGCATCCAAAGCGTGTTGCTGATGAATTCGTTTGGTAGCATGCCGCGTGACACAAGATCGGCTGGGTTATCCGTCCCTTTTACGTGTGCCCATTTATGTCCGTGTGTTAGGAGCTGAATTTCAGATGTACGGTTACCAACAAAGGTTTGCCAAGTATTCGGGGGAGATTGAATCCAGTGCAAAGTGACCGTAGAATCTGACCAGAAATGACAAGGAGTGCCTTCCATCCTTAATGCTGCGGAGACCCTGGCGTAAAGTTTTGTCCCTAATAATGCTGCACACAGCTCGAGATGTGGCAAACTGAGCCGTTTGATTGGTGCTACCCGCGATTTGGAAGCGATTAGCTGCAAGATGTGTTCACCTTCCCCATTGGTAGATCGCGCGTAGATGCACGCCCCGTATCCGGCTTCCGATGCATCGCAGAATACATGGAAGTGGGAATTCGTTGATTGTGGGACGAAAACGCAACGTGGGACCTTGAAGCTTTGCAGCAGTGGAAGCTGCTCATAGAAATCCTTCCAGTTTCCACAAATCTCGTATGGGATCTTGTCGTCCCAGCCAACAGACACCAACCAAAGATGTTGCATCTGTATTTTCGCCCATGCCACAACCGGAGAAACTAATCCGAGAGGGTCGTACAGTTGAGCGATCGTTGAAAAGATTAGTCTCTTCGTCCAGTGCTCTTCCTCCCTTAGTGTAGGTATGTCGACGCGTAAACAGTCCGTTCCTGTCTCCCATGCCACTCCTAGCGTCTTCACCTTCTGCTCTGCATCAAGATATAGCGTCGATTGATCCTCAAGTGCATCAGGAGGCAAGCCACTCAACACATCTGAAGCTGTTTTAGTACACGCGTGGCAATAAACGACGACGGAGATAAGCCGTACGTAACGGTTTGCAGCTCGAAAATTTGAATTGGACTGGTTGGCGCAGACCGCCACAAAATACGTTGGAGGGGTGTATCGCCCGGATGAATACGCACTTGGCGATACATTTTAGCCACATCCGCCACCAATGCTACGGTGTGCTTGCGAAATCGGATCATGAGGTCCAACAAATCGTCTTGGATGACCGGACCTGTGAGGAGCGAATCATTGAGCGATGAACCAGTACTTGTCTTAGCGGAACCATCGAATACCACCCTGACCTTTGTTGTTGAACTGGTCTCTTTAAAGACGGGATGGTGGGGGAGGTAACAAACGGTTCGTCCTTCATCCTTTATATCTTGCAATGTCCCGATAAGTTTCATGTGGCCCATATCGAGGTACTCTTGAAGAAAATCGCTATACTGTTGATGCAAATTTGGATCCTTTCCTAACCTCCTCTCCAGTTGATCGAATCGTCGCAAAGCCGTGTTCCTAGAATCGCCGATCTTCTCGTGGAAACCAATCTTCTTCGGATACTGTGCTATGTATCGACCGGTAGAGTCACGATCGATTGTTGCTTGGAAGTGTTGCTCGCAGTCTTCTTCCTCTTGGGATCGTATTGGTTTTTCCATCATCTCTTCGATCGCCCAAAATTTCTGCATTGTCGAGTCGAGAGTTTCTGTAGTTGCTAGATGACAATTAACCACCCATTTGTTTTCAGGCCATTCGGATTCTCCAGCAGCTACCCAACCAAAGACGGTATTGACGAAAGCTGGAAGAGCACTGTCGAGCTTGCGAATTTGAATCCGGCCACCATCGAGTATATGGAAATCGTAGAAGTATTGCGACCCAAGTACCAGATCTATCGGTCCTGACACGTTGAATTCGGGATCTGCCAATTGCATGCCGGATGGCGGTGCCCAATTTGCCAGTGGAAGAGAAGAGGATGGCTGATCAGCTGTGACCTGCCCCAGTACCAGAAAGTCCATTGACGTTGAAAAGTTCCGAATACGTGACGAAACGAAAGATGATACCTCGTGTGTCGTTGTCCTTCGCGCTTGACCAATACCATGAATTTCCACCCGTTTAGCGCGCCGTGGAAGCTTTAGTAGCTGACAGAGTCTCTCCGACATTAAGTTTGCTTGTGATCCAGAATCCAGCAAGCCACGCGCAAGATGAGTCCTACCCCAGTTATCCTTGATCTTGAGCAACACCGTCAGCAAGAAGACGTGGTTTCCCGGATGCCCAACTGCTGCGTTTGTTGAAACGGATGCCACAGAACTAGTAATCGACCCTCCGGAACTCGTACCTTCCAAAGCAGTTGAAGTCTGTCCCTGAATCCTTGAAGCTTCCGAAACAGGACTGGAAGTAGAACCTGAACCAGGGAACCCCGGATGTAGTAAGGTATGATGCTTCTTGGAGCAAGTTCTGCACCTGTATTTGGAGGGACAATCACGCGCTAGATGATTTCGACCCAAGCAGTTGCTGCACAACCTTTTAGAATTGGTCAGATGCAGCCGTTGGTCAACCGGAAGTTGAGTGAAGGAGGAACATTGCGAGATAAAATGCTGCTCTCCGCATGAAACGCAGTTTGAAGGCTTCCGCTCGGTCGCCGAGTTGACCGAGATCTTCGAAGGACGTGACTTCAGTCCGATTGAGGGATTTTGAGCTTGAGTAAGAGGTACCTTTTGGTCGACTAGCACAGCGTCAAGAACCCTTGTTTGCCTTTTTAGAAACTCCACCAGGACGACGAAAGATGGCTCGATCTCGTACGACACATGTTCTTCCCAGCGCTTCTGTTTAGAGTCATCCAACTTCGATACCATCAGATGCGTTAGCATCGCACCCCAGCCGGTGGTTTGCTCTGGTCTGGTCCAAGATTTTGGAGTTACGTTCAAAGCAGTCGACGACATCTTGAATACATATAGCAGGCTCTTTCCGAATTTTCGGGAAATCAAACATGACAAATGCCGTTTTTTCAGCAAATGGCCATTGGAGAACTGTGCAACCAAACCATTCCATACAACTACGTAATTTGCCTCGCTCATCGGATAAGAATCGATCAACTTCAATGCTTCACCCCTCAGAGAAGCCCTCAAGTAGTGGAATTTTTGGATACCACTCAACTCCGGGGCGGAATCAATCAGGGCCTTGAATGTGTCGTGGAAAGGTAGCCATTTTTCAAAACTTCCATCAAATTCAGGAAGGTTTATTTGAGGAAGTCGTACGTAAGCATTAACGTTAGTCGATTGCAAATGAGGAACGAAAGAAAACCCTTGTGACGATTGAGTTTGCGTCTGTTGCGGTAACTTGCCAACCAACCCTGCCCTTACCTCGAAATATTTTTCCTCGAAACTCGCCCTGACTTGATGATGCATCTCGAGGTTGTCCTCATAGTCCTCCGCTGATTCGATGTCTGCTTGAATTCCCTCAAATTCCTCCCATTTGGCCTCCAACTTCTCTAGCCGAAACCGTATTTGGTTCTCATCCACTGCCTGCGTGGTTTTCAGGAACTTCTCTGCTCGGGTTAGGAAATCCACGACGCTGTCCCTAACGTGAATCATGGCCTTCAGCTTCTTTCCACCCATGCTGCCTCGAGATGATGATAATATCGGCCAGGAGGGTCCTGTGAATGTATGGCAAAGCGGGGAACCTTTCCAAGAGAGAGTATTGGGGTTGGACAGGTACTCACCTGGTGAGCCTGTCAACAAGGCCTTGTATTTAATATCTCTCTGGAACCTGCATTCATCAACTGGATGACCAATTCAAAATGGCGATTCAGAGCGTGATCCAAATCCAACTCCTCGAAACTGATACCGACCCACGATCCGTTCCGGGTAATTACTGCGAATATAGCACAAGCGAAGCACCTCACGATACAACAAAAGGAAGTTGGACAGGTACTCACCTTGTGAGCCTGTCTATATAGGCCTTGTATTTTAGATTTAACAGCAACTTCCGCAAACGGTTGAACCTTGTCCGATAAGGTCCTCCTAGTACCAAAAGAGTGGCCAAGCTCCTGCCAAAGACCACCGTCGAGCCGTCGATGGTAGTTTCCGATCCAGAATAAAGATGTTCCGTCCAACCGCACTTAACCGTCAAGTCCTCGCCACAAGAAATACCGATTGGGACAGAAAAAGGAACCAGGTAGATTTGAAACCTTATTAGGAGTTGTTGGACAGGTACTCACCTTGTGAGCCTGTCTAACAGGCCTTGTACGCTGATAATCTACTGGTTTCTCCGATGACTCCCAATTGCGCCACCAAGTTGGCGCGAAAATAGCTAGTAGTGTAATGGCGAAAGTCCTTTCTACTCCAATCAATGCACCAATTTGCAATGATGGCGTAAGTCCTTTGTCCCCCAATCAATGCACCAAGTTGCAAAGATAGTATAATGGCGTAGGTCCTTTGTCCGTTGGCCTTACCGACGCCGCCTGAATCCTTGGAACACTGATCCTGGTCACGGCACCAATGTTGTGGCCTTTACCAAGTGTTCCACCGTGTTTCCTGTGATCGTCCAGTTATTTCCGGCAGTCTGTAGCTCCCCAGGTAAGTATGTAGGATTCCCGTATGTAAGTATGTATTTCCAGGTTCCAGGTAAGTAATTCACCGTATCGTAGGTTTAAAACACTTTATTACACTGATACTACACTACATTTATTACACTCTACATCAAACATTTATTTGAACGACAGACTATACATTTATTCACTTATACACTACAGAATAAAATTGGAGTTTTGGGCGGTTATATAACGAACCTTACTGGCCGGTGGCTGGACACGGAATGATAATTAATTTCAATCATAAAAGTCACTAGCTCTAGCGCTTAGTGACTCCACGCGTGACAATCTGATACCCTACTTGCGACTCACGGATTCTACAGTCCGCTCACTATTGCGCTAATGACTCGAGCAGTTTGGTAGCAACGATACAGTTGAACTAATGTCCATGCGAAGAGTATAGAGCAAGGATAAAAACGTAAACAATATTATAGTACTAGTTTATTTGTGTAGTTTGGTCACCATTTTTAAATACACACTAGCAATGGATTGATTTGGTATGGAAACAATTCTCTTAGTATGGATAGAATAGCTTTTTTGAAAATTGGATTTTCCGTTCTTATAAGACACGTTGTTTTATTATTGATATTCAAAACATGGATAATAGGATGTGGAATAACATTATTGGTGAATAATTGGTAGCAGATGAAATCAATTCAACTGTTAATATATTTTTACACAGCATCGTCAAATCTAAATAGAAACAATATTTTTGCAATTGATAAGATGTACGAATACGTCTTGACCTCAAAAGTGTAGATTTTTTTAAGTGCACTAAAACATTTTTTTTAAACCGTCTAAGACGAATTAAGTACTGTCCATTTAATTCCACCAGTTAATTTTCGTTATCTTTGCAGATACGTATTTCGACCACAACTATGAGTCGTCTTCAATGTCTTGTACTTGACTCGATGTCGAGTCAAGTAGAAGACACTGAAGACGACCACACAGTTGTGGTCGAAATACGTATCTGCAAAGATAACGAAAATTAACTGGTGGAATTAAATGGACAGTACTTAATTCGTCTTAGACGGTTTAATACATTCCACTAAACGAGCTTAATATATTTTTCTGAATTTTTTTTTTATTACGAAAATACTAATATTTAAACGATTTTTTTTAGCAGACTTTCTTTTCAGCTAAATTTATTTTAGAAATGTTGGGGATAAAGATCCAAGAAAAATTAAATTTTGAAAATGCACACTTATGAAAAACTATGGAAATGATGAAATAGTAAATTATTGATAATTTTCAAAGAAAGAACATAAAATTGCAACAGTACTTTACTTATTTTTATGCAAATAGCATTTGAAGGCATTTTTTTCATCTAATAAAAATATCACACGACGGTTAGAAGATAGAAGAAGACATACTTATCATATCTATTATAAATACGCGTTTGGTATCCTAACGAAGTCGAAGTTACCAGAAACTTTCTCCAAGGATACTCGCAGGTTTCACGAGTCTTCCTCGCGTGCTGTAACTCATTCTTCCGCCGGCAGCTGGACGTATCCCCGCGACGCCGACACTCAATCAGAGTATTCCCAGGTGAACCATATTTCGTCTCGAATGCACTTGTGTCTTCCGTGTGTCCAGCGCCAGCGAATCCGGTGAACCCGAAACCATTTTGCACTGTTCGATACACTTCCTCAGCACTTAATTAAAATATCATCGATGCATGCACTCACTCGCTGTTGGGGCCGCTCCTGGTTGCCGGATAGCCCTTTGTTGGGGCCGCTCCAGGTTGCCGTTTAGCCCTTTATAGATCAATCACCACGGGGACGACTTCATATGCCATCTTTGGTAACAATTCTCAATGTATTTTCCACTAAACGCGCGATCTTTAATGTCTGGTTTCCATTTTTCAGCTTAACATTTTCGATACATAGTTTCTATCTTCTGCGGTCTATTTGATTACACTGCCATTATAATAGATTAAAATCGCTGAAATAGGTGAAATTCGCCAAACTCATTTGCCAACTGTTTTTCTCCCAGATTATACTTTTTTTACTGCACACACGAATCAGGATCACCAGCACGTGAAAGGAAGCTTTTTTCTTACTACGTAGGCTTTACTTTCTACAATTTACAGTGGCCGACGGGGCGTCAGACCCCGCCGGCTCACTGGTATTCGACACTAACGTTCCACACTGTTTTTCGACACACTGCTGTGATCACTTTTGATATGTTTTTTCACCTGTTAGTTTTAATGACTGCCGTATTCGGCCACTTGCTCACGTGTCGCCATGTAGTGGATGTGTTGATCAATGTATGGTTAGAACAATAATGATTTTATTAGCGATTCTCAAATACAATTTTACCTACGGGAGACAGTCGAAGCCAGTGTAATTAGAGAAGGCCATTGGAGACAGCACAACTTAGTAAGTGGCACTAAAAATGTGTGCATTGCAATTTGAGGTCTCGGACTAAAATTGCTGAGACTTCTTTGATGTCAACGAACGGCTTTGAGCGTTCGTTGTACATCGATTGAAAGTGTGAGAAATTATTAAAGGGTATGATGACATGTGTTATGCACATGCCACACCATGTCAAATTTCCATGGTTCTACTTTTTCTCTAAACTTTTCCAGGTGGCAGCACTGATGAAGGAATCTCCCCCATAGCAAACAATCGATATTCCCCAGATTAATATTCGATTGTATTATTCTCCATCGAACGTCCAAGCATAGGATAATTTGCTCGGAATTGTGATAATCGAAAGATAATGTTTGGCAATATGACTGCTTCTTACATCTTGCTATCCACAATGAATGAATTAGATTTTGATTATCGTCGCAGAAAAGATAAATTGTGCTAAATTATACGTTCATGAACTGGAGCTTCTTCTCGGTGCTCACGGTGGCCATGGTACCCAGTACTGTCACAATATTTATGGTGATGTTGATAAGGCGATGATTGACTAATGAAGGTTAGTGTGCTTTTTATCAGATTCACTTCTTTTTCGATCCAGTTGAGGAAAAATGATAGTCGTAAAGGACGAAAACGTATTTCATAAGAACTTCAATAAATCTTATATGTTCTCCGGAGCATTTTCTGATATTTGCATATTTGGGTTCGATACACCTATAAAGGTCTTTCTTTCTGGCGTCGGTGGTTGTCACTTGAGTAGAAATAGGCCGGTGCAAACTGAACGCATATTAGATCAATTGCGTTTAATTGCGACAAATTTGATCAAATGGTGAATTCTACCTTTCAAATTGCGATTATTCGTATTATTGTAAATTATTATAAACAAACTGCTCGTCAACAGAAAACTGTCTAAATGTTGACAATAAAATGATTGTTATCAAAGACCCTGCCTCTTCGCTAAAAGCATGCCCTATTACTTTCAAGTTGGGGCGATGATTATTGCAAGTAAAGATTGTCTTGATGAATGCTAGCGAGTATAATACAGTTGTTAACTTTATTTGATCAACTTTCAATTGAATTAGCTGAGATTTACACGCTAGGGTAACCTTCCCTTTACAGTAGTAGTAGAGGTAGCACCAATAGCGGAGGAAGTGGGGTTTTAATGACTTATCATAATATTTTCTTCTGTAAATCTACTAATACCTCCACTATTGGAACCGTTACCCTAATGCCTTTGCAACATGTTCCATTTTCCTACTTTACAGTTCACAAAGCGGACGTCAGAACATCATAGACGTCGCTGACAGTGGTAGAGGATGCAATAGCTACCGCTGCCGTCTTCTTCGGGAATTGCGATTGATGGCGGCAGAATGATTACTAAATTACCATCCGAACTTGACACCGCCGCCCACAGACGTCGTTGACAACCGTTGGAGGTGGCTCCCCCAATGTGCCGTTTGCCGATCGAATCGGAATCACCATCACTGTAGCTTCGATAGTTCTTCATCTTCAGAATGCCACTGCTGAAACCATTTTCATCGTTGTCTTTGTTGGATGCCGTTTCCAAGATAGTTACCAATGCAGTTGCATTTGGTAACAGAGTAGGAGAAAGATATGTTATAAAGAAATAGATACCTATACGATTTTTTTAATGGGATGGATAGCAAAACAGAGATCAATCAGAAAGAGGATTCATAGCGTTTAAAATAGTGATCCGCAATTGCCGTACACAAATACCTATTATAAATTAGATATTAAAATTGATGTACACATTGCAAAACGACACATAAGGGGTGTAAAGTTGCTTCGAAAATAAACGCCGGTCACCTTGTTTGCTGTTTATTGAGTAAATCGTTCATAAGTGAGGTATTTTTTATTCTTTGAATGATTTTCTGGGTCGGTTAAGTTTGTCCCACACACGTGTATTTTAGACCAGCCCGTCCCGATGGAATTCTCGAACTTGGAAATGAAATTATGTAAATGTACATTTGCATTTTCGTTCTTTCAAATTTGCAAAAGTGATTGTCGCTGTGTATTGTGACAAGCAAATTGAAATTCAATTCCTCGATTTGCTATTCCAACAAGTGCGTTATAAGCGAGGCCAAATTATCATCAGGAGCGTAATATCTCGGCCAGGATGGAGAGCTGATTCTATGATGCGACCGAAGGTCTTATATTCACCGCATTGAACATGCGAGCGTCGGAGTGCAACTCGTAAAACCACTAACGACCATGTCGAGACTAGGCGTCTTCGTAATCGCTCCTGTTCCGATCCTGGCAAGGATTATATGAGTTCCAGTGTGGCACTCTACTGCTGCCATTGGTGGATGTGTGCTAATGCAACTGTTTTGCTCTGAATTGAGAACAAATGCTTGGTTGTCTGAACTTCGCACAGTAAGTAAGTGAAGTGGTTGTTAGCAAGGATTTAGTGGTTTGGCGGGGGAAGTAGCACAGTCATGTACGCAGTTAAATGAAATAAAATCTATTGTAAGCCTTGCTGAGTTGTAGATACAGAAGTTGTCTCAAATATTGTTTAAACAATCAAGAGAAGATTTGAAATAATGTTTATGGTCAGACACGTTTGTTTTCCATTTAACTAGTTCTGAAGAACTATAGATGAAACAACTGAATTTTTTTTCTCTGACAGGGCAAATGATTTGGAATAAATGAAATCAAGTTAAAATCATGGCAATGTGGAGTCCTCATAACATGTGTTACACTTTTTGGTTAAAATTATTTGTTGGGTTGTGTTATAATTTTGCTTCAGGATGCTGTTAAAATAATTGAATTTGACAAAACATTCCCATTTGACCCATTGTCACCCACGACGACGCGACGGTATTAAATTAAAATTTTACTTTTCTTCTTGACATTGTGCTACAACTAAGGATAATCTAAATTTGCAATACAATTCAATTCACTTTTAAAACCATTGAACTTATTATTCAGAATGATCATCACAGCAGATGGATCTTATGATGGAATAATTGGAAAACTGTCGACACCATGCGGCTGTCCAGATGGAAAAAGGCTAACAGCAGTCTCCAGATTACGTTCGCTTCCTAAGAAGTGCTTACTGGGAGAAACCCCGTCATCCAAAAGAACAAACAACCATCAACGACTAGGAATCAGCATGAATAGGCCATCGTCCTCAGCTACTTTGGTAACACGTGGTGCGACGGAGAAAGTATATTGCCATTAATTTTCCACAATGACGATGACAAATAATTAACGAAGACTAAGCTGTTAAATTGCTTGGAATAATAGCAAACAATGAGGTTTTCAATAATGAATAGATTATTGGGGTCTGGAACGATCTTCCTGAGTTCTGGTTGTAATTGTCAGAAGACACTGCCAAATTGATAGCACTTATTGACAGCAAGATAAGAATCCTATATTTCAGGTTTGCTTTGCTACAATGATCCACCGTTGTGTCATTAATTTTATTAATCTGACAATTCACTCAGTTTTGTCGTTTGAGGTTAATTATATCTCATAAAGTTTCGAAGCTTAGAGGAACGAATAATCACAATTCAGACGGACCGCGCTAGTTTTATTATACTTGAATGATGGTTAAATTCTCATCAAAGTCCACCAACGTAAAAAAACTCTAAAAATATTAGGAATCTGTTTACAGGCTTTTGTTTCTTCTTCATATGGCATTTCATCCCACAAAGACTGATACCTTGCCTGATACCTATATTACCTAGTACCTCACACATTTATTAAATGCAGCTGTAAAATACTACTTCAAATATTCTTCGCAATTCCTAACTTCATTGATCTACATAGCTTAACACTATTCGTCAAACTTTAATGGTACCCCAATGATTGGCATGGAAAAGCCTTATTCACAGACAAAGCCAAATTTCAACAATACAGTTTTGGTCTCTCTGAATTGAAATGAAAATGGTACGACATAGCCAATTATTTTTGGGGAACCTTACATTTTCCTCATAAAAGTATTGAATTAATCATCTCTATTCAGGGATGACATCTTTCTATCAAAGTAAAGTATGAATGTGCTCTTATAGAAATTTTACTCCTTCACCCCAACCACAAGCAATGGGATTCCTTCGTAGTATCGTCAAACACTGAACATTTGCTACGGGTAGGAAGGTCGTCGAGACCGGTCTTCAATCATAACCACCCCATCAACAGGAAACACAGGAGATGACAACTCACCAAGATTGATGCCATTGGTTTGTTGGACTGGCGTGAGCACAAATCGTAAAATTTCATCCCCTACGTCCCCATCCTTGTAATTGTAGTCATCCCCTCCAAAGGAAAAGTAATGGAAGACACAACGATGATGATCCATCGGACAGAGAGGAACACTTTTCGGCTAAATAATTCACTGGCCATTTGCTAAGAGGTCCTCCGTTGATGCCCCTTTAATTGGATATTGGATAGAGACTGTTCGAGCTCGGTATGCGACCGGGGTGTTAATCTGTGAGGAATTCCGGACCATGATGTTCAATTTGTCTTATATCAGGATCAGATGAAGTGCTTTCTATTCGCAATCATTCTTTCATTCTTTGCCACTAGGAGAAGAGGAGGTTTTTCTACTGGTCATAAAGTATGAAATAGGTCTCCCCCATATATAGTGTCGTCTGATCAATCTCACTCCATTGTAACTCACAATCATGATCATGGTAAAAAGAGGCCTAGATCCTAAGATGAATGAAGCATTTCTGTCGGCTGACTGACTACTTAAATACATTAGGTGTTTATATGTATGTCGGAAATAGCAACAAAAATCAGAAAAATCTCACTGCATTACAGTAGCTTTACGTCTAAGATTAGGCTTGAAGATTAAATTATTATAATTCAGTTATTGCTAGCCGGCAGACATAACATTAGGAATGACAAAGACCTATACAATAACAAGAGGATATATTAAGTGATGACTGTAAATCTCGGAAGAATTGCACCAACCAAATCCAACCCTTGTGACCCCAGCTGTTTTCAAACTCGTCTCGACTTCCACCGCTATTAAAGTTAAATCCACAAATCCGTCAACTTTCGCCAGCTCCTGCAATTGTTTTCACAACCTTTCGAGCCAGTTTCGCACCACATATTTTTCCGAAGAAGCATAAAAGCCGCACATGGCTTCATTCTGTCATCCAAGACGGGAAAGCGGAACTGTTTGGAGAGCGAAAGTTTTCTTCCACTTTCATGCATAATTCAAATGCTCGTCGGTGCAAGCATGGTGGTCATGGTCCTGCATCCCACGGAGCTCGAAACTGTGACCCGTCGAGTGGTCTTGTTTGATCCAACAAGACTTGACGTTTGGACAATAAATCAGAGTGGAGATACCTTTGGTAGGTTTCCGTCGAATGAATGTGGGTGGGATTGATTGAATCTTTCTTCAGCTGGGCGTGTTTGTTAATCTGGACATAGTGTCACGGCCACGGAAATCAATACGAATCGCAAGAAAAACAGAGGCATGTGAAAATCAAAGCTACATTTGCACTCATTAGGCGGTGTAATAGAATGAAAGAATGTGTAGGATATCAGACCGCATCGTGCTTTCGTGCTGTGCGGATCTTTTCTCTCTTTGCGGAAGGAAGTTTTCAATACTACCCGAAGCTATTTTAATTTCAACAGTAATTCTCAGCGCTATTTGTACCCACCCACTGATCCCGTTACGATCTTTGCTTGGACCCGTGCCTTCGTCTTACGTTGGACCCGTTTGCGGAAGTAAAATGCCGACAAGCGGTGGTAATCCTGCAGGGACACCGTTCTGGGAAAAAACCTCTTAGAAGGTCACGTCTCCACGCTAAGCAATGAGCATCAATAAAAACAAGAGGAAGGGGGACTCGTTGAATTCTCCACTTTCTGCTAAGAAACAAGGTTTCAAAACCTTTCTGCCAAAGCGCGGAAAAAATAGAAGGAAGCTGGAGACTGCAGATATTCCTTCTAACTCTAATATCGGAAACAATTCTCCTATCGAACTGAGCAATCAGTTCGATTTGATTCATGATGAAATTGAGCAAATCGAATCTACCTCTAGCCCCGGTGATTCGATCTATGCGAAAGAATAAAGTATTCCGCCAATTGTGGTATCTGTTGCCGAGTTTTCTGGCTTTGGGAATGAGGTTTTGAGTAACCTTCAGGGGGTCAAGGTTTCATTTCAGATTGCTAGGAAGGGTGACTGCCGCGTTTTGTCGGGATCCTTTGACGATTACAACCATCTTCTTCGGTATCTAACTAAGAAGCGCCATAGATTCTTTACATACAATGACAAAACTGAGCGATTGTTCAAAGTCGTCTTGAAAGGTCTCCCAAGTGATGATAAAACACTGGATGAGATTAAAATTGAAATTTCTCAATTACTTGGATACCAGTCCAAGTAATTAATTTGAAAAAAAAATCTCGCTCTAGTACTTCCCACAGGGGTATTTCTCGAAAATTTTATTTAGTTTACTTTAACAAAAGTGAACTAAATCATATGAAAAGTTGTAGCGGCCAAAATGGCGGCTAGCATTCCGCGGCTTGTTCCCCGACTCCTTGCAAACAAAATGGCTTATGCGCCACCTCCGAAGAGGACCACCTGTCGTTTTCTACGATGCCCGGCTAGATACTGACCGAAAGTCAGCTACTAAATTCTCGGAGATGAACGGGAACAAGCAAGCATTCTAATTCCGACCCGAATGAACTGGAAACGCCGACAATCGACACCTATCTAGCATAGCTTGCGAATTCCACCAGATAACCGAATACCATCAACATGACCTAAGTTCGTTATCATCACTGGCAGAAATTCCCCAACCTCTTCACCCTCATTCCACTTTGGAAGCCGGATAAACCAGACATTACACGGACAAACTAAAGCTTCCCGAACGTTAAATACAATTAAGCTTTCTTAACTATCACTAATACATGTTTTTACGGAAACAAAGACTTTATCAACGACTTTTATTTAACGGATTACTTAACCTAGGTATTTACAACGGTCATTCCGACCGGCCGGCTTAATTTCCCCTGTTCACATCTGGCTACCTAACGTGTGCGGTTTTTTGCCTACTCTAGCTAATATTGTGTGTCTGTGCTAAGGTGCTTGCATGCAAGGCTTTCTACTCACGGTCTTTCGTTGCTTACGCTTTCAAGGTCCCTTTTGCGCTTCCTACGACGACGACGACGACGGCGATGGCTGCCACCGGCGATGACTCGTTAAGCTACAACCGAGTTTCACGTTCACGCACGAGGTTTTGGTGGTTTTCTCGTGCCGTGAACTTACTGGCTGGGCGAACGATGAACGGAATAGTCGCCTGGAGTGCGTTGAGGGCGTTCGCGACTCCCTTCCGGCCTCAAACCGCCGGGAAACTTTGCTTCCAGAGCGTAGACTGGATGCGCGACGGAGGGTGATGCGGCGGCTAGCTTTCCGTCTGCGCTTTGTGCGGTATTTTTGGGTTGGCTCTGAATGAAAAAGCCGTAGCTTGCGCTAGGCTAGACGACACAATTAGCACATATGATGACACACAATTAAAGTCATTTACCTTTGAACTCTGACACAACAGTTCAACACGCACAACTTTTACCGCACAAACTTCGATATCTAGCTAGGGTCTTTACGGGGAAACATTTAGAAATAATTACTACTAACTTAAGAACACTTCACGTTTTAATAAACTTACAACAATTACACCACGGAAACTACACAACTTCGCGATCCTTCTTCTACCACGGTCTGGGACAAAGTGGACGAGACTATTTCTGAAATCCCTCAGATTAAACTGTCACGGTATGGTTTTAAGAAACGGGAACCCAATGGTCTCCGCTTACTATATTCGAGAGATATCAATTGTAGCTATCTCCTTTTGCTTTCGAATCGAAATTAGTTTACTCATCTCATTCCGTTAGCGTGTCGAAGAATTCAATAGTTGCCTTTCAGTGTTCTCTATCCAAACAACGAGAGCACGAATAGTGATTCTCGAATAGCTTCGTGCATCAACCTTGCGTACCTATTTACGCCTCGAAAGTTGTATGCAATTTCCAAGTATTGTGCGTTGTGTGGTAATTTATTTTGTTTAATTGTGTTTCGCGTTTCTATGTTCATGTAATTTACTACTTTTAAGATTTTTTATATAATATTTACATTTATTTAGAATGCTTAAGCAAAACAATAATAACAAGAAAACAAATAACTGTAAAATAAATAAATAACGAAAACGGCTACTGTTACAAAGTTTGGAAAACGCTTTTATTATGTCCCATGTCCGTGTTACATGGGAACATTATCGCATGCCTGGGGGAAATTTCCAAAACCCCACTCAGTGCCATAAGTGGCCAAAAGTGGAGTCACGGAACTAAACATTGCCACATGGATACTAAATAATTTGTGGTGAAACCTCTCACGCCAAGGACGCCTGTCCTGTGAGAGAAGATTCCAATAAATTTAAATGTGCCAATTGTGGGGGCAATCATGAATCCAATTTCTGGGAATGTCCTTCACGCAAAAAAGTTTTCAATTCCCGTGCAAAGTTGATGACGGGAAATTCCAATAGGATCCCAGAATCGACGGATAAACATATTCCAAACGCTCAAAATTCGCAACCAGTTGCCGGTCCAGCAATTCATACCCACCACAATCAACGAACAAATTTTGCTTCTACCTCTACCCGGGTAACCAACAGTTCGTCGAATTCTAAATTTTTCAAACATGCCGACCTATGCAAACATCGCAACAGGCAGGTAAAATTTCATTTCCGAAAATTTACCGACGAATGATTTTCATACCCATTCATCAACGGAAAATAACGTACGTTCTGACGACTCAGGTAGAATGTCTTCCGACTTTGATTTTCTAAATGATCAATTGCATCACATGATTGATGCAATGTTCAAAGCAAATATCAAAACTCAAGCTGTTCAGGTTGGTATCAAATTTACTCAAAAAAATTTTATTGTACTTCGTTTTAATGGATCCAAATAATTCTATGGATCCAACTAATCCAAATAATAATATTTTGAATTGGAATGGAATAATGTGCACATTGCCATTATAACTAAAAATTATTTAAAACCTGGACTCTTCATAAAAAAATCCAAATTATTTTATTTACCGAAATGATCGTCTTGATAGCGCCTGTGGTGGGGTCGCCATTGTCATTAATAGACGTATCAAATGTGAATTATATTCTTCGCTTAAAACCAAAGTTTTCGAAACCTTGGAAGATCGGTCGAAACAAATTTTATTGCTGCCTAC
Source organism: Armigeres subalbatus (assembly GCF_024139115.2). Lineage (NCBI taxonomy): Eukaryota > Metazoa > Arthropoda > Insecta > Diptera > Culicidae > Armigeres > Armigeres subalbatus. Next base: position 26,387,142 of record NC_085141.1, read on the forward strand.
TTGTCTTTACAGTGCAATGAGCAGCAAAGGAATTTGTTGAGAGCTGTGTCCATCCTGCTCCTTAATACATCTTCATTTTCACCGTTCAACAAATCTTTGAAGTGCTCCTTCCACCTGGCAGCCACCATAGTCTTGTCTGTCACAGCCTGTGTTGATTAGATAGCAAAATGAGATATGATTGATATAAGAGATAAAAGATAAGACGACAATATCAATATTTTGCACTAAAATATCATTTGCTCTCTTTTGTATAGAGTACGATACAGGGGTAGATGCGTTCGATTTAGATATTTATTTGCGACTGACATTTTCATTTCATGGCTCTTATCTACTTGATATATGAGATGCACACGGTCTAACGATCTTGGGTTGGATTCTACCTATGCTGCTACGATCATTCTATACGATGATTATAAAAGTTATTTGTATATGATGGAGTGAGAGAACTATCTTTCCTAATCAAGTTCCACATTAGGGTGGTCCAATTCTATTCTGGGCTAATTCAATTCTTAACATAGCCGGCCACCGTTGAAAAGTTTTATTTTCAAACAAACCCTATATGTCATGTGCTTCTATGTAAATATAAACAATTATTCGGATTTTACACGTGCTTCTTCGGGTTACGATGGTGGCTCGAGGTCGAACGGTGCATTGCAGGGGCTCGTTAACCGATGATGTGTGGACATCTAGTTTCAATCGTACGGCGGTCCGCCGACTCTTCATGACCAGTGGGTTGTTGGTTCGACGCGATCGATGGGTTACTGACTGCTTGTGTTGGCATTTGGATCGAAAGGGCTTCACACGGGGGCATGGCATAGGCTATCGATGACTTGGGGGTTAGGTTCAGTTAGGCGTTGCAAAGTGTTGATTTGATGCACCACCGGACGGTAGTGATGCAGTATGCAATAGATTGACGGTGTAAAACCGGAACGGCTCACGTTCGGAACTAAGTACTGGAGCCTGATGAAAATCCGGTGGGTTGATTACAGCGTTCAAAGGGAGTGTTCACACGGTTGCAGGACGATGTTCGAGGTACACAGATAGCACCTCCTAAAGCTATCTAGGGGCTGTAAAGAGAATGAAAAATAGTAATACGAGGAAATGTCCCAACTTTTATGATCGCTCCGAAGTGATGACACGTGTGCTGTGGTGCTTGGGAGAATTACTGGATGCGATGCGACAAGTGTTGATTAATCAACCAGTCAATAGGTGCGTACGGGTGACTGGTTGGCGTTGCATTTATAATGTTTCCTGATCTGTCAATGCATTCGGTACTAATGCTGAAGATGCGTTGATTGTGGTAACATTTGATAATTGTCTTTCCTTCCGTTGACTTCGGGTAGATGGTTGAAAACACGTTGTTTGAATTTATGAATGCTGTAGAATATTTGTTATATGTTTGGTATTGGACGTTTTTTCCGTTAACTTATATATATATATATATATATATATATATATATATATATATATATATATATATATATATATATATATATATATATATATATATATATAATATCAAAGTTTTAAATACCCTCCGCGTTAGAAAATGTACTTGGGTGTCAAATCCAATATTCTAGAGATAAAATGTTATACGCGGATAGCAAATTTTCAAGATTTTTTTTTTTACCGTGACATAACAATAACTGTGACCGCGAAGTGGACGAAAAACTAGACTTGACCATGCCTTGACTTGACCAAGACACTTAATATGTCCAAATTTCTCACATAATCTAATTTAGATAAATAGATCGGTGATAACAGCCCAAACATTATTATATAACAGTTTTCGTGAGCAATTATAAAGATATCTCAAAACGAGAAGCTATCAATCGATTTATATAGAAAAACATTGTTTGATACTTTTCGCGCACATAGCGAACGTGACTGAATGTTCTCCCAAGCTACCAATCTTAAATTTTCCGCACTTCCCTCCTGAACAGCAATTCTTAGCTCGATTGCCTGGCTTGTGGCCTGTACCGTGCGGAAAGTCCCGTTAGGAAATAGACGCCAGCAGCGAGCAACAAAAGAAAGAAGAAGAAGCGTATCACGAACGCGTCGATTATGATGACGCTTTGGCTGACAAAGGAACGGGATACAAGACGCTCACTGATCGGCCGACCAATCGGGAAGCAGAGACGATTCAAAATTAAGTATAAAAGAATTCCTTCTTATTAGTTGGACCAAGCCGAAACCAACAGCCTTTTTCAAGGCTATAAGAGGCTATAAGAAATAATTTCCTTATTCAGTCGATATCGCATGGACTCGGAGTTAGGAATGGGCGTTTTTCGGAAAAATATCGATACTGCCGAATCGATGTTTTTATTGTCGAAATATCGATGCTGAAAAATATCGGCGTTGAAACATCGATATTCCGATACATCGATACGCCCGGAAAAAAATAAAAGCTAGAGCAAAAAAAAAAGGGGAGGGAGGGAAACTTAGATTTCCCATTTCAGATCATCGAATCACACATCGAAAATTCGCTGTTTTTAACAATGTGCTATATTTTCATTCTGAAAAAATCGAAATCCGATATCAGCAACAAAAAATCGATACGGTCAAATATCGAACATAAAAAAATCGATACAAAATATCGATTAATCGGAGCGAAAAAATCGATTCCCGATATATCGTATCGGTATCGCCCATTCCTACTCGGAGTCCCTTCAGTCGAAGCTGCGAATGAGCTGCTGCTGAGTCTGACGAGAAGGCATAAAATAGCGCAACGTGATTTTTTTTTCTTTCATTCTGACTGGGACAAGCCAAGTAACAGTAATAGCGATTCGACAGCATTCACACCTTTTAGCAAGGCAGCATCGTCCATACTATCTACTTTTTCGGTCCGGCAGAGTCGAGGCCAACATCAGCCGAAGCATAGACATCAGTACAGCAGTAGAAGAAGTTCCAGAAGCAGTCCACCCCACAGACCCGACACCGCAGCAATGCAGAGTAGATACCGGCAACAGCAGCAGAGTCGAGCCGAGGCCGGCCGGCATCAGTATCGATCCGAGGCAGGCTGAAGAAAAGCAATAGAAAGAATTGCGATGCTTTTGAAGAAATCGTGTGTGTGTTTTGGTTTCGAACAAGAAACTCTTTCGGTCAACCAGTTGTCCATGAAAAAGTTAATTTCCGGCCCTTATCAGGGCCAAGAAAGATAATGATAATGCTCGCAATTGGTCACCGGTTCATAGGTCGGCAGTTCGTATCTTCCATGGTTCCATCTGGAGAAACAACACACGTCGGCACATACCTACACTGCATGAAGACAGCTTTGGTTTCGCGCTCCACCCGGAGCACCCAACATTAGTTTTACAATCCACTGCAACATGACGCAACAGATGGACATAGAAAATGTTTATTTTCAAAGCATACGGTTCTTCTGAGAGCCATTGATAGACTTACTAAAGAGTTCTTAAAAATCCTAAATACTCTAGAGATAAAATTTTATACGCGAATAGCAGATTTTCAAAAAAAAATCACATCCGTTACATAACAAGAACTGTGACATATAATGAAATAAATCACAAAAAAATCCACTATTAGATGAAAAATCGATTGAGAGCTTTTCTTTTTGAGATATTTTTTCCTATATTGCTCATGGAAATTGTTATAATAATGTTTGGGCTGTTATCGTCGATTTTTTATACAAATTAGGTAACGTGAGAGATTTGGATATATTATACATCTTCAAAGGCATGTCCTACGTCAAGTCAAGTCCTACGTCCACTTCGCGGTTATGTCACAGACATTACCAACTGTTCGTTTTTCTGTGTAAGCAGTCGTATAACAACGCCAGTTGTCGTCGGAGTGCCAAGAGAGATGTCTCATTTGCCATCGATGCCACAGTTGCCGAGAATAGGAAGAAGCATTAGTTGCGTACTTAAGATAAGGAAATTGACAAAACAATAACGCAACAGCACAGAGCATGCTGCTACATCTCTTCGAGTAGATCGTTGTTACCAGCGGGAGCTGGTTGCGATACTGGTAGCACGCAAATCTTGGATATTGCGCGGCGGTATTCGCCATCCTTGGTTCGGACAGAGACTACCCGAACATTTCCATCGTCACCACGAAAAATTTGGGTAACACGACCGTAGTGCCACTTTAGCGGCGGAAGATTATCATCTTTTAATAGCACCATCGTGCCGATGCTGATACTATCCCGCAAACGAGTCCATTTCGTGCGGGGGTGAAGTCCAGAGAGGTAGTCTGTACTCCAACGTATCAAAATGCGCCGGACAAATTCTTGCGTATGCTGGTAGCGATCCAGGCGGTTGGTTGGTACATTCTCGTACGAAGGTTCTGGAATGGAAACCAGTGGGCGGTGAACCAAAAAATGCCCTGGTGTAAGTATTTCTAGGTCCTCTGGTTCGGATGTCAGCTGCGTTAGCGGTCGAGAGTTTAGGCAGCTCTCGATCTGAACTAAGACCGTTTCGAGGTAATCCTTGAGAAGTACCGTGGTTCCGATTGTCGTCTTGAAATGCTTCTTAAAACACCTTACTGCGGCCTCCCAAAGGCCGCCGCAATTTGGAAAGCGTGGAGGAATAAATTTGAAGAATATACCTTCTTCACCACAGTAAGTGGCGAAAGCATGTTTGTGTTGCTGGGAGCGGAATTGCTCCATGAGGTCCGCAAGCGTTCGTGAGGCTCCGACGAAATTCTTTGCGTTATCACATTCAATCGCTGCTGGACGGCCTCGGCGGCCTACAAAACGCTTCAGCGCCGCGATGAATGCGGCAGTCGAGAGGTCGGCGACAAGCTCAATGTGAATCGCTTTTGTCGCCAAGCATACAAAAATAGCTACATAGCATTTAACTGGTTTAGAGGGCCGCACAAATCGACTCCTGTGTATAGGAATGGGAAGGACGGAGTCACGCGCTCGACCGGTAGGTCTCCCATGATTTGATCGGACACTGTCGGCTTGCAGCGAAAGCACTTCACGCAGCTATGTACAACTTTCCGCGCCAGGTTGCGTACTCGTAGAGGCCAGAACTTCTCACGCACACTCGATATCAGTAGTTGTGGCCCAGCGTGTAACAACCTTTGAAGGCAGGATGCTATAATAAGCTTGGTAAGCGGATGGTGTACGTGGCGAGAATATTTGGATGCTTGCGGTCTTCGGAAACAGGTGCATTCCGAAACCAGTCACCTATGCACAGAATGTCATCTATAATAATTGGAAGGAGATTTTTCAGCTTCGAATTTGGCTTGACTTGACCATCGCCGGTTAGTGATCGGATATCTTGTTGGGACGATTTGGCTTGTGCTATACGAACAAGAGTATTGGTTGCTTCTTGAAGTTCTTGTGCTTGGATGAATCCGATTTTTCGATGTTGCCGGTTGGCAGGTCTGCTATTATGGCCGAATCTTCGTAACTGCTAGCCAATGTAATACGACGGTGGAGTCGACCCAGTAGTAGCACTTAATCTCGACTTTCAAACTTTGCTTAACTTTCTGGAACAGATGACTTAAGAGTAACGTACCAGACAGTTCCGGACGGGGGAGGCTAATAGTTTTCTGCTTCTTGCTTATTCCGAGAGGAGCGACCTTGGACTTTGAGGTGAGAAGATGAACAGAAATATCCCCACACTCCGATACCGCTCTAAGGTAGATGCAAGCCCCGTATGCTCGTAATGAAGCGTCGCTAAAGCCATGCGCCTCAAGAAGAATTGGTTTGGAGATTGAAATAACCCATCTTGGGACGGTACTGGAATCTGCTGCAGCTAGTTCACCCCTAAACTGAAGCCAACGATTTAAGAGATCGTCTTCTAAAGGTTCATCCCAAGTCTTTTTGTACTCCCAAAGCTCCTGCATGAAATACTTAGCGAGTACGATGACAGGACCTACGAGCTCTAGGGGATCGTATAGACGAGCGGAATCTGAAAGCGCTATGCGTTTTGTGACGACACACTCTACATTCCACTTAGGTACATGAAATCCTAGTTCGTCCGTTGAGGGTGTCCATTTTAGGCCTAGGGATTTGACAGAGGCGGAAGAATCAAGATCGAGTACGGAACGTACGTCTCGGAGGTCGAATGGAATACTTTCCAGAATTTCGGGAGAATTCGACGACCATTTACGAAAACTGAGCCCGGCGGATTGCAGCAGCTGCTGGAAGTAGGCTGCTGATGACCTCGACATTTGGCCTAGATCCAAATACTCCATGATGAATTTGAAATGGAATCCTCCAATGAAAGCGTACTACAAACATGGCCGGTGGTGATTGGATTTGGAAGTTGGCGTAGATCAACTCTACCGGAAACAACCCAACCCCAGAGTGGTATTCTGGAGCACAGGCTGTCCTTGGCCAAGCATAACGAAACCTTCTAGAAGTAGATCGTAGTACACTTCCATTCCGATGATCATATGGAATTTAGGATCGGCGAGTACTAAATCGGATGGCCATTCCCATGTGGAAACATCGACGTTGTTAGAAGGCAGATCACGAGTTATTTCACTCAGGACGAAAAACTTCAAATCTGCCCTGAAATTAGTGCAGTGGGAGTGAATTCTGAGGAAGACGGAATGGTTTGCTGTTGTTATGGAGCCTCATATGCCCCCGATACTATGGTGGTCCTTGGTCTTCCGTGTATGTAATCGCTGAACCAGCCGTTCGGAGATGACATTCAGCTGTGAGGCCGGGTCTAGAAGAGCTCTGGCCCACAGTACGTAACCGCTAGAATCAACGACCTTGACTAGAGCTGTTTGCAGTAGCACCGTTGACGGAATCTTCCGAATGTTGGCGACCAAGGAGGTGGAACAGTGGCTGAGTGGCTGATGGAAATAACTGGATCTATCTCCCTTAAGTGTAATTTTGACCTCTCCCATATGCTTTTCTTGTAACTCATGTTTTCTTGTTTTATAGTACACGAGAAAGGCACCATCACCGCTAGGTAAATTATTCTGGGTTTTATAGATTCGTTTAGCTAATAAAGTTAATGAGTGAAATCCTATCCGCTCGGTGGACCTGCGGGGATGCTTAGCGATGCACGGATACATTGTTCAGGACTTGGTTGATCGGGTAGATCGCATGTTTTGTACTCCAGGATGTTTTTGAGAACCAAAACTATATCCACTCGTTTGTGAATTATATTGCATCTCACTTTTCTAAGATTCTGTATTTATTTACATTTATCGGTGAGTACTATATTAAATGCTCCAAGCAGCAAAGCAACGAATAATAGAACCGATAGATATCGCAAATAGGCGACAATTGTGAAGCATTGTTGAAATCGGTGTTATTCTGCCTCACGACCCTCCAGGAAAGGCTTGGGTCGTTGCATTGTGACTACTTTTAACCTGCCAATGTACTGCTCGGCGTATGAGAACAGTGTTCTATTGATATATGGCTTTTTCAGATATTCAAGAACTTCTCGCAAGAAAGGTGGGCACTCTGGTCGTCAATACACCCGGTGAGCAATAATACGGGATCTGGTTAGTCGTCGAGCAGCTAACTTGTCTTGAATCAAGATCAGATAAAATGTTTTCTACTAGCAATCGTTGTGGCATTCTTTGTCAATAAGGGAAAAGCAGTTTTTATACTGGCCATAAACTATCATCAATAGGAGGGAGTATAATATCCCCGTGGACCTTCTTTGAAATTTCAAATTACTGAAAAAAATGAACTTTTATCTTATTAAAAATCATTATAATAATCAAAGTAACTTGTCATAAGACGAGTTAATACAATCCCATTGAATTCCACCACTTAATTGTATCTTGACAGATACGTATTTCGACCTCAACAGTAAGGCCGTCTTCAGTGTCTCGTACTTGACTCGACTTGCTAAAAAGCTCGAAATAATTTTCTTATCAATCAAAGTAAAGTAATAAAAAAACGACAAAATGGACATCCTTCGAGACGTGGAAAGCGTTTCCCGAAGCTTAATTTACATAAATATATCGCACCATGTTGTACTCGTAAGTTTTTCTATTAATACCTAGTAGTTGAATCAAACAAGTTATTCTATTTTTCTTATGACAGGAAGCATTTGTAATTAATCACTTGTGGATTAAAACATTCGCCTTACTTTACTTTACTTCTAAACTAAAGTATGATACAGCTTTTTTTCCGACGTGTTGCTGTTCCTGCTCTTATTTTTCCCACTTGCAAAAAACTCCTCAGTTAATTAATCATCCCTCATCAAATTCTTCATTTTTCAGCAGATACTAAGATGTGCCTCTCCTAAAACATTCCACTGGCGCATCGTCGAAATTGTTGACGTTAATCGTTTATTGGATTCAACTTTTATGAATTTTTCATGCGGCTTGTGTTGAGGAACACGTCAGCGCTTCAAGATGGATTATCATAATTTTGGAAAGTCTTGATTATACGATGCTGGTCCAAACTCCAGGCTCGGTGTTGTCACAGAACGTCAATCGTGATGAAAAGCTTAACGGTGGAATGATAATTATGAAAAAGACAGAATATAACGAATAAAATATTTTATAAAGGCAAATGTCGTTCAACATGATATCATTATGAATAATTAGATTTCTGAGTAGCTAAGCGGCCTTGAGAATGTTTTATGATTTCAATTTATTGTTCTTGGTATCTTTTTAATTCATTACGCTTAAAAATTCGAATATATCCCAATAGGCGTATTTTCCAAGACAATAAAAGAGTTGGGTACTAATAGGGGCCCTCCTTATCCGTGCGGTAAGACACGTGGCTACAAAGCAAGACCATGCTGAGGGTGGCTGGGTTCGATTCCCGGTGCCTGTCTAGGCGATTTTAGGATTGGAAATGTCTCGACTTCCCTGGGCATGAAAATATCATCGTGTTAGCATCATGATATACGAATGCAAAAATGGTAACTTGGCTTAGAAACTTAGGCTTAGAGCACTAAGCTGCGAGACGGCTCTGTGTGTGGGGAAGTGTGGGGATGTAATGCCAATAAGAAGAAGAATAATAATGAAAACGTTCGTCTTCTATATATTCTTCTATATTCGAAAAAGTATCTCACAGTATTGTTTTATTATGACAACCTCATTGAAATTTTATTAATTTCCAATTTGTTGTGAATTATTTTATGCATGAATACAAACGAAACTTCATTTGAATGACAGTTGTACATACTTCAATAAAAAGGTCAGGTCCAATTAATTTCAATACGACTCACAACCAACCATTTATTTCCCATTCGATCTCGAAGACTTTCTCCATTTTCTGTCGAAACACAAATAAGAAGGGAATAAATTCGTTTACTCCGAGCGAAAAATGCGACGGTTGGTTGGTTGGATGCTCCAAATAATGAATAGCGGAGCCAAACCAAGCAACAAATGAGAAACGCTGATGGATAAAATCTTTGTTGCCATTCCACGAGGAGAAACCACCCTCAGAAGTAAGCGTAACAATCAAAGCCTTCAATTCCTCATTCAGTCCCCCCCCAATTTGATGATTCCAATCGACAACCGTCAAAATTTTATGCTGGCTGTTTTCCGAAGCCCACGGTCGTGTAATTCATACAAGCTATGTCGACGGTTTCGGACAATACTGGAGCAACTTTCACATTTGGCAATTTAATGGCGAAAAATGAAAAATATTTTGAGATTCCGCCTAGCAAATGCCCGTGCTGAATTTTGAAATACACATTTTAAAGTCTATCAACACAAAACCAGATATCCAAGACGGTGTCAGTTGTTGAGTGGATGTGGGAAGGGTGCCTGCCTTTTACCACTCCGCAGTGGACCTGCGTTCAATCCCAGTCGACACCGTTGGCTTGCTCTCAGATAAAAAATGTCTAGCTTCACCTTCTCTCGAAAAGGTCGGGGTCTACTTTATATATGGGTATGATACATATGTAGGGTCCAGGTGTACAAGATTCAACTTTCTGGCGCTGCAGGTTTTTACTAGTGAGAAAAAAGGCTGCAATCTAAAAGATTTTAGGATAATCGCTAACACAAGTTTCTCGCTGAAATATGGATTCGATTTTGAGATGATCCAGTATTGCACAAAACCGTCGATACGCAATGACTGCCACTTATCCCCTCTTTGTTTGAAGCAAAGAAGTCCGGGATGACGGAATGACAAACTTTTTAAATCAATTTGACCTTGGATCGACACCGGTTCCCTTTTGTGCGGGATATTCAGAACCCGGAAGATGTTTCAGCTCAATCCCTCGCGGCACAGCGTAGTAAGGCATTGCGTACGGTTTCATTGTACGACATTATGAATCATTTATGGAAATATTAAGGATTTTGAACATTATATCAATAATTACCAAGTATCTTTGCGAATACGAATTAAAATTATCTCCGAACCATGTCCCCATAATCCTATAAGATTGTAGTTCCAAGCGAATAATAATTGGAATTCGTTTTAGATCCCTCTATTGAAGTGATTTCGGATAAACGAAATCGAGTGGGTGGATTTGCTTATTAAGAGTTGAAGCTATCGAGCCGTAATAAATGAAAATTACTTTGCTGAAGTTTTGTTATGGACATTCATAAGCTTGGTGGGGGAACAATTTTGCGGTTTTGTTTCGCTAAGCAATTGGAATCTCGCAAAGAAAGAAATCAAGAAACCAATCGAGTGGTTTCAATGCGATTTTTCATCGGTGGAATTGTGAAATGAGTTGTGAAACATGAAAATACTTTTGGAATTGGAGTTCAATTATAATGCCGAATGCTGGTATGCTAACGACTGAAATGGAAGAAGACCGATCTGCTCTAGAAAGAAAAAAATCCGATTTGAAGAAGTAAAGTGCGAGAAACAGGAATTTGAAATAATGTTTCAGGCTCAGGAGCATAAATGAAGACATTCCTTGTCTACAATTGCATCCAATATATTTTTTTACATTGGATGCAACCTGCGTACAAAAACGTTTCAAATTCAATTGAAAGCTAAAACGATGCACTTAAACGTGAAACAACAAAGCCCAACTTCTTAAGGTACTCAAGCAATTTTTCATCCTCCGGGTTATTAAAATTTCAAATCCTTTGAAAACAGGATTACCGCCCGATGCGTCCCAACTGCAACATTCACCGCCCTTCCTCTGTTCCCTAAGCTCCCAAACGACTTGCATTTAATTAAGGCTGTCATTTCGGTAGGATTAAGAGAGGATTTCTCCATATTCTGCTTGCCTTTTTTTGTCGTTCGTCTGCTGGAATCTGCACAGCAGCAAGTGTTCCGGCGCGCATTTTCCGTAGGAAAAATCTCGACTATCCACAGAGGAGAACAAAAGGAGCAACTTTGCGCGAAATTCCCCGCACCCAACTTACGCGTGGATACTTTACTGGCGAGGTTAAAAGTTGAAAGCATTTAGGTAGCTAATGAATTATGAAGCATCTTCCCTGGCGGTTGGGGACTGGGGAGTCAGCAAAAACAAAAAAAGGAGTCTCCACTGCCGAGTGAGATCCGGGAAAACGTGCCGCTCAGGTGCAGTCGTTGATAACGTTCAGAGGATGATTTTTTCGTTTTTTTTTCTCCTACCGGCAACATATTAGAGTGGAGTCGATTTTTCATCTGCTCCTTTCACTCGGGTTCCAGATGCCGAACACTTCAAGTGGAAGATGTTTCAACGATTACGACATCGCCCTACACTTTGGATGTTCGCTTTCCCGGGGGCAAATTCACGGTTTAAGCAGTCAGAAGGCAACGGAAGCTGGGTGTAATTTAATGAAGTGAGGATAAAGTACCTTATCGCTGGGTAAATGGGTTCGAAGCTGGTTGGTGGCTATAGTAATATGTGGGACTATTTATCGCACAGCGATGAGACATAAATTTTCGATTTAAAGTTCTCCAAAGTTCTGTCAGATTTTCCAAAGAAAATGTGTCATATTCTCAATGATGGTTTTCACCAGAGATCAGAAATCAGAAATCAGAAATCAGATAAGGGGAATGACGGCTTTGGTAGGTTTTGTTCTATTATTGGCAGGGGTTTTTTTTATGACTGACTAGGCTCAAATTTGGCTTAAACATTCTTTGCATATCAAAGAATATTGTGGCTTAATTTCATAAAATTTGGGCGACAAAGCCCCCCCTGCCAATAAAAGAAAAAAAAACTGCCAAAGCCGTCTTTCCCCTCAGAAATCAGCAGAAATCAGCAGAAATCAACAGAAATTCGCAGAAATCAGAAAAATGAGAAATGAGAAATGAGAAATGAGAAATGAGAAATGAGAAATGAGAAATGAGAAATGAGAAATGAGAAATGAGAAATGAGAAATGAGAAATGAGAAATGAGAAATGAGAAATGAGAAATGAGAAATGAGAAATGAGAAATGAGAAATGAGAAATGAGAAATGAGAAATGAGAAATGAGAAATGAGAAATGAGAAATGAGAAATGAGAAATGAGAAATGAGAAATGAGAAATGAGAAATGAGAAATGAGAAATGAGAAATGAGAAATGAGAAATGAGAAATGAGAAATGAGAAATGAGAAATGAGAAATGAGAAATGAGAAATGAGAAATGAGAAATGAGAAATGAGAAATGAGAAATGAGAAATGAGAGAATGAGAAATGAGAAATGAGAAATTAGAAATGAGAAATGAGAAATGAGAAATGAGAAATGAGAAATGAGAAATGAGAAATGAGAAATGAGAAATGAGAGAAATGAGAAATGAGAAATGAGAAATGAGAAATGAGAAATGAGAAATGAGAAATGAGAAATGAGAAATGAGAAATGAGAAATGAGAAATGAGAAATGAGAAATGAGAAATGAGAAATGAGAAATGAGAAATGAGAAATGAGAAATGAGAAATGAGAAATGAGAAAAGAGAAAAGAGAAATGAGAAATGAGAAATGAGAAATGAGAAATGAGAAATGAGAAATGAGAAATGAGAAATGAGAAATGAGAAATGAGAAATGAGAAATGAGAAATAAGAAATAAGAAATAAGAAATAAGAAATAAGAAATAAGAAATGAGAAATGAGAAATGAGAAATTAAAAATGAGAAATGAGAAATGAGAAATGAGAAATGAGAAATGAGAAAGAGAAATGAGAAATGAGAAATAAGAAATGAGAAATGAGAAATGAGAAATGAGAAATGAGAAATTGGAAATGAGAAATGAGAAATGAAAAATGAGAAATGAGAAATGAGAAATTAGAAATGAGAAACGAGAAATGAGAAATGAGAAACGAGAAATGAGAAATAAGAAACGAGAAATAAGAAATGAGAAATAAGAACTAATAAATGAGAAATGAGAAATTCGAAATCAGAAAATCAGAAAATCCGAAAACCAGAAAATCAGAAAATCAGAAAATCAGAAAATCAGAAAATCAGATAATCAGAAAATCAGAAAATCAGAAAATCAGAAAATCAGAAAATCAGAAAATCAGAAAATCAGAAAATCAGAAAATCAGAAAATCAGAAAATCAGAAAATCAGAAAATCAGAAAATCAGAAAATCAGAAAATCAGAAAATCAGAAAATCAGAAAATCAGAAAATCAGAAAATCAGAAAATCAGAAAATCAGAAAATCAGAAAATCAGAAAATCAGAAAATCAGAAAATCAGAAAATCAGAAAATCAGAAAATCAGAAAATCAGAAAATCAGAAAATCAGAAAATCAGAAAATCAGAAAATCAGAAAATCAGAAAATCAGAAAATCAGAAAATCAGAAAATCAGAAAATCAGAAAATCAGAAAATCAGAAAATCAGAAAATCAGAAAATCGGAAAATCAGAAAATTAGAAAATCAGAAAATCAGAAAATCAGAAAATCAGAAAATCAGAAAATCAGAAAATCAGAAAATCAGAAAATCAGAAAATCAGAAAATCAGAAAATCAGAAAATCAGAAAATCAGAAAATCAGAAAATCAGAAAATCAGAAAATCAGAAAATCAGAAAATCAGAAAATCAGAAAATCAGAAAATCAGAAAATTAGAAAATTAGAAAATCAGAAAATCAGAAAATCAGAAAATCAGAAAATCAGAAAATCAGAAAATCAGAAAATCAGAAAATCAGAAAATCAGAAAATCAGAAAATCAGAAAATCAGAAAATCAGAAAATCAGAAAATCAGAAAATCAGAAAATCAGAAAATCAGAAAATCAGAAAATCAGAAAATCAGAAAATCAGAAAATCAGAAAATCAGAAAATCAGAAAATCAGAAAATCAGAAAATCAGAAAATCAGAAAATCAGAAAATCAAGAAAATCAGAAAATCAGAAAATCAGAAAATCAGAAAATCAGAAAATCAGAAAATCAGAAAATCAGAAAATCAGAAAATCAGAAAATCAGAAAATCAGAAAATCAGAAAATCAGAAAATCAGAAAATCAGAAAATCAGAAAATCAGAAAATCAGAAAATCAGAAAATCAGAAAATCAGAAAATCAGAAAATCAGAAAATCAGAAAATCAGAAAATCAGAAAATCAGAAAATCAGAAAATCAGAAAATCAGAAAATCAGAAAATCAGAAAATCAGAAAATCAGAAAATCAGAAAATCAGAAAACCAGAAAATCAAAAATTAGAAAATCAGAAAATCAGAAAAACCAGAAAATCAGAAAATCAGAAAATCAGTAAATCAGAAAATCAGAAAATCAGAAAATCAGAAAATCAGAAAATCAGAAAATCAGAAAATCAGAAAATCAGAAAATCAGAAAATCAGAAAATCAGAAAATCAGAAAATCAGAAAATCAGAAAATCAGAAAAGCAGAAAATCAGAAAATCAGAAAATCAGAAAATGTGAAAATCAGAAAATCAGAAAATCAGAAAATCAGAAAATCAGAAAATCAGAAAATCAGAAAATCAGAAAATCAGAAAATCAGAAAATCAGAAAATCAGAAAATCAGAAAATCAGAAAATCAGAAAATCAGAAAATCAGAAAATCAGAAAATCAGAAAATCAGAAAATCAGAAAATCAGAAAATCAGAAAATCAGAAAATCAGAAAATCAGAAAATCAGAAAATCAGAAAATCAGAAAATCAGAAAATCAGAAAATCAGAAAATCAGAAAATCAGAAAATCAGAAAATCAGAAAATCAGAAAACCAGAAAATCAAAAAAATCAGAAAATCAGAAAATCAGAAAATCAGAAAATCAGAAAATCAGAAAATCAGAAAATCAGAAAATCAGAAAATCAGAAAATCAGAAAATCAGAAAATCAGAAAATCAGAAAATCAGAAAATCAGAAAATCAGAAAATCAGAAAATCAGAAAATCAGAAAATCAGAAAATCAGAAAATCAGAAAATCAGAAAATCAGAAAATCAGAAAATCAGAAAATCAGAAAAATCAGAAAATCAGAAAATCAGAAAATCAGAAAATCAGAAAATCAGAAAATCAGAAAATCAGAAAATCAGAAAATCAGAAAATCAGAAAATCAGAAAATCAGAAAATCAGAAAATCAGAAAATCAGAAAATCAGAAAATCAGAAAATCAGAAAATCAGAAAATCAGAAAATCAGAAAATCAGAAAATCAGAAAATCAGAAAATCAGAAAATCAGAAAATCAGAAAATCAGAAAATCAGAAAATCAGAAAATCAGAAAATCAGAAAATCAGAAAATCAGAAAATCAGAAAATCAGAAAATCAGAAAATCAGAAAATCAGAAAATCAGAAAATCAGAAAATCAGAAAATCAGAAAATCAGAAAATCAGAAAATCAGAAAATCAGAAAATCAGAAAATCAGAAAATCAGAAAATCAGAAAATCAGAAAATCAGAAAATCAGAAAATCAGAAAATCAGAAAAATCAGAAAATCAGAAAATCAGAAAATCAGAAAATCAGAAAATCAGAAAATCAGAAAATCAGAAAATCAGAAAATCAGAAAATCAGAAAATCAGAAAATCAGAAAATCAGAAAATTGAAAATCAGAAAATCAGAAAATCAGAAAATCAGAAAATCAGAAAATCAGAAAATCAGAAAATCAGAAAAATCAGAAAAATCAGAAAAATCTGAAAATTCAGAAAATTTGGGAAAATCAGAAAAATCAGAAACATCAGAAAAATAAAAAAAATCAGAAAATCAGAAAATCAGAAAATCAGAAAATCAGAAAATCAGAAAATCAGAAAATCAGAAAATCAGAAAATCAGAAAATCAGAAAATCAGAAAATCAGAAAATCAGAAAATCAGAAAATCAGAAAATCAGAAAATCAGAAAATCAGAAAATCAGAAAATCAGAAAATCAGAAAATCAGAAAATCAGAAAATCAGAAAATCAGAAAATCAGAAAATCAGAAAATCAGAAAATCAGAAAATCAGAAAATCAGAAAATCAGAAATCAGAACATCAGAAAATCAAATCTAAAAAAATAATCCTAATCTTAAATTATATTAAAGAGAAATTGTTAAAAAATTTCAAGGAATTGTTTTCGAAAGTTTCACAGGAAATTTGTAAGAATTTCCAAAACAAATTCTTTGGAGTTTTGCACGAGAAATTCTACGGAGTTCCCATTCAACTTCTACACAGAAAACTGTTCGAAATTTCAACGGGAAATTTTAAGGAGCTTATTTTAATTTTGACGAGAACTTCTTTGAAATTCCTTTTGTCGGAAAATCCACGGAAAATTGCTCAAATAGAGGAAGGGTCGTTCTGTCAAAAGTCATTCGGCGAAAAGCCATTTGAACGAATAACACGATAAGCCGAAAATTATCAAGCTGAAAACAATTTCGATTTTAAGGACGGCTACGCAGTCTTGAATTATTGAAACAAGATGTTTATTTATCCGTCGTTGCGACACGGGGATGGTGTCTTCATCAGGGGAAAATCACCAGATTTCAGATAAATAAACATCTTGTTTCAATAATTCAAGACTGCGTAGCCGTCCTTAAAATCGAAATAAAAATATACAGTCGATTTCTCAATAGCTGAAAACAATTTAGCCAAATTGGAAAAATTAGATCGAAAACCGTTTTAGTCAAAAATGTCAGTTTTCCCTGACGGTCGCTTGGCCGAATAGATCATGTGACCGAAAATGCCGTTTGGCAGAAAGTCATTTGGCTTAAACTCTCATTTGGCCAAACAGGTCATATTGTCTAAGATGTCCTTTTCTGAGCTGGTAATATGGTCAGAAATGTCGACCCGTTCGGGCAAATGATCCGTTATGCCAAACAGTCGATTCTGCCAGATGGCATTTTCGGACAAATGACCTATTCGGTAAAACTACTGACCAGTGCCCATTTCGCCACCTTGCCAAATAACATTATAACAAGACAAAATTTTCAAAACGACGTATCTGCTTTTGTAAACAAAGATTCAAACGACGATTTGACGAATCTGATAGCTCTCTCACGCAAACCAACACCACCAATAAGTAGGTGAATTAGGGCCCTCCTTAGCCGTGCGGTAAGACGCGCAGCTACAAAGCAAGACCATGCTGAGGGTGGCTGGGTTCGATTCCCGGTGCCGGTCTAGGCAATTTTCGGATTGGAAATTGTCTCGACTTCCCTGGGCATAAAAGTATCATCGTGCTAGCCTCATGATATACGAATGCAGAAATGGTAACTTGGCTTAGAAACCTCGCAGTTAATAACTGTGGAAGTGCTTAATGAACACTAAGCTGCGAGGCGGCTCTGTCCCAGTGTGGGGATGTAATGCCGATAAGAAGAAGAAGGTAGGTGAAGGATTCCGCTACCTGTTCATAGTGTTGGTTTGCGTGGAAAAGCTATCAGATTCGTCAAATCGTCGTTTGAATCTTTGTTTTCTTTGTTTTTAAAATATGGCCTTTCATATGGCCTAAAATGACCAACTGTTAGGTAAAATGGCCCTTCCTTCCAAACGACCACTTCGACCAAACAGCATTTTCGGCAAAAAAAACCTATTCGGACAGACTACTTTTTAGACCAAATTACCTACCCGATCGAACAACATTATCAGCCAAATAAAATTTAATTTCAACGAGAAATATTTTGTATTTCTATGGGAGGCTCTTTGCAATTTCCACTGGAAGTTCTTCTTAGTTTTCACAGAAAACTTTTCTAAATTTCAACGAGAAGTTGCATCAAACTTTAAAAACCATCAGTTGAAAACATATTTTGAGTTTGTTTGGATATTTTGGAAATAGCAATCGGAACATCCTACTGGTTTTTACAAATTTGAATCGGCGTGAAAAATTATAGATCGGCGGTGTGACAGATTTTAAACGGCAGCAGGTACACACAAATACAAAATCCGAAAAATATTTTGAAAATATTATAATTGGAGCCCAAATATAAAAAAATCTGAAATGGAAAATTTAATTCTAGATTTTTCAACATCGGGAATCTGCTACTGACAGCTGACTAAGCAAAAGCTCTACAGGCAACACTTTTATGTCACTTTATTATCGCTCAGAGATGAATCGTTTTGTGGCAGTTTCTGGCAGCAGATTATTGCTCGTATTTGTCACCACCACCTTCCCAAGTCCATCTGGAAGTGTGAAGTGCTTGCTGCTGGTTTCAATCTTTCCTGTTTCACTCAACAGCCACACTGCTCTGCTCTCAGAGGGCATTCCGAACGTTTACTTGCAGATGCTGCTCAGGGAGATCGCTTGCGATTTTGAATCACGCCTTTAAAATCATTTATCATGGTCGAGACGTGATTGCTATTTTCAGCCCTTGAGAATTTCACCGCTTCAGTTTTATCTAGGCATCGAATGATCATTTAGTACACATATAAAAGCTTTTTTGACTAGCATATATCTCATTTCAAATGCTAAATTTCAAACATTCATGTATGGTTTGTGGTCATAAAAAAATACTAGTTTAACTTTTTTTGAAAAAATATCGAATCAGTCATTATTTCCATGCAGTCATTTTTAAATATCTTTATCGCTGCTCGAGAATGGCTTGCCTCTTCATGCAGTTATCAAGCAAGCATCGTGTCTACATACCCAAATTCGGTTCATTGCCCATATAACTCTTTGGTCAGCGTGTCGTGATGACGACAAGCAAGAATCTATGATGCCACACATCTTGGCCGACTTGGCTTCCAATCCAATTTCATGCTAAATTCACCGAGTCAGGGATACGTATGTGTGTTAATGTCAGCAAAACCGAATATTTGACAAGATTAAGTTTGTCGGGTAAGCTAATTTTATATGAATAAAAATCGAATTAGACTTCTCAATTTTCCACCCGACTGGGAAATCAAACCTTTTTTGCCTTTCCCGAAAAATCGGAAGGAGGCGAAAAACGCTTTCGAAATATCATTCTTCTTATTTCTGACAAACCTAGCCATTGCGTAGCAAAAACTGGACATTAGAGAAAAGATGAAACATTCCATCCTTCTCCCATCCTTCATGAACAATTCCCCCGCCACATTTTTTTTTGGTCTACTAGAATGGACTGTGTTTCCATTCCACATGCCTGTGAGGCCAACAGTTCGGATTAAGGAATGGAGACATCAAAGAAAGTTGTGTGCTTTTCAGACTATAGCTAACCGAGGAGGATCGCTATCTGTTGCAAAGTGGCAGGTGGGTGGCTAAAAGAAAGGAAAAAGGAATTCGGCAAACTCACCTTTGAATGATCCCGAACTGGAACGTGCACTCGAACGAAAGTCGGACAAGAGGATTCTGCGGGAGAAATATGCTTATAAAAGTAGTAATTGCTTGCTAGATGCCAATGAGAAAAGAATATCAGATGACGGTTACCGACATGACTACAGTCGCAATGTATCGCCTTCACATCTATACGTTTTACAACTAAATATCTGTGATACGTAAGCAACACATGGCAAAACATCGAACACCTGGTTAATACCTACATCCACGAGACAAAATTTCTTATCTATCTTCTTACTTTACATGAAAATAACACCCCCAACTGTCCTAAGTCTTTGTTCTACGACTATCCAACCAGGGTCGAATTTCAGGGGGGTTCGGGGGAAGTGCCAGGGCCACCACAAAACCTTGTCCACCAAAAACAAACAGTTTTACCCATTACTACATATTTGGGAACATTCTGAGCTCCTAAAAATGTTAGGCCCCGGGTCACCACGAGCCTAAATCCGGCCCTGTATCCAACCAAATTCATAAACAAAATTCAAAGCTCAAATCAATAACCCTAGTAGTTCAAATAAACCGAAAAGCCATCGTTGAATAAGCAACTTGATGCTCAGTTTTTTTTTAATCCGGATGACGTGCCTCCCTCCACCCATCCATCAATTTCATCCAGCTCGGATTGGTCGTCTCCCTGATCAAGGAATTAGTTTCGAACCATCGAACAACGCAAATCGCCAACCATAGACGGTTTTGTGCAATACCTATTTGGACTTTTTTTTATAGTTTGATGGCAAAATGATGGCAAAGCACGATAAATGGTCAACAATTTATCATATATCGTAAAACACAAAAAGTTATGGTCATTATAAATTTTATAAAAATTGCCGACATAAAATTATTATGATCTTTGTATTATCTTTTGTATGAAATATATTACAAACACCAAGAGTTTCAGAAAATTAAAAACAATCATTAAATTCCACTTTTGGTTTTGTGGTTCATGCCAAATTCTATAGAAATCATCCATCCATGAACATAGCTCAACATTCTTGATGCGGCACTTCAAAGTACAGAAATAGCTACGAATCAAGTTCTTGTAAAATGCATGTACGGGAATTGCCTCTCATTTGCGCTTTCACTCCACCGAGTTGAAGAGCACTTTTTTTTTTTTTTTAATTTTTTTTTAACTAATTTTATTTGCTAATTATCAGGGCTGCCCAACCTTTTCACGCCACGGGCCATTTTTTAGAATTCACACTTGCTGGCGGGCCAGAAAATATTCGGTACATAACTTTTTTAAAATTTTCAAAATTATCAGTGTTTTTTTTTTCCATTATCTAAAAAAAAAAAACTCTATTGTTGAATGAGGAATCCGTTTGAAACATTTCAGGTAAATTATTCAAATCGGTAAAGGGTGTTGATAAAAAGGGGAAATTCGTTACTTCACCAGCATATTTGCATGAACTGTTTTCAAAGGGATGAGAGAAATGTACCAGATTTCAACAACCCACTGTGCCAAAGTGCTTCATGCTCAAGTCATTGAGATGTTTGGCGATATCTGCAAGAAAAGCCAAGCCAAGGATCATTCAGCTCTAGTAGTAGCTTTCCTTTATATTGTAAAAATAGTTCCATGTTCCTTTCGAAAAAAAACATCTCTCAAGCATAGTACCAAGGCGTAGTTGATGAACTTCGCAATAATGCAGGAAGTCTTTGTATCATTTCTGTCAACATCATTTATAATTGTTGGAGGTTGAGATCCCTAACGTTGATAAAGTTGATTGTCTTCATAACAAACGTCATTACTTGAGGAATATTGATCGTTTTCGCATATCGATTCTTTTGGTGAATATTCAGTATGGTAGGGAATATCGCCAAATCTTTGTGATTGCTTTTCTATGCTTAGAATTGTCATAACGCCATTGTTATTTCCTGTCATTGATTGCTGGTGCTGCATCAATCGTAAGGTCACTTAAGTTTTCCAAGGAAAAAAATAGTTCCTTCGCACAGGTCTTATCAGCCCTCAGGGTTTCCCGTTAGCTGTTCCCTGCATAGGGTTCAAACTGCCAATTTCTCTGTCATTCGAAAATGACCATCAATTCCTGTTAAGAACACAGCCAATTTTGCAACGTTTCTTTTTATATTCATTAGAGAAGCTTGCAGCCCTGGGCTGGCTCACCTCTATACCACGTCAGTATTTTCAGCGTTTGCGAGAGAATTTCACGTAACGTAGCTTTCAAATCTTCTGCGAGAACTTTTACTCTTCGCCGTGTTCTGCGCGAACTAATGCTTCTGAAGGAGGCTATTTCTAAGTTATTCGTTTTGCCAAAATCCTACTAACAGCAAAACTGGCCCGTACTGCATTTTCTGACTTCGTATTTTCCTGAGTGTAGAGAGTTGTTGTTTCTATAATCCATTGTACCAATAATTTAAATCAATGAATGTAAATTTAAATTGATTGAGCGCCCTACCTTTGAAGTTCTACCCAAATTTCGTTTCGTACCTGAGCCTTCTCAAATATCATCTATATATATAAAAATGAAATGGTCTGTGTTCGTATCCGCATAACTCGAAAACGGCTGGATGGATTTTCTTCATTCCTTCAGCAGATATGTTCGTTATAGTTTCCGACGGGTTTATATGATATTTCCTCATGCGAAAATTACGAGTAAAGTTCAGTAAATCGTGAAAAACTGAAATGAAGATTTGTATGGAAATTTGGCATGGGAATATTCGCCTACTATGCAGGACAACGTCTGCCGGGTCGACTAGTATTTTATAGAATGCTTGGATTCAGATTTTATTCTTTCAATATAGCAAAACTTTCTGAACAAATTGAACCGGTCTTCCTTTTTTCAACGTGAACGTAAACTACTCATTTCATTCTTTATTGGAAACGTTTCAAGATTTGATTTAAAACTTACGTATTAAATAATGAATAATAAAAAAGAGCTTCCCGAGCCAGTTAGAAAAACTGGCGGGCCGAATCTGAGTTTATTTTTCTTTCGCGCCGCGGGCCACAAAAAATGGAGCCGAGGGCCGCATCCGGCCCGCGGGCCGTACGTTGGGCAGCCCTGATCTAATACATGCATTCATCTCTTAGACTAGGTGTTCCGTGTTTTCTTAACACTATCATCCTTATTTGTTATGTTATTTTTTTATTTATTATTAATACATTTCAATTGCCTCTGGCAGTTAGAATTTTTCCTCTGGCTGAATTGAACCATGTAGGAATTACAATGTTTTTAACTTAAACTAATCTTAACCTATTTTATACTAAGGGTACAAGGAGTTAATCGTTGCAATAGAAGATTGCAACGATTTTTGTCTGAAATTGGAAATTATTTTGTTGGACATTTGTTGCAATGTCTCAATATTAGAAATTCTATGAAGTTCATTGG
This sequence comes from Armigeres subalbatus, assembly GCF_024139115.2. Taxonomy (NCBI): domain Eukaryota; kingdom Metazoa; phylum Arthropoda; class Insecta; order Diptera; family Culicidae; genus Armigeres; species Armigeres subalbatus. The sequence goes on from NC_085141.1 coordinate 26,409,893, forward strand.
TACTATACCACGGAGGCAACTTCAGAATCATTTTCAAAATTTTATTTTGAATCCTCTGAAGTGCCTTCTTTCTGGTATTGCAGCAACTAGTCCATATTAGCACAGCATACAACATGGCAGGCCTAAAAATTTGTTTGTAAATCAAAAGTTTGTTCTTAAGACAAAGTTTTGATTTTCTGTTTATAAGTGGATATAGACACTTAATATATTTGTTACATTTGGCTTGAAGGCCTTCAATGTGATTTTTAAAAGTTAATTTTTGATCTAGCAGAAGTCCTAAATATTTAGCTTCGCTAGACCAATTAATTGGAACCCCATTCATAGTGACAATATGTCTGCTAGAAGGTTTCAAATAAGAAGCTCTCGGCTTATGTGGGAAAATTATAAGCTGAGTTTTGGAAGCATTCGGGAAATTTTCCATTTTTGCAAGTAAGTGGAGAAAATATCCAAACTTTTGCAATCTACTACAATGACACGAAGGCTACGCCCTTTGGCTGAGAGACCCGTGTCATCTGCAAACAAAGATTTTGACACCCTGGTGGTAAATCAGGTAAGTCAGAAGTAAAATGTTATACAAAATGGGCCCCAGTATGCTGCCTTGGGGAACACCAGCTCTAACAGGTAATCTATCAGATTTAGAATTCTGATAGTTTACCTGCAGTGAGCGATCTGATAAATAATTTTGGATCAGTTTAATAATGTACAGAGGAAAATTAAAATTCATCAATTTTACAATCAAACCTTCATGCCAAACACTGTCAAATGCTTTCTCTATATCAAGAAGAGCAACTCCAGTCGAATATCCTTCAGATTTGTTGAGCCGAATTAAGTTCGTAACTCTTAATAACTAGAACTAGGGCGATAACTAGAAGCCTCAGCTGGATTTTTGTCCGGCTTCAAAATTGGAACAACTTTGGCGTTTTTCCATTTATCGGGAAAGTATGCCAATTGAAAACATTTGTTAAATAAATTAACCAAAAAGGACAAAGAGCTCTCAGGAAGTTTTTTGATAAGTATGTAGAAAATACCATTATCACCCGCAGGGCCGGATTTATGGGGGGACCGGGGGGGCGTGGCCCCGGGCCCCCACAAATCTTATGTACCAAAACCAACCTTTTTGTACATTTTGGGGCCCCCACATACCGTCGGCCCCGGGGCCCCCTTCCGGCTAAATCCGGCCCTGATCACCCGGGGCTTTCATATTTTTAAATTTTCTAGTAATAGATCTCACTTCATCCAAATTAGTTCCCAACGAAGGGTCAAAAACATTCTCTTGGTTGAGAATGTCTTCGAAGCTTTGTGTAACCTGATCCTCAATTGGACTAGTGAGACCTAGACTAAAATTATGGGCACTCTCGAACTGCTGAGCAAGTTTTTGAGCCTTTTCGCCATTTGTTAATAAAATTTTATTTCCCTCTTTAAGCGCTGGAATTGGTTTTTGAGGTTTTTTAAGAATTTTCGATAATTTCCAAAAGGGTTTCGAACTGGGATCCAACTTCGAGACATTATTCTCAAAGTTGGTATTTCTCAGAATAGCGAAACGTTTTTTAATTTCATTTTGCAAATCTCGCCAAATAACTTTCAACGCGGGATCGCGAGTTCTTTGGTGTTGCCTTCGCCTCACATTTTTAAGACGGATCAGTAGCTGAAGATCGTCGTCAATAATAATGGAGTTGAATTTAATTTCACATTTAGGAATTGAAATGCCTCTGGCTTCGACAATTAAATTTGTCAAAGATACGAGAGCATTATCAATATCATTTTTGGTATCGAGAGGAATATCAACATCAAAATTCCTATCGATATACGTTTTATATAAATCCCAATCAGCTCTATGATAATTGAAAGTAGAGCTGATTGGATTATAAATGGCTTCTTGAGAGATTTCAAATGTCACAGGAAGGTGATCAGAGTCAAAGTCAGCATGAGTTACCAATTGGCCACACAGCTGACTTGAATCCGTTAAAACCAAATCAATTGTCGAAGGATTTCGAGTGGATGAAAAACAAGTTGGGCCATTGGGATATTGAATAGTATAATATCCCGCATAACAATCTTCAAATAAAATGTTGCCGTTGGAATTGCTTTGAGCATTATTCCATGAACGGTGTTTGGCATTGAAGTCACCAATTACGAAGAATTTTGATTTGTTGCGAGTCAGGATTTGAAGATCAGCTTTCAACAAATTCTTTTGCTGCCCATTGCATTGAAAAGGCAAATAGGCTGCAATGAAGGAAAATTGACCAAAATTTGTTTCAACAGAAACTCCCAAGGTTTCAAAAACTTTGGTTTCAAACGAAGAAAATAATTTATGTTTGATACGTCTATTAATGACAATGGCGACCCCACCACAGGCGCTGTCAAGACGATCAATTCTGTAGATAAAATAATTTGGATCTCTTTTAATGGAGAGTCCTGGTTTTAAATAAGTTTCTGTTATAATGGCAATATGCACATTATGAACTGTTAGGAAGTTGAATAATTCATCTTCCTTACCCTTTAGAGAGCGGGCATTCCAATTTAGAACTTTCACACAATTATTTGGATCCATTGAAACGGAGTCCGATAACAATTTTTTGTGTGTACTTTATACCAACCTGAACAGCTTCTGGTATGGTATGTTCGGTCTGTTATGGTAGTTCGATTGGAGAAGAATTATTTCCGATATTAGAGTTAGAAGGAATAACTGAATTCTCCAGCTTTCTTCTATTTTTTCCGCGCTTTGGCAGGACGGTCTTGAAACCTTGTTTCTTTGAAGGAAGTGGAGAATTCAGAGACTCCCCCTTCCTCTTGTTTTTATTAATGCTCATGGCTGAGCGTGGAGACGTGACCTTCTAAGAGGTTTTTTCCCAGAACGGTGTCCCTGCAGGATTACCACCGCTTGTCGGAATTTTACTTCCGCAAACGGGTCCAACGTAAAACGAAGGCACGGGTCCTTGCAAAGATCGTAACGGGATCAGTGGGTACAAATAGCGCTATGAAGCACCGTTGAAATTAAAATAGCTTCGGGTAGTATTAAAAACTTCCTTCCGCAAAGAGAGAAAGAACCGCACATCACGAAAGCACGATGCGGTCTGATGTAGAGTACTTTCATAATCTCTAATGTGAATTGACTACGCTTCTTTGATTATCTTGGCAATTAAGGTAATGATATTAAATAATGCAATACCAAGCTCATTATCTGCTAAGAGGGTGGATTGTAGCAAGCATTTTCTCATCATTTCATTGTTGTTCTGTCTCTTTTTAAGGTACTTCAAATTCATTTTTCGTTGCTTCTTATAGAAAGTATGGTATTTATTCAATTTTTAATAAAATTCAATAACGAACGCAAAACGAAAATTTTTGACAATCACAAAAATGAGAAACAAAACATTTTGAGCTCCAGTTCTTTGTTTTCGATTGTGGAAACATGTTATGCCATAGAAGTGGATAAGCTGGATTGTAAGTAGTAAAAGACTAGAGAGTTCTTGGGACAGTACCTGATGGGATTCATGGGAGCTCTACCATGGATCACGTGTTTGCCGTACGCCAGATATTGCAGAAATCCCTGCCACAAGAAGACGCCTACTTCTACCTTTACTAGCGCACTGATCATTTAAGCACTCCGATGGTAATCTGCATCCACTGAATCACTTTGAAGTTACTGATCAGCACCACCTCCGTTTTGTGGTGAGCCAGCTGCAGCTTGACTACATTCATTCAAGTTTCTACTGCGTCGGCTGATTCTCATTTCCACCTCTTTCAGCCACTCACCGGCTATCGTTAGGACGACATCATCCGCAAATCCGTAAAATTTCACGCATTTGGGCAATTTCAGCGTTAGCACCCCGTTGTACTTAACGTTCCACAGCGGTGGGCCTAGTATGGACTCTTGTGAAACGCCCGCCGTAACTTTAATCGACGTCTGCCCCGAATGCGTATCGTATACCAGAATTCGGTTCTGGAAGTAGCTCCTAAGGACCTTACGCAGGGGACCCGCATTCTGTGCAGTGCTGCGATGATGGGTTCCCAGCTGGCACTGTTAAAAGTGTTTTTGACGTCAATCGTTACCACAGCGCAGAATCGATTTCCCCTCCTCTTCTTCTTGGACGCACTCTCTGCAACTTCGATGACCATCTTGATTGCATCCACTGTCGATCAGCCTTTTCGGAATCCGAACTGCTTTTCAATAATCTAATCTCGCCCTCCGTGAGCTGCATCAACTAATTAAGGATAATCCTTTCCAGAAGCTTCCCCAGTGTATCCAGCAGGCATATGGGCCTATACGATGCTGGATTCCTCGGCCATATGTATTCCAGTAACCATCTACTAAACACTTCTGCAGCACCATCCTGAACAAGTCCGGTAACGCTAAAATTGCGGTTTTTAAGGCCACATTTGGAATTCCATCCGAACCCGGGGCTTTCATCAACTTCAAACCTTTTGCCACTGATGACAGCTCGTCATTGGAGACTTGCATACCTGCAGCGGTTACATGGTCTTTTTCTTCGTACGGTGTAGGTGGCCACGTCGTAGAACCATGCTGCGGAAAAAGACCGTCCACGATGATCTTCAGCTTATCCGGACATATCTCCGCTGGCGTCGCTGGACCTCTGATCTTCATTATTGCGAGCATTGCCTCAAGAATCAGCGTAAGCTTCCTGGCACAACTTCTTGAAACAGTTGTACTTGCTGACTTTGATTTCACGTTGAAAAGCCGCTCTAGTTTCCCGGAAAACTATCTTGCGCACGTCTCTTACCTTTTCAGACCTTGCCCTCTGAAAACGTCTCCTGTCCCTAAGACAGGCAGCACGAAGATTAACTAGAGATTCGTTTCACCAGTAACTTGGGCGTCGTCTATCCAATGGCTCCAGTCGACGCATCACAAGCCCTCGCTAACGTTTCCGTCGGTTTATCTGCTTCCAAATTTGTTACGCCGCTGTCGACTCGAAGTGGTTCACTGAAAAGCTCCTTGTTAAAGTCCTTCGTCTTCCATCTTCACCCGGTAGTCCTTATCCCTCTCCGAGTCGTCGGTAGCCGTGTTCCAACACTCTCTGCTTTCTCTGCGAAATGTACTAACGGTACCTTCGTTTCCCAGTCTGACTCCCTGCTTTGCAAGTGCCTCCAGCAAATTGTAACCTCTGGGGTTGGTCAGCCTGCTTCCCCAATCCACTGCCAAAGCATTGAAGTCGTCTCCGTCGTCGTCACCGGTATTCGGCGGATCAACTTCTGCGCGAGTGAGTCCAGCATCCGGTTATACTCCTCCAAAGTCCACCATGGGAATGGGGGTGCATAGCAGCTACACACAAAGATCCCGTTAATTTTGAAGATTACGAAACCTTCGCTTGAGCTGTCTACAACTTCTTGAATAGGGAATTTGCCTATCACTGCCGTTGTCAGAAGGGATCCAGTACGGCTCAGCAATAATTGCCACGTCGCACATTGCTTCTGTTGTCGACTGCTACAACAGCTGCTGTGTGGTATCGAAATGATTGAGATTTAACTGGATGATTTTCATTAATCTCGACCCGCCATCGCCTTCTCATAGGCAGGGCATTGGAAGCCACCCGTCATATGGTCGTTTCCGTCCTCCGGTTTGTAGAGCATGCATCTTGGTTGTTTCGTGCAGTTCCTAGCAACGTATCCATCTGTTTGGTGATTTGAGGGGTGAGTCTCAACGGAACGGACACATTGAGCATCCGACTTTCACCTTGCTCACCTGCACCATTGTGTTGACAGCGTCTACTGTTAGTCGTATCGCTGCTATTTGTGTACCACCGTTCGCTTTTCTCAGCCGAATGGTCATCTGAACTTCGCCCAGCGTGCACTGTGAGGTCAGTGCATCCCTCAGTTCGTTTACCGACGTGATCTCGTCCAGGTCTCTGCACTCGACCACTGCCTCCTGCGTTAAAGCTCTTACGTTTCCTTCACTGCCTAAGGAATTGGCAATGAGCTCCCCGACCGGGAGGCCGAGCTCTTGACCGTGGGATCCTTCTTCAGCTCGAACAGCAATTCCCCCTTCTGAGTACGCCTAGTCCTCACCACTTTTTCACCCAAGTCCTTGAGCACTGGGTCCGTTCTTATCGCTCACCTCGACTATCAAGGCGTCCCCCTTGACTCTCTCCCGAAGAGAACGACGTTTTTCTTTTTTCTTCTGCTCCTTCTTCTTTTCCACTTTCTCCTTCTACTTCTTCCTCTTCTCCCGCTGGCTTTCCACGGTCTGCCAGTCACCATCCTTGACGCCTTCCTTCAGTCCGCTAGCAAAATCTTGCACGTTCCGCTGCTTCTTCGGAACTTCCAGCTCTGCTGGTGAGTCCTTGATTCGCGCCTCTATGTGAGTATTTCAGGTGCTCATTGGCGTCTGCAGTGCCTCGAGTGTTGTATGCTCCGCTGCATCTTTCAGTGCTATTTCAGCTGCTCCTGCTCTTCTTTTGAGCGCGCTTTGTTCGTGCTCGGTGGCTTTAACGGCGGATTTGATGCTCGTCACTAGAAGCTTGATCTGAGCCTGAACAATGTGATTGTCGTTCACGAAATCATAAAGCTCGTTGACTCGCTTCAGCACCTCCATCAGGTTGGACTTCCCAAGTTGTAGCTCATCCTGACTAGCACTACTTTCCGATTTTGGACTGGACACCCTGTTCTCGGATCCTAGCTCCTGTTGGCCTGCCTAGTTCTGAGCAGTCTTTGACATACTGCTGGTACTTGATACTGCTACCTGCGACATCACTGGAAATCTATGCAGCTTTCCACTCTTTGCGTAAACATTCACCCCGCCTACTTCTTCGTTGACTGTAGAATTTGTTTCCATGCTTATTTCGGAAATATTTGGCTTCGCAGTCTTGGAGGGAATTGAAAACTATGTTTTTAATCTTTTCCCAACGTATCGGTTCATTTAGGGCCTTTTTCAAGGGGTCGATTTAAGTCCTAAATGGACCGAAACGCTTAAAAACATTAAAAACATAGTTTTCAATTCATTCCATTTCATTCCATGTTAAAAGGGTCCCCCTCCCGGGTCGTTATCTCCACCTGTTGTAGATAGTCGCCTCTTGTGATCGCATGGATGCCTTTGTAAACAGTGAGGTCCATGCCAGGCGACAGATTTTAAGCGTTACCGGAGGCCTGCCGGATTGTTTACCGGGATGGAGGCAATCGAGCAAAATCAAAAAAAAATCACGATGTTGACGTTGGACAACGTCTTACCCGAAAGTATTGGGTGTCAAATCATTATCCGCAATAGGGGACCATCACAAAATCATGTAAAATTTTGAACGTTAATAGAGCCTTCATCTTTCGGTGAAATTTGGATATTTGTACATCAATCGACTCGGACACTCTTCCGAAATTTGTCAATTTCATTGAACCATTTTTTTTGACAATAAACTATTGAAAATTTCAACCCAGTAAAAATATCAGAACCAACCAATTCCGTTCATGCATTCCCAACACGGACATCAGAATGATGTAACATACGGGTCTTTTTTTTACCCACCGTTACAATTTCTCTGGGTATAAAAAGACCCGTGTTTCGCTCTCGTGCGTCATTTCTGTTCAAGGATCCACTGTAAGTGGTAACGGAGAGCGGGCACAGAGGGTAGACAGAACGAAGGTATCGGGGAGCGGTCCCAGCATCGATAGCGGTGGTTTCTGCATCTGTTGTTGTTCAGCGGCAAACTATCGAGTGGCTAACATAGGCGTCAGTGGTGACAGCAGAATGTTGCCGTCGGCAGCAGAATCACGAGACCAGTCAAGCGAAATTTCCCCTCAAGATTGTTTTTTTTGCCTTTCTCGTATACTAAGTATACGTAAAGGCTATATGTTCGCTCCAAAAACGAACTTTTGATAGGTGTCCTAGAGACCCATAGTGCTATATACCGAACGACTCAGCTCGACGAATTGAGGTGATGTCTGTGTGTGCGTGTGTGTGTATGTGTGTGTGTATGTGTGTGCGCAAAATAATCTCACTCATTTTTCAGGCACTTATCTTTAATGGATTTTCTCGCAACAAGTCGCATTCGACGCGGAATCTTGTCCCATTGTTTCGTATTGAAAATTGGCCCAATCAAACTATGGGCTTCGGAATTATGGCCAAAATATAATTTTTTATAAGAAAAATTTTCACTCACTTTTTAGGCACTTACTCTTAGTTGATTTACTCGCAACAAGTTTCATTTGACGCAGAATCTTGCCCAACTGTTTCGTATTAAAAATTGACCCAATCGGACTATGGGTTTCGAAGTTATGGCCAAAATTCATTTGTTTACATAAGAAACACGTACAAAATTCTCACTCATTTTTCAGGAATTTATCTTTAACGGATTTGCTCGCAACAAGTTGCATTCGACACGAAATCCTATCCCATTGTTTCGTATTGAAAATTGGCGGAATCGGACAAAATACATTTTTCAAAATCTCACCAATTTTAGGCACATACCTTCCGCCGATTTGTTTCACCAAAAGTGAGTAGAAATTACTCACTCGAAAAAAAAACGAGAAAGGCACCATCACCGCTAGGTGGATTAATCTGTTTTTTTTTGTAGCCAGACTGCTAATTATTTCAGGTGATAAAATTTTGTTATGACTAACTGGTCGGGAACCCACCACCTCAAACTTCAACGGATCCAAAACATTTTCCTGAGGATGATCCTCAACACCCCTCCCAGGACAAGAACATCTGAGGTCCACCGTCTGGCCGGAATAAAAACCTTACATGAACGCTTTGGTGAGTGTAAAGAAAAGTTTAGGATTTGTTGCGTCTTCTCGGACTAAGAAGCGATTAGGGCGCTGTTTACAATCTAGTTTATCAAATTATTATTGTAAATTTTAGTGTAAATAGTTAGTTAGGTTATCAAATTTAAAATTTGATAAATGCCTCATAAAGGCTGTAATGTTTAATATAATTATTTTAAAAGTATGATAAACTAATGGAGTAGAACAGAAATAACGAAAATTAAAGATAAAGGGCCAAGTGGCCAACCACTTATAATGTAAAAATAATGTTAAAAACAAAAACAGAAAATAAATAAATTTAAAAAAAACTTTCCCGCGTGCGCGAGCCATTTCGTTCAAGATGTCGCGAAGAGCGGTCCCAGCATCAGAATCTTAAGAGAAAATGTTACAATGCAAATTGTGTTCCAAGAAATTCCTTACATTGTCCAACATGTACCTTGCGATAGTGTCTTGTACACAAGGCTTCTAATTTTTTACTCAGGAAACAAAATAACACGACTGTCAGCCAATGACCAACGTCGTTTGCCGTGACCATAATCAGGATGTCACTGGTATTAATACTGATGTTCCGGTTGGCACTCTTGTTGGTCTTGTGTGCTTTAAGTGGCGCACCGCGCACGGTCCTCCAGACCTCCTAACTCGCAGTGGGTACAGGTTGACAATCCTCAAGACATAGTACCTGCTGACCGTAGTTCCTGCTGACTTTGTTGGGGAATCCGATCCGATTGATTGCAATTTAAAACTGGCCCGATTGGAATTGCATTTCGCTTCGTTTTTGTTCGTTTTTGGAGTGATTCTTCACAGAAATCTTCTGTACAACATAGTTGTACGAGAAAGGTAAAAACATAAAAATCAAAAGAGATCTAAAAGCTTTTCGGTACGTCTATGCTTTCTTCACTACAGCAATGAATTGTATGCTCACGATTCTTCCATAAATTATTCTTCAAACTCAAAACAATTGCACCGTGAATATACACAATCGAGTGCATCTTCAAAGACAATCTTATACGTATCATACAAAAGAAATAAACAATGATTGCCCCAGAGTTGCACTTTTCTGCCACTTGCTTTAACTCCCTCTGAAAAATATGCGAAATTTATAAGAAGCACTAAACACTCGTCGGGGCTATCACACTCGAGCTGAGGTTATGCACTGCCAGTAGATACTCTTTTTTATGTATTTACAAAGACCAAATGGTCCATAGAACTAGCTATGCAACAGGCGGGGATATGCATCCGTTTAGCCCCAAGATAGAAAAGATGTGCGTTCTTCGTAGAGCTGCTGTCAGGATGCCTTTTCACCACTTAGCATAAAGCAGATACAGACATCTTCTGATGAGATACAGCCATGGGTTGGTTTACGGTCTGCTGTTGAATAGAACAAGTGCTCAGTTTGTCGGAATACTTCACGCGTCACTTGTCGACTGCAGTCAAGCCATGGCCAGAAGTAATATTGTTTATCAGACAGAGGGGATATATACTTTCGATGTTCATTCAGCTAGGTAGGAGGCTTTAAGTCGAGTCAAAGTGCGTGACACTAAAGGCGACCTTGCTCCAAGGAGATGCAAATAAAACGATGGTGATGAATATACAAGGAACCGCGAAACAACTCGCTTTGCGGTTGCTTTCACTCAAATTTGCCCTTATGTGGAAGAAGCCAAAAATAAGTAAAATGCGAAAAAAATCCGGTGAGTACTTTACCTTTACTCCCGTTAATTTACAATGTTATGAAAACTCATATGTGAATATGTACGTTATGTGGAAGATATTGATTTGGAAAATGTATTGGAGGTAACCACTTTCCCTTCGATGGGACTCGAACCCATGACCCTACAGTACGCTAGACTGGTGCTTTAACCAACTAAGCTACGAAGGACCTCCGTCGGCCTTCGCAACCTAGCGGCTACTGAACGAGCTCGAGATTCCCAAATTGGACGCATAGTCAAATCACTCGCAATCCATTTCTCAAGCCAATACTTCCACATGTGTATTGTACACGTCCACATTAGAGGAGCGTGAGTATTTAGAATGTCTGGCGGCTATACGAAGGGAAAGTGGTTACCTCCAATACATTTTCCAAATCAATATCTTCCACATAACGTACATATTCACATATGAGTTTTCATAACATTGTAAATTAACGTCCGAGTCGGGTGGTTTAATCCCCGGAAATAGGCAATTAACTTTGATTGAACTTTACTCCCGTGTTGAATTTTCACATTTGTTCAAGTTTCACAAACTCAAATTTATGTTATTTTCACTCACTCGAGAGTATGGTGAAAACAACTCAAATTTGGCTTCTTCCACGGAACAGCATACGTTGGGTCGATGCAGCTCTCTTTGTTTATAATATCACTATTTTATTTGTGGACGCAGTAGCGCTCGTGGCAAGTGTTTTTTTTAAATAAACGGTCCATTAATTCATGCATTAAAAAAATAAAAATTTTCAACTTCTGTTGTCTGTGATTTTCAATAAAATGCTGTGTCTGCTTGTCTAAGGTTGTCACTGGTTTTGCTTTCTGCATCTGATAGTAAAAAAGAATTGAAATGCCAAATATTTTATTTTTTGTAAAAAATTTCCCCGCGTGCTGCGTCTGGTTGGCTAGTCACCGGACAGACAAACAGGGCTATTATATATAGTATTCATGAGAGGGAGTGAGAAAACTACCTAATATTGAGTTAAAAATTTGAACTTCGTACTCAAAGTTGAGTTCTTTAAACTTTTTTTTTAGGTTCTTTATTTTTTCTGTGAATGGTTTCGAATAGTGTTTCAATCTTCTCTGGTTCAATCTCAAGTGATGGCTTTGAAGATGAATTCGGTTTTCAAAAAAAAGAATAATACTATTTTTCACAAAGATATGTTTCAATGATCTACAATGATTATAGATCTTTCTTGTAATCATAATATTGCCGACATCAAGGCATTTAAAACCCATCTCACAAAGTATCGAAACAAGAGCTCATCGTGGAAAACAAGTATTTTTCTCGCTGAAATACTTGTTTCAATTACACCCTAATTGCTCTGTGATCCACGCGCCACCCATCAAAGATGAACAACCTCCCACCCGAATGCTGCTTCGTTTGCCAACCAATTTTCGCTTCCGACAGCGAGCTGACTCGAAAGAAGGGCATACTTCCGAGACCGCGTGTGAAAAATATCAGCTTTGAACTTCCGACCTACCGCGCCTGGAGGATGATTCTCGGGATTGCATTCTAAATATAAGTTTGCACTCCCATTCAAGGTCCCTGGTGTTCGCTTCGGATCCGAGTAGAAAAGGGAAATCAAGGGGCTCCCCACAGGAGAAAGAGAGAGATGGCATGGTGGGATTTCCACGTTTCATATGACGGTTTTGGTGGTAACGGGAGGCTGTTGATGTGAACAGTTCACCATGGGTCAACCCGATGAAGGATATTTCATTAACTAGAGTTTTACTCTGGTGACTTTGCTTTTTCAATCATCACATTAAAACTGCAAAAGATGCAAATTACAAAAAGCTACGCTTTTTCATAAAAACTGTAAAGTTGATTCCATGCCTCATTGATATTCAAGCCAAAAATAAGACAAATTATTATTATTTGCATTTTGTTCGACTGCGGGCTGAAAATATCTTTTAATAAGTAAAAGGACCAATCGAAATATAAATGATGCAAACGAAACGCAACTTGTATCTTTTTTTCCCGTTTTCCCTTAATTTATAATTCAACCCATTGCGCAATTTGAAACTAATTTACCACATCTTAGTCGGTACCGCCATACACTGTGCCAAGCGATATTGCCGTTCCCTAATTGAATACCGGGAAAATATTGTCGACACGATGGCGCCTCATACACTTTCTACACTTGAGATTCAAAATGATGCGCAAATTGAGTTTTAATCATTTGATGAATTTTGTGAGTTTTCAAAAGCTTATTTGTTAGTAGACTGCAAATGTCATAGGGAATCATCCACTTATTTGCAAGTTCAATAGAATAATTTGGTTCACTGACATCTGTTTTATTGACAGTATGTTTGTGCCGAAGTTGCTTCGTGGAATCTGGTTTTGGATCTCGATAGTAACCTCCATTTGAATAGGCACAAACTTTCAGTATAAGGATCTTTAAATATTCCTAGAAGGTTCAAACGATAGGAAAAAATTGTCAGCAGAGCAATCAGTACTCAATGAACCTCACTGGAGTCGACAACCGTGGCCATGTCGTGCAGAAAAGTTATTCAAGAAATAACATCATGCTCTCAACCCATATCATGCTCTTTCCCAAGGTTGTCAATTATTTAGTTCGATTGAATTTTGAAATACGATGTTTGGTGACAATTGAAGACATCTTTTTTTTTAACACGACAGCATATAGTTTGAAATTTTGCGTACAATCATGAAAATACTAGTAAACAATGTTTATTGTAATTGTGATAATATTTTCTTGTAATACTGTAATGCATGATTTTTTTTTCTATTTCATAAAGGATTTAGTTTTACTTTCAACTTGAATTGGATTTCGATCAGAAGATTTTGAAATCTTAACTTTGCATTTTCAAGTTTGAATTGCAAATAATTAGAATTACATATGTAGCTGTAAGAAGAGAAAGTTTCGTGTCCAACAGCAAAGAAATGATAATAAGGCATTTAAACACTAATAGTTTAAAAAAAAAACCATTCGTTTACCCATAATTGAATACATAAACGCAGAAAAACTAAACTTCAAAGCCATAAAATACTTTAAAGCATTGAAAACGAATAGAGCTAAATCATTCAGCACTACAGCATTTCCCATTTATATCAATTTAAACTTGCTGGTCCCAGTGCAGCACCGGTGGATTACGGGCTTGCATCCATCAGCTCTGCCATGGCCGCTGCTGGAATTCGCACGTTGCTTCAGAGGTATGCCCGTTCACACCATCCTACCACCGCACCGTCCATTACTGCCGACTCCAAACTTCGGCGTGCAACTGACTGGCATAAATCTAACCAGCAGACAGGCGGCGGATTTGATTCTCGGTTGCTGTCTGCTGCGTTGTAAATCGCCTAGGAGAAATCATTTCAATTGAATGAAACGCCCATGTTCAACGGGTAGCTATATGGAATGCAACCAAAGCACAATTTTAACTGATATACAGAACAGTTAAGAAAGTTCTACGTACATTTTTTTTATACTTACTAAAAGTATTGACAAAATAGACGTTAAAACGAAAAAAAGCAAACAAATAAAATATTTTATATTCAATTGAAAGCATTGAATCTAACTTCGCTAGTAGTGCGCCAGTCTAATTAGGCGCTAATTAGAATAGCGCGCCACTAGCGTAGTTAGGTTTAACGTACGAATTGCGAGAAAAATCCAACTTCGATAGTCCCCCATTCTGGTTTTCAACTTAATTGATTATAATATAATATAATATAATATAATATAATAATAATATAATATATTATAATATATTATAATATATTATGTCTTTATTTACGAGATTTTCAGTCCTAGGCTGGCTCGTCTTGACGAAAAGGAAAACGTAAGAAGTGGGAAATGAGTAGTGAGAAGGAAAAAGTATAAAAAAGAAATAATAAAGAAAGAAGAAGGAAGAAATACGAGAGAAGAAGGAGGAAAGTGGAAATAGGGAGGAGGTAAAACGTAAAAAAGATGAAAGGAGGAGGAAAAAAAGGAGGAAGAATGTACAAGGAGGAATGACGGCTGTTCGGCCACATTGAGATTTGACGTAAAGTCAATGTCAACCTCTCTCCACGAACAGCCTAGATAGCCGTGTGGTGTTGGGAGCCGGTTGTCTGGCTAAGAATAACGCTACGGATTGCCTGTTCCAGTGGTAGAAGTCCACCATACAGGTGAACCCTAATTCTTGGTGTGATGCGGCATTTTCCCACAAATGAATAGTTAGGGGGTCTAATAAAAACCCAACATCTAACGGAGCATGTGAAGCACCAGGGAACCATTCACAGTATTAGGCCCTTACTGCGCTAACCGGAGCTATGGCGTAGTTGACTTTTTGCTTCTCCGAAATAATCGGCTGCTTTTATTCTATCTCAACTTGAGGATAAATAAGGGTGGTATTATGAGTATGTTTTTATTAAGTTTTTCATCAAATTGTCACCCATCGTATGTGTCCTTTGTTGAGCACTCGGAAATAGGCTACAGCAGAATATGCTTGTGCACTGCCGTCCACGAAAATATGGAGCTCTAAATTATCGTAGCAGTTTGGATCGTATCCAGGGAAATAACATCGCGGAATCTTCACGTTGTTCAATTCCTTGAGAACTTCCAGCCATAGCTTCCATCGTCCAAAAATATCACCCGGAATTTGTTGATCCCAGTAAATCTTAGCTCTCCACACGTCCTGTAACAATATTTTCCCTTGGATCACCAACGCACTCACTAAGCCTAATGGGTCGTAGGTTCTCATAAGGAAGCACAGCATCATTCGCTTCGTAGGAGCACGTTCACCATTTGCCAGTTCTTCAAGATCTCCTCGTAGGCTCAGTGTGAAGCAAAATGTATCCTCAACCGGCAACCATGAGAAACTTAGTAATCGTTCGAATCCGCTTTGGCTGTTCATCGTTAGGATCTTCACTGTAGCTGGATTGATCTCTCCGATGGCCTCTAGAACCTATTTCCTGTTGGACACCCAATTACGGATGTGAAAACCCGCTTTCTGATGAAGCTTCGCCACTTCTAACGCCAATTCAACAGCTTCCTCCTCCGTGTCGACACTGTCCAGGTAATCGTCGACGTAATGACGATCTTTAATCGCTGCTGCCGCTCGTAGATAACTTTTTTCGTGTTCTGCAGCGTTCAGGTTCTTCACAAACTGCGATTGCGCAGGGGAACAAAATGCCACATCAGGTGCCACCGTAATCATAGGCTGAGATGCACAGCTCCGGAAAACGAATAGTAAAGCACTCAACTTGCAGAAACATCTCCTGAATATCCCCTGAGAACGCCACTTCTCTTTCACGGAACTTGAATGTGACGGTCAACTGCGGGGTCAACAGATCCGGTCCTTTCAATAGCATTGTGTTTAGAGACACGCCATTAACTTCAGCTGCTGCATCCCAAATCACGCGAACTTTGCCAGGCTTATTTGGGTTCAAAACTACTCAAAGCGGTTAGTACCATGTACGACTTGGATCGAACCTGGCCTTTTCTTCATCAGTCACTACGTTGATGTTATCTTTGGATAAGTAATCCGCTATTTGATGGCGTACACTGCCATACAATTCTGGGTTCGAGGCATTTCAGACGCCTTTCGGCCATTGGCCGACTATCAGGAAGTGCAAATTCATCTTGTTTCCACAACAGACTAGTTTCAAATTTCCCATTAGCTTTACGCATTGTTGTCTCTTCCAGGAATCGTCGAGTACGTTGATCCTCCGCACCTTCTAGGTTCTGGGCAATGGCAACCCCAATACAAATTCTAGTGTATTCGCACAAATATGCAACTGTCGATGTTGAAACTTGCTTTCATCTCCATGAATTCGACCACAAATTACCCAACCGATACGAGTTTTAGCTGCGATAGGCTCTTCTTCCTTCCCTTCTCGGACTTTCGATGTAGACAAAAGATGAATATTGTTCACTCCAATTAGTAATCCCGGAGTAGCTCTATGGAAACTCTTCAGTGGCAGGTGCTGCAAGTATTATTTTCATTTATTCAGACTAAGGCCAAAGTGGCCTGTGCGGTATATAAGAGTCTTCTCCATTCGGCTCGGTCCATGGCTACACGTCGCCAACCACGCAGTCTACGGAGGGTCCGCAAGTCATCTTCCTGATCGATCCACCTTGCCCGCTGCGCACCTCGCGCACTACGTGCCCGGCCCACCGCAGTCGTCCGATTTTCGCGGTGTGAACGATGGATGGTTCTCCCAGCAGCTCATACAACTCGTGGTTCATTCGCCTCCTCCACGTACCGTCCGCCATCTGCACCCCACCATAGATGGTACGCAGCACTTTCCTTTCGAAAACTCCAAGTGCGCGTTGGTCCTCCACGAGCATCGTCCAGGTCTCGTGTCCGTAGAGAAATACCGGTCTAATAAGCGTTTTGTAGATTGTCAGTTTGGTACGGCGGCGAAATCTATTCGATCGGAGCGTTTTGCGGAGTCCAAAGTACGTACGATTTCCAGCCACTATTTACTTACTTACTTATGGATCCTGTACACCTCCGGTGGTGCAAAGGGCCGACTTGAAAGATCTCCATCCTGAGCGATGCCCGGCTATCGCTTTAACCTGTTGCCAGGTTAGATTCCGGTCGACTTCTTTTATTTCTTTATTGAGGCTTCGCCGCCATGAGCCTCTGGGTCTGCCTCTGCTGCGATGTCCCGCTGGGTTCCAGTCTAATGCTTGTTTACAGATTTCGTTTCCGACCCAGCCCCACTTCCGATCCCGAATTTCTGTTGCTATCGGCCTCTGGTGACAACGACGATGGAGCTCGTTGTTTGAGATCCAGTTGTGAGGCCACCAGGCCCGAATTATATACCGCAGGCATCTGTTAATGAACACCTGCAGCCGTTGAGTGTTCTCCACTGATACACACCATGTTTCGCTAGCGTAAAACAGCACAGATTTCACGTTAGAGTTGAAAATTCGTATTTTGGTGCGTTTTTCCAGATATTTCTTAAACTCGCAAAGGCAGCCCTTGCTTTCTTGATCCGTGCGCCTATGTCGATCTTGGTACCGCCGTCTGACGCCATTTGGCTACCAAGATATTGGAAGCTTTCAACATTCTCCACTGGTTGCCCGGCTACTGTGAAACTGGAAGGAGTCACCGTGTTTACATCCAACGATTTGGTTTTGTTGACGTTGATGACTAAACCTGCCGAGGAGGAGCGATCGGCAAGGTCGTTGAGCTTACTCTGCATATCAGAGCGCCGTTGCGCGAGTAGTGCAACGTCATCCGCCAATTCGAAGTCGTTTAGGTGCTCCATGGTTATAGGCTGCCATAACAGCCCGCGGTTTGGTTCACGGTCAATCGCATCTACCAGAATCTCATCGATTACGATGAGGAACAGTAACAGTGATAGAATACATCCTTGCCTCACACCAGCTACGACCCGGATAGGGTCGGACAGGACCATTGTGCAGCACTCTACACGAAAAGGCCTCGTACTGTGCTTCGATGAGGCCGATGATTTTCCTCAGGGACCCCTTGCGTTTCAGGGCGCCCCACATATTCTCGTGATTGAGACGGTCGAAAGCTTTTCATAGTCAATGAATACCCAGTAAAGGGACTCTTGGAATTCGTTGACCTGCTCCAAAATGATGCGGAGCGTGACAATATGGTCCACACAGGATCTTCCGGCACGGAATCCGCTTGGTGTCGCATCGATCTTCTCCTGAATCCGGGCTAGGATAATTTTGCACAGAACTTTGAGAACGGTACACAGCAAACATAATGCCTCGCCAGTTATCGCATACAGTCAGGTTACCTTTTGGGCACCTTCACCAAGATACCTTGCATCCAGTCGACCGGGAAAGTTGCGGTGTCCCAGATATTACGAAATAAACGATGCAGTAGTTGAGCGGATGTCATGGGGTCAGCTTTGAGCATCTCGGCTGATATTCGGTCGACCCTGGGGCTTTATTCGATTTCATGTTTTGGATGGCTATTTGAATCTCTAACAGTGATGGAGCTTCGGTATTGACACGCGTGTTATACGTCGGATCCTAGGCAGATCATGCCGAGGTGGAGATAGCCTGGCTGGCACTTGAAAAAGTTATTCGAAGTGCTCGAGCCAGCGTTTCAGCTGGTCAGTTGGGTCGGTCAATAACTGATCATTCGCGTCTTTCACAGGCATCGTTGCATTCATCTTCGCCCCGCTTAAGCGTCGTGAGATATCGTAGAGGAGGCGAATGTCCCCGGTTGCGGCGGCTTTCTCTCCTTCGTCGGCCAGAGAATCCGCCCACGCTCGATTGTCCCATCGACATGAGCGTTTTACTTCCTTCTCAAGAGCCGTGTATCGTTGACGGGCTAAGACTTTGGCTCCTCTGGTTTTCGATCGCTCTATTGCGGCTTTGGCTTCTCTTCGCTCCTCTATCTTCCTCCAGGTCTCATCGGTGATCCATTGTTTTCTCTGGGTGCGTAGTTCACCCAGATTGTTCTCGCTGGTGGCGATGAAGGCATTCTTGATGGCGGTCCATTGGTCTTCCACGCTGCCACCTTCCGGAATATCTGCAGCACGCGTCTCCAGTTCTTCAACGAAGGACCGTTTCACCGTGGCATCTTCCAGTCGGCGTGTGTTGAATCGTCGTCCAACTCTTTCCTCCTGCCGACGAATCCGCGCAATGCGCAGGCGTATTTCGCCGATGAGGAGGTGATGATCAGACGCGATATCGGCACTACGTTTATTCCGTACATCAAGAAGGCTCCGTTCCCATTTTCGGCTGATGCAGATGTGGTCGATTTGATTTTCTGTAAAGCCGTCACGGGAGACCCACGTGACCTTGTGAACCGGTCGATGAGGGAAGAGCGATCCCCCGATCACCATGTCGTTATTACCACAAAATTCTGCGAACAGCTCTCCGTTTTCGCTCATTTCTCCGAGACCATGGCGTCCCATAATGCGCTCATGGTTCGAGTTGTCGGATCCGATCTTCGCAGGGAATCAATATTCGAGGAACGCCCAACAATATACCCTTTGTCGTCAACAGAGTTTGTTACTGACAAACGCACCTAGCGACAAACCTTTATCAGAACCCGAACACAATATGACAAGAATCATTTGCCATGCATGCTCTGATATTTCCGAGAATACGATGCTAATATTGTAATCATTGTTGGATTCTCGAATATTTCCATAAAAGCAGAAACTATGATAGCATAAAACCGAAATTTGCTCTAGAAATAATGCAAAATAACGGTATGAAAAGTTAGCAACAAGATTGTCTTCTTTTTTGTTGCTGACAAAATTGTTGGGATCTTTGTCATTATTATCTCCGACAAAAACAAAGCTTTGTCGTTGGTTCTCTTTTGTCGCTTGTTTCGCAAGCGCATTTCAGAAAAATTGATTCCCTGGATCTTCGCATTGAAGTCGCCCAAACAGATCTTGATATCACCCTTCGGAATTCTATCTACGACGGCATTGAGTTGGATGTAGAAGTTCTCTTTGTCTTGCAGACCAGCAGCATCGGTTGGCGCGAAACATTGGATTATTGTTAGGTTTCGGACCCGTGTTCTAAATCTGGCAACGATTATCGTTTCACTTATAGGTTCCCACTTCATAGGCGCTTAGTATGAAGCCAACTCCGCGATGCCGGGGAGCGTGTTCACCAGAGTATAGCAGACTTTGTCCCGACGGCATTCTGTGTTCTCCAAAGTTTGGCCAGCGGACTTCACTCACTCCCAGGATCTCAAGCTTCATGCGGCGTGCCTCATTGGCAAGTTGTGCCAATTTACCCTGCTGGGCTAGGGTTAAAACGGTCCATGTTCCTATTCGTGTCCGTTGTTTCGCGCTAAGAGTCGTCGCCGTAAAATCAGTCCGTATTTATTCATTATCGGATTCTTGAACAAATTGATGTTTCCAGGAACAGTAGGTTGTTGGTCCAAGGTTCCCTATCCACCGGGATGGGGCTGCCATCTTAGGTATAGCTTCCGGGAATAGCATTTCATACTCAGCCGCTGGATGCCAGAACAGACGCTGTTGGAGCCGCACCTCCTCGGTGGACAGACGCTCGATCAGTCAGGTCAAATTTGTTTAAAGTCCTACCCAACACCAGGACTAGGCTAGTGCGCTTTGAGCGGCACACGGTCGCTTTGATAGGGCCAGCTTGGGGACACATGCAGCTTTTTATAGAAGTTCAACAGAGCCCACTGTCGAACCCCACCACATCCTAGGCAGACCCCACAGTACGCATGGTACGCAGCACTTTCCTTTCAAACTCAGGCGCGTTGGTCCTCACGAGCAACGTCCAGGTCTCTCGTGAGAAATACCGGTCTAATAAGCGTTTGTGAGATGTCAGTTTGGTACGGCGGCGAAATCTATTCG
The DNA here is from genome assembly GCF_024139115.2 of Armigeres subalbatus. Lineage (NCBI taxonomy): Eukaryota > Metazoa > Arthropoda > Insecta > Diptera > Culicidae > Armigeres > Armigeres subalbatus. The sequence continues at coordinate 26,430,575 of NC_085141.1, forward strand.
ATCGGAGCGTTTTGCGAGTCAAAGTACGTACGATTTCCAGCCACTATGCGTCTTCGAATTTCTCTTTTACTTACTTGCCTGGATCTGTACACCTCGGTGGTGCAAAGCCGACTTGAAGATCTCCATCCTGAGCGATGCCCGGCTATCGCTTTAACCTGTGCCAGGTTAGATTCCGGTCCTTCTTTTATTTCTTTATTGAGGCTTCGCCAGGCCTCTGGGTCTGCCTCTGCTGCGATGTCCCTGGGTTCCAGTCTAATGCTTGCTTACAGATTTCGTTTCCGCCCTACGTAATTGTGCCGCAGCCCACTTCCGATCCCGAATTTCTGTTGCTATCGGCCTCTGTGACAACGACGATGGAGCTCGTTGTTTGAGATCAGTTGTGAGGCCACCAGGCCGAATTATATACCGCAGGCATCTGTTGAACACCTGCAGCCGTTGAGTGTTCTCCACTGATACACTGTTTCGCTAGCGTAAACAGCACAGATTTCACGTTAGAGTTGAAAATTCGTATTTTGGTGCGTTCACTTATCTGCCTGTTTTCCGGATATTTCTTAAACTCGCAACAGCCCTTGCTCTGATCCGTGCGCCTATGTCGATCTTGGTACCGCCGTCGAACGCCATTTGGCTACCAAGATATTGGCTTTCAACATTCTACACTGGTTGCCCGGCTACTGTGAAACTGGAAGGAGTCACCGTGTTTACATCCAACGATTGGTTTGTTGACGTTGTTGACTAAACCTGCCGAGGAGGAGCGATCGGCACTAGAGAGTCGTTGCGCGGTAGTGCAACGTCATCCGCCAATTCGAAGTCGTATGTAGGTCTCGTTATCCCATAACAGCCCGCGGTTTGGTTCACGGTCAATCGCATCTACAGAATCTCATCGATTACGAGGGAACAGTAACAGTGATAGAATACATCGCCCCACCACCAGTACGACCGGATAGGGTCGGACGGAATTCATTGACGGCACTCTACAGAAAAGGCCTCGTACTGTGCTTCGATGAGGCCGATGATTTTCTCAGGGACCCCTTGCCAGGGCGCCCCATATTCTCGTGATTGAGACGGTCGAAAGCTTTTCATAGTCAATGAATACCAAGTAAAGGGACTCTGGAATTCGTTGCCTGCTCAAATGATGCGGAGCGTGACAATATGTCCACAGGATCTTCGCACGGAATCCGGCTTGTGCCGCCGGAGAGTCGTATCGATCTTCTCCTGAATCCGGGCTAGGACATTCGGCTCGGTCCATGGCTACACGTCGACAACCACGCAGTCTACGGAGGGTCCGCAAGTCATCTTCCGCCTGATCGATCCACCTTGCCCGCTGCACACCTCGCCTTCTTGTGCCCGTCGGATCGTTGTCGAGAACCATTTTCACCGGGTTACTGTCCGACATTCTGGCTGCGTGCCCGGCCCACCGCAGTCGTCCGATTTTCGCGGTGTGAACGATGGATGGTTCTCCCAACAGCTGATGCAACTCATGGTTCATTCGCCTCCTCCACGTACAGTCCGCCATCGGCACCCAGCCATAGACCTCCTCCCAAACCTTGGTAATCACCCAGTGCAGCGCTCTAGCCAGTGCCTCACCACCGTGTTTAAATAGCTCTCCTGGTAGTTGGTCAACCCCAGGGGCTTTGTTGTTCTTCAGCCGGCCAATCTCCTCCTGGATTTCCTGGAGATCCGGAGCTGGTAAAATTATGTCCTGTGCGCGTTCTCCCAGGTCCATCACCATACCGCCATCTTCGTCTGCCACATCGCCATTCAGGTGTTCTTCGTAGTGCTGCCGCCACCTTTGGATCACCTCACGCTCGTTCGTAAGAAGGTTCCCGTTTATGTCCTTACACATATTAGGCTGTGGCACGTGGCCCTCACGTGAACGGATCAACTTCTCATAGAACTTTCATGTGTTATTAGTGCGGTACAGTTGCTCCATCTCTTCACGGTCTCGATCTTCCTGCTGGCGCTTTTTCCTCCAGAAATCGAGTTTTGTCTGTTCCGCGCCCGTTTATATCGTGCTTCGTTCGCCTTCGTGCGGTGTTACAGCAATCTCGCCCATGCTGCATTCTTCTCTTCTACTAACTGCTCACATTTGCCATCATACCAGTCGTTTCTCTGATTCGGGGCCACCGTGCCTAGTGCAGCGGTTGCGTTGCTTCTAATTGCGGATCGAATATCTCTCCAGTCTTCTTCAAGAGACGCTGCGCCTACCTGGTCTTCCGTTGGGAGTGCCACTTCCAGCTGCTGCGCGTATTCTTGGGCTAGTCTACCGTCTTGTAGCCGCCCAATGTTAAGCCGCGGCGTCCGACTTCGACGCGTGTTGTACACCGTCGAGAGTTTTGAGCGCAGGCATACTGCAACGAGGTAGTGGTCGGATTCAATATTCGCAGTGCGGTCAGTGCGGACGTTCGTGATGTCGGAGAAGAATTTACCGTCGATTATAACGTGGTCGATTTGGTTTTCCGTTTCTTGGTTAGGTGATCTCCATGTGGCCTTGAGGATATTCTTGCGGGGGAAGAAAGTGCTTCGGACTACCATTCCGCTGGAGGCTGCGAAGTTGTTGCATCGTTGGCCGTTGTCATTCGATACGGTGTGCAGACTATCCGGTCCGATGACCGGTCTATACATTTCCTCCCTTCCTACCTGTGCGTTCATGTCACCGATGACGATTTTGACGTCCCGCAGTGGGCATCTTTCGTATGTCTGCTCCAGCTGTGCGTAGAACAGCAAATCTCCTACAGCGCCACGACGTCGAAGTTGCGGGGATGTAATTCATCGTAGAGCATCCTGTCGCAACATGCGAAACCTAGCGACTTGCAGTTCCATGTTCCAAGCTTCCAATCGTGATCCGTTATTCGTCGCCTAGGTCTTTGCCGATTATATCGAGTCGCTTTTTCTCTTATATTGCTCGTAAATATTGGTTTTCTGGGCGGCTTATTGGGCCTGCGCAAACCTTCTGTCTCGTCGAAGGGCCGTCGTGTCAGGTCTGTTTCGTGTCCCACCTGACACCTTCTCCATATTTCCAACATCCCAACATGATTTCATGTTGGAACATGATTGGAAGTGTAGATAACTTGTCGGCTTCCATCAAAGCGAGTATCACCTCAACATTTGCCTACCTGCTCTCTAATGGATCTGCATTTGGACACGGCAGGCGCTGGTATCGCTTAAATTTTGGGTCACCAGTTCTCCAGTTCTTTGCCCAAATATCATCTTTTGGTTCTCTATGTAATTACAGCTGACCTGGCAAAAACGGAGTAGCAACCGTGGGCGGTAAATCATGGTCATGCTCATGCTCATGACTTCAGAGAAAGTGACATGATGGGCCACCGTTTCCATAGTACGGTGATTCTCCGGATCGCACGCAGTTTTGATGCAGGAATTTCGTAGACTTCCTCGAGAAGCTGTTCGTAACCTGTGAAGGAAAAAGAAAAGGTAAATGACATAATCTATACATATATGCCATATTTGCTGAACGACTTCAAGGATTGATCATTGAGACATGTTTCGAAGTGGAAAAATTGCTCAAATGCAAAAGAAATAAATAGAACTGAAACCATTCATCACCGAAGCATTTCCAATTTATATCAATTTAGGAAAACAGACTCCAACGCGTAACGTAGGATCTGCAAACTGCAATACATCAGTTCCATCATCGATGCCGCTGGGATTCACACGTTGCTTCAAAGGTACTTCAATTTTTTTGCAGCTATTTTTTACAGAACTTTGGCGTTGCAACTGACTAGCATAGATGTTACAAAAAGGTCGTGGTATGGAAACTTGGCTTCTTTTTGCTATACATGGCAATATGTACGGAGAACTACACTCGTTTTAATTAAATTTTCGGTCCTATATTTGTTTGATTTGAATAGCCTCAATTCAGATTATTGCGAAGCAATTGAGTGAAAGTTTTCAGATTGATGTTTTTACATCACAACTTGCTTCGCACATGTAGTATGTACGGTACAGGCTGAATTAAGTAGCTGGATTGGAATCGGATTTGTTCAAAAGTATCGCTCATATCGTAGATAAACAAAAAACAGGTGTAAGTGTTACTTGAATTAACCGTTTCCTATGGGGTCTCCAGTAGCCTTGCGAGCAAAGGAGTAGAATTCCGCAATCCGGAGATGGTGAGTTCGATTCTCGGTCCGGTCTAGGAAGTTTTTGGATGGGAAACATTTTCGACACCATAGACATAGTGTATCCATTGTTCTTGCCACACAAGATACTGACTGTAGGACTGACCTGTAGACAAACAGTTATTCTGAACAGTTATAAACGAAGACCACTACATAACTTGATAAAATGGTCTTCGTTATAAACCTATAGCAACAGCCATATCCGACACCATTTATTAAATATAAGAACTGCTGTACTTGCACTTGTTCATTTCATTCGAAGCGTAATTTACACCAGTTTCTGATCAATCACGAAACATAAAGCCATAGTCAATGCTTGCCGACCCATCAAAATGGATAAGATTGAGATCTGCGCTTCATGACACTGAACTATTCTATTTCGTGCTTTGGGGCACTCAGCACCGAGTGCTGATGAAAGTAATTTGATATAGGGCACGCAGAGAGTGCAAATCGGAAAATGGGAATTTTCAGCTCGACCGTCCGTCTAATAATTCGACCCATCAATTTTTGATGAAGGTTGGGTTATAAAATGTACTGGTCCGGTTTTGTACCAATAATGCACAGAGGGGTAGAATGAGTCAATTCACGGTTAAAATTAAATTGGATTGCTATTGGAGTAATTTTGTCTGATACGAGTCTATGTAGCTGCTAATGTTAATGCCATTGTTCAAAATCCATGAAAATACATCGAATCGAATGGTATTGTCTTCTAATTCATCGTACTTTGGAGTTAAGGAAGTTAAATGAGTTCTGGACAGCGATTTAGCAACCATGTTATATTATATTTCAACAAGCCGCGTCGATAATCCTGTCGACAATAATGTCGGGAATACCAGTCGTTACCCTACATGAGCAGACAACCGACGAGTTTTGACGGTGTGCATTTCCCATCGCAACCGGCACCCGAAGAGCTGCCGCTTCCGGCTCGTACATAATTTCCCGTGAGTTGACTTGTGTTGTTGTTAGTTGCCACGCTCACAAAGTGGTAGACAAACACACGAAAAGTTGAAGTGTTTCCGGTGAAACGATGATCCCCTAAATTAATTAACGTCTTACTTTGCAGGATGTTTTTTTTTCGCATCGGATTTTTGCGCTTTCCGCTTTAGTTGCCCTCGTTGGAATTCTCCGAATTATTTTTCGCACATAAAAGCACAGCGACAAGATTCAGCTCACGTGTGGGCAGGATAAAAGGTTTGCAAAGAAAAGTGATTCCAATTTGATATGAAGTTTGGTATTGATACTTCCCGTAGAAACATTCCGCGCCAGATGATCCAATGACCACCACTCCTGTCTCATACACAGAAGGTCAAAAGTTCAATCACCCCATTTATTTGAATCACTTTACCCGAACTAACTTACCTCATTCATTCTCTCGTACACTAAGTGCTCGTGAATAAAAATGAACTTATTATAGGAGTTCCAAAAATCCACAGTGTAATATACCAGTTGACTCAGTTCAAAAACCACTCTTTTACTTGGAATTTATTATGTACAGTTTTCAGTATAAAGAGTGTTGGTATGATCGGCATAATAAAAATAATATTATATAATTAATAGCGGCATAATGAGCTGGTCTGCGTGTGTGTCGAACCCAAATATGATATTTCGCTATTTCCGCGTCGAATGATACTGGGATGGCTTCATATGCAGCACAACGGTGACCCTCTCTATTTGGTGCTGCCCTGGTGCTGCCTTAGTTACAGCCGTGGATTATCAGGGTTGTAGCTATGGGCTCGTCACACTCCGAAACATCATCACCCACCCTGAAATTCGCCAGATTTCTGAAAAGAAAATATATCCTCTTCGACAGGATCGTGGGAGTGGCGGATTCATTGAAGGGCGTGTTAGCATGACCTTCTGGAAGCGGCAGAATACAGAGCTTTTCTACCGATCGCTTGATAAGTAGCTGTTTTAAGAGTCACAACTCTTACAATTTTGTCACTACCAGGGTAAACAGTGATTATGCGTCCCATTCTCCATTTCATAGGAGGTTGGTTCTCGTCCTTAATGACAACCAGTTTTCCGATTTCGACCTACGGACTGACCTACCATCTTTTGTTGCTAGCGTGAAGTTGACAGAGGTATTCTCTGCGCCATCTCTTCCAGAAATCATGCAGTCTCTTTTGGGTGAGTTGCAGAACATTGAGGCGGTTTATCGGAAGTCCACTTAAGTCTGGTATCTATTGGAGAGATGAGCCGATCAGAAAATGAGCGGGTGTCAATGGTTCGAGGTCATTGGAGTCGTCAGACAAAAGTGTTAGAGGGCTAGAGTTGAGGTAAGCTTCGACCTGGGCAAGTAGTGAAGTAAAATCCTCGGAAAGATACAGGCGAATCACCTACAACTCGTACCAAATAGTGTTTTGTTGATCGGACGGCTGCCTCCCACAACCCTCCGAAATGAGGGGCACTAGGTGGAATGAAATGCCACTGAATTCCATCCTTGCTACATTCTCTGGCTACGACTTTGTTATGGTGGTTGTTTTTTGGTTGGGTTGGAAGTTGGTACCATTATCGGAGTAAATATTATTGCAGCGACCTCTCCTTGCCATAATTCTGCGGAGTGCTTGCAGGAACCTGTCAGTGGGTAAATACGACGCCGACAGTTCCAGATGAACCGCTTTAATACAAAGACAAACGAAAACAGCTACGTAGGCCTTAACTGTAGCACGTCGAGGAACAGATCGAATATAAATTGGGCCAAAGTAATCGACTCCTGTTTCGGAAAATGGACGGGATGTAGTCACTCTTGCGGCTGGCAAATCTCCCCAGCAAGGATGTTATCGATCATTTAGTAATTCGCGTTCGATCATTTAGTAGTTTGTCAATAACTCATTCCAGAAGCTGAATTTCAAAATGTGTTGTATGGTGGACTCCTAGTGCGAAGGTTTTTCTACAACTCTGCCAAATGGTTCGTTGTTTGAATTCCACTAGTAACCGAGTTATAGCTATAGTATCAGTAACTTAGACTAAATGATAACAAAATTCCAATCATTTAGTTAAAGCTACTGCAACTAGCGCTATAACTTCGTTATTAGTGGAATTCTAACAACAATCCATTAGGCAGAGTTGTAGAAAAACCTTCGCACTAGAAGTCCACCATACAACACATTTTAAAATTCAACTTCTGTAATAAGTTATTCACAAACTACTAAATGCTCGAACGCAAATTACTTAATGATCGATAGCATCCTTGCTCCCAAGAATTATTGCACGGAAGTTGGGTTGCAACGGAAACATTCTTGACATCTGTGAACGATATGCCGGATTACACTTCTTCATCCTAGCGGCCAAAACCGGAGTCTTAGTATGCTGAGCATGAGCTGTGGTCCCGCATGAAGCAGCTTTCATGATAATATTGAAGCAACAGTCGTGTGAATCGATGCCGAGCTAGAAGAACAAGTGGCTTCGCTTCTTCTGACACCAGCGAGTGCTTCAGTCGGCCTCCCAGTTTGATCAACTGCTCATCGGATAGGAATGGGTTGAACCAGCCAGCGTAGCTGAGTCTTATTTGAAACCTGTCTCCCCGCAGAGATTACCTTCAGTTCTTCGGCGAATACTTCCTTCTGCAATGCCTTCCTTTCAACCCCAAGGTTTTTACCGATTTATCTGGGTCTAAGTTAATCCCATCCGAAGGGCGAATCACCCAATTTTCTTCGGGAATACTCACTAGGGCTGCTTGACATTTGGATGCCCATTTGCGAAGTTGAAAACCTCCTCCTGAAAACATCGCACTCAGTTCGAACAGGAGCACAGCACGCCGCAGAGCATGCCAGTACCAGACAGCAACACGTACGGACCTGGGAGCTGCGGACTCGATCGAATCCAATTTTCAAGATATTTTGCTTGAAACTCGAAAATTTCCTCTCGGTGTTCAATGTACACGTTACGATTTTCTCACATCGAATTATCATTGTGTTTTTCTTTATAAAATTCATTAAAAAGATTTCGTAAATTTACTGCCTTGTATTAATTAATATGTCGAATGTTAAATTAATTCATACCCTCCACTTACATGGAATCCGTCGATATATTTAAAATGACGCCAGAAAATTGAAATTTGTTTAAAAATGAGCTATATTTAGTATGAGTCGATTTATACGTGTACTCTCTCGGCTGTGCTCAAAATACACAAAACCTCTCTCTATGCGATGGATACTTTTTGACAGCTTGCTTTGGAGATTCGTTGACACTCGTTTTGACTCTATCCGCAGCTCCCAGGTACGGACGTGTTTTTTGCTCGCGCTTTTTTTCGAAGTGTTTTTTCGCGTTCTTTCGCTGTTTACGTTTTCGCTTGTCGCGTTGGCGTTATTTTCTCTCGGACCCGTCATGGGAGACTCGGTGGCCGATTCGGTCGCTGGAAAAGTGCCTAAGCGCACTGCTCTTGGAGGCGCGGGTAACCCCTCCAAGCAGCTTTTGCAGAGCAACGTGTTCTCTCCGTTGCCACTTGATGACGCCGGCAATCCGCCGAAAAAGAGGAAGAAACAGCAATCGCAGCTGCCACAGGTGCAACCGGAGCGGAAGGTGAAGTGCCCGCCCGTGTTTGTCAAGGGCGATCCACCGGATTTGCGCCCAAAAATTCGCCAGCTGATCGCTAAAGGACTGAAATGTACTTTTCCACTCTGCAGCGAGGGCGTGAAAGTAATGCCGGCAAATAAGGACCATCATCAATCCGTCGTGGAGTTCCTCGAGGTCCACAAGTATGAGTACTACACTCATGACCACCCCGGCACGAAGCCGCTAAAGGCTTTGCTGCGAGGACTCCACGTTATGAAGGAAGAGGAGCTAAAAGCTGAGCTCGAAAGCTGCGGATTGAAACCGGTGGCCGTGCACAAGATCGCTCGTCACGACAAGACGAGGAGATATCGCGACCAGCTTTACCTGGTCCACCTGGAGCACGGCTCCACCACGTGGAAGGACCTGAAGCTGGTCGGCGTTATAAATTACACCGTCGTTGACTGGGAGCGATATCGGCCAGTGCACCGCGACGTCACGCAGTGCACCAACTGCTTCAATTTCGGGCACGGCACCAGGAACTGCCGCATGAAGCCGCGCTGCAACAAATGTGGCGAGCTCCATCCGACCGATGAGTGCGACAAGATGGAGGTTGCTGATCCCAAATGCGCCAACTGTGGCGACAAGCATCGGGCTACAACCAAGGACTGTCCAAAGCGGGCGGCGTTTTTGGAAATCAGGAAGAAGGCCTCCACCAGGTCCCTGCCGAAAAAGAACCGAGTTCCTGCTCTCAACGAGGTGAACTTGCCACCCATCCCGGCTCCCCGGCGAGCGATACCAATTCTTCAACCTTTGCAGCCACACAAACGGCTGGCGGCTGCTGCAGCATCAGTTCAAGCTCCAACACCATCCACCAGCGGTTGGCCCCCGCTTCCTCCCCCTGGATTCCGTCGTCAGGATAATGAGCCCCTTCCGGCCGAGGGCGACACACCGCTCTACACATCGGAGCAGCTAGTTCCGATTTTCACCCAACTGGCAACGCGACTACGCGGTTGCAAAACTCGCTTCGACCAGATCTGCACCCTGGGCATGTTCGTCATTGAAAATGGCTGCTAGGGTGGGCCTGGTCAATTGGAACGCTTGCTCACTAAAGAGCAAAATCATCGAGCTCAGCGATTTCCTTCAGGAGAAGGAGATCGACGCGGCTTTCATCACCGAAACCCACCTGAAGCCCGAGGTAAGTGTAACAATTCCGGGTTTTAGGTTGGTGAGGTTCGATCGAACAAGCTCCAGGGGGGGAGGAGTGGCAATCGCCTTGCGAAGCACCATCGCCTGCCGCCTGCTGCCGGACTTCAAGCTCAAACTCATCGAAGCCGTTGGAGTGGAAGTCACCACTTCTGTCGGAGTCGCCACTCTCATCGTGGCTTACTGTCCCACACAAGCCAAAGTCGACGATGGCTCGTCGGCTGAGCTACGAAGGGACATAGTCAAGCTCACTCGGCGCCAGGGGCAGTTCATCATCGCCGGAGACCTGAACGCAAAGCATCAATCGTGGGGAAACACCGTCTCCAACCGGAACGGAGTCGTCTGGTCCAACGACGAACAAGAGGGCCACTACACCATCCTGAGCCCTGACAGCTCTACCCGGTTGACACGGTCCGGGGCCCATGCCACGCTCGACATCTTCATCACGAACATTAAACTATGCTTGGAGAAGGCACTTCTTTTTAACTGGAGTAAAACATCTACTACACTTGTTGAATGCTGTTCATCGAATGAATTTATTGAAACTTTGTTACAATTAGATTGGTTCTTAATTCTAGTACAGTTACAGTTTGTTCGATACTTAATTCTAGTACTATAGTAGGAGGCGGAGAGAAACCCGGAGCTTATTGACTAGTTGTCCAATCAGAGAAAAGAAGGGTACATAGTTAAATACCAATACGTGTACACTTAGTGTGACACTGGTATGGCTCAAGCTATGTGCTGTTGGCATAGATCAGCACCGAAGAGGAGTTAATATGAAAGCATAAGAATGCATAGCTTATTGAGGGTTATGTAAATGCAATATGACACCATGGGACCGTTTGTCTGATGGTGCATTGCGGTACCGATTTATGACTAACTCATTGGCTGGGAGGTAAGTGTTTTGAAAATGTTACAACGTTTGGAACAATGTAAGGAGTCGAATTGCTACACTTGTGTTTTATGGAATGTGGGCAATAATTGATTAACTGTGACACGACATGTCCCAGATTAATTCATGGAACATGTCTTGTAAAAAGAAATATGAGTAAGCATAACCACACTTGCTTGGGATCATAAATGAGGTGGATTTGTTATGGTTTGAAAACATGTGAAACTTGAGAAAATATTAGAGTGACTAATTTATAGTCCTGGGAAAGTCTATTATAGTACATCATCCCCCTTCCGGTGAATGATGCAGTATAGCGAAATCATTCAGTGTTGTCAACATATTGTGTAAATGTAAAAATTTGCTCCAAGTTTCTTCACAACGTTTGATATCTGTATGTAAATTGTTAGTATTTCTTATTATGTAAATGAAAAATTTAGTCAAAGAAATTTTTTTTTTTTTTTTTTGATTGAATATTTCCTAAAATTTGCTTAGTCTATTTTTGTGAACTAAATTTGATTGATTTGATTGCATATCTATGATTTCACAATTCGGGTTATTAATACTTTTAACTTTATATGGACCTGTGTAAAAGGAATCTAGTTTGCGTCTGTTTTAATTCTTTAGAAAAACTATATCACCTGTTTGAATTAATAATGGATTTGCCGATGAATCATTACTTTCTTTTCGTATATTCTTTTGTTGTACTAACTTTTGGTTCGCAATTTGATGAGATTTTTGAAGTTTGTATCTTAGTTCTTGAGAATAGAGATCTATATTGTAAACTGGATCGATTTTGTCTGTGAGTGTCTCATGTGGTAGTTTTGCCTTTAGTCCAAAAACTAATTCATAGGGTGTAAACCCGTGGTCTGAATGTGGAGTTGTATTGTAAACAAATGCATAATACTGTAACCAATCATCCCAGTCTGTTTGATGCTCATTGACAAAGGAGCGCAGGTATTCATTCAAACACCTGTGATTCCTTTCCAATGATCCAATAGTTTGAGGATGATAGGCTGTGGAAAATGTTTGTTTAATTTGAAGTAATTTACATATTTGCGTGAGGATTTCATTTTTGTATTCGGTTCCTTGGTCTGATTTTAATTCTATAAATTTCCCGTAAATTAAAATAAATTTTTCAACCAAAGCTTTAGCAATAATATTTGCTTCTTTAGTTGGAATTGGTATTAGCACAATGTATTTAGTTAATTCGCACTGTATTGTTACAGCGTATCGATTCATATTATTAGATCTTGGAAGTGGACCAATTGTATCAATTTGTACCACTTCGAATGGTTTTGATGGTGTACTAGTAATGGTAAATTTTTCTTTTGTGTGTTTTATAATTTTGTTCTTTTGGCACAATTCACAGGCCGTTATGAATTGTGAAATAGAACTTTTCATATTAGTCCATGTATAGACTTCTCTTAATTTGAGGTACAGACTATGCTGTCCTATATGACCTCCAGTATGGATTGCATGATAATTTCTCAAGCTCTGTTGTATTACACCGGGTTCACTAATGCACTTTGGTGGATTGTAAATGATAATTTGCAGTTGATTACGTGTTTTAAGAGATAACCTCTTTAAACATTTGTATAGGTCTCATTTCGAATAATTTGTCTTGACTTGATATCGCGATTTTACTTTATATTTTTTGTTTCATCTCATTTTCTAACATTGAAAGTGCAAACGCTAACGTTTGACTTTTCATTTTGATTGTAAATTGATGCAGTACTGCTTTCCTTCTCGTTCCTCGATATATCGTGAATATTATCATGTTATTGGTGGTCGTCACTTGAAATTTTGGTAGTTTTCTCGTTTCTGTCGGGTTTTCTGTGGTATAAATAGCAAGGTGATCAATCTCACTATTGTCTTTTAAGTCATCGTTTTTCTTAAATGTATTACTTCCTGTCTGTGTTCTTGTCATAGACCTAGTGTTTACGACAAGCACGTTCATTGTCTTCAATTCTTCAGATGTCTTCACGATGCGCGATAAAGCATCTGCTACTACATTAGCTTTACCTTTTATATATTCAATGTTAAAATCAAAGTCTTCTAACTCTAATCTCCTTCTTGTTAGTTTTGAAGTTGGGTTTTTCATATTAAATAGAAAAACTAAGGGTCTATGGTCTGTTCGAACAACGAATTTTTGACCATACAAATAAGCTTTAAAGTAGTTCATCCCCAGTGTATTGCTGTAAGCTCTTTTAGGATGACAGATTTATTTTTCTCGCCAGGTGTAAAACTTTTACTGGCGAATGCAATCGGTAGATCATTTCCTTCGACAATTTGGGAAAGAACTGCTCCACACCCTACATCTGAAGCATCGGTCGTTAAGATAAACTCCCTTTTAAAATCTGGATATTGTAAAAGCATAGGGATATAAGAAATGATTTTAAAGTATTGAATGAGTCATTGCATTGAGCTGTCCATTCAAACAGTTTATTTTTCTTAAGTAACTGGTTTAAAGGATAAGCTATTGTGGCGAAGTTTGGCACAAACTTACGGTAGTAGTTACAAAAAGCAACAAACCGTCTAACTTCATCACTGTTTTTCGGTACAGGGTAGTTTTTATTGTTTCAAATTTTGTACTGTCCGGTAGAATTCCTTTATCAGTAATTCTATGTCCTAGATAAGTAACTTCTCTATTAAAAAATTTACATTTTCTTAGATTCAACTTTAAATTATACTTTCTTAGTCGCTCAAAGACTCTTGACAAATTTTGCAAATGGTGCTGCATTGAGCATCCAATAACAATTATGTCATCTATATATACAAAAGCACATTCTGGTGTTAAACCAGCCATCGCAATTGTCATCATTCTTTGGAAACTATTTGGACTAATGTTTAGACCAAACGGTAACCTTGTAAACTGGTAATGGCCAGATTGGGTTGAAAATGAAGTAAATTTTCTGGAACATTTTTCCAACGGGATTTGGTGAAATCCCGACATCAAATCTAAAGCGGTAAAGAATTTGGCTCTTCCTAGTTGGTCTAATATGGAATCAATCCTTGGCAACGGAAATTTGTCTGCAAGGATCTTTTTATTTAGTTGCCTAAAATCTACCACTAGGCGCCATTTCTTTGTATTGTCCTCGCTTTTCTTTGGCACTAATAATATGGGATTGTTATATGGAGAAATTGAAGGTTCAATTACATTGTCCTTCAGCATTTTGCCAATTTGGTTTTCTATTTCCTCGCCTTGAGAATGAATAGTTTTATAGTTAGGAATATAGATAGGTATTTTGTCGGTAAGGTTTATATTTTGTTCATAAAAATTATTAGTTGTTATTGGTTCATCTTGGAGGGAAAATATATCAGCATACTGTTTTATGAGACTTATGAGGTCATTTTTTGCATATTCAGGAACATTGGTCATATCCAATTCATCCAGAATTTGGGTAGTCCTCCTTTGATTATTACTTTTGGTTTTGAAATTCATCATCGCATAATTATTCAATGGCTCTAAGAATGGTTTAAAATCTGTAATATTTATATTGACTGGAAAATTTGTAGTATTCATGATTTTTATGTATTTACTATTGGGCGATATTATTGAATTGCCACAAAAACTCCTGGTTTAATTTCTTGCGAAAATAAAACCATATCTTCTTGGATATGCATAGTTTGGATGTTCCTAATTACTTCACATCTCTGTGGTATAACTATAGTTCGATTCAAATTATCTTCTATTGGAATTGAAATCGAAAGATTTTCATAGTTAAAATTTAATAACCAATATTCATAATCAATGGTGCACTTGTACTTGATCAAGAAATCTCTTCCAAGTAGACCATTCGTGGGGATTGGAAAATTCTCGTGTACTAGTTGGAAACTATGCTGAAAAGTTAGTCCGTTACTAGTTTTCAAAAGAGTTGCTGTTTCACCGAGTGTTTCTAAAATACCATCTGTTACTCCAGTTATTGTATGTCTTTTGTCTGGTTTATATGTTGGTAGGAGATATCCCGCTCCACTTGAAGACTGAGATATCTGCTCCACTATCAATGATAAAAGTGCATTTCGTATTATTCATCTGAACGAAAAGAGTAATAAAGTTTGCTGCAGTTAGATTCATTGAAAGAATCGGTTTGGATGCTGACCCTGACTCCGAGTTACAGCATCCTGATGTTCTAAAAAGTATTATTTCGTTGATTGAATGATGTTGGTTGCATATGAATCGTGTTATTATGTGTACTATCAGAGTCTTGTGAATAATTAGAAGGTACATGCACCTCATTTGCTCCCATTATTAGCATGCGGCCTGAAAGATTTCTATTGCTATTATGATTATTGTATTGTCGTCCTCGTCCTCTATGATTGGACTGCGAATTACCGCGTTGATAATTTCTGAAATTGTTCTCAAAACGGGGTCGATAATTATGATTGTTGCTATTGGTATTGTTATTGAATTTGGGTCGATAATTATTTATGTTATTTCTTCGAAATCCAGATGGTTTATTCCAACCGCGATGATACTGCCTTTGTGTTGAAATTGAAAACATAGCAGAAGTTTGATTGTTTGAATTATTCTCTTGGACTTTTGAATGGCGTCTTTCACGGTATCAAAATTTCCTGCTTTTAATATAATTTTCGTTTCGCTGTTGGATACTCCATTAATTAGAGCATCCACAGCAACCTTCTTTACCATGTTGTTTACCACATCCTCTGGAATTTTTGTTGTAAATAAGTGCATTTCAGCTTATTTGCAATAGATTCAATTGGTCACAGAAAGAGTCTAAATTCTCTTTCTGTTTAATAGATTTTAATTTGGCAACAATTTGCTCTGGAGATGTCGAATCTTGACATCTCTGTTTTATGTTAGTAATTAAATCATTGAACGTATTGACATTATCCGGCAGACCGTAACGAGCTTTACCAGTTAGTCTGGTTTTGATGAATTTGATTAGCATTGATTGTTGGGTATTGTCTGTCAAGTCTTTCATTAAATTACAAGCGTCAACAAACGCAGGTAAGCTCTCACTGGCTCCATCATAAATTTGTATCACAGCAGTAGCTGTGCGTACATCGAATGTACTAGTTGTATTATTTTCTGTACTCATTGTTAGTTTTTTATTTATAATTGCGAATACATACTCTCTTTTTACTAAAAGTTGTTCATATTCAAGAACGAATTCGTTATATTCTATACTTTGGATATCGTTTTTAAGCTTCTTCAAAATAATTTTAAAATTCCTTATTATTTCATTTATAGTACATTTCTGGGATTCTAATACAATTTTCCTGTTCACGTTATTTTTAGATTTTCTAATATTGCTATATAAATTGTCAAACTTTTCTATTAGTAGTCTGATTTTATATTTTTCGTCAGACATTCGTTTGAATAATAAAATATGTATACAAATTTAAATAATATGTAATTATGTTATACAGGCATGGGCTTCTCAAAACAAACATGATACAGTACACAAATAAAATTAACTCACCGCCAAGCATTCCCTTTTAGCTTTCTGTTGTTGGTATTAAATTTCGTCCACGGCGTCCACTGCTGATGTGGTGCATTTGCCATGCATCGAGGTCACTTCAGTCACTGCATTGCAAATTTAATGAAACATTGATCACAATTCAAACGTTTTTGACATCTTGATGCAACTTTTTCGTGCTTTGATGTTCTTCCAATGCCTTTAATGAAACTAAATAGAAACAAGGTGCTTTTATGAAGATGTTGCGTGTGGGTGTCAGGCCATTTGGCCGAATGCCGTTTGGCCGAACGCCATTTGGCCGAATGCCGTTTGGCCGAACGGGTCGTTTGGCCGAATGCCGTTTGGCCGAATAGTTAAAAAATGACCTCAGTTTACGAGTGGTCCTTCTTCCTTTCTCCTCCTTCCTTCTTACTTACTTTCTTCTTCCTTCTTCCTTCTTTTTCTTCATTCTTTCTTCTTCCTTCTTCCTCCTTCCTTCTTCCTTCTTTCTTCTTCCTTCTTCCTTCTTCCTTCTTCTTTCTTCCTTTTTCCTTCCTTCTTCTTCCTTCTTCCTGTTTCCTTCTTCCTACTTCCTTCTTTCTTCCTTCTTTCTTCCTCCTTCCTTCTTTCTTCCTTCTTTCTTCCTTCTTTCTTCCTTCTTTCTTCCTTCTTTCTTCCTTCTTTCTTCCTTCTTTTTTTCCTTCTTTCTTCTTCCTTCTTCCTTTTTATTTTTTCCTTCCTCCTTCTTTCTTCTTCCTTCTTTCTTCTACCTTCTTCCTGCCTTTCTTCTTCCTTCTTTCTTCTTCTTTCTTCTTAATTCATCCTTATTCTTTGTCTTCCTTGTTCCTTATTCCTTCTTCCTTGTTCCTTATTCCTTCTTCCTTCTTCCTTCTTTCTTGTTCCTCCTCCCTTCTTCCTTCTTCCTTTTTCCTTCTTCTTTCTTTCTTCCTTCTTTCTTCTTCCTTCTTTCTTCTTCCTTCTTTCTTCTGCCTCCTTCCTTCTTCCTCCTTCCTTCTTCCTCCTTCCTTCTTCCTTCTTTCTTCTTCCTTCATTTTGGTGCCTTCTTCATTTTTTCTTCTACCTTCTTCTTCTTTCTTCCTTCTTCCTTTTTCTTCTTCCTTCTTCCTTCTTCCTTCTTCCTTTTTCTTATCCCTTTTTCTTTCTTTCTTCTTCCTTCTACCTTCGTTTTTGTTGTTCTTCGTCTTCTTTCTTCTTCTTCTTCTTCTTCTTTGTTCTTTCTTCTTCTTTCTTCTTCTTTCTTCCTTATTCTTTCTTCCTTCTTCATTCTTCCTTCTTCCTTCTTACTGCTTCCTTCTTCCTTCTTCCTTCTTCCTTCTTCCTTCTTCCTTCTTCCTTCTTTCTTCTTCCTTCTTTCTTCTACCTTCTTCCTTCTTTTCTTCTTCCTTCTTTCTTCTTTTTTTCCTTATTCTTTCTTCCTTCTTTCTTCTTTATTCTTCCTTCTTCCTTCTTCCTTCTTCCTTCTTCCTTCTTCCTTCTTCCTTCTTCCTTCTTCCTTCTTCCTTCTTCCTTCTTCCTTCTTTCTTCTTACTTCTTCCTTCTTCCTTCTTCCTTCTTCTTCCTTCTCTCTTCTTCCTTTTTCCTTCTTTCTTCTTCCTTTTTTTTTCTTCCAGCTTCTTTCTTCCTTCTTCCTTCTTCCTTTTTTCTTCTTCCTTCTTCCTTCTTACTTCATCGTTCTTCCTTCATCGTTCTTCCTTCTTCTTTCTTCCTTCTTGCTTCTTCCTTTTTCCTTCTTCCTTTTTCCTCCTTTTTTCTTTCTCCTTCCTTCTTTCTTCGTCCTTCTTCCTTCTTTTTTCTTCCTTCTTCCTTATCCCTTCTTCTTTCGTTCTTCTTGCTTCTTCCTTCGTTTTTGTTCCTTGTTCCTTCTTTCTTTTTCCTTTGTCCTTTTTCCTTCTTCCTTCTTCGTTCTTCCCTCTTCCTTAACCCTTCTTCCTTCCCCCTTCACTCTTGTTCTTTCCTCCTACTTCCTTCTTTCTTCTTCCTTCTTCCTGCTTTTTTCTTCCTTCTTTCTTCTTCTTTCTTCCTTCTTCCTTCATGTTTCTCACTACTCACTTCTTACTTAGTAAGGAAACGTATTTCAACCATTCGGCCAAACGGCATTCGGCCAAATGGCGTTCGGCCAAATGACCCTTTCGGCCAAATGGCATTCGGCCAAACGACATTCGGCCAAACGGCATTCGGCCAAATAACCCTAAACCTGCGTGTGCTACTTGGGAAACATCGATACACTCACCAAAGATTTGATTCGATTGCGGAATGTCACTCGCAGGCAGTTCCAGCGTGCAGGACTGCCTGAGCTTAAGGCACGCTGCAATCGAATCACAAAAATTATCAAGGCCAGAATGGTGGACCTCAAAAATAACGACTTCTCGAATAAGATCCGCACTCTCCCAGATTATGCTAAGCCTTTCTGGAAAATGACCAAAATTTCGAAAATCCAAGCTTCGATCCATTCCACCTTTGATCCCACTAGACAATAATGGCTCTAAGGATCGCTTGATAACTCCTGCAGAGAAGGTCGCTGAAATAGGTCGTCACTTCGTCAGCTCACACAATCTTGGGCAGAACATCGTCAGTCCACACGAAGCAGCCGTCAACGAGCATGCTAACAACATCCATTTGTTTCCCAACGACTTCTCGGAGGAGTTGGAGATCTCAGCTGGCGAATTGACGGCCTATATTAAATCGTCGAAGAACATGAAGGCCCCAGGCTTCGACGGCATCCTGAATCTCGAGCTCAAACACATGAGTGCTCCGTTCTTTGAGCACCTCTCATTGATCTTTAATCAATGTCTCCGGCTCAGCTACTTCCCATCGTCCTGGAAGTCAGCGAAAGTCATCCCCATCCGGAAGCCTGGGAAGGATCCTTCCTCTCCCAAAAGTTATCGACCCATCAGCCTTCTCTCAGGGTTATCCAAGCTATTCGAAAAAGCTATCTCAACATCTTGCTCGAGGAACAGTTTGGTTTCCGACGCGGTCGGTCAACTGTACATCAACTGACCCGAGTTACCCACGTCCTCAGACGGAACAAGTTTGTCTCGAAAACATCCGCCATGGCCTTTCTCGATATCGAGAAGGCATTTGACAATGTATGGCATGATGGCCTGGTGTACAAACTACAACGCTACAATCTTCCCAGCTACCTGGTGAAAATCATCAACAATTACCTGTCGGTAAGGACATTCCGGGTCTCAATCAGCGGAGCGAGTTCCAATGCGCACAACATCGTCGCAGGTGTCCCCCAGGGCAGTATCCTCGGGCCCATAGTGGCAAAACTCCAACGAGGCCTGGATGCCCTGACAGAGTACCTCACCAGCTGGAAGATCTGTATCAACGCGGCGCACTCCAAATCCCCTAAACTTGTTCCGCCTGGGGACTGTAAAATCATCCTCAATGGCACGACTGTGGAATGGGCCAATGAGGCCGACTACCTTGGCTTGACCCTCGACAGCAAGCTTATTTTCAGGCAACAGGTTGACAAAACGGTGACAAAGTGTAACGTCTTGTTGAAACTACTGTACCCTTTGATCAACCGCCGGTCGTCATTGTCCCTGAAAAAAAGGCTTGCTGTCTACAAGCAAATCATCCTCCCTGTGATCGAATATGGCATGCCGGTCTGGGAGAGCTGCGCTAAAACCCACCACCTCAAAATTCAACGGGTCCAAAACAAATTCCTGAGGATGATCCTCAACACCCCTCCCAGGACAAGAACATCCGAGGTCCACCGTCTGGCCGGAATAAAAACCTTACATGAACGCTTTGGTGAGTGTAAAGAAAAGTTTAAGGTCCGTTGCTTGCACTCGGACCAAGAAGCGCTTAGGGCGCTAGTTCCAATCTAGGTTATCAAATTTTTATTGTAAATATTAGTGTACATAGTAGTTGAATTATCAAATTTTAAAAAACACACTAGCGCCTCCTGAAGGTCGTCATGATACATTATATTTTAAAAATTAAGTAAAAACATAATAATAATAATAATAATAATAAATTATAGGTGGGAGCTCAGGTGAAATACCCTGGGCGTCCATGAAAAACCACCATTTCGAGTAGGTGGGAGCTGAAGGCCCAATTCCTAAGCACCAATGAAAAACCACCCTCGGGCGAGCACTGGCGCTTGAACCTAGCTATTTAGCACTGTAAAGAATTAAATAACTTTACAGAACCCGTAGCTTCCGGGAATGAAAGCACACCCAAATATGGAGTTACGCTCAAGAACAATACCATCCATGCGATTGCCCGAGGAGGGAGTCCCTACTGGAGCTGGTCCTGGAACGGGGGACAGAGCGAGCGGCCAGCGGCTAGAGGAAGGAGAGGTGCAACAGCGACCCTCTAGTCATCGGGCTCAGCCCGTGCCGACAAGGCAAAACAGAAACGGCAGCAGAAGAAATCACCAAGGCAATGCTGCACCTGCTGATGTTGCTGTGGTTGATCGACGTCAATCACTCACGTTAGCAGGCCGCCGACGGCAGCGGATCATGTGGACAAGGGAGATGAATCAGTACGTGATCCGTTGCTACTACGTTTGCACCAGGATGGAGACGGATATGTCCGGCAGACCGGCGATGCTGGAGATGTTCAATGAGAGGTTCCCTCGGTTTGCACCCCAACTTGACCAGAACAAGTTGTACACACGCCAGAGAGCTATTATGTCACATAATATGCTGACTCCAGAAGACGTAGAGTACATCAAGCGGGAAGTGCAGAGGGAATTAGGAGAGGAGGAGGAGGCAAGATCGAGCGATACGTCGAGAAGGAGTTCTGTTGGGTTGGATGCATCAATCGCAAGTAACCGTCGCGATTCGATTGCACCCGCCGCTCCAGGACCAACAGTGGAATTGCAACGACAGCAATTGAAGGACGAACTAGCTAATCATATGGGCACAGCAGTTACACAGTTCCGTGGGAAAGACCCCATGTCCCGACACCGGATACCAAGTTGCAGTACTCCTATCGGTTGACGAGTACAGTAAGCATCCTTAACCAGGATATTTTGCCACAGTACTTGGAAACCGTGGAGAACCTTGAGGAGCTGCAATTTATCGTGTATTCGGCTGCAGTGGCTGTTGTAAGAACGTTGGGATTGCGAACGCGCCCACAAGGTGAGAGTGATGGACGCGCACGCCCCAAAGCACGAAAACCCGCGTGGATGCGACGTCTGGAGACCCGCATCGCCACACTGCGGTCAAAGATTGGTCGATTAACACAGTACAAGCAGGGGAATCGATCAACCAGGCTAGTTCGGAATGTTGCTGAAATTGTGAAACCCACAGAACTCCGTGATCTCACCGAGGCGAACATAACTGAGATCCTCGACACCCATGTACAGCGGTTGAGTGCTCTTGCTAAACGACTGCGACGTTATGGAGAATGTTCGAAGAGGAAGGAGCAAAATCGAATGTTCAACATCAACGAAAGGGAGTTCTACAACCACATCCGAAACGACAAAGCCGACTTTGGCGAGGGCCTTCCGGAGATTGGAGAAGTCACGCAGTTTTGGTCCAATCTATGGGAGAACCCCGTCATACACAACGGCGATGGGGTGTGGATGGCAGAAGAAGAGCAATATTGTGGTGGAATTGGAGACATGACCGCTATCAACGTGACCGCCCAAGACATACGTGAGGCTACTCGGTATACCAGGAATTGGGCTGCACCAGGACCCGATTTTGTGCATAATTTCTGGTATAAAAACTCACAACAGTCCACGGGCGGATGGCGGAATGCTTCAACACGGTACTAGATAACCCCGGGCAGCTACCGGAATTCATCACTAGGGTGTCACTTATCTTCTGCCGAAGGATCGGAACACTTTGAATCCAGCCAAGTACAGACCAATAACGTGCCTTTCGAGTCTGTACAAAGTGCTGTCATCGGTAATAGCGAGGAGGGTGCAGAACCATTGCGACGTCAACAACCTGATGACCGAGGAACAAAAGGTTGTCGACGTAACACACGAGGCTGCAAGGATCAGGTCATCATTGATGCAGTCGTTGTTGGGCAGGCCACCCACAAGCAAAGAAACCTGAGCATGGCGTATATCGACTATAAAAGGCATACGACTCAGTACCTCACTCGTACCTTCTTAAGGTACTGCAGTTGTATAAGATAGACGGTAACGTCATCAGGCTAATGCAGCACGCTATGGGGATGTGGAGCACATCCCTACACATTACCGACGGAGAAAAGGTGTTACGGTCCAGGACTCTCAGCATCAGGAGGGGCATATTCCAAGGCGATACCTTTAGTCCTCTATGGTTTTGCCTTGCCATGAACCCTCTTAGCAGAGCACTCAACCAACACAACTATGGCTATCATTTGAAGGGTGGGGAAAGGAGTACAAACATTACCCACACCTTCTTTATGGACGACTTGAAGCTGTTTGCGGAATCTGTGGAGAAGCTGCACCAATTTCTGCGGCTTGTAACGGTATTCAGCAACGACATCCGGATGGAGTTTGGTATCGATAAATGTCGATCCATACATCTACACCGGGGTCACCTGGTGGATGCCGACAGTTTCCGCGTCAACGAACAGGAGGAGATTCGAAACATGGTTGAAGGCGAAACGTACAAGTTCCTAGGTTTCCTGCAATTGAAAGGAATTCGCCATACGACGATCAAGAAAGAGCTGCAGGAAAAGTTCTTGCATCGTGTCAACGGTATTTTGAAGAGCCTCTTGTCGGCCGGCAACAAGGTGAAGGCGATAAACACGTTTGCTGTGCCCTTGTTGACATACAGTTTCGGGGTGGTGAAGTGGACCAAGACTGACTTGGAGGCGTTAGAACGAGCAGTACGAGTGGCGTTCACTAAGCATCGCATGCGCCATCCAAAATCGTCCATTGAGAGAGTCACCCTGCCACGTACAGTAGGAGGAAGAGGCGTCACCGATATACAAACACTATGTGTTTCCCAGATCCAGCAGTTGCGAAGATACTTCGTGGAAAGCCAGAACCGCCACGAAATCTATCGCGCTGTGTGAAGCTGACCACAGATTCAGTACCCTGCATCTGGCGCAGGAGGACTATCAGATGAATTGCGACAACAAATCTGTCGACGGGATGATCGCATCGTGGAAGCAGAAGGAGTTACATGGGACGCACCCCATCAACTGGAACTGGAATATATCGACAAAGCGGCGTCGAATACGTGGCTGGTGCGGGTGAACTCTTCTCGGAAACAGAAGGATTCATGGTAGCCATCCAGGACCGGGTAATTGCGACGAAGAACTATCGGCACTATATATTGCACGAAAACGTGGAGGACCGCTGCAGGAAGTGCAATTCAGTAGGAGAGACGATCGAACATATCGTGTCCGGGTGTTCAGCCTTAGCTGATTCAGCCTATCTCGGTCGTCATAACGAAGTAGCCAAGATTGTGCACCAACAGCTTGCTTTAAAGCACAACTTGGTTAACCAGTTTGTCGCCTACTACAAATATGTGCCTGTCCCGGTTCTGGAAAATAGTTTCGTGAAGCTGTACTGGGATCGCGAGATCATAACGGATGTCCTCATTCGTGCCAATCGGCCCGATATTGTGGTCTACGACAAAAGGATGAAGCAGGTAACCCTCATCGATATTGCTGTACCGCTATACCGTAATGTCCAAACAACATTCTCCAACAAGAAAACGAAGTACCACGACTTGGCGGAGGAATTGAAGCAGATGTGAGACCTGGAGGACGTGCGAATAATTCCGGTTGTTATCTCAGCAACCGAAATCGTCCTGAAATCTCTTCTGAGATCCTTAGGAGAGCTGGAACTATCTCATAACCTCCATAGCATCCAAAAGACAGTGGTTCTTGGAACTTGCAGCATCGTAAGAAGATTCCTGAACCACCATAACTAATACATCCGGTGCAAACGTTTATTATAGGATTTTAAGTCAACCGGCGAATGAGATCCACAGAGCCTAATCCCCTTTGGCATTCAGATTGCCCGGGGTAGGTGAAAATTCCCAGCACGCTTGCTGAGGAAGTGCCAAAACTCTATAATAACAATAATTGAAATTGAAGTTGGAGGGCCAAGCCGGCCGATCACTGTACATGTTAAAAATGATTGTAGAACAAAAAATGTTTTAAATAAAGAAGAATTTTACTACTACATCGCACTCAGTTGAGTCTGTCTGTTTCTACATTATTTGCGCCCGTGATGATGTCATCCATGTAGGTTTCTTCCATGATTGCACGCGCCGCAAGAGGGAAAAGTCCTTCCTCATTCATAGCGAGTTGTTGAAGCGCCCTGGTAGCCAAAAACGGTGCGGATTTTGTGCCGTACGTTACCGTATTTAGCTCATACGTACGGACGCTTTCCGATGGCGAGTTTCGACAGAGGATGACACAAGATCTGTTTGGTCTGACATTGGTAAATTATGTACCGGAGATCTTCCTGTACTATTGGTCCCACTAATAGTACATCATTGAGTGAAGCTGCTGAAGACGTTTTACATGAGGCATCGAAAACAACGCGAACCTTTGTTGTGATTGAAGCTTCTTTCGCCAAAGTTTGATGCGGTAAATAGCACCTTCGAATCGAACCTTATCTCAATGTGTCCGAGATTGAGGTACTCTTTCATAAAGGCGACGTACTGTTTTCGAAGTGATGAGTCTTTTGCCAACCTTCTTTCGGTTCCTTGCAGTCGTCGCACATAGGGGTATTTCGTCAATCTAGCCGGAATAAAGTTAAATTTTCAAAATTGTCCTAGAGCAGTCTAAATATGTCTCAAACTTCTCTGAATAGTAGACGAGCCACTCCTAGTACTAGGTTTTCTATTTAGATTTAAAGTTTTACCACTACACTTCTAGAAGGTTAGAGGTTTTTCATTGAGGAAATTACCGGTTTTGGGGTTGTTCAAAAATGATGTCACATGTTTTAGGGGGGAGGGGGTCTAAGATTTGGTGACAGTACATGTACTAGGTATACAAAACAGCGCGACAGAGGGGGGGAGGGGGTCTAGAAATCCCAAAAAGTAGTGGACGTCATATTTGAATCGCCCCTTTCTCTGTTAAATTTGATTATTGTGGTCAAATATTTGTCACAGTAATCCACAGATCAGTACATACCATGAACAAGTAGACAAAATAGTATCATGTAAACGTGTTTTTGACAAGAATAAATGATTCTGAACAGAAATACAAAAGAGTAATTCGAAGTCCTAGTTAATGTTCCGCATATTTTCAATAAGCATAAAACACTTATTCGATGATATTCGGTGATATTCGATGATATGCTATTTCTTTTGATTCACCCAACCTTGACACAGCGCCTTCCGTCATTGGTAGAGCATCGGTATACCGGCCATTCGTATTCCGCTGTTCAGTACAATAAAACCATTCCTCACATCGCTTCTCTTCAGGCGAATGAGCCTTACCTGACTCTACATCCTCGCAGGACCAAAACCGAGCGATAAAGGTATCCAAGCTATCCACTCCGCAACAGATGTTATGACAATCACAAAATATTGAAAAACATTTTTTTCTAATTAAATTGTTCTAAAAATAATCAATCAGGAGAATAGAAGTACATAGAAGACAAAAATAGTAAAAAACTTGTATTCTTTGAATTTGGAAAAGTAACCAAAATCTGAACAAAAACCTTAGTAATTTCAAAATATATGCGTTGGCTGGTGATAATTGAAAAAAAAAAAAAAATTAAAAGGTTAAATACGCTATCAGTATCAATCTAGTCACTGTTCGAATAATATTTCAAGGTTTTCAGGTTTAAGAAATTTCAATTCAACAAGCGTTACGAATAGATAAAACTATTTGAAAAATTTAAGATGAATATTTGTAATTGGAAAAGACTCACTTAATTTCCATGAACTTGCCATGCCACTCATTTATTTGCCATGCTTCATTATTGCTATTCCTAGAACACAAATTAACGTGGCTTGAAAAATCTTTAATCTGTAATTGGCGATTAAATACTCATAGACGTATACGTGACAGTAGTGGAA
Organism: Armigeres subalbatus; assembly: GCF_024139115.2. Classification (NCBI taxonomy): domain Eukaryota; kingdom Metazoa; phylum Arthropoda; class Insecta; order Diptera; family Culicidae; genus Armigeres; species Armigeres subalbatus. Next base: position 26,456,685 of record NC_085141.1, read on the forward strand.
AAGAACTGCTACCATCGATTTGTCCTGCCTACTCATATGGAAAAATAAGTGAGTTTTTAAAGCACAGTTTGAGTTTGAAAAATAATATTGGCTAAAACTTTTAGAGATATTGTTTGCTCTAGATAATTGTCTATAAATCGGGTAAGGATGAGTTACCATAAAAAAGTCAGTTTTTAAAGTTCATCTTGCATAAAAACTAAATTGTGTTTCTCCCATAACTTCTGAGCCAATAATCTGATCTGGCTCATTTTCGACAACTTGTTGCGAGTAAATCGGTTAAGCACAAGCGCCGGAAAAATGAATAAGCTTTTGAAATGCATTTTGCGTACAAAGAATTGTATTTTGGCCATTTTTTCTGAGCCCATAGTCCGATTTGTACAATTTTCAGTAGGAAACAATGAGACAGGAAAATTATTAAGCTCTTTTAGTGGAAAGTCTTCACCTGTCATAAAAAAGTTAATCACTATCCAGCTTTCCACGCTCGCCATAATGGCGGATGAGGCATTCCACGGGGGCATGTCAGTCGATCCTGAGCGACCATTTCGAAAATATTTGAAACTCTGCACAGTTTTTCAATTTCATCTAAATCGTCATTTTTCGATATCAAATCTTCATATTGAGTCACGACTAACTTTTCAAAAGGGTGTATGTGAAAATGGTTCAAAAATATTTAAAAAGCTGCACAGCAAAAACGGAATGTTCGATTGTTATGATTTTTCAGCAAAGTTAGACAACTAAATGGTGATTCTTAAGAAAATGTGCACAGTAAAAAAATTTGTTTTGCCTTTAAAAATATCATTTTGTCACAAAAACTCAAATATCTCAAAACCCTATCTTTTTCGAACGTAATTTTTTAGGAAAACGGTCCATTATATTAGCTATCTATCATAAAAATTTGGTGATGGTAAACTAATAAACAAAAAGTTATGACATTTCAAACATTTCACAATTTTCACATTTAGTAAAAAAATTTTTTCTGTGTAAGTTATTTCGAGAATTGCAGTTTGATGCAGATTTTATTGTTAAGGGACGTGATTTAAACAAGTTGTTTTCATGATATTTTGATTTAATTATTCATAGCATCTATAAGAAACTTAGACACGATCCAGTGTTGTGATCAAAAGTATTGATAGTGTCATAATTTTCATTGCACGTGACTGGCGAAAATTCTTTTAATAGTGTTGAAACCTGTTGATAATAACGTTGATAGAAACATATCAGAAATGTTATTTTTAAGACAAAAGCTGCAAAATCAAAGATTTATATACACGTGTACGTCTATAGTTTACCTGCAAAAATATACCTCTTAGAGAATAGACTTTATGATCGGGAGGAAACGGGTATCTTCAACAACAACAAATGCATGATAGGTACATACCATGACAATGCTCACGAAAAAGCAAAAAATTACTACTACTAAGGTTGTTAAAGATCTTATAGTACTTTTTTCTTCAGTCAAGCAAATGACACCAAACTAGTCAGTAAAAACTTAAAAGTGATTTTGTTTATTGAAATATTACGAACAACATGAGTAGCCGCTTTCTCAACTGTTGTAGGCCGTTTGATGGAAAAAGTGTTCAAAAGAGTTACGAAATCTCACCGAAAGCACCATAGATAAACTGAAAGCGACTGGTTATGCTCCAATGTCCACATTGAATACAAATTTACGCATTTGCACGTCCTGCCGTCTAAACGTTGACAAAAGAGCAATCTGTATATCATCGGTTGAGCAGAGCGCAGGAAGTTCGAAAACGACAGCAACTGAGGAATTGCCAGATGTATCGACAACAACTGAGGAATTACCAGAAGTATTAAGTGCTGAGAGCCTTGCCACCGTACCATCAGCGAAATCTGTTTCAACAAATCAATCGGAAGATGAGTGTATCCAAAAGGTCAACATCGAACGCTTTAACGAGGGCATAGCTGGGATAAAAGTGACTCCGATTAAATGGAGTAAGATGGACTACGTTTATTACCCGGAGAAAAATACCGTGAAATAAACGAAGCTGTACGAAGAAACCTCTTCAAATTAGGACCTGATGATGTGGAAAATACAGACTACGATGAGGTAATTATAAATATGAAGGAAAGGTTCTCGAATGCAGCCACGACAAGGAAAGAAAAATTATTGATTTTGTCGATGCTGCCAAGTTCGTGGTCTATTCAGGATGCCATTGATGAGTTCAAAACCAATAGAAATACAGTAAAAGAGGCAAAACAATTGAAGAATAACTGTCTTTCAACCAAAAATACTAGGTCTAGTACTGCATTAACAGATGAGACAAAAGAAATAGTAGTTCAATATTTTGAAGATGATGAAGTAAGTCGAGCTATGCCTGGTCAAAAAGATTATGTATCAGTAAAAAAGATGGAAAGCGTCAAGCAATCCAAAAACGATTAATGATGACGACTTTGAAAGAAGCGTACACACGCTTCAAGGAAATTCACGATAATATTAAAATAGGTTTTCCTCATTTGCAAGCCTTCGGCCAAGGCAATGTAAGCTTCTTTCCAATTCAGGAACACATAATGTGTGTGTGTGCACAACCCATGAGAATATTAATCTTATTTTACATAGTTTGAAAAGAATCAATTTAACAAAGGATATTAAAATGTTAACTGGTAGTCTTTGTGTGAAAATACAACATCAAATTGCTATCTACGATCTTGTTCGGATTGTCCAGATTCTTCATCATTGGAAAATACTTTATTCGCTGAGTTTGAAGAAAATATATTGATCAGTTATCATTTGAGCAATGGGTGACCACGGATAGGTGTGACATAGAAACTATTGTAAAACCTGTAGATGAGTTTGTGTCATATTTTGCTTGAAATTAGAAAGTTTAATCCCTCACGATTTCATTAAAACAGAACAATCCAGCTTTTTAAAAATACGAAAAATACATTACAAAATGGTGAATTTTAGTCATTTGTGATTTTTCTGAAAATTACAGCTTTGTATTGCAAGATGAAGTGCAGTCCCATCACTGGAACGTACAACAAGCTACAATTCATCCATTCGTTATTTATTTTAATGGAGGTACGCAAATTGAACACTTAAGTTTTATTATAATTTCCGAAGATTTAAGACACGATTCAGTATCCGTAAACTTGTTCATTGAAAAATGATTAACTTTTTACGCGTTGATAAGCATGAAGAAGTCAAAAGATATATTTCATGTCTGATGGAGCAGCGTCGCAGTACAAAAATCGTAAGAATTTTTCGAGCCTATGTCAATTTAAATCAATGTACGGAATTGATGCAGAATGGCATTTTTTTTGCTACATCACATGGCAAAGGTCCTTGTGATGCTATTGGAGGAACAATAAAGCGCATGGCCACAAGAGCAAGTTTAGCCAAAGAACGTGAGCATCCAATTAAAACTGCGAAAGAACTTTTTGATTGGGCAAATCGTAGAAAAGAAAAAGATTTAACCAAATTATCATTTTGTTTTACTACTACTGAAGAGTACGAAATAAAGGCTTCAGAGCTCAGCGAGCAATTTAATAACGCGAAAACGATCCAAGGAACCCAAAAATTTCACTGTTTCATTCCATTGTCGGAAAATAAAATTAAAGCAAAACTATACTCAAACTGTGCTGATAATAATTCAAAAGTGTTCGATATTTTAAAAAATTTGAATAAAAATAAATAAAAAATAAGTATTAATAAACTGTTTTCATGATATCATAACCCATACCAAAATTCAAACCCAAAACACTTAGAGTTTCTATAACAACATTGTGTAACTGCCACATTTAATTTAATACTTAGGATAATATTAATTCATTTTTATTTATTTATACATATAATATTTATACATATAATATACATAATATCGATGAATACATAAATATGGAATATCATACAAACAACTTGTTTAACTCACGCAAGGCCCTTAAGGTCACTCCTGACGGAATCCAAGTTAAAAAGTGCTCGCGTTTTCGGGGGCACACCACTCGATACGGAAGCAACGCACAACTGTCATTTTTATTATTTCACGCATGCTGCGACGCAGTAAAGCTAAATCAACAAAAATGACAGTTGTGCGCCGCCTCTGAATCGAGTGGTGTGCCCCCGAAAACGCGAGCACTTTTAATCTTGGATTCCGTCAGGAGTGACCTTAACAATAAAATCAGCATCAAACTGCGATTCTTGAAAAAAAAAATACACGGAAATTTTTTTTTGTTTACTATATGTGAAAATTGTGAAATGTTTGAAATGTCATAACTTTTTTGTTTATTAGTTTACCATCACCAAATTTTTATGGTAGATAGCTAATATAATGGACCGTTTTCCCTAAAAAAATTACGTTCGAAAAAAGATAGGGTTTTGAGATATTTGAGTTTTTGTGACAAAAATGATATTTTTAAAGGCAAAAAATTTTTTTTTTACTTTGCACATTTTCTTAAGAATCACCATTTAGTTGTCTAACTTTGCTGAAAAAATCATAACAATCGAACATTCCGTTTTTGCTGTGCAGCTTTTTAAATATTTTTGAACCATTTTCACATACACCCTTTTGAAAAGTTAGTCGTGACTCAATATGAAGATTTGATATCGAAAAATGACGATTTAGATGAAATTGAAAAACTGTGCAAAGTTTCAACTCAATAGAAAATCATGAATTAAAAATTTTCTTAAATTTTGATGCTGTTGCTTGGAATCGCTCGGATGCTATAATTTTTTTGACATTAACTGCTTCCCGACACTGAACTGGAATTTTGGTCTAAGTAAACATTGATGTTTGCCGTTACCATTAGAAGCCAATGCGTTGTTTGTTTACCGTCAACAAGAAAAATTTGGCGATGAATGTTTTTCGACAAATACTATTTATATTACTAACTTTTGTTTCGTTCTAGTTATTGAGATACCCTACTTATGAGGCCAACACATTTATAGAATGGACATCCAAATAGTTCCCGCTAGCTCGTATTTTTGACATGATATTTACTTCCAGGACAGTACTCTATTGATAGAGATTACAAATAGTTATTAAAAAACAAAATGCTGATCATGCAGGAATTGGAGAGATTGTTTGATGTCAATGTTACTTAAAAATTACGCTGAACAGAATTAAAATGGACCTCGAAAATACCCAGATTTTGGAGTATTGAACCACTGCACATCATAATTTTATTTGTCCTACATCGGAGGTCTTTCGCTCTCCGTGGCTTAGGATACAGCTGGGACCGGCTGGGACTTAGTAGGTGAAGCTCTCATGACTTCATCCACACAGCTAAATATTTTATAAATTTATATCCTATGGCACACATTGTTAAGTTCAAATTGTTAAGCGTTGAAAAGAACGACACCAGTTCTCCCTTTTCTTTTCTTTATTTGAAAACTGGGTCCTTCCGATACATAATAGGTTTTGCCTCTCACGAGTGGTATATATGATTAAGGTATCAAAGATATGCTCAAAACCAGACTTATTCTTTAGCAATGAAATGTTTTAACAATCCAGGCCAGGTATTTCTACTCAGACAGCGAAATAGTTTTGTAAAATAAGGTAAAATATTTTATTGTTTTAAAAATTGTTAGAGCTTTATCTACGGAACTCCGGTTATTGCCCAAGTCACGAAGAGTAAATGATTTTCGACGTGGATCAAATAAATTTATGATGAGCGTGAGAGGTAAATGGGTCTTTTGGATGCTCACTGCAAATTGCTCGTGTCTTGCTTCATATTAAAAGGTACAATCTTCATTCAAATTCTACGGAAGTGGTTGTATTTATCTTTTTGGAATTTGAATAGCGTCCACTTTACACTGGAAATGTACTGATTCATCAATTGCCGTTCCTGAGGGTATGCTATTTCGTTCAAGCAATAAATGTGTAGGCCTCTTAATATAGTGTTATTATGTTATCTATATATCTAGAATAAAAGAAAAAAAAATAACGTTAGTAGTATTAGAAATAAAAAGTATTTTTCGAAAGATATTGATCACCAAATTTTTCCTTGTTGACGGTAAACAAACAACGCATTGGTTGTTAGTGGTAACGGCAAACATCAATGTTTGCTTAGACTAAGATTTCAGTTCAGTGTCGGGAAGCAGTTAATGTCAAAAAATTTATAGCATCCGCCATTATGGCGAGCGTGGAAAGCTGGATTGCATGTAATTCGACTCGAGTCAAGTACGAGATACTGAAAACGGCATTACCAAAGTCTTTGATATAACATTAACATTTGTTTGTTAAATATCTTGGCTGTGCATATGCACAGCACATTTTTCGAAATGGACATGGAATTTGCGCAAAAGAATCCACGTGTCTTGGAGGGACTCGAACCCTCAAACTCCTACTCTCTAGATAGGCGTGATAACCCCTACACAACAAGACCACTTAAAGGTCACGTTTGCGGAAAAGCCATCAGAATCCGAGTACCAACCTTTACCGCCGCGGTCAGCTCTTTTTTGCAAATTGAATATCTTTCGGATGGTTGATTTGTCCAATCGTCCTAGTGGTGGTCTTGTTGTGTAGAGGTTATCACGCCTATCTAGGGAGCAGGAGTTTGAGGGTTCGGGTCCCTCCAAGACGCGTGGATTCATTTTCAAAAATTTCATATCAATTTGTTCATTTCAAAATATGTGCTGTGCATATGCACAGTCAAGATGTTTAACAAAAAAAAAAGATTTTCGTACGGTCGAGTTGCCGAATAATATGCAATTAATTAACTTTTGTGTTATGGGAATTTGTGTAGAAAGAGATCTAAATGTAACATATTATTAATTTTCTAATAAAAATGTGAACACATTCACTAGTGTATAATCTGTGTTTGAATTGTTCAAAACATAATTGCATCAAACGTTCGCTGTCCAATCTCCGTCCTACATTCAATATGATTCCCTCTAAGTCAAAGTGCCAACTGTCACGGGATACATTATTTTGGGACTAGAACAAATTTACATGTTGGATGGTTGGTCCTGAATTTGATTGCACCAGTCATCGCCCGTTAATTAAAACAATGTAATGGATTGTGGAAGAGTGGCACAGGCGCTGGGGACGGACATGAATCAACAATGAAACCATTCCGTCTGTTCCCGGTTGCAGCATCAGGGCCATAATTACAGTTCTCCCCCGCATATTCGGGATGCTTTGCAACACTCATGAGTCCGTTCGTTCCTAGTACTGTTCATGCTGTTCATATGGATTCATAAAAGTGTGTGTCCCATATTTGTGGGATCAATGTGATGCAATTTGTAGAATGTGGAATGTGCGGATATTTCTGTGGCCATTCGACTTTCTGCCATCCTATCGGTGCAGCGATGAGAATCGATGTTATTGAATTATTTATCGTACAGATTATGACCTGGGTAGCGTAAGAAGTGGATGGAGGTGGCGGTGGTTTGCGGTGAATGAAATTTTAATGACCCGCCAAATGGACATCATGTTTCAACTAAAATTGCTTGTCTTCCTGAGAAATGCAAATATTGTCTGATTTGTGTGTGATTGTGGAATGTAGGGAAGGAAGAGAATGATTGTCATTTGATACTAACGAGTTTCAAAGATTTATATTTTCAATTTAATAATACCGAATTGGCATGGACATACTAACGTGAAATATGCACGTTGCACAACCTAAATCTAAATAGCAAATTAATCTGGCAATAGATGAATGACGAGAACTGCAGCTAACAGTGCATGCAAATGTCACTCGCGGGATTCCTAATTTCAATCGAATTAATATATATGTATCTTATCTTTTGCTATGTGGAATAGAAAGCAACACGAAAGTGTCTTGCATAACGTTATTTCTAATCAAATACTTGCAATAGCAAGGCACTAAAGTTTCTATTGCTTCTGATAGCAATTATTTCAAACCAATTGTATGCATTTACCTCATTAATTCCCATTGCCAAGAGCTTCGTTGCTGTGTAGTTACTGGTTGGTTAATGTGTGGTTAATCATTCAACAAGCTCTTCTCGTGAGCAAAAATACTGCATGTTTATTGCTACTAGTGAGCTTCTAGATCTTTGAAGGTGCACCACACTATCTAGAGGAAAAATAATCTGTAATTTGTTTGCCGAAAATACCTTTGCCTCTCTTCCAGCTTGTATATCAAATAATGACCAAAGCCATTATTTGAATTTTATTCCAGCAACCTCATTTTAAAAGGTGGTTGCATTGGGATGGATCCTCACCACGTAACCTTTTATTGTCTTACAGGATATTCTGTTCAAATTAACTGGAACACCATTCACTGGGTACTGCTTACATCACAAATGAAAACAATTCACATACAAGTAAATAGACTCAAGTTGTGAGTTAACGCAAAACCTTTTCACCGACAGCCATTATACCACGCAGGATGCTGGTCATCTAACTAATGATGACGGGGCTTCGCGCAAATTTCCGGTACAACGCTTTTCACTTTGAAACATGTTAAATGACCTCCGGGGACGCATGGATTGAAATGAGAGCGTGAAAAATAAATGCAAATGTTCGTTTTAAGTGCGTTATTGCGTAATATGTCCCCTCACCGTTAGAAAAAAAAATTAAAAGCAGAAACCCTTGTGAGTTCTGTGATTTTTGCCTTACTTGTAAATATAAAAAGTATATGTAAAGCCTACAGGAACACTTTAAAACTAAACTTTTGATAGAAGGCTCGGAGACCCAAAGTGTCATATACCAATCGACTCAGCTCGACAAATTGAAGTGAATTCTGCTTGTGTGTATGTGCACAAAAATGTGAGACACACTTTTTGGTATCGTAATACGGGGGAACATTGATCATTCTTGTCATTGTTTTGAACATATTTCCCCCGTAAGTGAAATTATAGCTTTTTCATATTTCTAAAACGAGTACTGGTACTTGTAGAACGTATAAGGCTGTTGTTCTTGTTTATTTGATAATTTTAAACTTGTTTTAAAAATGTTTTTGACGAGTTTTTTTATTTTTCAATTTGGGGTAGCTTTGATCAATCATTTATCCATAAAGAAAGCGTATGCAAACGCCTTAAGAGTTGATTCAAAAGTAGGGGGAGTATACCGGTTTTGGCCACCTTAATGCCTAATTTGACCAACTCTGAAAAATGCATATTTTCCAAAAAATATCGATCAGTTTCAACAACGAATATAGATAAGGGATACATCTCCTGTTAGAGCTAATAAAACTTTTAAAAATTGCTTTACTTCTGAAGTTATAAGAAAAACTGGCCAAATTAGGAACATGGCCAAAACCGGTACAGTTACCCTATAAAATTGCTAATGTCGTTCCTGGTCGCGTTACTAACATCTAGGTTACTTTGACCTGGCAGCCAAAGTACTCGTACTTCAAGTGTCAAACCGATGTTGTTGATGGAATTAAACATGCACTACAACATGATGCATAAATTATGGCCAATTGATGCTTGTTGATAATAGAGGTAATAAACTATAGAGGAAGATTGTCATTGTCGTCACTGGCGAAACATTTTTTGCTGGCGAGGATAGGGCACTAAATGTAAAAGAAGGAAAAATCAATACGTTTTGACAGATAGGTATCGAACATGTTTGAGGACGATAACAAAGGGAACCGCAGCGACAATCGTCTTCTATAGTTTATTATGTACCTCTATTTTGTTGAAGCATAATTTGGCAAAATAATTTAAATTACTACACTAATAAAAATCCACACATTTTTATTGGCAAAAATCTAAAGAAATTTCCAAATAAATTTTATGTGTGCGTTAATAACCACCAGGTTATTAGTTAATAACGGTTATGTGTGTTTCCACATATATGCTATGCGAATTCACATAGCCGTTATGTGGGAAATGCTATAGTCAAAATTTATATGTCCCACACATAATGGATATGATTGGATTTTTGTCAGTGTACAGCGCCACTAGCGTTCTAGTACTTATGCTTCTACTGCCTTAAGGTACACTCAGAAATAAATTTATACTAAATAGGTTAAAAGTCATACTAACTGGCTATTCGCCTGGTTGACCCCGCATTAGTTTAAACTTGAACAATACGGAGATAGTATAACTTCGACTTATTTATGCATAGTATAACTTGCCAATATATGGAAATAGAATAAACCCGTTTTAATGATTCCAGTTTTGTTTTTGAACTGTCAGAAAGATTAAATTAAAAATCTTTCAGTTTCCTTTTTAGTAAATTAGTAAATATCTATCATATTTTAATTATTTATTCAACAGCAGAAGATAACTGAGTTACATAATACATAGGAACTGCAACGGCAAATTTGATGACGATGTCCACGCTCAGAGCAATAATTCAGTATTTACTTCGCACTTCTCAAAGACTCGAAATCCGTCGACCAGATCGTGAAACCAGTGGCACGTATGATGTTTCGATGATGGCCATCCGATGCTGTACCCGTATCGCAACGACGCTAGAAGCGAACAATCGGACACGGACAAAAATGGTATCGCAAGGCGGCCCCTCGTACTGTTTTTGCTTTTCTTCACCTCTCGTCGTCCTTCGGAGAATCTTAACCTGCTCCGGAGTGTATTCTTGATCGGGATTTTTTCCTCAATCGCCATTCTTGTTGCAATTATACGGCATCGATCAATCAGTCCCCACTGACGACACCGTTCCAACACCTGGTTTAATCGCTCCCGATACCCAGACACCGATGCTCAGCAAACAGCGAACTTGTACGCCCGATCCTACCACCCATCGCGACCCTCTAGTACAGCATATCACTACCCGTTCTGATCCGGCTCCCGCGCGGTCCGTTTCAGCTTGCCTTCTTTTCAACCTCTGTTAGATTGGCTTAAGTTTCACCTCCGTTCGTTCCGCCACTTGGTGGGTTCTGACCCTTGATGTATTGGGTGATGATTATGGTGGCATATCTATCCGTCGGTTACGGTGGAACTCAACGTTTTGGTTCAACTACAGCAGGATTTCGATTTCGTCCGGTCATTTTTTGTTACGGATCGTGCGGTGACAGATTTTTGCCTGGAAAAAGAAAAAAATCCCATGTTACAAATGACAAAAAAAGATCAAAATTTAAACTCTCCACGTTTATTCTAAATTCTGAGTGTAGGCAATTACCCAGGTAACCATAAGCATTAAAATAAGCCATACGTGCGACTATAAGGCTACCACAGAGCTAACAAACTTCATACTGGCTCTATAATAGCCCTATATAGCCGAAAAGGCGAAATAAAGTGCTAATGGTTACCTGGGTATAGTTGAATCTTTTACGCTGATGCGATTCACAGTAAAAAATAAAAAGTAATATCACATCAGATTTGATGCACATCATCGCCGTCGTAAATATAATGTTTTATTACATCGGAATGACGTAACAAAAAGTTGACGTACTTGATAGGTTAGTCATAAGGATCCTATAATGAGAGATATGCAAATACTTTTCCAGGCGATTTAGCAACGCTGTTACTTTTGTTAGCAAACGCTTCCAGCACTTGCCGCAGCGCAAAATGCTGAAGCTTGTATATGACTTTGCATTTGATAACAATTTGGATTATGTTTGTCTGTCCACTAACAGTGTTTAAATAAGCATTATCACTAAAATAAAAGTGCAATACAAACAGGCGAAACACGATACATAAACTATATTACTTCTACTCGCGAAAGTAAAACAAATTGTTTATTCGATGAAACTTTTCTTAAAATCTATCTCAATACCTCTCAACCTCGTCTCAATCTGCAACAATAACAACGTTCATTTGGCTCACGTTTTGACAGTTCTCAATGCTCGATTGGCTTACAATGGCCGCTTTCGCATATCTCTCATTATAGGATCCCTAGTTAGTCACTCCCCGATTTTATTACGGTTAAGACTCGATTTTATTACTACAAAATTTCTGGAAAATTTTTGTCGTTCTTTTTTATTTTTGAAAATAATACCGCAAGCAACAATGATTTCCATAAAATAAATTTCACCGCCTGTAGTTCATTATAAATCGTTTTTGAGAACTTGTCAGGAATTTTGAAAGCCTTTTTGGCAAGAAATTATGAGTGCCGTTACGTATTTTTCCTTCTCAAGGCATAAAGTGAAACAAACTAACAATTGAAATAAAAAAAATTGGTTTTATCACTTTTTCTATTTTATCATACCAAAATTCACCAGCGGGGTGATAAAATCAGGATATTACTGTACCTGCATTTGTCAATCCTTCATTTTTAATATTTAAATTCTTAAGGGAGTTTCTCCAGCTATTTCTCTGAAAGTCTCTCCTGCAACTACTCCGAAAGTTCCTTCAGAAATTGATCCGGAAGTTACTTTAGGAGTTACTACGAAAGTTCTTCCAGAAATTCTTCGGAAGGTTCCTTCAGGAATTGCTAGGGAAGTTTCTTCGGAAGATCCTCCTGGAATTCCTCTTGAAGTTCTTTTACGAATCTCCATGAATTCCTCCTGGAATTTCCCCAGGAAATCCTCCAAAAGATTTTCCAGGAATTCTACCGGCAGTTCCTCCAGCCGCTTTTCTAAAAGTTCCTCCAGGAGTTCCTACGAAAATTCATCAAGAAATTGTTCCGAAGGAATTGTAGATGAGAAGTTCCTACAAGAATTCTTCGGCAAATTTCTTCATGGATCCTCGGAAAGTTCCTCCAAAAATTCACAATCCACAATCGGAAATTCTTCAAAAGTTCCTCAACGAATTCCTCAGGATGTTCTGCTATGAGATCGTTGGGAAGTTCAACACCAAATTGCTCTGGACATTTCTCCAGATATTCCGGAAGCTCCTTAAGAAGTTCATCCGGAAGTTCCATCTGGAATTTCTCGACAAAATCACATAGGGATTCCTCCAACAATTCTTCTGGAAGTTCTTTCAGAAATTCCTCCTGGAGTTCCTACAGTTGATCCTCCAGTATTTCCTACGAAAATCCCTCCAGGAATATCTCCATAAATTACTCCAAGTAAGTTCCTTCAGAAATTACTCCGGAAGTACTTCCACGAGTTCCTCCGGTAGATTTTCAAGGAATTCCTAAGGAAGATTCTCCAGCAATTCCTCTGTAAGTTCCTCTAGGAATTCATCCGGAGGATCTTCCAGCATTTTTTCCCGAAGTTCCAGGATTTCCTACGAAAGTTCTTCCAGAAATATTTCGGCGGGTTTCGTCTAGAATCCTCCCAAAGGTCATCACAAAATTCCTAAAGAAATTCCTTCGAAAGTTCGACCAGGAATTGTTCCTGAAGTACCTCCAGGAATTCCTACAGAAGTCTGAAACTTGATTATGCATATGTACAACATGTGATAGATTTAGTTCGGAAAAGGTATTGGAGGGTAACCGCCCCTTCGGTGGGGTTTGATCCCACGACCCCAGTTCGCATGACAGGTGCTTTCCCTACTAAGCTACGAAGGACCTCCGTCGTCCACCGCAGCTTAGCGGGTACTGATGAAACCAAATTCCCAGCACCAGGTACCAGCCGATCTCTCGCAATACATTTTCAGAACTAACTCTCTCAAATGTATTTTTGTACACAATGTCAACCAAGTAGGATGAGTATTTAATATTGTCCGGCTCCTACACACTTGCTTCATCAGCAACGGCGCTCAATGAAGTAGGGTTGTGTGAGGTTGTGCCAGTTTGGTCGTCAGATCCCAACACGACCACACAAGCGAAGAGAGATCGCCACTCGAGATCAGTACATTCAAAGTTAATTGCCTATATGCCGGGTATTAAGCCACCCGGAGTGGAAATTAATTACTATGTCTAAAACTTGATTATGCATATGTACAACATGTGATAGATTTACTGGCACACATGATACCAAACTGGCAGTTCCTCCAGGAATTCCTCCGGAAGTCCCTTCAGGAATTCCTCCGAAAGTCCCTCCAGGAATTCCTCCGGAAGTTCGTCCAGAGATTCCTACGGAAGTTTCTCCAGGAAAACCTTCGGAAGTTTCTCCAGGAATTCCTCCGGAAGTATTTCCAGGAATTCCTCCGGAAGTTTCACCAGGAATTCCTCCGGAAATTTCTCCCCAGGAATTCCTCCAGAAGTTTCTCCAGGAATTCCTCCGGAAGATCCTCCAAGAATTCCTGGAGAAATTCCTCCAGGAATTTCTCCGGAAGTCCCTCCGGAAGGAATTCCTCCAGAAGTTCCTACAGGAATTCCTCAAGAAGTTTCTCCAGGAATTCCTTCGGAAGCATTTTCAGGAATTCCTCCGGAATTTTCTCCTGGAATTCCTCCGGAAGATCCTACAAGAATTTCACCGGAAGCTCCTCCAAGAATTCCTCCAGTGGTTCATCCAGGACTCTTATTTATTCAGACTAAGGCCGAAGTGGCCTTTGCGGTATATAAGAGTCTTCTTCATTCGGCTCGGTCCATGTCTAAACGTCGCCAACCACGCAGTCTACGGAGGGTCCGCAATTCATCTGCCACCTGATCGATCCACCTTGCCCGCTGCGCACCTCGCCTTCTTGTGCCCATTGGATCGTTGTCGAGAACCATTTTCACCGGGTTACTGTCCGACATTCTGGCTACGTGCCCGGTCCACCGCAGTCGTCCGATTTTCGCGGTGTGAACGATGGATGGTTCTTCCAACAGCTGATGCAACTCGTGGTTCCTTCGCCTCCTCCACGTATCGTCCGCCATCTGCACCCCACCATAGATGGTACGCAGCACTTTCCTTTCGAAAACTCCGAGTGCGCGTTGGTCCTCCACGAGCATCGTCGAGGTCTCGTGTCCGTAGAAGACTACCGGTCTAATGAGTGTTTTGTAGATTGTTAGTTTGGTACGGCGGCGAACTATTCGATCGGAGCGTCTCGCTGAGTCCAAAGTACGTACGATTTCCAGCCACTATGCGTCTCCGAGTTTCTCTGCTGGTGTCATTTTCGGTAGTCACCAGTGAGCCCAAGTACACAAATTCTTCTACCACCTAGATTTCGTCACCACCGATGCAAACTCGCGGTGGGTGGCTCACACAGTCTCCTCTTGAACCTCTTCCTATCATGTACTTTGTCTTCGACGTGTTGATGATTAGTCCGATCCGCTTAGCTTCCCTCTTCAATCTGATGTAGGCTTTCTCCATCTTCTCAAAGTTACGTGCCATAATATCTATGTCGTCGGCGAAGCCAAATAGCTGGACGGACTTATTGAAAATTGTACCACTCGTGTTAATCCCTGCCCTTCGTATTACCCCTTCCAAAGCGATGTTGAATAGCAGACACGAAAGACCATCCCCTTGCCGTAACCCTCTGCGCGTCTCGGAGGGACTCGAGAATGACCCTGAAACTCGAACTACGCACATCACCCGATCCATCGTCGCTTTGATCAACCGTGTCAGTTTACCCGGAAATCCGTGTTCGTGCATTAGCTGCCTTATCTGGTCCCGATCTATTGTATCATATGCGGCTTCAAAGTCGATGAATAGATGATGTGTGGGCACGTTGTATTCGCGGCATTTCTGCAGTACTTGGCGAATGGTGAACACCTGCTCCGTACTGCCCCACGAACTCCCTGCAATTATTGGTGCTAGTGGACGGCATTAAATTTGGGAGAGTACCTTGTAGGCGGCGTTCAGCAATGTGATTGCGCGGTAGTTGCTACAATCCAGCTTATCACCCTTTTTGTAGATGGGACACACGACACCTTCCATCCACTCCTGCGGCAAAACTTCCTCATCCCATATCGTGGTAATGACCCAGTGCAGCGCTCCAGCCAGTGCCTCACCACCGTGTTTAAATAGCTCTCCTGGTAGTTGGTCAACCCCAGGGGCTTTGTTGTTCTCCAGCCGGCCAATCTCATCCTGGATTTCCTGGAGATCCGGAGCCGGTAGAATTATGTCCTGCGCGCGTTCCCCCATGTCCATCACCATACCGCCATCTTCGTCTGCCACATCGCCATTCAGGTGCTCTTCGTAGTGCTGCCGCCACCTATGGATCACCTCACGCTCGTTCGTAAGAAAGTTCCCGTTTATGTCCTTACACATATCAGGCTGTGGCACGTGGCCCTTACGTGAACGGTTCAACTTCTCATAGAACTTTCGTGTGTTATTAGCACGGTACAGTTGCTCCGTCTCTTCACGGTCTCGATCTTCCTGCTGACGCTTTTTCCTCCGGAAAATCGAGTTTTGTCTGTTCCGCGCCTGTTTATATCGTGCCTCGTTCGCCCTCGTGCGGTGTTGCAGCAATCTCGCCCATGCTGCATTCTTCTCTTCTACTAACTGCTCACATTCGCCGTCATACCAGTCGTTTCTCTGATCCGGGGGCATCGTGCCAAGTGCAGCGGTTGCGGTGCTACCAATGGCGGATCGAATATATCTCCAGCCATCTTCAAGAGACGCTGCGCCTAGCTGCTCTTCCGTTGGGAGTGCCACTTCCAGCTGCTGCGCGTATTCTTGGGCTAGTCTACCGTCTTGTAGCCGCCCAATATTAAGCCGCGGCGTCCGACTTCGACGCGTGTTGTACACCGTCTAGAGTTTTGAGCGCAGGCATACTGCAACGAGGTAGTGGTCGGATTCAATATTCGCACTGCGGTAAGTGCCGACGTTCGTGATGGCGCAGAAGAATTTACCGTCGATTAGAATGTGGTCGATTTGGTTTTCCGTTTCCTGGTTAGGTGATCTCCATGTGACCTTGTGGATATTTTTGCGGGAAAAGAAGGTGCTTCGGACTATCATTTGGCGGGAGGCTGCGAGGTTTATGCATAGTTGGCCGTTGTCATTCGATACGGTGTGCAGACTAACCAGTCCGATGACCGGTCTATACATTTCCTCCCTTCCTACCTGCGCGTTCATGTCACCGATGACGATTTTGACGTCCCGCAGTGGGCATCCATCGTATGTCTGCTCCAATTGTGCATAGAACGCTTCTTTCTCGTCGTCGGGTCTCCCTTCGTGTGGGCAGTGCACATTGATGGTATAGTTGAAGAAACGGCCTTTTATCCTCAGCTTGCGGGACCTGCCGCATCCTGCGAAATCAAACGACTTGCAGTTCCATGTTCCAAGCTTCCAATTATGATCCTTCATTCGTCACCTAGGTCTTTGCCGATTATATCGAGTCGCATTATCTCTTATATTGTTCGTAATTATTGGTTTTCCAGGCGGCTTATTGGGCCTGCGTAAACTTTATGTCTCGTTGGAGGGCCGTCGTGTCTGTTTTGTGTCCCACCTGACACCAGGACTATAGCTTGTGCGCTTTGAGCGGCACACGGTCGCTTTGGTGATCAATGTTCCCCAGGATTACGGTACTTTGCATTTATCCAATTTGCTCTCACTTCTCACTCCTGATTTTTTATTTTCCAAATGATCTATTCTGCCAAATGCCGTATTCGACCAAATGTTCTATTCTGCCAAATTTCCCTTTCGGCAAAATGACCCTTTCGGTCAAATTACCCTTTCGGACAAATCACCCTTTCGGACGAATCACCCTTTAAGCCAATTGATTTTCGGCAAGACGGGTTTCAGCCTAATGGCTTGTTCGGCCTAGTGGCATTCGCCCAAATGGCTTTCGGCCAAATGGGTTTCGACCAAACGACCCTACCCTGTTTGAGATTGCTAAATTTTTTCAACGAGGCAAATGCAAAATTCCAAATTTACACGGTTCCTATTAAAATTCCCGCATATTCTCGATATTTTCATGGACATTTCTTTCGGTTCTCCCGGTTTCCCCAGATCGCTGGTCACGCTGGACAACCCCTCTTTGCGAGTGCTAATAGAATATTGGGCTGAAAAGCAAGCCAAGTTCCTGGGGAAATGTAGACTTGTAGAATCATTAAAGACGAATATGGTTTGTTGCAAATACAATTACTTTTCATTATAATTCAATAAGATCATTTTCATATTTACAGAAATCACAAGATTTCAATCTAATAAACAGTCGGATTATCCCAAGTACAAGATGTTTTCTACTTCACTAGAAGTAGAAAGCAGCCTCTTTCTTGCAAATCAAAAACATTCCAAGAATCTCTCCGCGAATCAACGCCCTTACTTCATAATGTTCCGGTTGGCACCAAAGTGGGAAGCCCCTCATGAAATCTCATGGCACATTTACGATTAGTGTAGCATAAAACGATCAAAAGGTGCATCTGTTACAAGTTTGCTTTCAGCATGAAGTGTGTTCTCGGAAGCCAAGCGTCCGCAAAATGTGGATGCATAAAAGTCAACCAGGTTGCGACTGTTGAGCACCAAGTTCTCTCGTCAGTCAACCGGAGGTAATAAACGCAAACGGCGGCGCATTTGCTGCAATTGGTCGTTTGTAGAGAGAAAATAAAAACTAAGGAATTTATTTCGGACGGAACTTGGGGAAAAGTGAAGCTGTATTTCGTCAGCATAAAGACTGTGATTGAATTTCTATACGTAAGTGTCGTTTTTCATGTTGTATAAAAATATTGAATATTGACATCCTTGCGACTTTTCGAAATTCGTTAAATTTGGGAATCGCATAATTGATTTATGAAGCTCGATACAATCACGTTAATTGTCGAGAAACCTGAGGAAGGGATGTCATTCGAGCGTAAGTACGTTGCATCAGGTCAGGGCGCGTATGTAGCAGTCTTGTCTAGTCAAACAATTTTCAACTGCAAACAACCATCAATCTGAACGAGATCTAACCATAACTAATCCCTCTAGCTAGCAAGTTGTAGAAATATTCAAAAGATTGGCATATTAAAAGAATGGAGAAGAAGATAAAGAACGGGTTTAATAAATTCAATTGTAAAGTAGAATCTTTCTCTTAGATTCGATACAAACCTTATCTCTCTATTTGTTCTTATGATGGGGCCAACACAATATTTACGCTTAATCGGAGAGATAACTGTTTCTATGCAACCTTTCTAACCAAATTAATTTCATAAACATGACTTACACATATACGTAAGTCTTCTATAGAGAGGAAAACTCGGAAAAGGTCAACATACATTGGGCGGTCTCATGGCGTAGTTGGCTAATCGTTTGCTTCTTCAAACGGATAGTCATTCAAGGGTTCGAGTTCCAGCCACTCAATAATTCCTCCACATAATTCCTCGTTACTGGAAGAGAGCATTGAAGGACTTCCCAACGACTAGAGCTTTTCGTTCATATTCGTAGACGTTAGTTTTCTATTCTGTTAGTCCCATCAGGTAAAGGGCTTCATTTCAGTGGAATTCTGCTTAATCTGATTGATAAATTGACTTTCGTCGACGTTCAAGTATAAATGGAATCGAGTGCAATCAGATGAAACAATAATTGAAATCTCAGTAAAAAATAATACATCATGTATGCCCTCGTTCCAACAAAGTCTTCCCAATATACAATATATCTTCTCTCCCCACTGTTCTCAAATAAATGAAAACTAGGTCAATTAAATCTGGTTTTTCGATGTCCCCAGGGATGGAAGACGAACCGGCGAAAGAGCAACATGAATCGTAGTATACCGTCTATTGAAGCTGATGTCACATCCTTTTGGATCACCAGTGCACACTTCAATCCCATTCCTCTGGAGCCAGCAAAAGGAGTAATCCGTTGTAATTCCCCTACTACAAGACAACTCATGAATCATTTCTCCGACAGTGATATCCGACATCCATTCGGCTGTCGGGTTTTCTTGTACCATCATCCCGCCGCGCCGGTCAATCGTATGCCCACTTGTGGATCTGCTACTCAATTTGGAATCAAATCAGAACCACTTTCAAATAATTAGATTGTTGCCCAACAAGTCGATGCTTTCAGCCCAGTGAACAGAATCATGCTGTTTCCAGGCGAGAACGTGATAAATGACTAACGACCTCTCGCCATTGGGGATGCATTTCGTGAGCCCTCGACAAGTCCGACGCCATCTCGTATCGTGGTCACGTTTCTATGATAATAACTCCGTGCCAGCCAGACCGAAAGGGTTTTCCATGTGCACGTTTCCAGTCCAAAGTCTCAAACTGGGAGGTCAACACCGAGTGGTTTATTTCCGAGTTAAATAAGACAGAAAGGGGGTTTGGCTACCAGTTAAATGCCTTTCAGTTCGGTCCATTGGATGTCTGAGACTTTTACGACCGAGCTGGGAATCGGAGGTTTTTCTTGGAAGCCAAAGGGGGGCAACGTCCAAACTCAGATTATATCGAAGTGCAAAGCTTATTTAAGAACACATAAAGAAACTTGTTGAAGTGTAAAATTGTTGTTGCCCTCGGGGGAAGCAAGACGAGACATTGGGATGCATTCGATTCACTGGTTAGTAAACAAGTTTCGTGTGCGTGTCACTGTGTCTAACTTTGTTAAAGTTTAGAAGGTAACATAAATTTGAAAAGCAAATTCAATCGTTTGGAAAGCCTGCTAATGAAATATACTGCATTGGGAAGAAAAATATAACGTTGATAATTCTTTTAATCAAAGAGATGGGTGTGTTACTTTTGTATGAAATGGTGATATGGAAATGCTAATATGCTAATGCTATGAATGATATGGAAATGCTAATATCATCTTACATACCTAGACGTACCCACAGGCAGAAGTCGTTCGAGATGGAAAAGGCGGCCATGGATGAAAGGTTGGCGAAGCTTCGGGTAGTCCGGCATCGAAGGAGTTGAAGTCGAAGCCGAAGGTCGTAGCTAGCGGATCACGGGCGGGTCCTTGCGGCACCGCTCGTGACGAAGGAAATCGCAAAAGCCCCACGTTGGGCGCCAACATTTATAGCGCGCAAATGCGGCTAAAGGTTTCTCCCCTTTTTCCGTCCTGTTCCCGACTCCAAAAACAGACGGCTTAAGCGCCACCTCCGAAGAGGACCGTCTGTCGAGGTTTGTTTGCTGTTTTGCGATTTCTGCTGTTCAATTTGACCACCCCGCATTCGTAACTGTTGGAGAGCTTCTTGTAGTTCACGAACCTTATTTTGCAGATCTTCATAGGATGGCTGACCAGCATCAGGTTTTGTTGTTTCCGAATACGTATTCGATCCTTTTGATACTGCACCCTCTGGCGGAGACAGAGGTGGGGCACCACACGATGCAATCACACTATTGTTCTCATAGACTATTCTTATTGCGCCAAGTGGTGCCCCACCAAATAACAATAGCCTGGCTCCACCAGTGACTGCACCCAAGCTTTTCTCTTCTCGATCGTTGTGGTCAGGGGATGATTTTTTTTTTGTCAAGTCTGTCCTAACTACCTCGTCCTCGGAAGGTTTTTCAGTGTCGCTTCGAAGAATCTCTGACCTGAGAAGGTCTTTTCTGATGTTCTCTGCTTCCCTGTCTGAGGTCTCCGCCCTCCCAACTCGTAGGTGGTAGTGTCTTAATCGAGATACCAGTCCAGGATCCTCCTCTTTTTCCTGGCACGCTTGTTGAATCTGATGTACCCTATTTGAGATAATGTCTACCTCCTGTTCGAACATGTATGCAGATCGGTTCCTAGATTTGATCGGTTTGGAAAAGTTTCCGCAACAACCGTAGTTTTGTTCGATCATCTTTCTTGATGTCCTCCTTGTAATTACGCAAAATAAGCTCATAATTAACTTCTTTATTTGTCAAATAATCAACGTTTGGAAATAACAGTGTGTAGAATAACGGAATCTGTACAGGTAAATGTTAATTTAAATCACTTGTGATGGTGTAGATCCGGTCCACCGGATCGAAATTCGTCGCTTCCTTGGCAACACTAATGTTCAATGGAATGTTCGAGTTCCTTGGTGAACACTCTCTCACTGGTTTCCCTGATACTGACCACTCCGCCTGTGGCTGGATTCTGCGCATTGTTGACAGAAACAAATCGTTCTTCCCAGCTCTCCGCAACCGTAACAAAAGATTGCTCGTGGTTCCTTACAATCTCGCCAATTGTGGCCCGATTTCCTGCAGTTCCGGCATAAATTTTTTGTCGTTCAGTCCGATTGCTCCTGATTCGTTGCGCCTGTGTCTCGCGATGCTGTTTGATGGTTTCTTCCGCTGATTCTGCTTCCCCTCTGGTTCAATCTAGTCTCTACGACATCCAGTTCTTCCTGTCCTTCGACTGCGATGAAGCGCATTCTACGTGGTGTACGTTTCGATGATTTCTCGAATCTGCAATCCTCGTCTCCTGTTGTTAATGGAAGCTGCTGTCCGCTGCGTCAATCCTGTGATTCAGTTGTATCAGATGCTCAAGATCCCGTACTCGAACGATGGGCATTTTTGAACGGTAGTGTGGGCGCATATTGTCCAAGGCAAGCTCGAACTTCCGCCTTCGAGAAAGCGGTTTTGAGAGCATCTTGTTCAATCACTCGATTTCTGACAGGAAAGCACGGAACGGTTCTTTTCTCTGTTGCTTACGCTCATGGATCTTCTGCCGAATTCCCTGATCCTGGTTTGGATTCCCGAACCTAAACCGAATTTTCTCCTCAAAATCGTCCCAATCTTCGAATTCGTCCACGTAAGTGAAGAACCAATCCGAGGCTTGTCCAACCCTCCCGAAACAGTCGCGCCATCCAACTTCAGCAGCCTTTTTCAAGACACCACCGATTCCTGTCATCAGCGTCACCCCGGCCCTGTTCTCGTGGATAGGGAAGGGGTCTTCTGAAATCTCCTCGCAGGCAAGTACCCAAGCTGTCCTTCATTCTCTCTGCCTGATGCACTCTTACATTGTAGCGGTACAACATCCGACACCGTCAACTTTGATGTCCACCGGTTGACTGTCAGTTTTTTTTTTCAATTTCGTTTATTTGGTAGGCTCAGGCGTGTATAACACTTTACGGAGCCACGTTTCTTTGAGATATGTACAATCGACGTAATCTTATTATTAAATTAGTAAGAGAGGGAAATAAGCCAACGTACTCGTGGTGACTCGAGGTTAGGTTTACAATGTTTAAGGATGGACGGGGATTAGGATTCGGGAATCAGGGAATCATCATAATCAAGGAATTTCAGCAGCTCATCCGGTCATTTGGCGTCGGGGACGATGTGGTGTGTCGTCGTGCTCGAAGAATGGTTCGAATGGGAGCATCTTCCGGACGGCCAGAGCTACGGCGCTCTACGGGACAGACAGACAGAGACAAAACAAAAAAAAACTTTGAAGAAAAGAAAAAAAACAAAAGTATTAGACTTTTATGTCAGAGGAACAAAGAAAACTATAAATGGCTTGCATATAGACTACATCACGATCCCCCAAAACACCTCTTATCTCCTGGAAGGGTTGTTTACCTCGGGCCACTAGGGTATCCAATAATTGCTCTCTGGAGACGTCGTTTTCCGAGCAGAACCAAACTACGTGATCGATGTCATCATAACCGGCTCCGCACCTACATAAGTTGCTATCAACAAGGTTTATTCTGTACAGATGTGCGTTTAGTGAATAGTGATTAGACATAAGTCTCTACATCACGCGAATGAAGCCTCGACTTAAGTCCTCACCTCTGAACCACGCTCGCCCAGAAACTTTTGGAACTATAGAAAATAGCCACCGTCCAAGATCGTTGTGTGTCCAATTTCTTTGCCAACTTTGAAGAGTACTCTGACGGACTAATGGGAAAAACTCGTTGCTCGAGAATTGTCTATCATAAACCTCACCTTCCTGTGCGCCCACCGGTTTCCTGTCAGTAATAGTACGGATTCAGCCGAAAGCCAACTTAAAATATACAGAACGTTAGAGGCTTACGCACTAAGATTGATGACTTCTTCTTAACTGCTTCGGATGCATTCTACGATGTCATAGTCCTTACAGAGACATGGCTTAATGACCGCATTTTGTCTACGCAACTGTTCGATACCTCATATATAGTTTTTCGAAATGATCGCAACCAACGAAACAGCACTAAATCAAGAGGCGGAGGCGTCCGCATTTGCCGTATCGACGCGTTTAAGTTGTTGCATAGATCCTGCACCGGTCTGTGACTCCCTCGAACAACTATGGATAAGGATTAAAATGCCCACTGGTACTGCTAGCATCGGAGTTCTTTACCTACCGCCAGACCGGCGAACAAATGTCACTGATATTAATAATCATGTCGAATCTATTCGGGCAATTCATTCAGATTTGGATGAATTGGACGTCGCAATTCAGCTCGGAGATTACAATCAATCCCATCTGGTTTGGTCTACTGCGCAGAATACGTTCCCGGTCTTGGATGTGCAGCAATCGTACCTCCCGCCCTCTACCACAATTTTGTTAGACGGATTCAGTTTAAACAGCCTTACGCAAATCAACCCGATTGCTAATCACAATTCTCGTATACTTGACTTGGTTCTAGTCAATGACAACATCAAAAGTGAATATTCTGTTTTTAATGCTACGGAACCTTTGATCGACCTAGATCTGAACCATCTGGCCCTTACGAAGATGTGGCGGATCTACTTAGACTGGATTTTCATCGCGCTGATTACACTACTTTGTGTGCGACAATCTCTGCCATTGACTGACGAGCTTTTGATACGGCAACTGGTGAGCAGGTGAATCAAGCCATCCTTGACTGCGTTCCTCTCCGTCGACCTGCCCGTAAACCACCATGGTCAAATTCCCGATTACGTCAGTTGAAACGAGCTTCGAAATCTCTACGCATCTTGTTATAGCAGCGATCGATAAATTGAAACAGTCCAGCTCTATTGGTCCTGAAGGAATTCCTGCCTGTGTATTAAAAAAATGCGCTGATGCTTTTATATATCCACTCACTGTTACATTCAATAATTCCTTGGAACAACGTAAATTCCCTACTTGTTGGAAATCATCGGTTATGTTTCCTTTCCATAAGAAAGGTGGCAAGGCAGACATTCAAAACTATCGTGGCATTACTTCGCTGTGTGCTAGCTCGAAGGTGTTCGAGATTATTGTAAATGATGCTCTGTTTGCTAGTTGCCGGCGTAACATTTCCTTTTCGCATATGATGTCAAGATCTACGGGTGGCTTAATACCCGGCATATAGGCAATTAACTTTGAATGTACTGAACTCGATGGCGATCTTTCTTCGCTTGTGTGGTCGGGTCGGGATCTGACGACCAAACTGGCACAACCTCACACAACCCTACTTCATTGAGCGCCGTTGCTGATGAGCAAGTGTGTAGGAGCCGGACAATACTAAATACTCATCCTACTTGGTTGGCGTGTGTACAAAAATACATATGAGAGAGTTAGTTCTAAAATGTATTGCGAGAGATCGCATAGTTGGAATAAAAGGGCCCGTAACAGTACTTATTAAGATGCCGCTATTTTAGAGGTCCGGAAAAGACCCATTCTTATGTAAAAAAATCCAAGGAATCGATTGGTGATATTTACTGCAGACAAACCATAGGAAAGGGCCCATTTTTCCCGATTTTCCCCAAAATACACCATAGAAACGAATTATTCAACGGAAAATCTTATTTGCCGCTCCCGAAAAGTTCTCAAATATTACTCAAATGTTGATAGAATATTGGTGAAATGGATTGCATTGAATTCTGTGCGTGACATAACTCATAATTAGCCTATTTTGCAGGCTTGGTGGAAGGCGTTTAACGAATTGAAATTCCTCCATACATAGCGCCACAACTTCTTCGTATAGATCTTCTACCTTTTTCGCGTCCAGTTTTGATGATGAAAGAGCCAAGCAGCTTATTAGGCGAATTTTGTCTACTAGTTTTCTATTTACTCCCAAAATCTTCGAAAACCGTACCGGATCGTCCAGAAGGCGGCGAGCCATATTACCGTTGTTGCTGCTACCGCTTCCTCCAATCTTCGGTCTATTTATATTCATACCGAAAGCGTGTTCCAATTCGTTGGCAATTTCTCGAGCTTTGGCTACCACTACAGGATTTGCCTGAGCTGGATGACCGGTAACCTGTTTTTGTGCCGCTACTCGAATCATCCATTCCACAACATTCAAACGTGAATGAAAAAAGGACGGTCCAACACGTGGATCAGCTTCAGGAGCGCATAAGGGACATACGTGGGTATTACGATTGTTGACGATCGCGTTGGCCGCTTTACCATCAATCATGGCATAGAATGCACAGACCTTGATTCGGACACGTTTTCCATGAGACTATAGATAAATAATAAATAATATGAATATGTAAATGGCGCAAAAAAAATTATAAATACCATGCAGTCGACGACGATAGGATGCTGGTTGATTTCCTCCACTTCACAGTAGAATTCATGAAATATTTTCTTGGTACGAGTGTCAGTTTCCTTTCCCCAAGTCATGGACTTCGCATGACAAAAGCTATCCGATTGAGGATTAGGATTAACCCACAGTTTTGCATTTTCTTCTGTTACCAACATCAAAGGCATTACATGCTCCGACAGAAGAGATTCGTCCTGTTTCAGGATAGTGCTCTGGTTGTAATGTGCAAAGCCAGTAGCGGAGTCTACTCCTGCGGAAACATGTAGTGTGCAATGGTATTTGTTTTCATTTTCGTTAGTGGTTAGATCAGTCAGCCGCTCTGCTACTTCATTCAGTTCGAAAATTCGTTTGACATCGCTAGTTACCATGTCACGTAAAGTAACTTTAGCTGTTAATGCTCCATCAATTTTTGCAGGGTGAGAAATCGTTGGCGTTATTGTACTCCTGTGCTCCATGATCTTGGGCCAAGTAGATAGGATCTTCTCACCATACATCTGCCTCGTGAATTTCGCCACTGCCACATATTTACGTTTGCTCAGCCCAACACGCGTTTTCAGTAACAAGGATGCTTCAACGCAATCCCGTTTCGTCCTACCGGTGTTTTTCAAACATTTTTTGGCGAATGCTTCACCAGAAGTTCGGAGGCTTAGGAGTACTTTAGCAACGTTTCTTAACGAATTCCGATGCGCCAATTTCTCAGCCGACCGTAAGAGGTTCTCTAATGTTTCATTCTTGGCCAGGAGTTTGCTGTATTTATTCTTCGTACTTTCTGCTAAATCAAAGTAAATTCGATGCTTTGGGCCACGAACGCGACGATTTTGGGGAGTCATTGGATTATCAGACGACTGTGCAGATCGCTGATTCATTGTACTTGAAGTCTTTGGAAAGGTGAAGAGATGATTAGGGAATTTAATGTGCACTTTCATTGGTATTAAAAAAAATATTTGTTGTCAATTACTTTGTCGTCGAGAATTCCTACAGTACATTTCGCCGAAGGCAAACAATAAATGATTCGTAGGATAATGTACCAAATAAAGTTAACTTCATTATAAGTTTTCGAGAGAATTGGAAAGTGTAGTAAATCATTTAAACTAACATATTAAATAAAGTGCTGTGATCTCTTGTTTAATTCATATATGGTCAGGGTTCTGCCAAATCCACCAAGCGCCAATAAAAAAATACCTACTTTATATGTCCAAGTTTACGTGCAGTAGTTCCAGTTGATCACAAATCGTATCTGAGGTCCCTCAACCCTGCACCTGAGTATTTTTTTTTGCTTTGTTAGGCTGATTTTTTTTAATACAAATTTTAAGTTCATCGTCAATACCTGAGTATATTATATGACAAATGTGTACATAAATTATGCATTTATTTTCTTTTTATTCAATAAAAGAAAATATCTCAAATCAGTAAAAAAACCCCAACAATACAGAAAATATAATTAAAATTATATGCTTTATTTTTACACAATCATTAAATTTTACTCCAAATTCAATTTGAAATTACCGCAAGTTTGTTAAAATTTGCGTTTATTTTCATGCTCCGAGTATGTGCATCAAAATTAACATGAAATAACAAAGTATTTCAGGCTGTACATATACAATATGACATATTTGGTTTTGATTATGCATTAGTTTACTTACGTGTTGCTTTTTTTAATTGAGTTTTTGGGGGGTAATACAATAATTGCATATCTCGAATCTGTCATGAAGCCTAGGCTCAATCAGTAATTTTATGAGTTTTGGTGCACGTGAACTATATTAAATTAATTTTCAAAAACCCAGTAAATTAACGACTGTGAGAAAAATATGCTGTGGCTCAGAAAAAGTGCTCTTTTAAATGAATGAGAAAAATAAAAACAAATCATTCCACTTTTTTTCTGTCCCCTTTCATGCGATCCCCTTCTTATAACTAAAGAGAGGGAATCGAAGATAACTGTCTTTTACATCTCACACCCTTATTCCTGCTAGACGTAACGTTTTATCGGTAGCTCTATCGTCCTCATTTCTGAAATCTAATAGTAAATAATGCTCTTAACTAAATTTTAGTCTATTGGTTCACCCACATCACTGTTGATGCTTTGGGAAAAATAACCTTTAATTATCTCAAAAATAAGCGAAGGGTCTAAATAGCGGGACCTTGTCATAATATTTTATTCCTTCTGAAGCTTATGAGAAGAACCAGATACTGCATTCCTGCACAATAGCACTGGAGTAATTCGACATGCACTTATACACTAAGGATACGGATAATGCTACAATAGATCTAATAACTGGTCGTAGTGGCACACCTGAAGAGGAAAATAAATCCCAAAAAATTTCTTTTCCGTGCTATTTTAATATTTGATAATACAGTTTCTTTACTTGGAAAATGAATTTACTACATACCTCGAATACTTCGTCGAGCCAGTCGGTGTGCTTTTCAAAAAAGCGATCTTTCTTCCTATGAGACATACTCCAGCGTCGTGTAAACTGTTTGATCCAATTTGTCACATCTCTCGATACACTTTCTTCACTACTTAAATCTCTTGCAATAAGTAGTTGCTCTACTTGCTTTCTCCGGTGTTGAGAATTTAAGTAGACTTCCACAATATCTCTGTTCAACATTTTGTAACGATCACTTTCAGCTGATAACTGATACGGTTTGAATTATGTTGATATCCGTCAGAAAGGACCGGCTAACATGATGAGTAGTGTAGTTCAAGTTTAAAAAATATTCGAATTTGGTAAATCATTCACTATTTTTTTTTTTTCCTCGTTTGTCGGGTGAAGATCACTGCGTCCAGATTTTAGGACTATTGTGATATACCCTTTTACTGTGAAATACGCAAGTTATCTCAGTAACATGTTTGTCACTGAGATACTTTGGTATCGACTGAACTCAAGACCATCTATTATTGATGAATAGAGATCCTGAGTTACAGTATGTGACTCCCCCATTCTGGCGAGACTAGCTTTATGAAGCCAACCACGTCCTTGGGGGATAAGATCCATATGTCAGCAGGCCCTAAAAAGGGCTTGCTGAGAACTTTGAACCTACGTTGGGTGAGTGCACTGCAATAGCAGAGGATGTGTTCTGATGTTTCTCTCTCCTCGTCACAGAAGCGGCAATTTGAGGTTTGGATTGCTCCGATCTTTTGTAGATGGTATCTGCAGGGGCAGTGTCCAGTTATTAGACCGGTGTAGATGTTGAGATCCCTTTTGTTGAGACCTAATAGTTGTTGGGTTTTCTTGGGGTTAATCGTTACGAGCCTTTTGGATTGGCTCGTATGGGGAAGTGCATTCCAGTTTGATGTGATTTGACTGACCATATATTTGTTCAGTTCCATTTTTACAGAGCAGTCTGAGATCCCGCAGAAGGGCTCAGGGCCAATGAACCTTTCATTAGATCCATTCCTGGCTAGCTCATCAGCAATCTCGTTTCCCTCTAGACCCGTATGTCCTGGGATCCAATATAGGTAGACTCGATTGCGTATGGATAAGTTTTTCAAAGCCAGAATGCATTCCCACACTAGCTTTGAGTTACAAGTGTAGTTATTAAGCGACTTAAGTGCCGCTTGGCTGTCAGAGAAAATACATATTTTGCAAATCTATACTTTCTCCTCAGGCATAATAACACGCATTCTAATATTGCATATATTTCCGCCTGAAATACTGTGGGCCACTGTCCTAAGTGGACAGAAATTTTTGTTGTAGGGCCATAGATTCCGGATCCTGTCAGATTATTCATTTTCGAACCATCTGTGAAGAAATTTATAGAGCCTGTTGGAACGCTGGGTCCACCTCCTTCCCACTCCTGGCGGGAAGGAATGAACACATCGTAAGGTAAGTCATAATTGACTACCGTTTCCATCCAGTCACTACAAATTCCTATTGCGGGATTTATGGCAAATTCATTTAATATGCTGAGGTGACCCGTAAGGTCTCCCGACAGCAGTGTTTTTGTTCTCTTTAACCTTAGAGCACTTTTTTCCGCTTCCAGCTTTATGAATTGATCTAACCGGGGCAGGTGAAGCATTGCGCCTAGGGCCAAAGTGGGTGTACTACGAACTGCACCAGTGATGGCTATGCAAGCGGTGCGTTGGATTTTGTTGAGCTTAGCCCTTGCAGCAGCCTCATTAGTTTTAGGCCACCAGACAAGGGAGGCGTAAGTTGTCCTGGGACGGACAATGGTTTTATATATCCACATGATCATACTTGGTTTTAGGCCCCATCTTTTACCAAAGGTTCACTAAGTTTGTTAGTAATTCCAATGAAGGCTCTTTTTGTGGGAATAAATTTTTTGTGTTTGTATGTGATTTTGGATGGAAAAATACAAATCAAGCTCTATCTGGTAAAAGGGCGAATGTCGCAAGAGAGGATTCTCTTCGTCGACTTCCCCTCTTTTAAATAAAAGTGACAAGCAGAGAATTTCTTTGCGGTTTATCACCTCATAACGAAAGAAAACAATAAGAACTTGCATTCTGAGGTGATAAACCGCAAAGAAATTCACTGCTTGTCACTTTTATTTAAAAGAGGGGAAGTCGACGAAGAGAATCCTCTCTTGCGACATTCGCCCTTTTACCAGATAGAGCTTGAAATACGATTTTCTTTAATACTGATATGGGAACAGGCATGTTAATGAATGGCATGAATGACATATCCAACTTTTACACAACAGATAATGCTTTGTTTCACACTCGGTTTTAGATAAAAAATATGAAATGATTGACATCTTTAGATGTGTAAAAAATGAAAGATTTTCGTATTATTGCCTTTATAATATAACAAACCATAGTTTTGTTCCTTTCGGGAACACGGTGTAACAACTTTGCGGACACCTGGAGGCTGGGAATTTACGGCAAGACCTCGTCAATCCACTGCTCATTAAGAGCACCTCCACGGGAGTCCCCATCTGGGGCCCTATCGCTATTTCCGGGCCCTTTATAGGGACCCACTTTTACACCGGAGGTTTCTAAACGGAAATGTAAAATAAGAACGCAACTTAAAATTAGCCGTGGGTTTCCAAATTTAGCGCCCCATATTGGGTTGCTAAATTTCCGTACAGAGTTGCTATTTCGTGAAACGTCACTTTGGTATAGATAAAAAAAAATTGCAGAAAATCTGTTTTTCTTTTTCAGAACAATTCCGGCATAAATCGAGGCATAAATAAAATTCAATATTATTCAATTTTTTATTCAATTCAGGAAATATTAAATTTTTTTGATCTAGCGCCCCAATTCAACTCCGCGAAGAAGTAATTATACTAGTGGATCAGGTATGATGAGGAGTGATGCGCACGGACGGGCGCTAGAGTCCGAAATTTTCATGGATTTTCGCTAAAGAAAAATTTACCGTTTTTCTTTAGCAAGTTGTTCCAAAGAGGAGGTCTTCCAGGTGCTTCCAGGAATCCCTCAGAAGGTTGCTTGGGTGATTGTTCAGTATTTTCTTCAAGTTGTTCCGCCAGAGAATCTCCCGCAAGTTTCTATTTTCTGTCATTCATTTGAACATGATTTGCTTTGGAAATACATCATAGGATCCCTGGAAGATTTCTCCGGGAGTTCCCAAGCAATCTTTAAGGGAGCGTCCACACCGATGATATCTAAACGAGGATGGAAAATAAGAACGCAACATAAAATTCGCTACGAGTCCCCAAATTCAGCTCCGCGATAAACTGGGTTGCTATTTTACTTTTTTATTTATTTCGTCAACCGACGTAGACTAGTACATATACAATATACATGTTTTTCTTTATTTTCTTAATGCTATAAATACGGTATTATAGTATATAAAAATAAAAATAGTTTGGTTAAGTAGTGTTTAATTTTGCGATTTAATGTAAATTTAGATGTGTAGGTTACGAATTGTGACAAAATATTTTTTTAGGTTCTGCCGAGACATTGTAAAGTCAATAGTTTCGCAGTGTTGATTATAGATAGCCATCATCTGATTGAGAGGTCCGAATTTTGCATAATTTGTACGGCAGTGATTAATTAAAAATGTATGTCGATGACGCAGTTGTCGAGATGGTATGTAGAAATTTAATTTCGATAAAATGTTTGTTGAATCAATACGCTGCGAAACTATATCGTTAATAAATGAAACCATTGCAGTTTCACGACGCTCTTTCAAAGATTGAATGTTTATAAGCTTGCAGCGTGCCTCATATGATGGAAGTGGGAATGTTGTCCAACCTAATTTACGAAGAGCAAATAATAGGAATTGTTTTTGTACTGATTCTAATCTTTCTTCGTGTGCTATTGAAAATGGAGACCATACAATGCTGCAATATTCCAGTATCGACCTTACATAAGCAATATATAATGTTTTAATTGTGTATGGGTCATGAAAGTTATAGCAGAAACGTTTTATAAAACCCATCATATTATTTGCTTTATGAATAATGGTGTTGTAATGGTCGATGAATGTTAGTTTGGAGTCTAAGATAATTCCTAAATCCCTAACTCTATCGCATTTCTCTACAACCTGGTTTCCTAATGTAATTGAGAGATTCGATGCTGTTCTTTTTCTGCTGAATGATATAAGGTTACATTTTTTTACATTCAGTTGCAATAGGCTTTTATTGCACCATTCGTAGAATGTGCATATTTCGTTCTGGAATATGTTGAGGTCATTTTTATTCCCTATCTCCAAAAAGAGCTTCATGTCATCTGCATAGATTAACACTTTAAGTTTGTCAAGAATGAAGGAAATGTCGTAAGGAAATGGAAATGAAGGAAATGTGTTTACATATATTTGTTTGAGAAACTTCACTTTTTGTGTTTACGTTTTGCAGTTGTATACGCAGTGAAAATGAACAGCAGCGGAAATAACAAAATCAGAGGTAAAAATTGGACAATCGAAGAAGATGAGGCACTTTGTTTGGCATGGCTGGATATATCCCAGGACCCCATCGTATCTACAAACCAAAAAGCTGAAACGCTTTATGGCAGGGTCCATCAAAAGTTTGGGGAACTTTGTCGTACGCGAAAAATAACTGCTGATCCCGATCTACGAGGAGTAAAAGGAATTAAGTCCAGGTGGTCATGTATTAACAAAAGCGTCAATAAGTTTGCTGGCTGCCTGGCACAGATCAAATCTCGGCAACAAAGTGGTGCTTCTCCTGAGGACGAGTTGCAACAGGCACTTGTGTTGTACAGCACAAAGGAGAATGCATCATTCAGCCTGATGCATTGCTTTAAAATATTGGAAAAAGCTCCAAAGTGGAGCCAACATACTGCAACACAACAGGTAATTAACTGAAAGCTCTAGTAGGTACACGTAATAAAATTACTGTTTTGTCTTTCTTGTATTTTTATAGAACTCAACATTGCCTGTGAAGCGCAAACGGGATCCAGAAGAAGAAGAAAATGTTAAATTGGCAGATTGTCAAGTAGCGAATTCTTCTACAGCAGGCTGTTCTCGTCCAAAGGGACAAAAAGTGAGTAAAAGGGCAGAAGAGTCGAAGAAAAGCTTGGTCGCTGCAAGTATTGCCATGGCAGACAATGGGCGAGTCCTGACCAGTTTGACAAAACAAAAGCTCGAAGATAGCATCCAGAGAACTGCTGCATACAAACAAATGGTAAACCATGCTATAATGTCCGTAGATTTGGAAAAAATGAGTGGCATTGCGCGAGAGTATTACCAGCTGGAACAGTTACGTATTCTTAACGAAACGAGAAAAGCCAGTAATATGTTGGATCCAACATACGAAGAGATCCTTTCGGAAGAGCCCATCACTGAAGATGGCATCGAAACATCTTTTAATGAAAATGATGCAGAAATGCTTATCAGCGAAGACTGCATCGAAGTCTGTCTGGAGCCAACGAACCCAGAATATGAGTCTTCCGACTCTGATTAATCATTATTCCGTAGCAGAAGCTATCACTTTTTAATATAGAATTGATTAAGTTTTCTATTATTTCGACTTTTTGCTTGATTCAATGAATAAAATAAATATTCTGACAAAATGGAAAACAACATTGTTTATTGATATAACCACATAACTGAAATGGCACTTGGTGTGTATGTACATAGCGTTAGTACCAAAAATGGTGCCAGTAGTCCACCTAGCTTTAATCATATACTAAATCACATTGAAACTTGTTGGAATACCAGATAGTGTGCGATCTCGATGTAGATGGAATATGGGTTGGTAGCAGGCTAGTTGTAGTTACTCTTCATAATCATCTGGGTCTTTAGCCATAAGGAACATAACCGATGAATTCATAGGAACTTATTTCAATTCTGTTGAATTAAAGACTCCTTGGTGATGCTAGAAAATGAAAAATAAAAAGCAATTATTGCGCTTTTTGCACTTTATAAGAGTTTTGCGAGATTTTTTTTCTCACAGTCATCTTTTTCTCACACTCAATACACTCAAAAAAGTTTGATTTTCCGTGTATAATATTTGTGTGTGAGTGCTCAATCTGAAAACAAATAGACGTCAAATCATGGCGGGAATCGATTTAGTGTACACGCTTACATGTGACTAACGAGTAATGGGTTATAATTGGGTAAATTTCAGTAACAAAAATCGATCAACCCGAAATGAGAGTGAGTGTGAGAAAAAGAAGCGGGCAAATCACAATCTACACATAACTCTTCAAATTGGTGAAATCGGCAATACAATCAAAATATATAACTATACGAGTAGACATTATATAATTTTTAATACTACAAGTAGAAGTTTATTGGCGTTTAATTTCGATCAACAAATATCTTCTTACCGTTAATAGCTGGCGAAGCAATTATGTAGGTTGATTCCGGAGCAATTTGATTCAGTTGACGACTGACAGTACAAAATAATTGCCACGACCACTTCTGGCAAGCTCGCTGGTCATTAAGACATCGTCATAGCTACTACAGGCACAATAATATCGCTTTTCATAAATTTTTGAGTTCAGAGGTGCTGGAAAAGTAATAATGATGAAGTACAGAGTTGTATATGCATGCTGTATTCAATATGTGCACTTACCATCCGATGCTAAAGATTAGGTTTTGTCGATCCGAAGTCAATCGAGAATGAACTGAACTTCGCCGCGACGTCCCCGGCCTGGCCGTGATTCCCAATGCAATAATCATTCAATGATTATTCTTAATCAACCAAAGCAGAGAAAAGGAGCGCTGGGCATTGTTTTGAGGGAAATACACGGTGTGCCTGTGACAGTTATTAACGAAAAAAAATGTCCATCCATTCTGCACTCGCCTATCGAAAGATATACTATTCAGGCGTCTGCTCTGAAAGTTTTAAAATCTTTCATCTAGGGAATCAAAAGTAATGCCAATTTGAAAATTAGTAGTATTTCATTATCGATTTCTTAATAATATCTGTTGTACAATACTGAGTTTTCATTGAATTGACTTGTTCACCAGAACAAATTACCATTATCCAGAAATCTATGTCGAAGAGCAATGAAAACCCAATATAATGCCAACAATAATAAATTTAGAAATTATGATGAATTAGGTAGTTTTAGCGCCACCCATATTAATGAAAAATTTTCTATCAAGGATGAATATACTGGATCCAATTCTTCCTGGAAGCACGCTCCATATATAGCTTGAAACAGCTTCAGGGCCTGAAATTTTAGTATACATAAAATAGAAAATTTTAAAATATATGCTATTACTTTCAAATGATCTTGTAGTTCAACGTGTTCTTCAAGAACATCCGATGATTCCATAAGACTGTGGCAAGCTCTTCCTGTGAATCCATAAGTTCGTTGCAGGTGCCTTACATGTGCTTTTGTAGACCACAACTCAGCTATTTCGGGCTTAACTTTTTCAATTGCTTTGAACAAGGCGTTGACAATTCCCAATGTTATATGTAGTGCGGGTGGAGGGCAGGCAGTCAGAATCAACTGCTGATCCGTACCGTGAATCAATGGCTCATTTACACAACAAGCAAAACTTTTAGCCGATTTAGAATTGCTCTCCTTCCACATGTCAACATTTTTTTTCGTACTTCCTACGGTTCTGAGATTTCCGCTACATGACATCAAATTCTGCTTAGCAATGTCACAGTATGGACATGGATGTGATGACGAGTGAGCCATTATACCTGTTATGATGTTTATTATTTTCAGGTCTCCTGCGACTATGCCATTTATAATATTTGCAGTTTTAATTAATTTTTATCTATTGCAGTTTTAAAATTTTCCACGCGGGTGAAACATTTTCATATTTTTCTGAAAGACCAGGAACCAAGGCGAGAATCAACAATCTATATCAATTAAAAATGATTTGTTTTAAATCTTACAATATATAGCCAAGAAGATACTAACCTGCGAACTCCACCATCTTTAAACCGATCCGCCTTCGACTGATGTGTCAATGACATAACAGATAAAGTGATTTTGAAAAAACCTCCCCCTCCATCAATTCCAAATTTAATTAAAGTGTTCTCTCTATCGCTCTGACGGGTCTCATAAACTTGACATATTAATCCTTCAACATCGTTACAGTATACTACTGGCACATCGTTTAAATTATCGTGTCCACCTATATCTCGTAGGCTTTTTATTTCGAAGAAGGTCTGTAATTTCCTATTATTTATACAAAGTTTTTCTTTCAAACAGCTCTCCAATTTCACACCAAAGCTGCGAAGATTCTTGGTTAAACTCAATGTTTTTCTGACACTTAAATTGTTTTCTGCTTTCATTTGAAAAATATTCTGCGCTGATACAGGAGTGGAAGGTTGTAAGGGACTGTAATTTAAAAAAAAATTAGTTTCAGTTTTTTAAATAATCTCTCATTTTCTTACCTGTCTTTATGGAAATGCGATGGTTTCCCTCTTCTATTTCTAAGTCGGATACTAGTATTTCCTGTGTCAATTAATTTATGTTGAATGTAGGTCGACACTGCAGCTTCTCCAGCACGTGAAGTAGTTGAATCGGAGTTCAGCAAGTCAGTTAAATTGTTGACACGTTCCGATGTAGTGCATATATGCTTTTTCCCTCTACCGATCTCGGAAAAGCATTCTGTACACATTTGTTTGGATTGCCTTAGTTTATTTTCTATAAATTTTGGGCGACCACGTGATTGAACTTTTATTAGCTTTACACGAGCGACTTCACAAATTTCGCAACAGCATTTTTTGTTCGCTCTTGTGAAGGACGAACATTTGAATGAATACTTATGTACATTTATTGACCGATTAAAATTCCCAGAGGCGTATTGCTTGCAAACTATACGACAAGTACCACAAAGTACAGCCGGATAGTTGAGAGCACACTGTTTAAAGTCGTTAAAAAAATATGATTCAATAGTATTCATTTGCAGCTCCGTAATCTTTCTCATAGAACTATTTTTCGTAAAACACAGGGCACACACAACGTGGCGGTTTTCCTCGTGTGATCTAGCTTTGACCATTTTTTACAATTGTAACACGCACTCGTACCACTGCTTGAATCGGACTGGATGATGGTTGTATAAATAACTGACAATAGATGATACACATTGTTGTTCAAATATTGGTTACTAGTCTTGCTACCTACACATGAAAGACAGAATTCAGCAAGGTATTGTATGTTACCAAATGTCGATACTCATGTTGAATAAATACAGAATCATCATACAGAGAATCGAGTGTAGTTGCGTTACTGTCGTAAGCAATATTCACACTTTAGTGTGATTAGGAGATTGAAGTGCATAAATTCTGTAATTTGAATACTGTTTTGTTGTTATATTGTCTATATTGTCATCCATTTTGTCATTGATATTAGAAGAATGTTATCTCTAACATCCATTGCTATCATATTCTCTATTTCAACGAAAAGGTTGTAGGTTATAGTTGAATAAGAATACAGATAAAATGTTTGATGATAATCTATTAGGATAATTTATCAGTGGAATATCGAACGCCAAAATTAATATATTTAAAACTGCTAAAACTTTTGATTCCCTAGATGAAATATTTTAAAACTTTCAGAGCAGATGCCTGAATAGTATATCTTTCGACAGGCGAGTGCAGAATGGATGGACATTTTTTTTCGTTAATAACTGTCACAGGCACACCGTGTAAATACTAATGAGGATAATGAGATAATGCTAACATTGAATTTCTGCTGATGGTGTTTTACTCACCCTTATTCAACACAGCGTACAAATGATTATATAATATTATGCACAATGAGACTTGCTATTAATTTTATTTAAATAAAATTGAAGGATGAGGTAAATAATGTTTCTTCGACTCTTGATTTGACAGCTCAACCAATTTTAAACAGGTACCCCGACACTCAGAGAAAAAATGAATTGTATATGTGTGCATTTAATATTAATTATATCAATGGTATGAATTCAGTTTTTAAATAAAAAGATCGAGATATTTATGTATTTATTAGATAAAACAATGTTTTTTTTTGCTTTTTCAAACATTATACAAATGTATCAATGCAAAAGAGATCTAGCAAAGCGTTGTGTGCATATAGTTTTTGTACCTCTACTTTCATAGTGTGGTAATGTTTGTATAACATTGCAGCAACACATAAAACATTTGAATTAAATGATTATTACTTCAATATTCTTCTCCTTTAACCGCCCACAGATGTTCAATAAGATCATTCCTCAATTGGTAATGCTGGTTTGTATCATGAACAGCTTTATATCGTGACAAAAATGAGTCGAATCTCTCCACATTCTCTGTGTCCATTCGATTGATGTCTTCTGTAACTTCATTATTACCAGCTTTTCGGTTTGTTTCCATCATGATTAGCGGATCATCTTTTTCATTCTCAATGATCATGTTATGGAGAATTATGCATGTTTTAATGATCGATTCCAATGCATTTTTGTTCCAGAGCCTAGCCGGGGTTTTGATAATAGCAAACCGTGCCATCAATACGCCAAATGCTCTTTCGACGTCTTTGCGAGCAGACTCCTGCATTTGTGCGAAGTAGGGCAGTTCAAATTTCAAAAATGTTTGAAAATTCCAACTCCCATATGTCTATTAGCATCATTTTGATAATATAGGAGTCCTGGCCATTTCCTTGCATTTCAAGCAATTCGGTGGCCATTTAGGGGTGGCGCGAAGTCAATTTATGTTTATATGGAAATTTGTATGGGAAAAACGTAAAATTTATTCAAGTCTACCTACAGCTGTCAAATCGTGATGAATTCAAATAAACATCCCCAACCTCCCTTTCTGGAATCTATATAAATGAGACCTCCGGATAACACATTAGCTATGAGTGGATTAAACGGTTCTATTGACAGTGTGAATATGGGATAAATGGCCAAAATGGTGTAATTAGCCTCAACGTATCAGTGGAAATATAAATCAGAATTAATGAGTTACCCACTGGCTGAGCTCAAATAGATTCCAAAAATGGAAGTTGGGGATGTTTATTTGAATTCATCACGATTTAAGAGTTGTAGGGGGATTTGAATAAATTTTAAGTTTTTCCCATACAAATTTCCATATAAACATAAATTGACTTCGCGCCACCCCTAAATGGCCACCGAATTGCCTGAAACTTTGCCAGGACTCCTATATTATCAAAATGATGCTAATAGACATATGGGAGTTGGAATTTTCGAACATTTTTGAAATGTGAACTGCCCTAGTGCGAAGTGCTGAAATATGAGGAGATACATTAAGTTAATTGATATTTATTGAATGTAGATAAAAAATCACTTACCTTCTTTTTTAACCCAACTGGAGAAGAAATTGTCTGTACCAAAGTTGCCAACGGTGGATAAATACCATCTGCCAGATAATAGCCAGTACTATACTGTCGTCCATTAACTGTATATTCAGCAGGAGGTGCTTTGCCTTCATATATCTCTGAGAATAACGGTGAACGATCGAGAACATTCACATCATTATTTGAACCTGGTATTCCGAAAAATGCATGCCATATCCAAAGATCATAGCTTGCCACGGCTTCAAGTACAATGGTTGGTTTTTTCTCCTTTCCTCGAAACTGACCAGCCCATGCTGTAGGGCAATTCTTCCAGATCCAGTGGCAACAGTCCAAAGACCCAAGCATTCCAGGAAAGCCACGATTGTTTCCAACACGTAACAATCTCTCCACATCAGCAGGCGTCGGGTATCTCAAATATTTGGAACTATAAATCCGGAAAGTGGTGCCACAAAATTCTTCAAGACATTTCAGCGCTGTTGATTCCGCCAATCTGAGGTACTCATCTACAGCATCGGCTGGCATACCATATGCAAGTTGACGTATCGCGGCGGTGCATTTCTGGAGGCTAGTTAGCCCTAGTTTACCTGTTGCATCTGGCTTTTGCACGAAATACAAGTTTGCAGATTCTATGTCTGCTACAATCTTAGTAAACAGGTCACGGGACATTCGAAACCGTCGTCGGAACTGTGAATCGCCGTATGTGGGATTTTCGGAGAAATAATCCCGAAGCAATTGTTGAGCACCTCTGTTGATGTTTGCTTTTCTGCTAGGTCGAGTACCTCCGAATTGATTTGTTTCGTATTCTGTTGCAGCTCGTAAAATCAGATCTTGCGAATGATTTATGTATTGTTGCACAACTTCATCGTCTTCATCGTCACTTAAAATTATAGCGTCAATTGCCTCTTGAAAATAACATTCCGCTGAATTTGAAAGATTCATTGTTACAAATTGTTACACGTCAATACTACGTAAGAGAAAAAACTGAATGTCACTTTTAGCAACGCACGGTGAACAGTGAATATATTTCAGAGTCGCTATACCCAAAATAGAGACTACCGGTGGGAAGATGAGGTGCTATCCTAAAATAGCTCTCGAGAAGGGGCGGTATAATAGAGATAGCGATGAGGACTCCCGTGGAGGTGCTCTAAGTCGCTGGGTGCCAAGCTTCCGGATCGAGAGAAGCGTGAATGGGTTCATTACCGGAGAGGCCACGGCGAAACCACGCTGCGAACGCTGACGAATTTCCTCACTGACATACTGGTGGCCGCCTGCGATGCCAACATAGACGTCGAAGTCCAGCCGTCACAACAGTAGAGGAGAGTTTCCCCAACCTGGAAGAGCAAGCCGAAAGAGAAGGGTGTGCTGTACTGCACAGTCATGTTCCGGATTGTTCCAGTCCAGCTACATTGCGGAGGAAAGTCGGCAACGGTGTTGGCGTTCCTGGACGAAGGTGCTTCGGTCACGTTGGTGGAGAAAAAGCTCGCTGATCGTCTGGGCGCAGTTGGTCGGAGTACGAGAGCGGCTGACCATTAAATGGACTGGAAATGTCTCGCGTGTGGAAGATTCCCGGAGAATGAGTTCAACGGCCGGCTACAAGTTGTTGCTGCACACTGTTCATACAGTCGGGAAGCTGATGTTGCCGCATCAAAAGCTGGACCATGAGGAACTTGCGGTGCAGTACGGCCACATAAGAGGATCTCCGATCGAGTCATACGATGGACTGCCGCAGTTGGTAATCGGGGCGACCAACATTCATTCGTTTGCTTCACTGGAGGCAGAAG
Source organism: Armigeres subalbatus (assembly GCF_024139115.2). NCBI lineage: Eukaryota > Metazoa > Arthropoda > Insecta > Diptera > Culicidae > Armigeres > Armigeres subalbatus. Next base: position 26,497,972 of record NC_085141.1, read on the forward strand.
TAGGGACACCAAGCCGATTTCTGTTCGCACCAACCTCGGCTGGATGGTTTACGGATCCAGACTGGAATCTGTGTCGAAAGGTCGAAGGTCAAAAGGTCGAAGGACAAAAGGTCTAAAGGACAAAAGGTCGAAGGATCAAAAGGTCGAAAGGACAAAAGGTCGATTGGACAAAAGGTCGAAGGGTCAAAAGGTCGAATATGTGTCATAACCTCGAGGGTCGAAAGGTCGAAGAACAAAAAGACAAGAAATGTTATGGGAGTTGTGAATAGTGACAAGTGAGATGCACGATGGAAGCAGTGAGCATAGATAAATGCGAATTGAGAAGTGAAAAGTGAGAAGTGGAAAGGTAGAAAATTGAAGTAAAAAGTGACAAGTGAGAAATGTGATGTGAGAAGTAAGGAATGGAGAAGTAAGAAGTGAGATGTAAATAAGAAGTGGAAAGGAAGAAAGAAGAAAGGAGGAAACATAGATAGTAATAAAGAGAAAAGAAGAAAGAAAAAAACAGAAGAGGAAAAAAGAATAAAGAAAGAAAGAAGAGGAAGATGGAAAAAGGTAAAAAGATGGAAGAAAAAAGGAAAATAGTAGAAGGAAGAAAGAATAAAGGAAGAAGGAGATAGGACACAATGAAGCAAAACAAAAGAAAGAAGGAATAAGCAAGTAACAGGAAAAGATAAGAAAGATGGAAGAAATGAGGAACAAAGAAGAGCGAAATAAGGGAAAAAGAAGTAATATAAAAGTAATAAAGGAAAAAGATGGAAGAAATAAGGAACGAAAAAAGAGATATAATGAAGAAAAAGGAAGAAAGAAAGAAGAATGGAGGGTGAAAGTAGGAAGAAAGGAAAAAGGAAGAAAGAAAAAAAGAAGGAAGTAAGAAAAAAGGAAAAAGGAAGTAAAACAGGGAACAAGGAGGAAGAAGAATGAAGGAAGGAAGAAATAAGGTAGAAAGGAGGAAAAAAATAAGAAAGAAAGTAGGACGAAAGAAAGTGGAAAGAAGGAAGGAAGAAAGGAAAAAGGATAGTAGGAAAAAAGAGAGAAGAAAAACGAAAGAAAAGAAGCAAAAAAAAAAGAAGTGAAGAAGAAAAAAGGGAAGAAATAAGTAAGAGAGAAGGGAGAAAAACAGGAAACAAAAAGGAAGAAAAAAGGAGGAAGAGAAAGATGAAAGAGAGAAGAAATAAGGAAGAAAGAAGGAAAAAAGAAGAAAGCTAGTAGGAAGAAAAAAAGGGAGAAAAAAGGTCGAAAGAAGGAAGACAAATGAAGAAAAAAAGGAAGAAAAAGGAAAAAAAAGAAGTTAGAAATAAAGAAGATGAAATATGGAAGGAAGAAGAAAGAAATAGGTAAGAAAGAAGAAAGGAGGAAAAAGAATTGAAGAAAGGAAATATATGAAGAAATAAGAAAGAAGGAAGAAAAAAGAAATCTTTTGTCCTTTCGACCTTTTGTCCTTCGACCTTTTGACGCAGTTTTTTTGTTTCCACCTTTTGTCCCTTCGACCTTTTGACCCTTCGACCTTTTGTCATTTCGACCTTTTGGCTTTCGACCTTTTGTCCTTCGATCTTTTGTTCTACAACTCCAGGCTGTCCACTACGGCGGCGGCCGGCAACGGTTGTAGGACAAAAGGTCGAAGGTCAAAAGATCGAAAGGACGAAAGGTCGAAGGGTCAAAAGGTCGGAACAAAAATCTAAGCCAAAAGGTCAAAGGACAAAAAGGCGAAGGTAAAAAAGTCGAAAGGACAAACGGTCGAAACAAAAAATCTGAGTCAAACGGTCGAAGGTCAAAAATAAAAACGTCGAAAGACATAAGATCGAAAGTAAAAAGGACAAAGGACAAAAGGTCGGAGGTCAGAAGGTCGAAGGTCAGAAGGTCGGAAGGGCAAAAGGTCGAAAGGTCGAAAGGTTAAAAGATCGAAACAAAAAATCTAAGCCAAAGTCGAAAGGACAAAAGGTAGAGACAAAAGGTCGAAACAAAAAATCTGAGTCAAAAGGTCGAAGGTCAAAAATAAAAGCGTCGAAGGACAAAAGGTCGAAAGTAAAAATGTCGGAGGTCGAAGACCAAAAAGTCGAAGATCAAAAACTCGAAGGTCAAAAGGTCGAAGGTCGAAGAAATTAGGCAAAACGTCGAGAGTTAATCAACCATTATTTTGCACATTTATGTTTAACCTGATAATATTTAAATTTTTCCTTCTTTCAATCATAGGCCGTTCTTTCGAGATTCGCATATTTATATAAATTTGTGTTTCACCTGATTATATTTTATTATTGAATTTTTCCTTCTTTTAATCAAAGGCTTGTCATTCGAGTTTCACACATTATTATTTATTTGTAATTAATTGCATATTATTCGGCAACTCGGCCGTACGAAAACCATTTTTTTGTTAAATATCTTGGCTGTGCATATGCACAGCATATGTTTCGAAATGGACAAATTGATATGAAATTTGCGAAAAAGAATCCACGTGTCTTGGAGGGACTCGAACCCTCAACCTCCTACTCTCTAGATAGGCGTGATAACCCCTACACAACAAGACCACTTAAAGGTCACGTTTGCGGAAAAGCCATCAGAATCCGAGTACCAACCTCCACCGCGGTTAGCTCTCTTTTTTGCAAATTGAATATCTTTCGGATGCTTGATTTGTCCAATCTCCTACTCTCTAGAGAGTAGGAGGTTGAGGGTTCGAGTCCCTCCAAGACACGTGGATTCTTTTTCGCAAATTTCATATCAATTTGTCCATTTCGAAACATATGCTGTGCATATGCACAGCCAAGATATTTAACAAAAAAATGGTTTTCGTACGGCCGAGTTGCCGAATAATATGCAATTAATTGTAATCAAGTGTCGGTCTTTCACCGTCATTAGTCGTCTGAGTACACGCGACCGCTTACGTTAAGGCAATCAAACTCATCAAATGCTTTAGCCAAGCAAGCCTTTGGCACAGCAGAGTGCGATTGAATTCGCATTCTATACCGTCCCGCCCAGACAGTTCCTGGGGGGCATGGAGTGCGATCCTCTCGTTTAATAAACATTGTGCACTCGCTTGGCTGTGGGTATACAATAGTAAAGCACATGTGGAGATTGGACAAATCAAGCATCCGAAAGATATTCAATTTGCAAAAAAGAGAGCTAACCGCGGTGGAGGTTGGTACTCGGATTCTGATGGCTTTTCCGCAAACGTGACCTTTAAGTGGTCTTGTTGTGTAGGGGTTATCACGCCTATCTAGAGAGTAGGAGGTTGAGGGTTCGAGTCCCTCCAAGACACGTGGATTCTTTTTCGCAAATTTCATATCAATTTGTCCATTTCGAAACATATGCTGTGCATATGCACAGCCAAGATATTTATTTGTGTTTAACCTTATTTTCATCGTTGATTCTTTTCTTTCTTTTTTTCATAACCTTTTCTTTCGAGTTTCGCATTTTAATACCGCATATGAAATACCAAAAACACTTGAAAACATTCCATTCTAGAATTTTTCTTTTGTTAAAACACAGGGTATTCTTTAGAGGTATATTGTCAAATCAATATTTTTATCAAAGCATTGCCAGGATTTATTAACTTTAATTTTAATTCCTGAAAATAGTTCTTCTCTTATTTTCATCAAAATGATAATTCAAAATATATCATTTTAGCTCAACACACCATATTCTAATGACAGTAATTTTATTTTTATGTGCTCAAAAGATGATACGTTTTCGTTCACGAAATTTGTTTTTAAGTAACTATAAACGAATATACGTAATACATTTATTTTTATTAATAGAAACTGTTACGTTACGCTGTGTAGTTGAGAGGGAGAGAATTTGTGTTATGGAAGATCCATTAATTACGTAACGTAAAAATTGGGAATTTTTAACCCTGCCTCCCCCTTAGTCCTTCTTTTGTAAGAAACCTAGACCAACATTTGAAAAGGGCGTAACAGCCAAAATTTATTCCTCCTGATTCTTGGTCTACGTATATAACTATATATGTAGAAGAGGAATCAGAAGGAATAAATTTTGGCTGTTACGCCCTTTTCAAATGTTGGTCTAGAAACATCCAAAAAAATTGTATGGATCGTCGCACTTCGTTCGACCCCCTCTCCCTCCAAGCGTTACGTAATTTATGGATGCTCCCTTACGTGATTTGTGAACGTTTGTGTTTCATTTTGAAGTCAACTAGTGACCCTCTAACGCCCAAGACCGCCTTCAGACGGGAAAATTAAATATTTTTTTTTTAATTTTAATTGTTCAGATGTCAAAATTGATTTTTTACCTGTTTTTCATTCAACCTTCTGTTATTTTTTCGGCCCCTTTTTCCTTCGACCTTTTGTCATTTCGACATTTGTCCTTTCAATTTATTGACTTTCGACCTTTTTTCCTTTCAATTTTTTGACTTGCGACCTTTTGACCTTCGACCTTTTGTCTTTTCGACATTTTGTTCTTTCGACATTTTATCCTTTCGACCTTTTATTCTTTCGACTTTTTGTCCTTTCGATCTTTTATCCTTTCGACCTTTTATCCTTTCGACCTTTTATCCTTTCGACCTTTTATCCTTTCGACATGGTTTCCCTTCGACCTTTTATCCTTTCGTACTTTTCTCCTTTCGACATTATGTCGTTTCGACCTTTTATACTTTCGACCTTTTGTCATTTCGACCTTTTGTCCTTTCGACCTATTGTCCTTTCGATCTTTTGTCCTTTCGACCTTTTGTCCTTTCGACCTTTTGTTCTCTCGACATCTTGTTCTTCCGACCTTTTGTCCTTTCGACCTTTTGTCCTTTCGACCTTTCGTCCTTTCGACCTTTCGTTCTTTCGACCTTCCGTTGGGAAATTTATGGCTTCCTAGACGCCAGTTAGTATCGAAATATATTTCTCATTTGATATGAATTAATAAAATATCCAACGATAAACGAACGTACCTTATACCAAACATCATAACCAGCATGTGACTTAGCTTGGCATTCATTACCCGCTTTCCTTTTGATAAATTATTGACACCCCATAATTACTTTTGACTCAAAACTAAATTATTGACAATGCAATCGAGTCCGGTCAGCTTTCTCAAGTCATACCAATCGCCTCCCAGATCCCCATGGCCATCGTATATCAAACTAGTCAACAGTCTATCTACCTTTCGCGTGGAGGCAACTGTGATCCTGATTCAGTAAACCATAGGCCCCCCAGTTATGCAAGCTGTATGAGGTAAATTGCTATCATAAATTCATGCGGCCCACAGCACAATATATGGATATTAATATTTAAGACGTGCCAATGTGTGCCACCGCAGTAGTCGTACTGGTTTCGAACTTTGTCATTGGATGGCCAGATAGTTTGGACCCGGGAGCAGTATTCGTAGTGGACAGTGTTGCCAACAAAAAAAGTAATTCAATATTACAATTGTACAAATTGTATGCAACAGTAAAACGGTAGAGCGATATCATCATCCTTCTAGCGATTGGAAGAATTTTCGATTCATAAGCATATTTGTATGCAAAAATATTTGCATAGTTTATACCCGCGATTGTTCGAATATTCTATTCCTATTTATTCAATCTCTGTTTTGCTTCATTCTAAATGTTGTTCCCACTATATCGACAACACTGCCAGAAGGGCTTTGAATTTCCATTGTGGCAACTTTATGGTTTTCGATTTCCACATGCATATCAATGATTCGAAATTGACAGTCAATTTCAATAAACCACCTACGTCCAAATAAATGTTGGATTTGTTTCAGAACCGGCAAGTTGGTTGCTAGAGGATGCTGTGAGTTAATTCGATTGCTTCGAAAACAATGTTGGATGTTACTGGGGTTATCACTTTTATCTTGAAATAATAAAATTCTGGGAAACCCCTTTTCAAACGTGAATGAATTAATTGGGGCACCGCACAAAGCCATCCCCTGATGTAAACACGAGATGTAATAAAATAAGATTATCCGAGCATAAAGAGCGAGATGCTTTTTCATCTCAAGGAATGGAAATTCACTGACCAAAACGAGTAAATATAGGGTGACTAACGATTTAAGTAAGGTTTTCCATTATTAGTAAAAGTTTTTTTTGTTGTCAACCCAAAGCCTCACTACCGGAATTCGAATTAAAACTGCCAAAGCCGTTGTTTTCCCCAGTAGACCAATGGCACAGAAGAAAAACCTCTCGGCGGGTACCTGTTCATCGTGATGGTATTTTCGTCCGAAGTTACATTCCTGCACGTCCCCTCATTCCTGCGGTTCGAGGAATGCTTTCAGTGAAAGTTACGAAAAACGTGCAAAAGTTCGCACGAATAAATAGATAAAGGAACCTCTGTGCTGAAAGCCGGCTTTTCTCTGTTCAGCAGAATAATCTTCCCACTGTGTTTACTTGGGTACTTTATTTGAAAGCGGTCGGATATATTATCAAAGAACGTTGTCGGTAGAAGTGCGATAATAATGTAATGAAACAGCCATCCTTACTTGACCGGTAAGAGAGAACACTACTCACAATCAATTTAAATTGTTCAATGAATGTAGAGGTAACTAGCTTTTAACAAACATATCCTGAATCTGCGTACAAAACTGAACTGAGCGTAAATTTTGCCGATTCGTCCGGATATCTGTAATTTGCATTTTAAAGTTGAGTGAATCATCAGCTACCCAAACTTTCAATTCATGAATGTTGGTTTTATTCTTTCGGTCGAAATTCAATGGTTTCTATAAAAAAACTAGGATATTTATCAATTTTTTGCCACACAATATAAATGTTGACACATGATATGCAATAAATTCAACAAACAAACACTTGAGCGAAGCGTTCACTCCACGCAACCATCGAGCAACGAAAGACATAACAAATATCATCTACTCTGATGACAGGCGGATGTGTGCATGACAAATTGCTTCCAATTTCAACATCCATTCCACATCCCGTTGCGATTCTATCATCTTCTGCATATGTCATGTAACCGAAACCGTCAGGCGATGCCCCGCCGCGGTTGATGGTCAGGTGCAATTATTTGCATCCACTGAGTAATGCTACGGAGTTTCAAATAGGTAGCCAAATCAAGCTTTCCCGGGTGGAATGTTTTTTCAACTATTTGCTATGTCGATAGTACACTAAAATACGTTTCTCACAATAAGTTTTTATGACAAATATCAACTATATTTGATTATTATGGGAGCTAAGAGCTTTGATAATCAGATCAACGTTTGCTCTGGTTTAGGGTCATTTGACCGAATGTCATTTGGCCGAATAGTTGAAGAACGTTTCCTTATTAACCTTAGTAAGATGTTGGGGTCAATATGACCCAAAACGAAACTTCAAAGTAGAATAACTTTTTACCTGATAATCCGATCGTTCTGAAATTTCTTGACTTTTAATATTTTGTGGAAATGAAGCATCTGACATGAAAAAAGTATTTTAAGGTGCAACAGGAACGACCCCACAAAAAAAGTTACGAATAAGATGTTGGGGTCATATTGACCCAGAAATGTAAATGCTTATAAAACAGTCAAATTTTAACCGAATTACACAGTTTATATACCGTTCGGAAGATAAACTCATCAATTTTGTGGCTATGTGGTGATATGCTGGTTCTGGAGAAAATGGCCACCGGGAAACGACTTCCACGGGGACCTTGTCGGTCATAAAAGGGGAGCATAAAAATCGCTCCATATATGCCATTCGATCGCTAATTCTTCATATATTCTTTTAAAACGGTAATGTATGGTCCATGAAAGGGCTTCCGACGAAAGTGGCCACTCCTGGTACATGCAAGGTGCCCCCGGGTAACCCGCAGGAGGGGACATTTCCGTTTGAGCACCAAAATATGCCGTGCGGCGGCTCTTTTGTCATGATTTTCCACGAAACAGATGGTTATGCGGTTGAAATCGATAAGTGACCACATTGGCCACTCCTGGTACATGCAAGGTGCCCCCGGAGAATCCGCAGGAGGGGACATTTCCGTTTTAGCACCAAAATATGCCGTGCGGCGGCTCTGTCGTCATGATTGTCCACAACATAGATGATAATGCGCTTGAAATCGATAAAAGACCACATTGGCCACTCCTGGTACATGCAAGGTGCCCCCGAGGAACCCGCAGGATGGAACATTTCCGTTTTAGCACCAAAATATACCGTGCGGCGGCTCTTTTGTCATGATTTTCCACCAAACAGATGGTTATGCGCTTGAAATCGATAAGTGACCACATTGGCCACTCCTGGTACATACAAGGTGCCCCCGGGGAACCCGCAGGAGGGAACATTTTCGTTTTAGCACCAAAATATGCCGTGCGGCGGCTCTTTTGTCATGATTTTCCACGAAACAGATGGTTATGCGGTTGAAATCGATAAGTGACCACATTGACCAATCCTGGTACATGCAAGGTACCCTCGGAGAATCCACAGGAGGGACATTTCCGTTTTAGCACCAAAATATGCCGTGCGGCGGATCTGTCGTCATGATTTTCCACAAAATAGATGATAATGCGCTTGAAATCGATAAAAGACCACATTGGCCACTCCTGGTACATACAAGGTGTCCCGAGGAACCCGCAGGATGGAACATTTCCGTTTTAGCACCAAAATATACCGTGCGGCGGCTCTTTTGTCATGATTTTCCACCAAACAGATGGTTATGCGCTTGAAATCGATAAGTGACCACATTGGCCACTCTTGGTACATACAAGGTGCCCCCGGGCAACCCGCAGGAGGGGACATTTCCGTTTTAGCACCAAAATATACCGTGCGGCGGCTCTTTTGTCATGATTTTCCACCAAACAGATGGTTATGCGCTTGAAATCGATAAGTGACCACATTGGCCACTGTTGGTACATACAAGGTGCCCCCGGGGAACCCGCAGGATGGAACATTTCCGTTTTAGCACCAAAATATACCGTGCGGCGGCTCTTTTGTCATGATTTTCCACCAAACAGATGGTTATGCGCCTGAAATCGATAAGTGACCACATTGGCCACTCTTGGTACATACAAGGTGCCCCCGGGGAACCCGCAGGAGGGGACATTTCCGTTTTAGCACCAAAATATGCCGTGCGGCGGATCTGTCGTCATGATTTTCCACAAAATAGATGATAATGCGCTTGAAATCGATAAAAGACCACATTGGCCACTCTTGGTACATACAAGGTGCCCCCGGGGAACCCGCAGGAGGGGACATTTCCGTTTTAGCACCAAAATATACCGTGCGGCGGCTCTTTTGTCATGATTTTCCACCAAACAGATGGTTATGCGCTTGAAATCGATAAGTGACCACATTGGCCACTCTTGGTACATACAAGGTGCCCCCGGGGAACCCGCAGGATGGAACATTTCCGTTTTAGCACCAAAATATACCGTGCGGCGGCTCTTTTGTCATGATTTTCCACCAAACAGATGGTTATGCGCCTGTAATCGATAAGTGACCACATTGGCCACTCTTGGTACATACAAGGTGTCCCCGGGGAACCCGCAGGAGGGAACATTTTCGTTTTAGCACCAAAATATGCCGTGCGGCGGCTCTTTTGTCATGGTTTTCCACGAAACAGATGGTTATGCGGTTGAAATCGATAAGTGCCCACATTGGCCACTCCTGGTACATGCAAGGGACCCCCGGAGAACCCGCAGGAGGGACATTTCCGTTTTAGCACCAAAATATGCCGTGTGGCGGATCTGTCGTCATGATTTTCCACAAAATAGATGATAATGCGCTTGAAATCGATAAAGACCACATTGGCCACTCTTGGTACATACAAGGTGCCCCCAGGAACCCGCAGGAGGGACATTTCCGTTTTAGCACCAAAATATACCGTGCGGCGGCTCTTTTGTCATGATTTTCCACCAAACAGATGGTCATGCGCTTGAAATCGATAAGTGACCACATTGGCCACTCTTGGTACATACAAGGTGCCCCAGGGAACCCGCAGGATGGAACATTTCCGTTTTAGCACCAAAATATACCGTGCGGCGGCTCTTTTGTCATGATTTTCCACCAAACAGATGGTTATGCGCTTGAAATCGATAAGTGACCACATTGGCCACTCTTGGTACATACAAGGTGCCCCCGGGGAACCCGCAGGAGGGGACATTTCCGTTTTAGCACCAAAATATACCGTGCGGCGGCTCTTTTGTCATGATTTTCCACCAAACAGATGGTTATGCGCTTGAAATCGATAAGTGACCACATTGGCCACTGTTGGTACATACAAGGTGCCCCCGGGGAACCCGCAGGATGGAACATTTTCGTTTTAGCACCAAAATATGCCGTGCGGCGGCTCTTTTGTCATGATTTTCCACGAAACAGATGGTTATGCGGTTGAAATCGATAAGTGACCACATTGACCAATCCTGGTACATGCAAGGTACCCTCGGAGAATCCACAGGAGGGACATTTCCGTTTTAGCACCAAAATATGCCGTGCGGCGGATCTGTCGTCATGATTTTCCACAAAATAGATGATACTGCGCTTGAAATCGATAAAAGACCACATTGGCCACTCTTGGTACATACAAGGTGCCCCGGGGGAACCCGCAGGAGGGGACATTTCCGTTTTAGCACCAAAATATACCGTGCGGCGGCTCTTTTGTCATGATTTTCCACCAAACAGATGGTCATGCGCTTGAAATCGATAAGTGACCACATTGGCCACTCTTGGTACATACAAGGTGCCCCCGGGGAACCCGCAGGATGGAACATTTCCGTTTTAGCACCAAAATATACCGTGCGGCGGCTCTTTTGTCATGATTTTCCACCAAACAGATGGTTATGCGCCTGAAATCGATAAGTGACCACATTGGCCACTCTTGGTACATACAAGGTGCCCCCGGGGAACCCGCAGGAGGGAACATTTTCGTTTTAGCACCAAAATATGCCGTGCGGCGGCTCTTTTGTCATGATTTTCCACGAAACAGATGGTTATGCGGTTGAAATCGATAAGTGACCACATTGACCAATCCTGGTACATGCAAGGTACCCTCGGAGAACCCGCAGGAGGGGACATTTCCGTTTTAGCACCAAAATATGCCGTGCGGCGGATCTGTCGTCATGATTTTCCACAAAATAGATGATAATGCGCTTGAAATCGATAAAAGACCACATTGGCCACTCCTGGTACATGCAAGGTGCCCCCGAGGAACCCGCAGGATGGAACATTTCCGTTTTAGCACCAAAATATACCGTGCGGCGGCTCTTTTGTCATGATTTTCCACCAAACAGATGGTTATGCGCTTGAAATCGATAAGTAACCACATTGGCCACTCTTGGTACATACAAGGTGCCCCCGGGGAACCCGCAGGAGGGGACATTTCCGTTTTAGCACCAAAATATACCGTGCGGCGGCTCTTTTGTCATGATTTTCCACCAAACAGATGGTTATGCGCCTGAAATCGATAAGTGACCACATTGGCCACTCTTGGTACATACAAGGTGCCCCCGGGGAACCCACAGGAGGGGACATTTCCGTTTTAGCACCAAAATATGCCGTGCGGCGGATCTGTCGTCATGATTTTCCACAAAATAGATGATAATGCGCTTGAAAACGATAAAAGACCACATTGGCCACTCCTGGTGAATGCAAGGTGCCCCCGAAGAACCCGCAGGATGGAACATTTCCGTTTTAGCACCAAAATATACCGTGCGGCGGCTCTTTTGTCATGATTTTCCACCAAACAGATGGTTATGCGCTTGAAATCGATAAGTGACCACATTGGCCACTCTTGGTACATACAAGGTGCCCCCGGGGAACCCGCAGGAGGGGACATTTCCATTTTAGCATCAAAATATGCCGTGCGGGGGCTCTTTTGTCATGATTTTCCGCCAAACAGATGGTTATGCGCTTGAAATCGCTAAATGACCACATTGGCCACTCCTGGTACGTGCAAGGTGCCCCCGGAGAACCCGTATGAGAGGACATTTCCGTTTTAGCACGAAAATATGCCGTGCAGCGTCTCTTTCGTCATGATTTTCCACAAAATAGATGATTATGCGCTTGAAATCGATAAGTGACAGCATTGGAAACGCCTGGAGCCTATGAGAGGCTCCCAGGGAACCCGTAGAAGGGGACATTTCCATTTTTACACCAATAATGGCCGTGTGGTGTTTTCCCATCAAACAGATGGACGTGCGCTCGAAATCGATAAGTGACCACATTGGCTACATTTGAAACCTATGAGGCTTCCTCGGAGAACACGTAGAAGATGACATTTCCATTTTTACACCAACATATGTCACGCGGCGGCTCTTTCGTCGTGATTTTCGTCCAAATAGGTGCCCTCGAAATCGATTATTGACATATTGTCCACCCTTAGAACCTATGAGGTGCCCCCGGGAGCCCGTAGAAGAGTACATTTCCATTTTAACATCAAAATATGCCGTGCGGTGGCTCTTTGTTATTTTTGACCAATGGTCATGTGCTTTGAGTTGATTAGTGATATTGTCTACTCTTGGAATCTTTGAGATGCCCTGCGAACCCGTATGAGAGGACATTTTCATGGTTATATCAAATATACTGTGCCGCTTGCGGCAGCTGTATCTTCTACAAGTCTTCAAAAAGTTGGTTATGCGCTTGAAATTGTTCTTCATTTGAAATTGGGTACTGAGTCAAATTAAAAAAATGGTTTCTGGGTTACTGTGATGATTCCTTCGAACAGCTCTATAAGGATTTTCTATTCCACATCTCGATATTACCATTAGTCGATGGTCCCTTCAATATCGACTCATAGAAGTTGAGGTTTTCACCGATCGCCGTGGACAATGATATGAAAACGCAACATTTTGATATAAAAAAATCTCTCCTTCTGCGAGACTCCTGCGGTACCTTGTAGGTTGTAGATATTAAGTTCAGAATGAATGACCTATTTGATAGAAAAAAACAAGATTAAACTACTTAGTGGTGATGGTGCCTTTATCGTTCGTTCAAAAAGGTTGAGAAATATATAAGAAAAGTCTAATATAGTAGTAATAGGTAGAAAGCTCTTATTTTTCATATTTGTTTTTTTGCATTCTAAAATTTTGAGCATAAGTGCCAGAAAAGTGATTTTCCCATGCAGCTGCTGAAATTAGTATTTTGGCCATAACTTCGGAGCCCATAGTCCGATCTGGCCAATTTTCAATAGGAAACAATAGGGTAAGATTTTCGTCAAATGCTATTTACTGCGAGTAATTCGGTTGAGGAAAAGTTCCAAAAAAGTGAGTGAGATTTTGTGTGCACAGACACTTTCAATGGATTCTTCACGGCACTCCACAATTACCGAAACTGGGTCTGGGGTTCCCCCGGGTTGATATTAGATTTCAAGAGCATAACCAACTATTTGATGGAAAATTATAGTGAAAGAGCCGCTGCACGGCATGTCTTTAAGGGCCGATGTCCACGTAAAGTTTTTTCACGCTGCTTGCACGTAAATGTGTGCACGACTACATTTGATGCCGGGTACCCTGCGTGGACGGCATCGGCCCTAAGTAAGAGTAAGCACGGAAATGTCCTCTCCTATGAGCTCTACGACGGTACTTCATAGGTTCCAAAATGGAAAATGTGGTCACTTATTCATTTCGGTATAAAAACGGAAATGTCACCATCTACGGGATCCCCGTGGGCATCTCATTGGTTCCAAGAGTGGCTAATGTGGTCACTTATCGATTTCAAGCGCATAATAATCTATTCTGTGGAAAATTATGACGAAAGAGCCGCCGCACGGCATATTTTGGTACTAATACGGAAATGTCCCTTTCTACGGGTTCCCCGGGGGCACCTCATAGGTTCCAAGAGTGGCCAATGTGGTCAATTATCGATTTCGAGCTGAATATCCATCTCATTGGTGGGAAAACACACCAAAAGAGTCGCCGCATGGCATATTTTGGTGCTAAAACGGAAATGTCCCCTCCGGCGGGTTCCCTGGGGGCCCCTGTACGGTTCCAAGAGTGGCCCATGTGGTCACTTATCGATTTCACTGGCATAATCATCTATTTTGTGGAAAATCATGACGAAAAAGCCGCCGCACGACATATTTTGGTGTCAAACGGAAATGTCCCTTTCTACGGGTTCCCTAAGGGCACCTCATAGGTTCAAGAGTGGCCAATGTGGTCACTTATTTATTTCGAGCAGATAACCATCTCTTTGGTGGGAAAATACACCGAAAGAGTCGCCGCTCGGCATATTTCGGTGTCAAAGCGGAAATATCCCATTCTACGGGTTCCCTGGGGGCCCCTGGTAGACTCCAAGAGCGGCCAATGTGGTCATTTATCGATTTCAAGCGCATAATTATCTATTTTGTGGAAAATCATGACGAAAGAGCTGCCGCACGGCATATTTTGGTGTTAAAACGAGAATGTCCCCTTTCACGGGTTCCCCGAGGGCACCTCATAGGCTACAAGAGTTACCAATGTGGTCACTTAGCGATTTCGAGCGCATTATCATCTATTTTGTGGAAAATCATGACGAATGAGCCACCGCACGGCATATTTTGGAGTTTAAACGGAAATATTCTTTTCTACGGGTTCCCCAAGGGCACCTCATAGGTTCCAAGAGTGGCCAATGTGGTCACTTATCGATTTCGAGCGCATAATCATCTATTTTGTGAAAAATCATGACGAAAGAGCCGCAGCACCGCACATTTTGGTGCCAGAACGGAATTGTCCTCTCCTACGGGTTCCCTGGGGGCACCCTGCATATACAAGGAGTGGCCAATGTGATCATTTATCGATTTCAAGCGCATGACCATCTGTATGGTGGAAAATCATGATAAAAAAGCCGCCACACGGCATATTTTGGTATTAAAACGGAAATGTCCTCTTTTACGGGTTCCCCGAGGGCACCTCATAGGCTCCAAGAGTGGCCAATGTGATCACTTAGCGATTTCGAGCGCATTATCATCTATTTTGTGGAAAATCATGACGAATGAGCCACCGCACGGCATATTTTGGAGTTTAAACGGAAATATTCCTTTCCACGGGTTACCCAAGGGCACCTCATAGATTCCAAGAGTGGCCAATGTGGTCAATTATCGATTTCGAGCACATAATCATCTATTTTGTGGAAAATCATGACGAAAGAGCTGTCGCACGACATATTTTCGTGTTAAAACGGAAATGTCCCCTTTCACGGGTTCCCCGGGGGCACCTCATAGGCTCCAAGAGTGGCTAATGTGGTCACTTATCGATTTCGAGCGCATTATCATCTATTTTGTGGAAACTCATGACGACAGAGCCGCCGCACGGCATATTTTGGTGCTCAAACGGTAATGTCCCTTCCTGTGGGTTCCCCGGGGGCACCTTGCATGTACCAGGAGTGGCCAATGTGGTCACTTATCGATTTCAAGCGCATAACCATCTGTTTGGTGGAAAATCATGACGAAAGAGCCGCCGCACGGCATATTTTGGTGCTAAAACGGAAATGTCCCTTCCTGCGGGTTCCCCGGGGGCACCTTGCATGTACCAGGAGTGGCCACTTTCATCGTAAGCCCTCTCATGGACCATACATTACCGTTTTAACAGAATCTATGAAGAATTAGCGATCGAAAGGCATATATGGAGCGATTTTTATGCTCCCCTTATATGACCGACAAGGTCCCCGTGGAAGTCGTTTCCCGGTGGCCATTGTCTCCAGAACCAGCATATCACCACATAGCCACAAAATTGATGAGTTTATCTTTCGAACGGTATATAAACTGTGTAATTCGGTTAAAATTTGACTGTTTTATAAGCATTTACATTTCTGGGTCAATATGACCCCAACATCTTATTCGTAAGTTTTTTCTAATATCCGAAGAAGGTTAAGTGTGTGAAGTGAGTAGTGAGAATTAAAAAGGGTTAGTAGTGGGAGGCAAGAGTGAGAAGTGAGATAGCGAGTACCAAGCAATACGAAGCAAGATTATCTCTGAATGGAGAATAAATAAAGAAGAAAGAAGGAAGAATCAAGGAAGAAGAAGGAAAAAGAAAGAATCAAGGAAGAAGAAGGTAAAAGAAAGGAATAAGGAAAAAGAAGGAAAAATGAAGCAACAAGGAAGAAGAAAGAAAAAAGAAGAATCAAGGAAGAAAAAAAAAGAAAAAAAGAAAGAAGAAAAAAGAAAGAAGAAAGAAGGAAGAAGAAAAAAAGAAGAAAATAGAAAGAAGAAGTAAGAAAGAAGAAAGAAAGAAGACAGAAGGAAGAAAGAAAAGGAAGAAGGAAGAAGGAAGAAGGGAGAATGGAGAATGAAGAAGGAAGAAGAAAGAACAAAGGAGGAAGAATGAAGAAAGACAAAAAAAGAAGATAGAAGGAAGAAAGACGAAGGAACAAGTTCTCTGTTCTCAGCTCATTTTTCTCTTTTTACCTCCTACACTACCTCTCATGACTCACTATTCACTACTTGTAATCTGAGATCATTTTTTTAACGTTTCGGCCAAACGACTCGTTCGGCCATCCGGCATTCGGTCAAACGAAATTCGGCCAAATGGCCTGGCACCGTATGCTCTATGGAGCGGTACGAACTCGCAGACCAGACTTCCGTATTGCGTTGGCTATTAACTCGAAGAACTCGGACGTGAGCGATGAAGTACAAGCAAGTTATATCACCACCGGAACCAACACAAATGAGGCTACCGAAGCGGCTACGCTTTGTTTTGCGAATTTTGCGCTCCGATCTAAGGGAAAGTGGTTACCTCCAATACGTTTTCCAAATCAATATCTTCCACATAACGTACATATTCACATATGAGTTTCATAACATTGTAAATTTTCAAAGAATTAGCACCTGCATCCGCATGATCATAGTTTCTGCTTTCTTTCAAACACCATATTCTTCTTTTTTATTCTTTTTATTACATGCAATGGCATGGTCACTGATCAACATTCAATCTTTTCTTTTATTCGTTGCCACTTGTGGTAGCCGCGTGTTATCAGCACGAGAGTGTATACATATAAGACTTTAAGCGTTATCCACTGATTTGTGTAATTAGCAATCGCTTTCGTACCGCTCATCACTGGTGATCAGTAGTGTGTCATGTACAGGTTCACTACACGGTAAAAAATATGCACGTCCGTGAGAATTGTTTTGACGTAGGACTTACGTCTTTCTTTACTATACTGGGTGTCATTCAGATTTTTGGAAATCTAGAGTGAAGATTTTCAACGTTACTAGCGCCTTTATCTTTCGATGGATTTTTAACATTTATATATCAATTGACTCGGACACTCTCCACCATTTTGCCTATTTCATTGAAACTTAAGATTATTAACAATAAGCTATTGAAAATTTCAATTCTTTTCAAAGCCAGTACACATTTCATATATAACCAATCCCGTGCATTCCTAACACAGACATCAGAATGCGGTATGTCACGAGCCTTCGGGGGTACTCTTTGTGTATAAAAGAAGCAGTGCCTGCCGCACAATTTGTGACAGCAGCGCGTACTGACGTGCTTTTTGCTAGCTCATTTTTTCGTTTCGTTCGTTCGTTCGTTCGTTGATGGCCAAGGCAGCGAGGGCAGCGGTGGTGGATGAAGAAGAATAAAATTAGAGAGATTTGGTCTGCTAATTCATGAAAAGTGATTGGTTTCATAATCCACATGATCCCGGGATGGGTACGAGTCATGTCATATGACTGTCTAAATGTTAAGTTGTGCTTGGTACTAAACGACACGTTTATTAAAACATGGTGATATACTATAACAGTTCTGATTCCCCAGCGAAAAAAAATAACCACTGATCAAAATAAAAATTTAATTAAAATAATTTATTTTCATTTATTTGTAGAAGGCATAAGCAATTAAAGATGCACAATCAGCAATAGTGTTAATATCCATTTTAGATTAGAAAATTTCGCTGTGTTTAAAAAAAAAGGCCGCAAAAAAAATTTCCAGAAGAATATTTAAAAAAACGGGACAATCGCACTAGCAAAACGGGACATGTCAAAAAACTTTACGAGAAAATTCAAGAGCTGTGGAAATTTCTAAATGTATGGGCTTAATTT
Organism: Armigeres subalbatus; assembly: GCF_024139115.2. Classification (NCBI taxonomy): domain Eukaryota; kingdom Metazoa; phylum Arthropoda; class Insecta; order Diptera; family Culicidae; genus Armigeres; species Armigeres subalbatus. Next base: position 26,515,842 of record NC_085141.1, read on the forward strand.
TCATTTTCCGTGTAAAAAGTTAGAGGATTTTTTTAGAGAGAATCATTCACCACCATAACCTTCTCTTGTGTTAAGTTAATTGTGGGAAAATACTACAAATAAAGGGGCATGAAAAAAAACAAAGCACCAATATTTTTAAAAAATTGTGGGATTTTGAAATTTTTAATCTTTTCTTTTACATGGATTTCATTACTGACTAATATCAATAATTCCAATTCTGAACAATTTAAAATAACAAAAAAAAAACATCAATGCACATGTGAAAAGAGCAATTGGGTTGGATCATAGATTTTGCGTGCTAAAACCCTTCTACGGATCTACGGATAAGAATCACAACAAGAAAAGAACATTAATAAAATTTATTTTTTATTATTACCATGAATATGGGTAGCGCATATGCTTAAATGTAGTATCTAACCAATTCACAGTATTTTTTGATCGAAATTAATTAAAATGACGCTAAAAGTCACATCGGAAATCTTGTCCATTGATTTTGTTCCTATGTGCGTCTAAAAGGGCGGAACTCATGCAATTTCGTCGCGAAAAGTTAAACGAATCCCGGTTAATTTATAGGCAGGTTTACAGCTCTGACTCTCGGAATTTTCCGCCGGATTGTATTTTGAATCGGGCCGAAATTCTAACTTCCTACAACGGAAACCCATAAATCCCGCCCACACATATGGAAGCGAAACTTGAAGACAAGCTCCTGATCTGTAAACTAGCCTTAAGGACACTTCTCACGGAATCCAAGTTTCAAAGTGCTCGCGTTTTCGAGGGCACACCACTTGATACGGAGGTGGCGCACAACTGTCATTCTTGGTTATTTAGCTTTGCTGCGACGCAGCATGCGTGAAATAATAATAATAATGACAATTGTGCGTTGCTGCGTCGAGTGGTGTGCCCCCGAAAATGCGAGCACTTTGAAACTTGGATTCCGTGAGGAGTGACCTTAAAGTACGTGAGGACCGAAATCCGAACAAACTTTCCTCGGTTTGAAACTGCCTCAAACTCGATTTGTTCAACTGATTTAAATGTTTTTTTATTGTCGTCGATTTTTTACAGTAGATGATTTCGAAATATTCAGAATTATTTAGAAAGACTTCGAATGATTCCTAATTTTTCGAAAAGAATCAATTGATTGAAAAATATGTAGTAAAGCGGACTTGAAAAAAAAACGGAATTACCTACTGCGCAAGAAAATAAAATCGTAAAAAAACTTAATCTGGAAATCAGAATGTCTGTCCCTGTGCTTCATTTTCTTGACGTTGAGGCCTGACCTGATTCTCAGGATGTACTTGCCTACTAAGACCGGTTCCGTTTGATTCATTGATGAAATTGGTCAAATTTTGAATGGCTTCGAAATAAGCAGAAAAAAGTCGTAGAAATGAAACTGTATGAATAAATCTCCCGTTGTCATTAGCTGTGAAAAACCTTAAGAAAATCAATTTATGCAAAATACATAACGGCATAAATAGCTTTCTTTGAAAATCAGCACAAATAATATAACATCTCATACTTCTTTTATGGGTTTCGTTCACTTTCTTTGTATTTGGGTTTAAATTCCTGCCTAAAATATTGATTTTTTTTTATTTTGGAAAAATCAATGAAAAAACGGGACATATTGAGGATTTTTAAGATTATGACGGGACAGCAGAATAAGGTCTAAAAAACGGGACTGTCCCGTTAAATACGGTACGTATGGTCAGCCTAGGGCCAGGTCATCTGCGAGTTGTGGCGCCTGCTTAGGATGTGGTGGGGTTTGACAGTGGGCCCTGATAAACCTCTATAAAAAGCTGCATGAATCCGCAAAAAGGCTCCGCCAAAGCGACGGTGTGCCGCTCAAAGGCCCCAAGTCCTGGTGTCAGGTGAGACACAAAACAGACCTGACACGACGGCCCTGCGACGAGACAGGAGGTTTGCGTAGGCCTAGTAAGCCGCATTTAAAAACAACCATTACGAACGACATAAAAGATAATACGACTCGATACAATCGGCAACGACCTAGGCGACGAATAAAGGATCACGATTGGAAGCTTGGAACATGGAACTGCAAGTCTCTAGGATTCGCAGGTTGCGATAGGATAATCTACGATAAATTACATCCCCGTAACTTCGATGTCGTAGCGCTGCAGGAAATCTGCTGGACAAGACAGAAAGTGTGGAAAAGCGGGCATCGAGCGGCTACCTTCTACCAAAGCTGTGGCACCACCAACGAGCTAAGAACCGGCTTCATTGTGCTGGGCATGATGCGCCAACGCGTGATTGGGTGGCAGTCAATCAACGCAAGGATTCGCAAGCTGAGGATAAAAGGCCGATTCTTCAACTATAGCATCATCAACGTGCACAGCTCACACGAAAGGAGACCAGACGACGAGAAAGAAGCGTTTTATGAGCAGCTGGAGCAGACATACGATGGATGCCCACTGCGGGACGTTAAAATCGTCATCGGTGACATGAACGCTAGGAAGAGAAGAAATGTATAGACTGGTCATACCGTATCGAACGACAACGGCCAACGATGCATAAATTTTGCAGCCTCCCGCGGAATGGTACTCCAAAGCACTTTCTTCTCCCGCAAGAATATCCACAAGGCCACATGGAAATCACCTAATCAAGTAATGGAAAACCAAATCAACCACGTTCTAATCGACGGTAAATTCTTCTTCGACATCACGAACGTACGCACTTACCGCAGTGCGAATATTGAATCCGACCACTACCTCGTTGCAGTATGTCTGCGCTCGAAACTCTCGACGGTGTACAACACGCGTCGGAGTCGTCCGCCGCGGCTAAACATTGGTCGGCTACAAGACGGTAGACTAGCCCAAGACTACGCGCAGCAGCTGGAAGTGGCACTCCCAACGGAAGAGCAGCTAGGCGCAGCATCTCTTGAAGATGGCTGGAGAGATATTCGATCCGCCATTGGAAGCACCGCAACCGCTGCACTTGGCACGGTGGCTCCGGATCAGAGAAACGACCGATCTGAATGGAGAAGACTTTTATGTGCAGCACAGGCCACTCCGGCCTTAGTCTGGTAATAAAAATAAAAAAGCAGCACACATGCTTCACATAGGTTATTGCAACTCATATGTAACCAGATTTGGTCACACCCAAGTTGCTGAAACCATTTTTTTCTGACTTGTGCTGCTCGGGAGTAGGGGTGATCGGGGCAATATGGGCCACCTAAGGAAATCGTTCCGAAAAGCACAGAAAAGCTAAAAAAAATATCATTCAAATGTAGTTGACTTTTACTAGGGAGTGTTACCTTTCATATTACGTCGATGAATGATGGAAAATGCGTTTGGAAATGGTTAGAATGCACTTAATTTCAATGTGTGTTCCCGACAATATGAGCCACCATTTTGAGAAGTATGGGTCACCCATCCAAAGCGTTTTTTTAGGCGAAAAAATTATCGTAATATGGAAGAATATGATATTCCTACAACAGTTTAGAGTATTCCATACCAAATAAAATGAATAAACCGCACAACAGCGGACTGAACCAATTTTCCACTCTTCACCGTTTAAACAGCCACATTTCTATTGGTAAAGCGCGTACCCCAAAACGCCACCACATGGGCTGCGGATCTGGCGACTGACGAGGGTTTGGTGGAGGGGCTGGGAATCGAACCCATGATCATTCGCTTATAAGGTGAATGTGCAATTCTGTGAATAATTTAAAAAAAATCAAAATGATATGTATATGAAAATAATTTGAACCTTCGGTTTAGACTTTTGAAAATGTAGATATTGTACATATATTTATTTGATTGTTCATGATAATTAATGTTTTCTCGAATTGATCCCGGAAAGGTGCTATTTTTGATGTTTATTAAATTTCTAATCACGTGCAATAACCCATTTTCAAAAAAAAAATCAGCTTGTAATTTTTTAAATTATTTTGAATTCCGTTGGCTATACCTTGCTTTGGTAAATTTTAGTGATTCTACTTTTTCTCTAATGACAGCATTCATTGGGTTCTCCTAGCCCATTGAGCTATATGATAAGTATGTGCATCCTGTCAAGTGAGTCACCACACTACCCAACAACGATATGAATTTGTTAGATTTTTCAAAACGCATTATTAATTTAGGCTCACCTATGTTTTTTCACAAATCTGATGTTTTCGTCAAACCGTTTATTCAAATAAGGTTCATTTCCCTCTGTCACTATTTTAGACGAATGTAACGTGACAATAACGTAACGTGATTGACAAGACTAAACTCCAAAACTGGTATTTCCAAACTCCTACCACTAGACTGATTCACAATCGGCTGGTCTAACTAGCTTGCCTTCACAACCTTTTTGCCTCACCGTAAGATTCTCGTTCAATCCTGCTCAGATAAACAAACAACCAAGCGTTCTCCATTACTATACATCTCGGGTACTTATTCAAAAGGACGTATGTGATTTTGTAAACAAAGATTTTATCGTTGATTTGTCCAATCTGATAGCTCTCCAACGCAAACCATCACCACAGACAGGTAGAGGAAGCCTTCGGCTACCTGTTGGTGGTGTTGGTTTGCGTGGGAGTGCCATCAGATTGGACGAATCGACGTTTGAATCTTTGTTTACAAAATCACATACGTCCTTTTGAATAAGTACCCGAGATTTGGTCATTTGACCAGGCCCATTTTTGAAACCTTTTTTTAATGCGTTAGAAATGAATTTTTTTTAAAACTGTTGTTTTAAATAGAAGATTATTGTGAAATGTAGCTAGTTTTGTAAATTTTGCATGTGCATGTTGAAAAGGTTTGGTATTCTTGTTTATACAGGTAAAAACCTAAAAAAAAACGTACGTAAAACGTTAGCATGTGTACAAAAATACATATGAGAGAGATAGTTCTGAAAATGTATTGCGAGAGTTCGGCTGGTGGCCCGGGGCTGAGAATTTGGTTTCATCAGTACCCGCCAAGCTGCGGAGGACGACGGAGGTCCTTCGTAGCTTAGTAGGGAAAGCACCTGTCTAGCGTACTAGACCCGTGGGATCAAAGCCCACCAAAGCCCACCCCAGTACGCTAGACAGGTTCTTTCCCTACTGCGCATATCCATCCCAATATTCTAGTAAAAACAACGTAAATCGCAAAGATAAGTTAAAAAATCACGTAATAACAAAAATAGAAATGTAGAAAATCATGGAGAAACAAAAAACCATTCGATTTTGACAACATAAACGCTTCGAATGTAGTTTGTATTAGCGATGGGTGTTCAGATCCGGAACCATGATCCGGATCTCGGATGTGAGTGAACCATTCGTAGCTCACTTTTTTAAAGACCCGAATCACCGGATCAGTAAATCATCTGACCATTTGAAAGAAAATAACGAAATAAAATCTGCTTGTTAACAAGAGAGGGTGAAATTATTCAACATTCGGGTTAAAATTGTGAGCCTGACTGGTAGCCCGTCCACCATTTTGCACTTACCTCACAAAGATCCGTTCCGGATCATTAGTGTGAATGATCCAGATCTGATCCCTTCAACGAAGTGAGCCTCGCCCAAAGCAACCAATCCGAAGCCTACCCGGAGCCACGGCATACAAAAACAAGGCAGGCTCAGCACGTATGTAAACATTCAGTTTGAATGTAAACATATGTCGCCACTACTATCTTCGCACAAGCTGAATCGGGACGATGCTCTACGGTCTCAGGATGCTTACTACTCTAACATGTGGCGATAGGTGGCGATAAAATATGCGTCACTCTGCGTTAGTGTCATTTTTCTTACGAGCCTACCTTGTTGTCTGTATGACGTGACCCGGAGCTCTGATGACAGGTCGAAGCAGTCTATCTCGAACGAGTCCTTCGATGCCTAATTTAAATTCACAATGTGTCAAGGGTAGTGAAAATAATGTACCAAAGAGTCAGTTTCCATAGTCCAGGTTCGTTACACAAAGAGTGGCCATCTATTGAATTCAATGGCATTGGCATCATTTCTATCCCATTAGTTCGTATGCCTAAGGATGTATAAAACATGAGCCTTATTGAAAAGTCCATTAATTCACACCCTTCTCAGTTAATTCACTTACTATCCATTACCAGGCAACCTTATCGAAAGCGAATGTTTATTATCTTCGTGGCCCCAACCGGATTGCTCCGGAAGATATCCTTAATGGTCGCACTGTGACCATCACTACATTGCACTCACTATTTCTAAGGCTGTTTGCAACTGAACTTATGCAGCTGATGCTATTATACAGCATAAAATGACTTCTGGTAGCATGGTGTTATAGATCAGTACTCTTATGTATCGCAATGCCATCTCTTCACAGTATATGAAATCGTAAACAGCATTACAATGAGGATTTGTAATCCGAAAAACAAAGCTTCATCAAGCATGTAATATGTGATGTAATTCCTATATTTCTCATACTATCTACTATGAGACATAAGAATATAATCCTAAAGATTGCTTGGAAGCACTGATGGTCATAAATTTTATTCACGCCATTATTGGATCTCATGTTCCGAAAAATGTAAACCCTCCTAAAAAGCGATGCCACGATACATTTCTATCACTAGAACAACATTTGAGAACAACACTCTCTTGAATGCCATTATCTTGCGCTATTCGCAAACCAGTACTACGTTGAAGGAGAGAAATTGAATCAGATGTAGTTTTTTTTTGTACTGACTCATGCAACGAACTTACCTTCTTTATTCGCGGAAGATGAACAAAATTTCAAAGTTATTGCACGAAATTAATGGCTTTTCGAACAGCTGCTTTGTTAATGTATCTTTGTGTGAGATTATTTTCATCTGCTTTTTTCGGTGAACATTAATTAAAACTAAGCAAATTACCGGACGTTCTTCTTCTTCTTCTTCTTTTCTTACTGGCATTACATCCCCACACTGGGACAGAGCCGCCTCTCAGCTTAGTGTTCATTATGCACTTCCACATTTATTAACTGCGAGGTTTCTAAGCCAAGTTGCCATTTTTTGCATTCGTATATCATGAGGCTAACACGATGATACTTTTATTCCCAGGGAAGTCGAGACAATTTCCAATCCGAAAATTGCCTAGACCGGCACCGGGAATCGAACCCAGCCACCCTCAGCATGGTCTTGCTTTGTAGGCGCGCATCTTACCGCACGGCTAAGGAGGGCCCCTTTTTTTTGCTTTTATTTTGCAGAGAAGTGATGGGAGTAGATTTTCTCTATAGCATGATCCACTGATGATGACCGAACATATTAGTAGGTCGAAACGTCCGGTAATTTGCTTAGTTTTGATTAATGTTCATCGAACAAATCGGATGAAAATAATCTCACATGATTAGAAGCGGTGATGATCTCTGGTAAACATCAATGTATCTTTTCCATGTAGTCGTATATCTTTCTTCTTCTTATTGGCATTACATCCCCACACTGGGACAGAGCCGCCTTGCGACTTAGTGTTCATTAAGCACTTCCACAGTTATACAGTCGTGAGGTGTGGACGTCTTTTCGGTACGGTCCGCAATTTAAATTGTATATATATATATTTTTTTACCTCTACGACGCAACCGCGTTGTGCGCTTCTCGTGCTTCGCCAGTAACTGTTTAAGTTTACTTTTTCCCTTTCTCGTGCAACTAAGTTGTGCCGAAAGGCTATCATTTCACTCCGAAAACGAACATTTTATAGAAGCCTCTTAGACCCATAGTATTATATACCAATCGACTCAGCTCGACGAGCTGAGCACATGTCTGTCTGTCCGTGTGTATGTATGTGTGTATGTGTGTGTGTATGTGTGTGCACAAAAGATATAAAAAACATTAGACAACTTTTCGTATAGTAATCCTTAACCGATTTTCTCGCAACAAGTTTCATTCGACAGGGGACAAAGCCTTGTTGATCACTATTGAATTTTATAACGATCGGTCATTGCGTTTGAAAGTTATGAAGAAAATGGTACATCGGACCATATTTAGTCCATATAAGGTTGGTGTCTCAACTAAATGCGAGAAAGGCACCACCAACGCTAGGTGGATTAATCTGGGTTTTTATAAATATACATAAGTTTTCGTCGCGCGCGAGTCATCGAACCGACTGTGTCGTGAGAAATTTATTTTCTTCTAAAATCATGCCGTGTGGTGTTAAATCGTGCAACATAAACGACGATCGTTATTTGCGGAAATGCGAGTACTGTTATAAGCGATTCCATGCAGCCTGTATCGGAGTTCAACGACATCGGGAAGAACTTATCACTGCGTTTGTTGCTCCTTTATGTGCGGACTGCCAGGACATTCTAATGTCGAATTCGTTTTTAAAAAGTTCCAACCTAGGTTGGAACCAGTTCCAACCTAAGTGCTGTCAAAGTGTTTTTTTATTCGCTCAGGTTGGAACTAGGTTCGCACTAGTTCCAACCCCAAAGCTGTCGGGTTCGCACTGTGTTGTTTCACGGTTTCGCACCGGGTTCACCAATACAACTGTACTTCAACTGTCAAAACCATATGAGTGGGTGGGACTGGGCGGAATAAACAAGCAGAAGGGAAAAACGAAACTGTCTGTTATTCAAATAAAATGCGCGTTGAATTTTTTTTTCAGGAATTTCGTTATATTTGTTATTGTAGTTTTAAATGAAATTAATCCGGTACTGTTGTCTAGGTTCAGTTTTAAAAACAATTGTTAGGGAAGTTATTCTTACGTTCATTCAGGGTTTTCCTCACAGTATCCTAAATTAGGTCGGTGGATGGAATTATTTTGGGAATTCCCCTTGAAACCCGTTCACAAAATCCGCTAAGAATTGTCAGACAAATATATTTGAGGAATACCGAATAGAATTCTTTCTTAAATAATATGCAGAATTTCTTTTGAAATTATTCGAAAAACTCTTTCGTGCGTTTCAGAATTTAATTCCAGCAGTTCTTTTTTGAATTCTTGTATGCATTCATTGGCGATATCTTTCAGGCATTCCTCCATATTTTTTTTCCTGAATTCCTTTGAAAATCTTCTAGGAATATCTTTGAATACTGTTCCAGGGTTTTCTTTGAAAGTTGCTCCAGGAATTAATTTGGAGGAACTCCTTTGAAAGTTTTTTGATGAATTCCTCCGGAAGTTCCTAGAGGAATTCCTCCGGAAGTTCCTTGAGGAATTCCTCTGGAAGGGAAGGAGCTCTTCTGGAAGTTCTTGGAGGAGTTCTGCCGGAAGTTCTTCCAAGAAATCTTCCGCAAAATCCTCCAGGAATTCCCCCGAAAGTCCTTCAGGAGTTTCACCGGAAGCTAAAACAGAAATTCTTACGAAATCTCCTCCAGGAAGCAGGAAATTTTTCGAAGAAATTCCTGGATGAATTAGTGGAAAAATTCCTAATGAACTTTCGGATGAATTCCTGAAGGAACTTCCGGAGGAGTTCCTGGTGGAGCTTCCGGAGGAAATCCCGAAGGAACTTCTGGAGACAATCCTGAAGGAACTTTCGGAGGAAATTCTGAAGAAAAATTCGGATGAATCCTTCAAGGAACTTTCTGAGGAATCCTTCATGGAACTTCCGGAAAAAAATCCACAAGGAACTCCTTTACATGAATTCTATACGGAATTCTTTGTATAAAAATGTGCACAGCATTATAGAATATAAATAATTAAATACATATATCCGCCGCCCAAAAGTAAATTCCATTATCCGCAAAAACAGTTCACGCACTTTTTTATTTATCATGATCTGATTAGTCAATGCCAACGCACTGCTAGTGCACTGGATGTCCTGGATCATATGTTTCAAATCAAAACAAACAGGATGCTACGCACACCAACATATCCAATGACAGATGGACCTGAAAATGTTTTTTTATTCAGGGTTCGGGTTGGCACTGACCCAGGTTTAAAAAAGAATTCGACATAAGGAAAGAGGCCGATGTGCGCATAATGCTACATCAGCAGGAAGAGCTTATAAAGGCTATTCGTACACAAACGGACGCGAACCATCGTATTATGGCTGACCTGAAGAACTTTTCTTCAGTGTCATTGCTATGTGAAAACATTGAGCACCTGCTCAATGATGTCAAAAACGTACTGGCTACGACCAACCAAAACAACGAACGCTTATGCACTTCGCTAAATGAACATATGATGTCGTGTGACTCACGTGCGACCTCAACAATTGCCAACATTTGTAAGTCGAATACGGCATTGTCACAAAAAATTCACCATCTTTGTGACGAGATCCTTATTTGCCTACAAAATGACGTGGTTCTTTTAACAAAACGTACCGAAACACTGGCATCATCGAGCCAAGCATCAAAACTTCAAGAAATTCACGACGAAGTAAAATTTGTGTCCGCCAATATATTCGCCCCACAATTAAATGCTGCGGGAACCAGTGCTAGCCAGCCGAAAACTCTGGAGGAATAATTAACAGAAAATAATAGCCTACCTCTCATCACCCCGCTTCAACAGCGCGCACAACAGCAGCTGCAACCAGACCCCCCATTGCCCACTAAGAGTAAACTTGCGCGTAATGCCATTGCTGAGCTTTTTGCTGAGCGTCGTGCAAAAATGCTAAGTGCCGATGCTCAAGTAAAAGGAAGTTGCTCTACGCATATCAACGAACCCGGCTGGAAATGCTTTCAAGGTGGGGAAATGAAATGTAGGTGGAGCCCAGACTGGAAAAAATTGGAACATGAACGGCGTCAGCAGAACATCTCCATGCAAAACAATCGTCTCAACAGCACCAATACCCAAGGCAGCAATATCAAAACCAACATCGTTAGCAAGACGAATGTCAAACGAACCACTGAAATGATTAAACGACCTGAATGACGCAGTAAAAGCAACAACAAACCAAATGACAAGCAACTACTGCTAATGGCAAAAAGTCAATTTTCTGGTCCTCCAATAACAACAGAACATCCAATTGCAGCTCTATCAGCTCCTAGTGCAAAATCTTTCATCCACTTTAAGAAGGGTGTAACCATCTATCCAGCTGAAAAATCACAAATGAAACCTCAACCACCTTACGCTAATACTCAGCAGAATCAACAGCAACGGTAGCAGCAGCGACAACAGCATCAGCAGCAGCAACTACAGCAACAAGAACAACCACCAAATTCTGACGGCCAATTCAAACTAGACCCAATGAGACCACCCATCGTTTGTGTGAAGCAGCAACCTACGGAAGGTGATGGGCGGTTCCTAAAAGCCAGACTATTTACGTGACCCTGTCATCATGAGGGTTGCTCGGTTGTATCTTGCGTACATGAAAGACCAGCCCCCAAATGTATGCATCGATGGAATGACGCCAACCAGCATCAAGATGCTTCTTGCATCTGAAGGACTACCATCGTCTCCTGAACACCTTCATCGCATATTCACCGAAGTACATCGGGAATATGGAGTTGGGCCAGTTGAAGCCGCAGCAGACCTGCAGTCTTATCGCCAATACCTTTCCAGTGAACGGACACATCGCTTGCAACAGCTAAGGGAGAGCTCAGCCAGGCTCCACTCTCCTTCCCCCAGAAATTTTCGCAAGTAAGGACGCCTTCTTCGCCTGAAGTAAGTAGCACTATTTCTTTGACCGACGAGCAGCCAAAAACTTCTTCAGAATTTAAACAGAATGTGACTGAAGTTTCGATATATTGTCAAAATTTCAATCGCATGAAAAGTCCAGCTAAAATGAAGGAAATTTATAAAAACATTTTGAGCACGTCTTTTTCGGCAATTTTGGCTACTGAAACTAGCTGGGATGAAAGCGTAAAAAGTGAAGAAGTTTTTGGAAGCGGCTTTAATGTATTTCGAAACGACAGAAATTTTCATGAGTCCAATAGAAAATCAGGTGGGGGAGCTATTTCGACTACCTTTAATTCAGAAATGATTCCTACATCTAAATTTAAAGAATTTGAGCATGTTTGGGTGAAATCATACATCGCAGGTGAAACACACGTGTTTGCCTCGGTGTATTTTCCACCTGACCATGCTCATAAAAGCACGTATGAAAGTTTTTTCCAATGTGCTGAACAAATTTTATCACAACTCCCTCCAGAGGTTAATTGCATTGCAATTTATTTTCTATTCAACCTCTAAACTTGGGCTTAATCAAATTAACCATATAAAAAACAGACAGCAATGCTATTTGGACTTTTTATTAACTAACGTATATGAAGATTTCTGTGTGACTGAATCATTAAATCCATTGTGGAAAAATGAAGCGTTTCACACAGCAATCGAATATTCTTTAATCATTCACGCCCACCAAAGACCCAACGACTATGAGTACGAGGAAGTCTTCGAATACCATTCAGCAGACTATGAAAGAGTTAAACTAAGATTAAATAGTATTAATTGGCAGTCAATTATAAGGAATGAAGGAAACATCGATACTGCTGCATACACTTTTAACGAAACTTTACAGCAAATAATTGAACAAGAAATTCCACTTAAGAAAAAACGACGACAAAGAAATACAAAAAGTCCAAGCTGGTACAACAGTCAAATAAAAAATTTGAAAAATCGCAAACAAAAAGCACATAAAATCTACAAGAAAGAAGAGAGTGATCAAAACTTAGCGAAATATTTGGAAATCTGCGACCAACTGAATCTAGCCATCAGTAATGCACTTGAAAAATATAATTCAAAAACTGAGCTTGAAATAAAGTCCTGTCCAAAGAACTTTTTCAATTACGTAAAAACAAAATTAAAATCAGACAATTTTCCATCTGTAATGCACCTCGACGAAAATGTTGGCGATAGCTCGGAAAAAAACTGTAATTTATTTGCCAATTTTTTTCAAGACATCTATACTACATTTTCGGAAGAAGATCGCGATCGCGATTATTTTGCGTTTTATCCAGAATTTTTCAGAGATGTTGGTGTAAATCAAATCCAAGTCCAGGAAATTTTCGGCGCTCTAATGAACTTGGATGCTTCGAAGGGACCTGGCCCTGACACGATTCCACCAGTATTTATTAAAAAATTAGCAAAAGAACTCACTACTCCTCTATATTGGCTTTTCAATAAGTCTCTGGAATCTGGAATCTTCCCAAAAATATGGAAAAGCTCTTTTCTAGTACCAATATTTAAATCTGGTCGAAAATCAGACGTACGTAATTATCGTGGTATACCAAAACTTTTCGAGGCAATTGTCAACGAGAAGCTATTTTTGCAAATCAAAAACAGAGTAACTGACACACAACACGGCTTTTTTAAAGGTCGCTCGACCTCAACAAATCTGCTTCAATTCGTAGACTTTTCATTGAATGCAATGGATAACGGCAACCATGTAGAAGCTCTATATACGGACTTTAGCAAGGCATTCGATCGCATTGATATACCGATGCTGCTTTTTAAACTACACAAAATTGGAATTGAACCACGACTCCTGAAATGGCTTGAATCATACCTAACTGACCGCCAACAAATTATCAAATTTAATGGACACAAATCAAAACCAATTCAAGTCACTTCGGGAGTCCCTCAAGGCTCTCATTTGGGCCCTGTTCTTTTTATCTTGTACGTAAACGACATTTCCCTCATTCTGAAAAACATTAAAGTGTTAATTTATTGTGGCATGTTCATAACACATGACATCATACCCTTCAATAATTTCTCATACTTTCGATTGATGCACAACGAACGCTCAAAGTCGTTCGTTGACATGAATGATGTCTCAGCAATTCTAGTCTGAGACCTCAAATTGCAATGCACACATTTAGTGTACCGATTACTAAGTTGCGATGTCATCAATGGCCTTCTCTAATTACACTGGCTTCGACTGTCTCCCGTAGGTAACCCTGTATTCAAAAATCGTTAATAAAGGCATATTAGTTTCAACCGTTCATGAGGTAACACGTAATTATTGTTGATGACCGCACGGGGTCCTTTGGACCACCACATGGCGACACGTGAATAAGTGGCCGAATCCGGCAGTTAATAAAAACTTTAATAGTGAAAACAGTGAAAAAACATTTCAAGAAATTGATCAGAGTGTGTTGAAAATGAACTTGAGTGTGGAACTTCTATTCTTGCGCTACCCGATGGATCTGTTAAAAAACTTTTAACCATGTGCTATAAAGACCTCCGAAGTGAAAAATGTGCTTAAATGTTCGTAATATGAGCCAAAACGGTGGATTGCTACTAAGAGAAGTCACCGAAAAAAAAGCCGCCCGCGTAGCGTAGCCACACTGACTTCGATGTTCGGACTCGAGCTGCTGCTTATATTTGTGACCAGATTGGAGGAAAGCAGTTTGTGCAACAGTTCGAAGAATTTCATCGATTCCATCGATGGTTGTTGTTGTTTGTTGGGTTAATTAATTGCAACGAATACAGCTAAGTGTAATTGTTTTGAAATGGCGATAAACGAAAAGTGGCGTTTACGAAACGACCACGGGCATTCGTTTCTACGACAAAAAAAATTAGTTTTAATCAGATCCTGATTTACAACGAACTGAAGCTAAGTGGATTTTAATATGCAAAGGCGAAGAAGCCGGGAATTGTCCGATGTTCCGGATACCACACACAACAAATGTGAATCGTGATTTAGTTTTCTGGTCGAGTGACGGATTCTGGTGTCGCATTGCGCATCTCGATTCGACAGCAATTTCGTACGACCGCTTACATGGTTTGCTCGTTTCGAGTCGAGGTGCGCAATGCCACCCCTGGTTTACTGAAATTTACACACGGAAGATATAAGTACATTCGAGACGAAAGATAGTTCAGCTGGGGTAGAAGATTCGTGGTCATGAGGAAACGTACAGCTGCCGGCGGATGAGAAATGTTCCGGCATGCGACGTAGACATGGTGAAACCTCCGAGATTCTTTGGAGGAAGTTTCTGGTAGCTTCGAGTTCACTAGGACATCCGAGATCGTAAGTTAAATAGATATGATAAGTATGTATCTTTTTTTCTAGATTGTACCTTTCGTGCGACATTTTGCTAGATGAACTCCAGTTTTTTTTTTTGGAGAAAATTTTGTAATTTCTTTGATGCTTAAGAATTACAACTGTGCATCGTATATTAGGTTTTCGTATTAATTATTCAACTGCGTACTAGTTTCGTTTTCGCGTGTATTAGTTCATTTATTTTTATTATCTACTAGTGAAAATCACATGTAAACTTCAAAGAAAACCGAAACTGTTTTTTACATTTTACGTAGAAATGAATCTTTTGTGCATTTTAGAAAAATTACAAACACAGAAGCTCATAGAATCCAATATTTAGCATTTAAAAATAAGTGTTTTCGAACGACAAAATTTTCTTTAGCTAGTTACATGCAACTGAATTGCGCGATACTAAAGTAAAGTCGAATCATCCGAGTGTAGATGACCTTGAACACGCCGCTTATTAAGTTTTATTATTCAATTATACATTATAATAAGATTATTGCCACAAATGGACACAAAATAATGAACTCAATAAGCAACAAACTAATAAGACTAATAATTAATAAAAAAAAAACCCAGATTAATCCACCTAGCGGTGATGGTGCCTTTCTCGACCTTCGTCAAATGTGTTTGCTTGAAAGTAGATGAGCTAGTAGCTAGGAGTAAAAAAGAAAAACTTCTTTGTCCGTTTTATGAAAATCGGATTATTTCAAGCAAAGATATTGTAGATCCAGTTGAAAACGCGAGATCTCGGTTCGATTTTCAACTTGATCTACAATATGCTAATAAGAATTTCAACAATTTTTTTCCTTTTCCAATCTTTTTGATGTACATACCCCTGTTTTATGTTACCCAGTTATATATTTTAAGGATGTTTGGATGTTTGTTAAACTGAAGCTCTGACTATACAAAAAGAAAACGAAAATGTCATTCCCATCAAGCGAGCGGAAGGCAATATTTGTTATGATATAAATCTCATGACCGTCCTTCTGCCAAACTCCCGTATGAAGAGGGAGGGAAGTGTATCAGTGTGGAAGCATCCGATAGTTCGTTTTCGGAGAGAAATTATAGCCTTTCGGTACAACCTTGTAGCACAAGAAAGGCAAAAAGTATTTAGGCCATAATTTCTAAGGTAATAGTCCAAGCTGGCCAATTTTCAATAGAAAATAATAGAATAGGATTCCGCGTCCATCAATCGATTGAGAGTAAGTGCATTAAACATGATCTAGACTTTTTTACGCGCTTTTTTATAACATAAAGCATTTTGGCCATAATTTTTGTGCCCATAGTCCGATCTTCCAAATTTTCAATTGGAATTTGTTGCAAGTAAATCGGTTGAGGATAAGTACCAAAAAAGTGAGCTAAACTTTTCGCATTTTTTGTACGCGCACCGCACACACATGCATACACACACAGAGACATCATCTCAGTTCATCGAGCTGAGTCGATTGGTATATAACACTATGGGTCTCCAGGTCTTCTGTAAAAGTTTGGTTTTGGAGCGAACATATAGCCTTTTTGTATACTTTGTAGACAAAAGGCAAAAATGGTGTTTCGGCCATAGCTTCCGATCCCATATTTCGATCTGGCCAATGTTCAATAGGACATTGGGACAGGATTATGCGTCGAATGCAACTTGTTGCGAGCAAATAATCTGAAGATAAATGCCTAAAAATGAGTGACATTCTTTACGCGATTTTTTTGTAAAAGTTTTCATTTTAGCCATAACTGGCCAGTTTTCAATAGGAAACAATGGGTCAGGAATCTGCGTCGAATGCAACTTGTTGCGTGTAAATCGATCAAGGTTAGGTGCAGGGCTGACAATAGTCATTCTCGTCGTATGAAGAAAGCGAAAAAAATTTAGTCTTCGTCATAACATTGCACGACGCAACACCTACTCGTTTTCTTCGCGCTGCATGCGTACCACGACGATAGTCGCGCAGCCAAAAGTTATGACGATTTTCGTCATCACTTCTTCACACAATTGATTGCACGTCATTATAGACGGACTGGTTAAAAACATAATAGCGTCTCAAATAAACAAATAGTAGGAAATTTGGTAACATAAATGTATCGATAACATTCATAACGCTTTCATACGTTGCTTCAAATTCATTATTACAAAGAATTAGTAAAAATCTTCGCATGGCAGCTGCCGCTTGAAGAATAAAGGTATGAAGTCTTCGTTCTTCGATGTCGTCAGGACGATTTGGTTACACGACGAAAGCTAACGTCGTGCGCGTCGTTGACGATGTGTAGAGTAGCAATGAAGACAATGCAACTCGTCGCTACTGTGGCATTTCGTGCTATGACGATGACGATTGTCAGCCCTGGTTAGGTGTCCGAAAAATAGGTGACATTTTTTTGTGATTTTTCTATTAAAAAAGGCATTTTGGCCATAATTTCCGATCCCATAGTCCGACCTGGCCAATTTTCAATAGGAAACAATGGGAAAGGATTCTGCGTCGAATGCAATTTGTTGCGAGCAAATCGGTTGAGGATAAGTGCCCGAAAAATGAGTGACATTTTTACGCGATTTTTACGTATGAATTTGTATTTTGACCATAACTTTTGGTCCCATAGTTCGATCTGGCCAATTTCAAATAGGAAACAATGGGACAGGATTCTGCGTCGAGTGCAACTTGTTGTGAGCAAATCGGTCGAGGATAAGTGCTCGATAAATGAGTGACAATTTTTACGCGATTTTTTCGTATGATTTTGTATTTTGGCCATAACTTTTGATCCCATAGTCCGATCTGGCCAATTTAAAATAGGAAACAATGGGACAGGATTCTGCGTCGAATGCAACTTGTTGCGAGCAAATCGGTTGAGGATAAGTGCCCAAAAAATGAGTGACATTTTTTACACGATTTTTTCGTAAGACTTTGTATTTTGGCCATAACTTTTGGTCCCATAGTTCGATCAGGCCAATTTCAAATAGGAAACAATGGGACAGGATTCTGCGTCGAATGCAACTTGTTGCGAGCAAATCGGTTGAGGATAAGTGCTCGAAAAATGAGTGACATTTTTTACGCGATTTTTTCGTATGATTTTGTATTTTGGCCATAACATTTGATCCCATGGTCCAATCTGGCCAATTTCAAATAGGAAACAATGGGACAGGTTTCTGCGTCGAATGCAACTTGTTGCAAGCAAATCGGTTGAGGATAAGTGCTCGAAAAATGAGTGACATTTTTTACGCGATTTTTTCGTATGATTTTGTATTTTGGCCATAACTTTTGATCCCATAGTCCGATCAGGCCAATTTCAAATAGGAAACAATGGGACAGGATTCTGCGTCGAATGCATTTTATTGCGAGCAAATCGGTTGAGGATAAGTGCCCGAAAAATGAGTGACATTTTTTGAGTAGTTTTGCGCACACACACACATACACACACACACACACACACACACACACACACACACACACACACACACACACACACACACACACACACACACACACACACACACACACACACACAGACATCACCTCAATTCGTCGAACTGAGTTGATTGGTATATAACACTATGGGTCTCCGGGCCTTCTATAAAAAAGTTTGTTTTTGGAGCGATCATATAGCCTTTACCGTATACTTAGTATACGAGAAAGGCAAAAAGTGGTATAATTTTCGATCCCATAGTCCGATATGGCCAATTTTCAATAGGAAACAACGGGACAGGGTTCTACGTCAAATGCAACTTGTTGTGAGCAAATCGGTTAAGGATATGTGCCCGAAAAATGAGTGACATTTTTTACGCGATTTTTCGTATGAATTTGTATTTTGGCCATAACTTTCGATCCCATAGTTCGATCTGGCCAATTTTAAATAGAAAACAATGGAACAGGATTTTGCGTCGAATGCAACTTGTTGCGAGCAAATCGGTTGAGTTTAAGTACCCGAAAAATGAGTGACATTTTTTACGCGATTTTTTCGTATGAATTTGTATTTTGGCCATAACTTTCTAACCCATAGTTCGATCTGGCCAATTTCAAATAGGAAATTATGGGACAGGATTTTGCGTCGAATGCAACTTGTTGCGAGCAAATCGGTTGAAGATAAGTGCCTGAAAAATGAGTGACATTTTTTACGCGATTTTTTCGTATTAATTTGTATTTTGGCCATCACTTTTGATCCCATAGTCTGATCTGGCCAATTCCAAATAGGAAACAATGGGACAGGATTTTGCGTCGAATGCAACTTGTTGCGAGTAAATCGGTTGAGGATAAGCGCCCGAAAAATGAGTGACTTTTTTCACGCGATTTTTTTTAATGAATTTGTATTTTGGCCATAACTTTTGATCCCATAGTCCGATCTGGCCAATTCCAAATAGGAAACAATGGGACAGGATTTTGCGTCGAATGCAACTTGTTGCGAGCAAATCGGTTGAAATCGGTGCCCGAAAAATGAGTGACATTTTTTACGCGATTTTTTCGTATGAATTTGTATTTTGGCCATAACTCTCGATCCCATAGTCCGATCTGGCCAATTTCAAATAGGAAACAATGGGACAGGATTCTGCGTCGAATGCAACTTGTTGCGAGCAAATCGGTTGAGGATAAGTGCCCGAAAAATGAGTGACATTTTTGAGTAGTTTTGCGCACACACACACACACACACACACACACACACACACACACACACACACACACACACACAGACATCACCTCAATTCGTCGAACTGAGTCGATTGGTATATAACACTATGGGTCTCCGGGCCTTCTATAAAAAGTTTGTTTTTGGAGCGATCATATAGCCTTTACCGTATACTTAGTATACGAGAAAGGCAAAAATATTATTATTAACACAAAAACACAAAAAAAAACGTTGTTAGCATAGATGTTATGGCGGAGTTGAAATGAAAATAAATATGTAAATGCAAATGAAAAAAAAAATGAGTAAAAAAAAAAATATGTGAACGCACGTACATACGAAGGAAATGGTTCCTTCCTTGTAAATCATTATCAGGAATATTAATATTTAAAATTATTTTAGTTTATTTTTAATCAGACAGGTCTTTGAGTCAACAAATAAAAACAGTAAATATCAAATCATAACAATGAAAACTTTTTTTAACATTACATATTTTTGAGAAAATAGAATTATCTCATGTATTTTTTTTTAATTTTTCTACTACATCATATAAGTTTACTGCTCCTTGAATTCATCTCATAGCTCCGATTTCCATCCCATGAAAAACAAAGCAATAAAAAGGTATTTGATTTGTTTATTATTTTTGTGATTTTTTTTAGCAGTGAGCACGTATGTTTTCAAAAAGAAGCGACAAATTCGGTGCTGTTATTTTTTTGTTTCACGGTGAGATGAATATATGTACAGTGAGATGGAAAACGGAACAGTTCCCCTAGTATCATATTATGTTTGAGCGAAATACAATTATTAGACCTTTTACTGTATACTACTTAAAAATATTTCACACAATCTTCACTGTTTATGTATCAGTTTACATTACAGCATAATAAGTGGCATATGAGTACTAAGCTGAACTAAGATAACATATTAGAAACAGACAGTTAAACATTCAAGCAAATGAGCAAATCGGTCGAGGATAAGTGCTCGATAAATGAGTGACATTTTTTACGCGATTTTTTCGTATGATTTTGTATTTTGGCCATAACTTTTGATCCCATAGTCCGATCTGGCCAATTTAAAATAGGAAACAATGGGACAGGATTCTGCGTCGAATGCAACTTGTTGCGAGCAAATCGGTTGAGGATAAGTGCCCAAAAAATGAGTGACATTTTTTACACGATTTTTTCGTAAGACTTTGTATTTTGGCCATAACTTTTGGTCCCATAGTTCGATCAGGCCAATTTCAGATAGAAAATAATGGGACAGGATTCTGCGTCGAATGCAACTTGTTGCGAGCAAATCGGTTGAGAATAAGTGCTCGAAAAATGAGTGACATTTTTTACGCGATTTTTTCGTATGATTTTGTATTTTGGCCATAACATTTGATCCCATGGTCCAATCTGGCCAATTTCAAATAGGAAACAATGGGACAGGTTTCTGCGTCGAATGCAACTTGTTGCAAGCAAATCGGTTGAGGATAAGTGCTCGAAAAATGAGTGACATTTTTTACGCGATTTTTTCGTAAGACTTTGTATTTTGGCCATAACTTTTGGTCCCATAGTCCGATCAGGCCAATTTCAAATAGGAAACAATGGGACAGGATTCTGCGTCGAATGCAACTTGTTGCGAGCAAATCGGTTGAGGATAAGTGCCCGAAAAATTACAGCATAATAAGTGGCATATGAGTACTAAGCTGAACTAAGATAACATATTAGAAACAGACAGTTAAACATTCATTGTTATACATTATACTTTTTTTTGTTCTTTTCTTTTTGTTAGCAAATCTTAATTATCTCTTTTATCTTTTTATTTGTCTTTATTTGCTATTTCAAGTAACCAGAACAAATTGTTTTAAATTTAAAACTTTATTATCAAAATGTAGCTAATAGACTTTTGACTAAATACTATCTAAAATGTATTCAAATGTCTACAAAATATTACGGTATTCAATATGAATTAAATGCATAATCTTTCTTAAAACAAAGTCTTTCCCGCTACAACCAAAATTATCAAAAATAATAGTTTTTGACTTTTTTTACACAAAATATGATTTCTAATTATGCTTTACTTCAAAAAAAAAAAAAAAACATTTTTTTGAAATCCTTTCAAACAATTTTATATATTGAAATTAATCATTTGAACGATCTATGCATTTTAGCGTTACGTTAAACTTTAAACAACATGACACAAAAAAAAATTTTTTTTTTGTTTTCGACTAAAATGTAAACCCAATTTTTATATTCATACCATCTCATTTTTGATTTATATGTTGCATCCTATAATAATTTGCGTTTTAAATGTATCACTTAATTGATTTTAACCTAACCTACTAATCACTGTACAAAAGTCAATGATTATATTTATTCCGGCTCTAATTTGCCTTCAAATTAAAAACAAAGCAAATTTTGTATGATTTATTTTTAATAATTAATAACATTCAAAATAATCCTACACAATATTTGGTATTAATTATAAATGTATCCCAAATTCCATCTGTTATGCTATATTTTACCTGTTCAAAAAAAGGTTGAAGTCACAGTACTTTCATTTTTGAACATTCTGCTCTGCTACTATGATGCAAAAAAAAGTTAAAATTTTTCCATGTTAGTAATTTTTAATAAAATATATCTAAGACAAAAATATGATATAAATAATAAAATATTATACAATATATGAATAGTAAAATTTAATAAAATTTGAAATTCTTAAATTTAAATTTGCAACACATTATTTTTTGAAAATATTTCTGATATTACAAAAAAAAAAATCAAATTCAACACAATAATTATATTATAATGAACTTATAAACAAAAGAAAAATTAATAATATAAAAACTCAATTCAAGAACAAAACTGTTATAATTTATCACCAACTATCAAAACTTTTAAATAATAAATAATAAAAATAATAATAATAAAACTTTCAAAGTAGTCAACACTAATAAAGACAAA
Source organism: Armigeres subalbatus (assembly GCF_024139115.2). NCBI lineage: Eukaryota > Metazoa > Arthropoda > Insecta > Diptera > Culicidae > Armigeres > Armigeres subalbatus. The sequence goes on from NC_085141.1 coordinate 26,538,166, forward strand.
CATTAGCATTACCCTTTCCGTTTCAATTTTAATTTCTTTTTTCAAGGGAAACTATTTTTTATAACGAACTATATAAATTATGTTTTGTTCCTAAAAGACGTATACTAACAATATTTTCAATTTTAATCCTTGAACCACCCACAAAGCAAAAAAAAACAAAAAAAACCTCTTTTCAGGAATCACTAACAAATAAATAACTTAAACCTTCAAAAACCATTGATAACAACCCTCGAATAATCAAAATTTGAATACAAAATGTAGATACGATATATAAAATACGATATGACTAGATAATTCTAAAATAAAACTAAACAAAATACAAATTAAAATAAAATGACTAAAAACTTTATAAAAAAAACGGACGTAAATAATAATATCAACAAACTACAAAGTAAGCTCAAACATATTTGTTCATTTTTATTATTTATTACGTAATTACTGGGCGAAAAGGCTTAAAATCCCCAGAATTTCGTTAAAAACCAATACATTTCATTATTTATTTACTCAACCCCTGGGCGAAAACGCTTAAAATCCCCAGAAGGTTGTTAGAATTAGAAAACAAAAAATATATTCTCCTTAGCTATGCGAAAAGGCTTAAAATCCATAGCAAGGAATGCCTGGGTGCTAGTAGAAAAAGGGTTTGCAGGCCTGCACCCATGTATATATTTATTGATGAATATTAAATATTGCCCCAGATGCCCGGATCAAAAAGGATACCGGATGCCCGGAAGATATAATGACCAAGTCATAGTGCTTGTAAACTACATTTATTTGAAAAGCGACCAGATTAGTCTGCGCACGCTAGTTTTTTTTATTATCCGGATGCCTGCCTCAATGAAGAGCAGAAGGACGTCGTAGATATTAGGAAATGGACACATTTGTCCTTATTTAATATTATATTTTCTGTTGTACATTTCTTAAGACGTTTTGAATCGTTTAAAAGAAACAAAAAATAATTTGAACCCACAAACATATTTAGCTACTATCTAAATTCTTCGAAGGCAAGAGGCAAGAGAATGTTAATCATTGAACGTTCAAACACAGAAGCCTGATCAACTTCATGTGTACGAAGCAGTTACAAATGAAAAATCATTTCTCTTATCTTAATTCAGAATTATGTATAATTAGAGATAATCCTAATTACTACGAATATAACTATTAGCATTGACGTTGATTCCAAACAATTAATAGCTTTCTCCATAGAAATAATAGTTAAAAAAAAATTTGTTCTGAACATTTCACTAAATAGTTTCCAGATGACGATGATGATGATTCTAACTATATCCAACAAATTCAAATGCAAAAAAAATCCTTTACTTCAAATCAAATCATTTTTAATACATTGAAATGAAAACGAAACAAAAATCGGCTTTACTATTCCTAGGATTACCAGTAGTACACAAACATGTTATAGAAAACAAAAAAATCGAGAGGACTAATAAAAAAAAGTTAATTCAGGTCATACAGCACACTGGCAAAAAAAAAATAGATTGGTTTATTTAAAAATCAAATACAATAATATAAAATGGCGAAAAGAAGTCCGAAGCACAAGTTTAGTTTGCTCAAGTTGTAACATTTTTTTAGTTGCCAAGGGGGAAGGAATGATAGATCATACAAGTTTCCCTCTGATGCATAATTCGTTTTCATAATATAAATTGTAATCAATCATACTTTTGCTATTGATAATCTGTACCCAAATTTTTGTGAGAGATAATCGAAGCCATTCATTTCCATAGGGGGATGGTGTGGCATTTTGCGGGCAGCAGGGACTATGTCCAAGGGCTTGACGATCCCTCCCCAGGCCATCTGCGAGTTGTGGGGCTTGCCTAGGATGTGGTGGGGTTTGACAGTGGGCCCTGTTAAACCTCTATAAAAGCTGCATGTATCCGCAAGTAGGCCCCACCAAAGCGACCGTGTGCCGCTCAAAGCGCACAAGCCCAAGTCCTGGTGTTAGGTGGGACGCTAAACAGCCCTGACACGACGGCCCTCCGACGAGACAGGAGGTTTGCGCAGGCCCAATAAGCCGCCTAGAAAACCAATCATTACGAACAATATAAGAGATAATGCGACTCGATATAATCGGCAAAGACCTAGGCGACGAATACAGGATCACGATTGGAAGCTTGGAACATGGAATTGCAAGTCGCTAGGTTTCGCAGGTTGCGACAGGATGATCTACGATGAATTACATCCCCGCAACTTCGACGTCGTGGCGCTGCAGGAGATTTGCTGGACAGGACAGAAAGTGTGGAAAAGCGGGCATCGAGCGGCTACCTTCTACCAAAGCTGTGGCACCACCAACGAGCTGGGAACCGGCTTCATAGTGCTGGGTAAGATGCGCCAACGCGTGATTGGGTGGCAGCCAATCAACGCAAGGATCTGCAAGCTGAGGATTAAAGGCCGTTTCTTCAACTACATATAGCATCATCAACGTGCACTGCCCACACGAAGGGAGACCCGACGACGAGAAAGAAGCGTTCTACGCACAGCTGGAGCAGACATACGATGGATGCCCACTGCGGGACGTTAAAATCGTCATCGGTGACATGAACGCACAAGTAGGAAGGGAGGAAATGTATAGACCGGTCATCGGACCGGATAGTCTGCACACCGTATCGAATGACAACGGCCAACGATGCATAAACTTCGCAGCCTCCCGCGGAATGGTAGTCCGAAGCACCTTCTTTCCCCGCAAAAATATCCACAAGGCCACATGGAGATCACCTAACCAAGAAACGGAAAACCAAATCGACCACGTTCTAATCGACGGTAAATTCTTCTCCGACATCACGAACGTCCGCACTTACCGCAGTGCGAATATTGAATCCGACCACTACCTCGTTGCAGTATGCCTGCGCTCAAAACTCTCGACGGTGTACAACACGCGTCGAAGTCGGACGCCGCGGCTTAACATTGGGCGGCTACAAGACGGTAGACTAGCCCAAGAATACGCGCAGCAGCTGGAAGTGGCACTTCCAACGGAAGAGCAGCTAGGCGCAGCGTCTCTTGAAGATGGCTGGAGAGATATTCGATCCGCCATTGGTAGCACCGCAACCGCTGCACTTGGCACGGTGCCCTCGGATCAGAGAAACGACTGGTATGACGGCGAATGTGAGCAGTTAGTGGAAGAGAAGAATGCAGCATGGGCGAGATTGCTGCAACACCGCACGAGGGCGAACGAAGCACGATATAAACAGGCGCGGAACAGACAAAACTCGATTTTCCGGAGGAAAAAGCGCCAGCAGGAAGATCGAGACCGTGAAGAAACGGAGCAACTGTACCGCGCTAATAACACACGAAAGTTCTATGAGAAGTTAAACCGATCACGTAAGGGCCACGTGCCACAGCCCGATATGTGTAAGGACATAAACGGGAACCTTCTTACGAACGAGCGTGAGGTGATCCAAAGGTGGCGGCAGCACTACGAAGAACACCTGAATGGCGATGTGGCTGACGAAGATGGCGGTATGGTGATGGACCTGGGAGAACGCGCGCAGGACAGAATTCTACCGGCTCCGGATCTCCAGGAAATCCAGGAGGAGATTGGCCGGCTGAAGAACAATAAAGCCCCTGGGGTTGACCAACTACCAGGAGAGCTATTTAAACACGGTGGTGAGGCACTGGCTAGAGCGCTGCACTGGGTCATTACCAAGATTTGGGAGGAGGAAGTTTTGCCGCAGGAGTGGATGGAAGGTGTCGTGTGTCCCATCTACAAAAAGGGCGATAAGCTGGATTGTAGCAACTACCGCGCAATCACATTGCTGAACGCCGCCTACAAGGTACTCTCCCAAATTTTATGCCGTCGACTAGCACCAACTGCAAGGGAGATCGTGGGGCAGTACCAGGCGGGTTTTATGGGCGAACGCTCCACCACGGACCAGGTGTTCGCCATTCGCCAAGTACTGCAGAAATGCCGCGAATACAACGTGCCCACACATCATCTATTCATCGACTTCAAAGCCGCATATGATACAATCGATCGGGACCAGCTATGGCAGCTAATGCACGAACACGGTTTTCCGGATAAACTGACACGGTTGATCAAAGCAACGATGGATCGGGTGATGTGCGTAGTTCGAGTTTCAGGGGCATTCTCGAGTCCCTTCGAAACCCGCAGAGGGTTACGGCAAGGTGATGGTCTTTCGTGTTTGCTATTCAACATCGCTTTGGAAGGGTAATACGGAGAGCAGGGATTAACACGAGTGGTACAATTTTCAATAAGTCCGTCCAGCTATTTGGTTTCGCCGACGACATAGATATTATGGCACGTAACTTTGAGAAGATGGAGGAAGCCTACATCAGACTGAAGAGGGAAGCTAAGCGGATCGGACTAGTCATCAACACGTCGAAGACGAAGTACATGATAGGAAGAGGTTCAAGAGAAGACAATGTGAGCCACCCACCGCGAGTTTGCATCGGTGGTGACGAAATCGAGGTGGTAGAAGAATTTGTGTACTTGGGCTCACTGGTGACTGCCGAAAATGACACCAGCAGAGAAATTCGGAGACGCATAGTGGCTGGAAATCGTACGTACTTTGGACTCCGCAAGACGCTCCGATCGAATAGAGTTCGCCGCCGTACCAAACTGACAATCTACAAAACGCTAATTAGACCGGTAGTCCTCTACGGACACGAGACCTGGACGATGCTCGTGGAGGACCAACGCGCACTTGAGTTTTCGAAAGGAAAGTGCTGCGTACCATCTATGGTGGGGTGCAGATGGCGGACGGTACGTGGAGGAGGCGAATGAACCACGAATTGCATCAGCTGTTGGGAGAACCATCCATCGTTCACACCGCGAAAATCGGACGACTGCGATGGGCCGGGCACGTAGCCAGAATGTCGGACAGTAACCCGGTGAAAATGGTTCTCGACAACGATCCGACGGGCACAAGAAGGCGAGGTGCGCAGCGGGCAAGGTGGATCGATCAGGTGGAAGATGACTTGCGGACCCTCCGTAGACTGCGTGGTTGGCGACGTGTAGCCATGGACCGAGCCGAATGGAGAAGACTCTTATATACCGCACAGGCCACTTCGGCCTTAGTCTGAATAAATAAATAAATAATGGTGTGGCATGTTCATAACACATGACATCATACCCTTCAATAATTTCTCATACTTTCGATTGATGCACAACGAACGCTCAAAGTCGTTCGTTGACATGAATGATGTCTCAGCAATTCTAGTCTGAGACCTCAAATTGCAATGCACACATTTAGTGTACCGATTACTAAGTTGCGATGTCATCAATGGCCTTCTCTAATTACACTGGCTTCGACTGTCTCCCGTAGGTAACCCTGTATTCAAAAATCGTTAATAAAGGCATATTAGTTTCAACCGTTCATGAGGTAACACGTAATTATTGTTGATGACCGCACGGGGTCCTTTGGACCACCACATTATGCCGATGACATGAAGCTCTTTCTGGAAATAAGAAATGAAGTCGACATCAATGTATTCCGCAATGAAATAGACAAATTTTACATATGGTGCAAGAAAAGCCTATTAGAACTGAATGTAAAGAAATGCAACTTAATATCATTTAGCAGAAAAAGAACAATACCAAACATTTCAGTCGCATTAGGAAATCAGAATGTGGAAAAATGTGAAAGAGTAAGGGACTTAGGAGTAATCTTAGACTCAAAACTTTCTTTCGTAGACCACTACAACGCAATCATTCACAGGGCTAATAACATGCTAGGGTTCATAAAGCGTTTCTGCTATAACTTTCATGACCCATATACAATTAAAACACTTTATGTAGCTTATATTAGATCAATAATGGAATATTACGGAACAATACGAAGAGAGATTAGAATCTGTACAAAAGCAATTTTTACTATTTGCTCTTCGTATATTAAGCTGGACATCATTTCCACTCCCATCATACAAAGCACGCTGCATGCTTATTGACATACAGACTTTGAAACAGCGGCGTAAAATAGCAATGGTTTCCTTCGTAAATGATATCGTTTCGCAACGTGTTGATTCACCTGAAATCTTATCAAAATTAAACTTTTATATTCCTTTAAGGCAACTTCGTAATCGTAACTTATTTATAACAAACTATCATCGAACAAATTATGTCAAATTTGGACCTTTGAATCGAATAATGGACATTTACAATCAACACTGCGAAGCTATCGACTTTACAATGTCTCGGCAAAATCTTAAAACATATTTTAATAGAATTCGAAATCGCAACACATAAGATAAAAGATATAACATTTTTTATCTGTACTATTTAATCTCAAGCTAATTTTTATTATAAATATATATAAAATACTTCACAATTTATGTATATTAGCATTAACAAATGAAAAAAAACTATGTATATTTATATGTACTAGTCTACGACGGTTGACGAAAAATTAATAAATTAAATTAATTGCCTAGACCGGCACCGGGAATCGAACCCAGCCACCCTCATCATGGTCTTGCTTTGTAGCCGCGCGTCTTACCGCACGGCTAAGGAGGGCCCAACTCGTACATCACAATATCAATAAAAGGTAAAGCGAATCCATGAATTAACGGATAACGGAAAAAATATAAAGGCATCTCGTAGAAAATAGTAACTGAAAAATATGCAAAATTTCTATAGGAAAATTTTTTGAATCTTCATGAAGAAATCTTCAGATTCCCAAAAACGTTTGAATGGCCATCGCCATTGCATTTCAGAGTTACATGATAGACATATCAATCAACGGGGGGAACATTCTAGGTTTTGAAAATACCTACGAAAGTTGATAAATATTTAACCTTCAACATTCTGGAAGAATTAGTTCATCAATATACAGCATAATCAACCCGATTTCATACGAATCGATTGATGCGACAGCCAATCTATTCATCGTGTAGCAATTTTGGGATATTTATCTAGCAGGGATAGTGCCCCTTTTGAACTGGATCTACGATGAGAGTTTGTGTTTAGATAAGATTGTCATTCATTGAATTCTCCTGGGGCGTCATATCCATTTCGGAGATAAATCTTATAGTGTTGTGAATGTGGAAGGTTTTCCTGATTTATATCACCTGAGAGCTTGAACTTACCGAATATTTATAACCACATTACCGGTGCTTTGGGATAGTGAAACATCGATGCATAGAAAAAATGTATAAATTTCGCTCACATCCACTAGAAGAAATTGGCTCAAAAACATATCATGTTAGTATTGAGTTTGTTAAGGGCCCTCCTTAGCCGTGTGGTAAGACGCGCAGCTACAAAGCAAGACCATGCTGAGGATGGCTGGGTTCGATTCCCGGTGCCGGTCTAGGCAATTTACGGATTGGAAATTGTCTCGACTTTCCTGGGCATAAAAGTATCATCGTCCCGAGCAAAAATGAATAACTAATTGATAACAAATTCTATTATCCGGTTATCGAACATATTGATAACTGAACTTGTTATCATTTTGGCTGAATTAACAGCCAACATAACAAAAATGATACCAGAATTTTGTTCCTGAAATAACTACCTGAAAACAAATTAGGTTATCACTGATACCAAATTGATAACACATTTTGTTATACATGTTATTCACTCAAATAACTAATTTAGTTATTATTTAGTTATCAGCCATCTCTGTTTTATCGACCAAAATAATTAAATCTTCTTTACCGACTTCGTTACGCATTAAAAAAAATGTTGGCATTCACTGGGATTCGAACTCGAATCGAATGATTGCACGGCGTCGTCTCTAGGCACTCACCCATTTACGCTTTCTTGAGGAGCAGGAGAGAAGAGCACTACGCTTTCTACGATCATGCATTTACCGAAGACTATTTATAATCACATCATGATGCCATAAGCATTTATGTAAATAACAGTCGGCTGGACTCTGCAGAGTGCAAAGCAGAATAACTTATTAATAACAAACTTAATTATCTAGTTATATTGATAACTAGAATTGTTATCTTTCTGGTTGAATTACAGGTCACCATAACAAAAATGATAACCGAAATGGATTTAATTCAAAACACCGAATCATCAATCAATTAGCATAAATACGGTTCATCGTCCTTTTATCGAATAGGGGTGATCGGGGCAATATGGGCCACCTAAGGAAATCGTTCCGAAAAGCGCTAAAAAGCTCAAAAAAGCATCGTTCAAATGTAGTTGACTCATACTAGAGAATGTTACCTTTCATATTTCGTCGATGAATGACGAAAAATTCGTTTGGAAATTGTTGGAATGCACTTTTGAAAATGTATTGATTTCAATGTGTGTTCCCGACTATACGGGGCAATATGAGCCACCATTTGGGGCAGTATGGGCCACCCTTCCAAAACCTTTATTTAGGCGAAAAAAGTATCGTAATATAGAAGAATATGGTATTCCTACAACAGTTGTGAGTATTCCATATCAAATAAAATGAAAAAAATGCACAACAGCGGACTGAACTGATTTGCCACTCTTCACCGTTTGAACAGCCACATTTCAATTGGTCAATGGTCTTTTTTTCTGTTTCTATCGCAGTAATGCGCTGTTGTAATTTTTTCGTAATGAATCTTACATATATGATAATATTCTTGTATTTGAATACTGAAATTTGAACTTATTCGCATTTTAAGGCCAGATATCTTGTTCTATGCAGGTATGCCCATATTGCCCCATAGAGACTGGTTTTGGGAAAAAAAAGGTTTAAGATAAATTCAGATTTGTATCAATATAAACATGTGTGCACAATATTCAATTTTAATATATCTTCTGATTGTGGTGTATTTTTAACCTGTATTTTAATCAGTTTTGTGTCAAAACCTTATTTATAAACTTGAAATTTTATAATAATTTTGCCTATGCAGTGAAAATTTACATTTTCAAGTATATTTTCATGTTTGAATTGAATTTTAATGCGGTTTTCACGTTGATGCATATGTGGAGCATCCTCTTAAAGATCATATAACTTTTACATGATAAAACTTGGCAATAAGCTCAAAATGAGGGTGGCTCATATTGCCCCGTATGTTCATATTGCCCCTACTGCCCCTACATTTTGTTTTCAGTTGTGACCAATTAAATAATATAGGCTTAGGTTAGTTTTTCTCTCTTATATTATCAATCATTAGGTTGTTAGCAGCGCCATGCTATAAAACGATTTCGTTTATAAGTTTTATTCAAACTAAACCAAAATCTTTCATGTTTTCATATGCATATATAAACATAAACACTGCTGATCCCAGGAAGAATTATTCCGTGAAAAAATGTTGCTATACGGTGGGGATCCATGGCCGGACAGTTTTCGGGGGCACTAAATGTACGGAAAAGGTTGATTTTGGTACATAAGGTTATGTGGGAGCCCGGGGCCATGGCCACGCGGAATTAGGATTCGTATGAAAATGTCATATGGGTTGGTACCTAGTCCACAAAGCCCATTTTCGCTTACAATGTCTGGCGGGTATTTTTTGGGCTTCTGTGATAGTCCATTCCAACACCTTCCAAAGGATTTTCTATTTCACATCTCGATATTCCCATGAGTCCACCGTCCTTTCAACATGGAGGTGATCTTGCTCGTTTGCGTTCAAACCTAATAGGTTTAAACTGTCAATAGTTGAACAATTAGTCTTTGGTTGAGCACATTGCTAAATTGACTAAAGTGCGAGCATGATTGTTTTCTCCACAACACACCAGATCGTTAAAATTTCTCGATTATCCGACATATTTCAACTTTTGTGTTAATTCCTTTGTTGGCAGAGAAATAAACAAATCAGTAGATATCGTTAGTAACGAGGAAAATCACAGTCTGCTTAGACGAAAATTTCAGTTAAGTGTTTGAAAACAGCTCTTGTCACACTATTCATATTCATATTCAATTCATAGAATAGGCCGGGTACATTTAGCAGAAGTAAGTATTGTGCCTTGGAACAAAATGACATCTTTCATGATCATTTTTTCAAGGCTTCTACAGATCTGGTATTCATTGCTACAAACCACCACGTGGCGGTCAAATTTTCAAAATTATCAAAGTAGCTTTTTTGCTACAGGTATGTTTTTCTTTAAAGACTATCAGGCGCTAATTTTTGTTTGCGTCGAAAAATAAGCGAATGAGTAGATTTTTTTATTCGCTGTACAATATGTTTAAAAGAATAGAATGCTTATAGCCCGATATCTGAATGACGCGAATTTTAGAAGAAAATACCAAATTTGTATTGATAATACATTTTGTTATTATTCAGTTATCAGTTAATCACATGATTGATAACTAAATATCAAGATGATAATAAGGATAACTAATCCTGTTATCAGTTTGATATCATTTCAGTTATCTGCCTTTGCTCGGGGTGCTAGCCTCATGATATACGAATGCAAAAATGATAACCTGGCTTAGAAACCTAGCAGTTAATAACTGTGGAAGTGCTCAATGAACACTAAGCTGAGAAGCGGCTCTGTCCCAGTGTGGGGATGTAATGCCAATAAGAAGAAGAACTATGAATGTATGGGAAAAATGAAATCTGCCGTTTTCCGACTACAAAAAAATATGTGTTGGCCTTCATTGTGTAACTCCTTCGGCCGCTACACCAGTTGCAGCATGACATCCTGCAGATCGACGGACATCATAGAGAGCAACAACAAATTCGATTGCCGTTAATCTCCGATGAATTTCCTGTCTTCTTACATAGGATTGCATAAACTTGACATGAAACTTCGTACCGAAAGCCATATTTTTTAAGATAAAGAAAAACGGACAAGTACGATGACACAAAAAAATGTGAAGAATTTAACAATTCAATCCGCGTTCTAATCGGACGATTATGATGACCACCAACATTGAAAATATTGTTTCGATATTTAAGAAAATTGTTCAAAGCTTTAGTGGAATGTCTTCACTTGACAAAAAAACGAGTTAGTACTATCCCATTTATGTTCACCCCTTGATTGGAACTTTACAAATATGACGATCTTAAAGTAGATTATAACAATTCTTGAAACCACTCCCAGCTCCTATTTCTCTTTATCGCTGCCGTTATCGTGAATCAACCTATCTGAATCATTAACACCCAGTCACATCGTTACCTTCACTGAAAATTTGCACGTCTTTCGAAGACTGCTCTGAGCCCCTACTCCAGAATCGATTCAGTGACTGACGACTTTCCATTATCTTCCAGAATAAACCCGGTAAAAATGGGATAAAGCAACGAAAACAAAGCCCTCAATTTGGTACCATCATCACGTGCCACCACCAGCTCCTAATCGACTCTTGAACGATAAGAAATTCAATATCCTGTTGAACGGCACCGACCGGCTGCCAATCGAAAACGTCGGATAACGGAACGAGTTACTCTCAGTACACAGCATGAACAAGCGGAACAACGTTTGAATCAGTAAGAGAACAGTGCTTTGCCAGGATAAGCATTGTTTGTACTTTTAATATGCCAAAGGTCTTGGACACTAAACTGATAAAACGTGCTTCATTTGGAGAGGTTGGACTAGCTCAAACAAATTTTGAAATCCATTCGTTGAGAATGGGATGTGTCACATCATAAAAAAATATAAAACACGTACCAATGCCGGATGAAGACTTCGTTTCAAGCACAATTTATATTTCAAATTCATTTAACTACTTCAACTGTGGAGGCTATATATATGAAACCATCCGAAAATATGCCTTATAAAAAAGTCAAACTGCAAACCTACCATGGAGTAATCCAGATTGACCTTCCGGATCGTCCTCATTTTGACGTAGGACTTACGTCTCTCTTTACTATACCGGGTGTCATTTCAAAATATTCAAATCGACCGCGTTACGCTGTGTTGAAAGATTTCAAACGTTAATAGCTTTTACCCTAGTGAACAGATTTCTGCAGTTAACCCCTCAATCGACAGCTTTCAAGTATGCCTTTCATATTAATGCTTGATAATATCCGAAAACTTGTTTCAATAGGCCTGAAACTGTTTTCAAAGCAAAACATTGAATTCACGAAAACCTATAAATATGGGTACCGCATCATTCTTGCATCATTCCTTTACCACGTTCTGATTGGTGCAGACACCAGCGAATGAGCAGCCGCTGGGTCTGCCGAGAAGCCATAAAATAGCGCAACGCAATTTTTTCCTTTCATTCTGACCGGGACAAGCGAAGCAACCGCATCATCGATTGAACAGCACTCACACCTTTTAGCAGGGAATGAAGTCATCGAAGCCACCATCATCAGCCGAAACCTAGCCAGTACCGCAGCAGTCCACCCTACAGACCCGACAAAACAGCAATGCTGAGCAGATACCGGCAGCAGCAGCAGAGTCGAGCCGAGACCGGCCGGCATCGGTGATGAGCCGAGACAGGCTGAAGAAAAGCCACATGCATGCACTACATGCTGCATGTATGTCCAAAACAAACGGTTCTTCAGAGAGCCAATGATAGAGATCAATATCAAAGCTTTCAATTCCCTTCGGGATAGAAAATGCAGGGTTGATACGGAGATCCTGAAATATTTTCCGCGCCAAATCCGCGCCGACTAAAATCAAATCCACGCCATTTCCGCGCAACATGAAAATCCATTCTGCGCCAAATCCGCGCGACCCAAAACTAAATTCTAAGCAAATACACGTTAAATATCAATGCATTGATCAATGCAATATTGGCATTGATAAAAAAATATATAGAAAAACATTGTTTGATACTGACCGCACACAAAGCGAACGTGACTGAATGATCGTCCCATGTTATGAATTCTAAATCTTATCACCATAAAGCCCATGTCCGGGTGTTTTCTTCCTTCTACTACTAATAATGTTGTCTCAGAAAAGAACACCCTACTTCCCACCTTATTACAGGCTTATTGGCCTGTATCAAGTGAAAAGTCCCGTTAAGAAATAGACGCCAGCAGCGAGCAACAAGCGTAAAAAAGAAGAAGCCCTTCAACGCGTTGATGATGATGACGCTTTGGCTGACAAAGAATCGGGATACAAGACACTAGCTGATTGGCCCACCAATTGGGAAGCAGAGAAGATTCAAAATTAAGTAGTATAAAAGAAAAGTGCACTCGCTCGCAGAGCATTCAGTCTTTTTTATACCATCACTAGAAATTCGCGGTTATTTGAAAAGATCGTTTTCTTACTTTTTGCACTTAGCCGAAGCAAACAGCCTTTTTCAAGGCTCTAAGAGTTAAGAGTCTCCTTCAGTAGCTATCGCACGGATTAGAAGGCCCTTCAGTGGAAGGGCTGAGATACAGTCTACATCCCCTGCTGAACCAACTTGTGGTTTATTTCAGGCAGTCCTTCAGTGGGAAGGTTGCCACTGTCGAGGCTAATATTTCGTGACCGGACAGATACTTTCTGAATTTATTTATCCAAAATAGTTGATGTGAGAAATTTGGACATATTATGTATCTTAAATGCATGGTCAAGTCAAGTCCTACGTCCACTTAGCGGTTATGTCACAGACATTACCCACTGTTCGTTTTTCCTTTCATTCTGACCGGGACAAGCGAAGCAACCACATCATCGATTGAACAGCACTCACACTTTTTAGCAGGGAATGAAGTCTTCACCGACCGCTTTTTCGGCTCGACACCATCGAAGCGACCATCATCAGCCGAAACCTAGCCAGTACATCAGCAGTCCACTCTACAGACCCGACAAAGCAGCAAAGCTGAGCAGATACCGGCAGCAGCAGTAGAGTCGAGCCGATACCGGCCGGCATCGGTGCTGACCCAAGACAGGATAAGAAAAGCCACATGATGCAGCATGTATGTCCAAAAAACAAACGGTTCTTCAGAGAGCCAATAATAGAGATCAATATCAATGCTTTCAATACCCTTCGGGATAGAAATTGTACTTGGGTGCCAAATCCAATATTCTAGAGATTAAATTTTCTGCGTGATGTTCATGAATAGCGTCAAAACTAACAGTGGATAATTTTTCTGATTTCCGCGAAGTGGACGAAGGACTTCGCTTGACCATGCCTTTAAAGATTCATAAGATGTCCAAATCTCTCACATAATCTTATAAAAAAACACCGATAACAGCTCAAACATTAATAAACTATCAATCGATTTTTCATTAAATTTGGCATTGATTGGATTGATTGATTGGATTTTTTGGCATTGATAAAATTATATGTAGATAAACATTGTTTGATACTGACCGCACACAGCGCACAAAGCGAACGTGACTGAATGATCGTCCCATGTTACCAATTCTAAATCTTATCACCCGAAATCCCATGTTTGGGTGTTTCCTTCCTTCTACTACTAACAAAGTTGTCTCAGAAAAGAACACGTACTTCCCACCTGAACTGCAATTCTAAGCTCGCTTGCCCGGCTTATTGGCCTGTATCCAGCGAAAAGTCCCGTTAGGAAATAGACGCCAGCAGCGAGCAACAAGCGTAAAAAGAAGAAGCCCTTCTCGAACGCGTTGATGATGATGACGCTTTGGCTGACAAAGAAGCGGGATACAAGACACTAGCTGATTGGCCCACCAATTGGGAAGCAGAGAAGATTCAAAATAAGGTATAAAAGAAAAGTGCATTCGCTCGCAGAGCATTCAGTCTTTTTTATACCATCACTAGAAATTCGCGGTTATTTGAAAAGATCGTTTTCTTACTTTTTGCACTTAGCCGAAACAAACAGCCTTTTTCAAGGCTCTAAGAGTTAAAAATAATGTTCTCCTTCAGTCGCTATCGCACGGATTAGAAGGCTCTTCAGTGGAAGGGCTGAGATACAGTCTTCATCCCCTGCTGAGCCAACTTGTGGTTTATTTCAGGCAGTCCTTCAGTGGGAAGGTTGCCACTGTCGAGGCTAATATTTCGTGACCGGACAGATACTTCCTGATTTTTTTTGATGATTCTTGTTCGAGGTAGATTTGATGTCTGTGTCGGTTTGATGAGAAGATTTTGCCAAGGAATGGTATGCAACGCTGATTATTTATCCAAAATAGTTGATGTGAGAAATTTGGACATATTATGTATCTTAAAGGCATGGTCAAGTCAAGTCCTACGTCCACTTAGCGGTTATGTCACAGACATTACCCACTGTTCGTTTTTTGGTATATCACCTGTTCGATCAAACGACATTTTCGGTCTTATAACCTATTCTGCCAAGCTAATTTTGCGGCCAAAATACTATTTCGGCCTTATGTCATTTTTGACCATATGTCGGTTTGGGCCAAACCAGTTTTCAGCCTAAGAAGCGTTTCGACCAAATGGAAATCGGCTAGATGACGTTTGGCCTAACGGATTATATGACCAGTTGACATTGAGTTTGAATGTCAATTTTCGCATAATCAATAAAGGCTTAACAAACAACTATGCGTTCACCTCTATTTCTCATGCAAATGTTCCATTTTGCACCACTAGTACGTTTTGACAAAAGTCCATTTTATTACAAAATTTCAAATGCCTCATCAATTTAAGTAACAAAAACCTACAGATTTTGAAGAGGAGATCTTTGTGGTTTTAGCTAGGTATGTCAATGGCCTGCTCGTTGAATTGATTTGATATGTTGGTTTATATTTGTAAAATCATCTAAAAAGGGGGAAATTTTGGAC
Organism: Armigeres subalbatus; assembly: GCF_024139115.2. Taxonomy (NCBI): domain Eukaryota; kingdom Metazoa; phylum Arthropoda; class Insecta; order Diptera; family Culicidae; genus Armigeres; species Armigeres subalbatus. The sequence continues at coordinate 26,553,647 of NC_085141.1, forward strand.
CATCCTCCTCTATCCTATGAGCTAGTAAATCATTTGACCATAAAGTGAATACCAGTTCTAAATTAATTAATAGAAGCCATAAGACGATGTTTTTGTAAAAAAATATAGAACAAAACAATGCCTACTTTTGACATCGTTTGGTAATGAACTGCAGTTTGTTGACAAAGAGGGACTTCGTAATGCATCATTAACCATGCTTGTTTTCCTTAAAACTGCGCGTACCTACATTTCGACTAAACTCGTACCCTAAACAGAACTTACTGCAGATTGTAACGTCCATGTAGTACAGGACTGCTGTAGAATCATTACTGTTATTCATTTGGATTCGGAAATCAATTTGTGTTGTTTGAGTAAATTTTCCCAATCCAGTCCTTTCATTGGTCGTTAATCCTCCTGGTCTGCAATTAACGTGACAATTGTCGTAAATGTTGTGTTGGCAACACGGTCTTCCGCATTCAGATTGAAACGTCAACTTCAACTGCGAATTGTGAGGAGCAGCAGAAACGTCACAAAAATATTCCTAATTTCTTATTATATTGAATTTGCTCTATTGTAAGTACCTAAATTGATTATTCTATATATATATATATATATATATATATATATATATATATATATATATATATATATATATATATATATATATATATATATATATATATATATATATATATATATATATATATATATATATATATATATATATAATTTGTTACCCTATACACGTTAAAACTTGCAGTTAACATAAAATTGAAATTACGTTAGAATACACTACAGCCTTGAATACAGCTATAAGCACTCGGATGAATTATATTCGAAGGACTGTTAAATGTAGGTAAACATTGTATTTGCATCTCAAACTGAACTAAATAAATTCGAGTTTAGCTTAAAGCTAATTCCAACACAACACACGAGTTTGTCTCAAAGAAGTCCGAAAGTTTCATCTGGTCGCATAGCAATGTTGTGTTAACTGATTGAAAATGTATTTCGTTAGAAAAAACGAACAGTGGGTAATGTCTGTGACATAACCGCTAAGTGGACGTAGGACTTGACTTGACCATGCCTTTAAGATACATAATATGTCCAAATTTCTCACATCAACTATTTTGGATAAATAATCAGCGTTGCATACCATTCCTTGGCAAAATCTTCTCATCAAACCGACACAGAAATCAAATCTACCTCGAACAAGAATCATAAAAAAAAAATCAGGTAGTATCTGTCCGGTCACGAAGTATTAGCCTCGACAGTGGCAACCTTCCCACTGAAGGACTGCCTGAAATAAACCACAAGTTGGCTCAGCAGGGGATGAAGACTGTATATCAGCCCTTCCACTGAAGAGCGTTCTAATCCGTGCGATAGCGACTGAAGGAGAACATTATTTGTAACTCTTAGAGCCTTGAAAAGGGCTGTTTGCTTCGGCTAAGTGCAAAAAGTAAGAAAACGATCTTTTCAAATAACCGCGATCGCGAATTTCTAGTGATGGTATAAAAAAGACTGAATGCTCTGCGAGCGAATGCACTTTTCTTTTATACATTATTTTGAATCTTCTCTGCTTCCCAATTGGTGGGCCAATCAGCTAGTGTCTTGTATCCCGCTTCTTTGTCAGCCAAAGCGTCATCATCATCAACGCGTTCGAGAAGGGCTTCTTCTTTTTTACGCTTGTTGCTCGCTGCTGGCGTCTATTTCCTAACGGGACTTTTCGCTGGATACAGGCCAATAAGCCGGGCAAGCGAGCTGAGAATTGCAGTGCAGGTGAGAAGTACATGTTCTTTTCTGAGACAACTTTGTTAGTAGTAGAAGGAAGGAAACACCCAAACATGGGATTTCGGGTGATAAGATTTAGAATTGGTAACATGGGACGATCATTCAGTCACGTTCGCTTTGTGCGCTGTGTGCGGTCAGTATCAAACAATGTTTATCTACATATGTTTTTATCAATGCCAAAAAGTCCAATCAATCAATCCAATCAATGCCAAATTTAATGAAAAATCGATTGATAGTTTATTAATGTTTGAGCTGTTATCGGTGTTTTTTTATAAGATTATGTGAGAGATTTGGACATCTTATGAATGTTTAAAGGCATGGTCAAGCGAAGTCCTTCGTCCACTTCGCGGAAATCAGAAAAATTATCCACTGTTAGTTTTGACGCTATTCATGAACATCACGCATAAAGTTTTATCTCTAGAATATTGGATTAGGCACCCAAGTACAATTTCTGTCCCGAAGGGTATTGAAAGCATTGATATTGATCTCTATTGTTGGCTCTCTGAAGAACCGTTTGTTTTTTGGACATACATGCTACGTCATGTGGCTTTTCTTATCCTGTCTTGGGTCAGCACCGATGCCGGCCGGTCTCGGCTCGACTCTGCTGCTGCTGCCGGTATCTGCTCAGCTTTGCTGCTTTGTCGGGTCTGTAGAGTGGACTGCTGATGTACTGGCTAGGTTTCGGCTGATGATGGTCGCTTCGATGGTGTCGAGCCGAAAAAGCGGTCGGTGAAGACTTCATTCCCTGCTAAAAAGTGTGAGTGCTGTTCAATCGATGATGTGGTTGCTTCGCTTGTCCCGGTCAGAATGAAAGGAAAAACGAACAGTGGGTAATGTCTGTGACATAACCGCTAAGTGGACGTAGGACTTGACTTGACCATGCATTTAAGATACATAATATGTCCAAATTTCTCACATCAACTATTTTGGATAAATAAATTCAGAAAGTATCTGTCCGGTCACGAAATATTAGCCTCGACAGTGGCAACCTTCCCACTGAAGGACTGCCTGAAATAAACCACAAGTTGGTTCAGCAGGGATGTAGACTGTATCTCAGCCCTTCCACTGAAGGGCCTTCTAATCCGTGCGATAGCGACTGAAGGAGAACATTATTTTCAACTCTTAGAGCCTTGAAAAAGGCTGTTTGCTTCGGCTAAGTGCAAAAAGTAAGAAAACGATCTTTTCAAATAACCGCGAATTTCTAGTGATGGTATAAAAAAGACTGAATGCTCTGCGAGCGAGTGCACTTTTCTTTTATACTACTTAATTTTGAATCTTCTCTGCTTCCCAATTGGTGGGCCAATCAGCTAGTGTCTTGTATCCCGATTCTTTGTCAGCCAAAGCGTCATCATCATCAACGCTTGTTGCTCGCTGCTGGCGTCTATTTCTTAACGGGACTTTTCACTTGATACAGGCCAATAAGCCTGTAATAAGGTGGGAAGTAGGGTGTTCTTTTCTGAGACAACATTATTAGTAGTAGAAGGAAGAAAACACCCGGACATGGGCTTTATGGTGATAAGATTTAGAATTCATACCATGGGACGATCATTCAGTCACGTTCGCTTTGTGTGCGGTCAGTATCAAACAATGTTTTACTATATATTTTTTATCAATGCCAATATTGCATTGATCAATGCATTGATATTTAACGTGTATTTGCATAGAATTTAGTTTTGGGTCGCGGATTTGGCGCAGAATGGATTTTCATGTTGCGCGGAAATGGCGTGGATTTGATTTTAGTCGGCGCGGATTTGGCGCGGAAAATATTTCAGGATCTCCGTATCAACCCTGCATTTTCTATCCCGAAGGGAATTGAAAGCTTTGATATTGATCTCTATCATTGGCTCTCTGAAGAACCGTTTGTTTTTTGGACATACATGCAGCATGTAGTGCATGCATGTGGCTTTTCTTCAGCCTGTCTCGGCTCATCACCGATGCCGGCCGGTCTCGGCTCGACTCTGCTGCTGCTGCCGGTATCTGCTCAGCATTGCTGTTTTGTCGGGTCTGTAGGGTGGACTGCTGCGGTACTGGCTAGGTTTCGGCTGATGATGGTGGCTTCGATGACTTCATTCCCTGCTAAAAGGTGTGAGTGCTGTTCAATCGATGATGCGGTTGCTTCGCTTGTCCCGGTCAGAATGAAAGGAAAAAATTGCGTTGCGCTATTTTATGGCTTCTCGGCAGACCCAGCGGCTGCTCATTCGCTGGTGTCTGCACCAATCAGAACGTGGTAATGGAATGATGCAAGAATGATGCGGTACCCATATTTATAGGTTTTCGTGAATTCAATGTTTTGCTTTGAAAACAGTTTCAGGCCTATTGAAACAAGTTTTCGGATATTATCAAGCATTAATATGAAAGGCATACTTGAAAGCTGTCGATTGAGGGGTTAACTGCAGAAATCTGTTCACTAGGGTAAAAGCTATTAACGTTTGAAATCTTTCAACACAGCGTAACGCGGCCGATTTAGAAATTTTGAAATGACACCCGGTATAGTAAAGAGAGACGTAAGTCCTACGTCAAAATCGCGTTGCGCTATTTTATGGCTTCTCGGCAGACCCAGCGGCTGCTCATTCGCTGGTGTCTGCACCAATCAGAATGTGGTAATGGAATGATGCAAGAAATATGCGGTACCCATATTTATAGGTTCCCTTGATCTCAATGTTTCTCATTGAAAACAGTTTCATGCCTATTGAAACAAGTTTTTCGGGTCTTATCAAGCATGGACATGGAAGGCATACTTGAAATCTGTCGATTGAGGGGCTTACCGCAGAAATTCGTCCACTGAGACGAACGCTATTAACGTTTAAAATCTTTCAACACAGCGTAACGCGGTCGATTTGAATATTTTGAAATGACACCCGGTATAGTAAAGAGAGACGTAAGTCCTACGTCAAAAAACCTGACAGCAGAATAGAACTGCTATCGACTACGCGGCTTTGCCTACTCAGATCTCTCTTTGAACGTGCTCGAGAAAAATAAGTTGGTTTTCAATGATAAATTAATATTGAGCGTTTAAGATCACTCCTGACGGAATCCAAGTTTCAAAGTTCTGGCGATTTCGGGGGCACACCACTCGATACGATAGTAACGCACAACTGTCATTTTTGTTGATTTAGTTTTGCTGCGTTGCAGCATGCGTGAAAAAATAAAAATGACAGTTGTGCGTTGCTTCCATATCGAATGGTGTGCCCCCGAAAACGCGAGCACTTTGAAACTTGGATTCCGTCAGGAGTGACTTTAACTCTTTACTCGAATTATAACTGAAAATCCTTCTTCCACTCGAAACTTACGATCTGTTCGTAAAAAAACTGTTCTCAAATTGACATTTCGTTTTTGTCAAGGTTCAAATTTATCTGGGGTAGGGTTGAGGCAGGCATTTTCGTCTTATCGTCATAGTCTCAAATATCAATCAAATAGAAGCTTTTTTGCCAAATTCATCCGTACCCAATCGTAAGCTTAGGCGAAACGTTCTGCTATAGTAGAGTTCTAGCAAAATGACGTTGGTTTCATGGACGATGGACGGAAATACCTGCCGTGTCCCTATTACTAGGAAGCAAATAAAGCCTATACATGGGAAATAATAAGTAGAGCTCTTGTTAATAAATAGAAAAACATATAATTTGATGGTGGCAATATAGTTGCACTGTCTTATAAAGGGTTAAGGGGAAATGTTACAAAATTAAATAGACTTCACTATTCCATTTACTTCCACTATTTTCACTTTGTATCAACAGATACGTATTTAGGTTAAGGATAAATGCTTGTAAAATGAATGAGTTTTTGAAACGCATTTTTCATATAAAACAATTATTTTGGTCATAACTGCTGAGCCCATAGTCCGATTTCTAAAGGAAAATAATACAACAGGATTCGCCGTCCTATACAACTTGTTGTGTGTAAACAAATTGAGATTAAGTGTTCCAAAATAAGTGATTTTTTGAATGCATTTTACAACTCAAAAATTAGTCCTCGGGCCTCTCGTAAAAAAAGTATATTGGCCAAAACTTCCGAGCCCAGAGTTTGATCAGCCGAATTTTCAATGGGAATCAAGCGGACAGGATTCCCTGCCGAACACGATTTGTTTCGAGCAAATCTGTTTATGGAAACTGATTGGAAAGTTGGCGTTCCCATCAGCTCAGTTCTCAATGGGACGGGATTCTCGGTCGAACGCTACTTTTTGCGAGCCAATCTGTTAACGATAAGTGCCAAAAAATGAGCAACATTATTCCACTCGACTTCGTCCAAAGAAAATGCATTTTGGCCATAACTTTTGAGCCCATGGTCCGATTCGGCCAAGAAAAAAATATTAGAATAAACCAAGACAAAATTTTCAAAACGACTTATCTGCTTTTGTAAACAAAGATTCAAACGACGAATTGACGAATCTGATAGCTCTCCCACGCAAACCACCAATAGGAAGGTGAAGGTTTCCGCTACCTGTTGATGGTGTTAGTTTGCGTGGGAGAGCTATCAGATTCGTCAAATCGTCGTTTGAATCTTTGTTTACAAAAGCAGATAAGTCGTTTTGAAAATTTTGTCTTGAAATAAAATCTAAAAAATTTTCGGATATAATAAAGAGCTTTCTAAAATTCCGTGATTTCTCGCTTAACTTTTCAAAAGGACCTAAGTAACATTTTTTTCATGAATTAATTTGAATAGCACAATCAAAAGCTTTCATGTTTTTCTGTTGATTGCGCTATTCAAATTAATTCATGAAAAAAATGTTACTTAGGTCCTTTTGAAAAGTTACGCGAGATTTGTTTATTCATGATTGCTCTCTCATTTTTTTTTTATTGAATCGTGAAGTTTCTTCTGAAGAATAAAACAACACCATACGATTTTCCTTGGAAAGTTCATTAACTCGTCAAACACATGGTTTTGATGTATTAAAAAAATCTCTGAGAAACACATTTCTTTCTTATCTTCTTCAGAGAAGTAAAAAAACCCTCCAACAGCGCCTGTAGAGAAACCATCCCACTAAATTTATGACTCAAGTATGACTGATGGACAACAATTTTACTTCATTGCACTGCCATCCAACTACATAATAAATTACGGAATCCTACTACGCCGTTTCTCGCTCGCGAACGGTTAATGCAGGACCAGCTGAGTGAAGATGCATTTTAATCAACATCGCGGACGGGATTGCTTGCTTATAATGGCCACCTGGTGAGAAGAGTAAGACCGAGAGCTCCGAATGGTGTGTTCCGTTTATACCCGAAAGGAAGAAAGCTGTGTAAATCAAGTGGTAATCTAGCGAAATAGACTTTGGTGCAATGCTCCAGAGAAAATCTGAAAAGTTAGTATGGACGAACATCCTACAGTTTGGAAGAAGATAATTGATGCTAATGAAGTGAAAGCTTCCAGAAAATAGCTGCTTTTGGAGTAAATCCAGTCAATGACAAGCAAGAGATTTTGTTATTTACGTAGAAAATCTTGGAATGCAGCGACTAATTTATCTCAGGTCTGTGAATCCAGAATCAATGTTAGGTGTCTAATTGGAATTCGTGTTTTAGCGAAGAAGTCTTTTTCTAATGAAGCACTCAAGCAAAAGCAATTGTAAGCCTAAAAAGCAAGTTAATATTTTATTGCTTTATAACAGAATCAAATCAGTCAACAAGTCGACAAGCCTAATTAACCCTCTACAACCCAAATTTTTGTTTTCGCTCAAAATCACTATTTAGCTATCTAAAATCGATATGAACGCATTTTGTGGAATATAATTTTTTAACTTGCTTACTGATCGATTTCACATTTTGTTTTTCCAGTTTTTCATCCAATAAAATAATTTCTTAAATCTATTCATCTTTTTGGATTTTTCAACATAAAAGTTCAAACATTCTTATTACAATTTTAAGATTTCCAGGGCTATTTTTTTCATGTGAAAAGTTGGTTAAATATTTCAGAATGTATCATTCACCATTACAGTCGGGATTCGCTGGTTGGGATCTTAATACTTGGGTCACTTTTTAGTTGGGCCTCCGCTGGTTGGGCCATGGCCCAACTAAAAAGCAACCGTACGTCAAAATTCAATGTAAACACGGAAAACGGGATTGGGCGTCACTGGACATCATTTGTGATGTTCAAGTCGAAATACACGTGTTCAAATGGCTGTCAGTTGGCCCAACTAAAAAACCGAATTCGTTAGTTGGGCCGAGGTCGTGGCCCAACCAGCGAATCGCGACTGTATAGCCTTCTATCGAATAAGATTAGTTGTGGAAAAATATTAACTATAAATATTCAACTTAAAGTATACAAGCAAAAACATGGAGGAACAAAAATACTCAATTTTCTAATTTGTTTCATTAATGTGTAGAATTTTGAAAATTAACTTCAAATTACATTGAAGTTTATATTATTGATCGACAAACATTGAAAATTGCATGAAAATTGAAAATTACAATAAATAATCAAAGTACCCCGTCTAAAAGCGGTCTTCGGCGGAAGAAGGTTAATACATAACACTGCTTAAATACGGCTTCCAGCCATACTAGTGAAGTTAACCGGGTGATCTTCTACTCCAATATAATTTGATTTGATCACAAAAACATAGTTATACATGACACGCCCGGTAACTGGAAGAATAAACATTAATTTGTAAAGTTCATTCGGACCGATATTGTATAACATTCCGAACATTCCTAACTCAATTCCCATCCTAATCATCGGCATCGGTGAAATTACCGTCCGTGTTCGGTGCAACACGAGCCATCCCATATGCAAATTTGCATTACTCCCAGAACTGCATTGAGAGCATGTTGGGGTCAGGAAAGGTAGGGGAGAATGGTCCAAAATGCACCCTTTGGGCAAAATGGCCTCACTCATAAAACCACTCATATAATCTGTTGTAGTACATTTATGAACAAATATTACCATTACAATTCATAATTAGTTATCCATCATTGAGCTCCATTGGAAAAATTAATCAAAATCCCTTCATATTCACTCAAATTTAACGATTTGCTATTCTTCCCCCACATCCGTAAGATTTTAGTTCAATGCATTAAGAAAAAACAAACAACCATGCGTTCACCATCATTTTACATGCAATTGAGTCATTTTAGACCACCATTCGGGCGTTTTGCCCCAGGTCTATATTTAAAAAAAATTTTAAATGCGTTAGAAAGTCATGAAACCCTTATTGTTTTGAATAAGAGATCATTGTGAAATGTAGCTGGGTTTGTGAATTTTGCACCTATACGTTGAAATCGTTGGGTATTTTTGTTTATATGGGCGAAAACATCGAAAAAGCTTAAGGGGTGCATTTTGGACCGTTCTCCCCTACAATGAATTTTTGCACGACACATGTCAACGATTCAGTTGACTGGAATTTGGTAAAAGCAGCATTTACAGATACTTATGTGTCGCCGAATTAAATAAATGTCTGCCTTTTCCATGTTTGGGTATCCCTGGATATGTCCCCCCATCCCAGTTGATATTAATCGGAATATCTAATATGTCATGTTTGAGTTATCCTGGCTGATACGAACGCATTCCAGTAGACAAAGTTTTAATGGTGCAATCGACTGAACAAAATCGAGAAAGAGTAATGAAGCAGCTCAAAGTTTTCTGGCGTTGCATACATTCCGATTTGCCTTGTGGTGAGAACTTATGCTAAAGGCCAATGTCACCTCCATCTTTTCTCATCGGTGTCGTGATTCGGCCGTGGTTAAAAGATGAATAGACAATACTTTTTGCTATAACCAAATAAAAATGGTGTTTTCTGTGGGCGTAATTACTACATCGTATTTCATCTGATTCAAATGAGACTGAAAGGCGCCAGATGCCTTCGTCGAGTTGGCTTGTCTAATTTACATTTCTCGAGAATCTTCAGATAATTTCAATTTCAAATTATATCGAAGCAGTGAGAGCCAAACTTCCCGTGAAATCATGATTGCGAATTGTGCGAAATCTCTGACAGTGCGGTATATATGCAAAATGTGAGGGTTGTGTGTTATTAAATATCATCAGACTTCCACGAATCAGAATGATGACGACGTACGGACAACTCAAGAATCGAATCATAATCATGAATACGAACGAAATCCCCTTGAAGCGAAGAAAACAGCCTAGTAGCATGAATGACTTCTTCGATGTCGTCTTGGCGAAGAGCTTTATTGTTCAGTTTAGCTCTTCGTTTATCATAGAACTCGGTTGCGTTATTTCCTTGCAGAAGTTATTTCGACGATTTTGGATTTAATTTAAAGAAGAAACATACCTAAAAGTACAAGTTAGATTGCTAGGCTTCCACAAAGCTATTATAATTGTGGCGTCAAATTTTTGATTCAGTAATATCTATTTAGATTTAAGTTAAACAAATGAAAAAATAAATGAAGCTATTATATCCTCGCCGGACCTACTGCAATTTTACACAACTGAGCCTTCCGCCAGCAAGACGATACTTGCCTAAATGTTCAAAGAAGGTTATGATGCTTGAAACTCTTTCCTATTGAAGTTGTTGGTGCCTCTGTGTAAAAGCTACGGAATAAACTGGTAAGTAACGCCAGTCGGGTGTGAATGCCCAAACTGAGAATGCTTCATGTTTTCCGCTTCGTTGACGTTGATGGTTGGCAAACAGTTTCCCCTCGGGGAGCATTAGTCGCCCAAGAATAAAGGAACCGAGCACATCTAGTGCCTGGTGACAGAAAGGGAGACAAATGATAATTTTTGCTTTGCATTCCGTATGAGATTTTCGCCATAGAAAGTGGATCTTTGTTTACAAAATCCTAATTAGCAGTGCCTTTATTTTCCACCTGTTTTGCATGGCGAGCGTAATTATGGGAAACTTAATTTCTGAAGCAGCATCTTTGTACGAAGTCACATCAAGTGCGGATGCCTGTGTATGTATTTAAAAAAAAAAGCTTTTAGTGGAATGTATTCACTTGTCATAAGACGAGTTTGGGATATTTCATTTAATTCCACTACTTTATTGTACCTTTGACAGATATGTATTTCGACCTCAACAGTGAGGCCGTCTTTAGTGTCTCGTACTTGACTCGACTCGAGTCGAGTGGGGAATAAAGTGAACCCGAAAAAAGAATTTGCAGTTTTTGGTTACATTGATAAATAAAATAGAATTTAAATAAAATAAAATGATAACGAATTTGAAATTCTATCGTAGAAGGCTGACAGGGAATTCTAGATTGTTAGAAGGTGACAAAGAAAATAAATGAAGATTATTGAGTGTTCGTTTCTTGAGGCGTGAACACGCCATTTGTTTGCAAGTGTCCAACGCTTATTTTCAACAAAAAAAGCAAGTTGGAGAACGGATTTGCTTGGCTACGACAGTGGATATTGCTGATGTTGGGTGTCGTATTGCGTCCGTTGGTGTTTCACTTCGATTTGCTGACTTCGCTGTATCACTGATGACTTCTATCGGTTGTTCGCGGTTTTGGTGACCCAGGTAGCACAAATACAACCAAATTCACTCATATTTGCTATAAAAACGGACTGAATGGTACTGCTAGAGAATTTATCCTTTAAATTCTATTCGGGATTATCGTGTTTAACTTAGATACTAGCAGAATTTGCCCTGCGTTTCTCGGGTTCAGAACATTAACTTTTCAAACGTTAGATGTTTTAATCAGCCCACTCTAGATCGGTTTATGTACGATACTTCTTAATTTCTTCACAACTTCCAAATTTTCATGTTTGTAAACGACTGAATATCGATTAACTGGAAGGGTTTATTTTTGGCTTGCAGTCTTTATGATGAGCTGAATGATTTTTATGTAATCATCGCCGACGTTTCGGTGTTTGGTTCACACCTTCTTCAGGGTCTATTTATTTAAAGGAAATGCATAGGTTAAGTAATTTAAATTGAAGTCTAACTACAGACTCACTTGACTAAAATCTTCGTTGTCGGAAATCGTCGATCTGACGGTAATTGTCGGTAAATGATATATCCACTATTGTAACACGTACTATAAATTAAATGGGTGGAACAGTTACACAAATTCAAAAAAGATGCTAATTATGTATGTATTACGGGTTAATATTAGGTATGTGAGACTAACTTTGATAAAATACTCTCTCAAAATGTTAATCCGGGTGGATTTTTGTATGGCACAGATCACTATTGAGTGTGTTCACTACAGTTGGGTTAATTGATAATAGGATGACGATCATGATGGTGGGTTCAGCTGCTCGAGGGGAGGCCTTAATGGTGGGTGGGTTGATGCGGTGGTCAGTGGTGTTGAAAGAGTGATGGGTGGTGGCGGCTGTTGTGATTTTAGTACCCGATACACACAGAAGTAGTAGAAGTAGGCTTAGTCCGTCCGTATCAGTACGTCTATTGACAGTATCTGTAGTGGTTGTGATGTGACACATCTCTAAGATGGGCAGTGTGCGTGTCCTGAAAGTGCGGTCTATGATGGTAGGGTGCTTGATGTCGAAACGGTGTTGGTGATCGATGCAGTGTTCAACTAATGCGGTCTTCTCTCGTAGTTGTTGAACCTCTGCGGCGCTGTATTGGTATCCTGTTTGCAGTTGACGATCTAGGGTGTTGATGTGAGTCTGGTGACCGAACATTCTCTCTCGTAGACGGTTTGTTGTCATTCCGTCGTAGCAGCTTCGGCAATTCAGGCATCTGATTTTATACACAACATTACTTTTGTGCATGTCTGGAATAGGGTCTTTGGTGGTGTTGTACAGCTGCTTGACAGTACTTTGATTTCTGGTCGCAATATTGATTTGTGGATTGCTGCGGCGTTTAATGTGTTTGATGGTTGGTGTCAGCCCTGGTATATGTGGGATGGATCTGTACGTAGTTGAAGGGTCACGGGGGGTAGAAGTCAAATTATCGTTGAGTTGGTGCAGAATTCTGTTTATAAATTTTTTGGGATAATCATTTCGAAGCAGATTCTCTATTGGCGATTTGGCGTTGCAAGAAAAAGAAGAAACAGAATGTCCCGCATTCGAAAAAAAATTTTTAATAGCATAGGAAAGGATGGGAAGAAAATTTTAAAACACTTGTCAAAATTACTAGAGGTAATTTAATTAAAAACGAGTATCAGCGCGGGGTTGGAATTCTTTTGCACTGCATAATAGATGTATAATTTAGATTTCAAAATTTTATTTTTGATGTTTTATTAACAGTATTAAGCATTTCCAACCCCGTACTGATAATCGTTTTTTAAATAAATTACTTCTAGAATTTTTGAGAAGTTTTCTTCCTATCCTTTCCCGTGCTAATTTTTCGAATGCGCGACATTCTGCTTCTTTTTTTTTCTTGCAACGCCAAAACGCCAATTATCAGTTTGTTATGCTCATCTCTGTTGCTGGCCGTGCTGAGAGATCGTACCCGGTCAATAAAATTCAAAGCGACACCGAGTTTTTGATCCATGGGATGTATCGATTGAAAATTAAGTAGCCTTCCTGACGAAATAGGTTTAGCATACCAGTCCGTTCGTAGAGAATGTTGTCCTCGTTTCTGATGATGAGCATGTCTAGAAATGGCAGTTTTGCATCTTTCACAACTTCACAGGTGAACTCTAGATGACGATTGTATGAGTTGAAGGTGCTACAAGCACGGTATCTATCTGGTCTTTGAGAAGCACCAAAAACAGGTCATCTACGTATTTGCGAATAAAGTTTGTAGGTATGTTAGCTGCTGTCGTGGCTGAAATCAACAGGTTCTCAGTATCGATGTCCAATAGAATTGGCGACAACGGGCTGCCCATGGCCTTTCCGAAAATCTGCATGAAATATCGAAGGTTCGTCTTATGGGCCTTTGGTTGTCCATATATACGTGGGCTGGGCAATGAGCATGCTCCGTTGTAGTTTGAGAGATGATATTTGGTTCTGATGTCGATTAATTTGAGCTGATGTAGTCTCTGGACTATGGAATTGTTGCCTCGATTTCCGATTTCCGACAACGAAGATTTTTAGTCAAGTGAGTCTGGAGTTAGACTTCAATTTAAATTACGTAACCTATGCATTTCCTCTAAATAAATAGCCCCTGAAGAAGGTGTGAACCAAACACCGAAACGTCGGCGATGATTACATAAAAATCATTCAGCTCATCATAAAGACTGCAAGCCGAAAATAAACCCTTCCAGTTTTTCCAAATTTTCTTCCGCATTTCTATTATATTATTTTTGAATGATCTTAAGAAATATATCCGTTTTCCGTTGTATATAAACACACTGCGGAGCACAAGGATAATCGATTGATGAGAAAATCTTTCAAATCAGTCAACCCGTTCGTTAGTTATACACCCGATTCTGTTTTTACACGGATTTTTTTACACGGCCTTGTAAAAAAATCCCATACAAAATTCTCGCAAAGTTGCTGCATCTTGCATGATTCGTAGAGAAATCATAAAACTTTTTTTACACGGATTTTCAAATTTTGAACTGAAATTTTTTTTTACACGGAACGCATCCCCCGTGTAAAAAAGAATCGGGTGTATTGCCTCAAAGGAAATTCAAACAAATTCCTATATATAGAGATACAGAAAATGGATTGCATTGGAAGAAGGGTTGAAGATCTCATAATTTATAATATACTCCCCATGACTTCATAGTTGACGTATAAACTATTCGAAATTTCAGCGAATTTGGCTTATTACGCCTTCACTAGGGCATTTCAACCACTGTAACATCGATACATTGCTTGTTCCAAGCCTCATTTATGTTCTTACGGGTTGCAATGTTTTAAATTTGCAATGTTTGTCCCTAAATTATTTCAAATACATGCAGAAGTGCAACGGTTGTTACGTCAACTATGGAATCATGGGCAGTGTTTTTTGGTTCATTTGTACTTATAAAATTCCATCAGTTATTTATTATCAAATCATAAATGATATCACAAATATAGGTGAGAAAATTATTTACAGCTCCAGGTCACCATCAAAAACCCGAGCCAAGCCCAAACCGCAGACAGTAATGGCCGGAAAATTCCACGTCATTTCCATCATGGTTCCACACAAAAACACCTGCCATTCACAGGAAATTCATCATCGTCGTTGAATACGTGGCTGACCTTGGTGGTGTTGTATGGTGGCGATTATTACGGTGTGGTCTAACATGCGGTTGATGTGGTTTTTCTGCATGGTGATGACTTTACACGTCGTGACACGAGGATGATAATTGCAGCCGTGCATTTTATTATTTTCTATCTTTCCTTGTGATTTTTTAATCGAAATTAATTATACGGCAAACATTTCAAATAATTTGCTTTAGTGGTACAATATATAAAGGGTCATTCAAAAGTGACGTCCACAGTTTGATGCGGGGAGGAAGTCCAAGATTGTGTGAGAGTGCATAGACTCAATACTCAATACTCAAATATGCGTGACAGAGTGGGGAGAGATAAGAGATAATAGGCTTCAGCTTTTCTCAAAATGTTTCCAGAAGTAAATACATAAATGATACGGGTCTACCCAACCTATCTTGTCAAGGGGTTAGTTTCTGAATTGCATTTGATGGACTATAGTTAATCTTTTAAATCTATATACAGTATCCCCCCGCTCATCCGGACCTCGCTAGTCCGACGACTCGTTAGTCCGGATCTCACTAATTCGGAATTTTCCGGATTAAAAAGTATCAACACCCATTTAAACACATTATGCTGTCAGTTTTCAAATTTCTGCTGTTATTTTGTTTTGGTTCATTTGTAAATATGTTGACAGTCGGATTAACGAGAGAAACCTCGATAGGCCGGCCATACATTTGTCGGATCAGTGGGGGGATACTGTACATAAAAATGAATTCCTGTCTGTCTGAACCTTGTAGACTCCGAAACTACTGAACCGATCGACGGTAAAATTTGTATGCAGAGATTTTTGGGGCCGAGGAAGATTCTTGAGATGGTTTGAGATGGGCGATAGTTTGGACCAAGTTCTGCAGTTCGATTTTAGCGATCAATTTCCTTAAACTCGCGGGGGATCAATCTGTCCCAAGCACAAGTACGTTTTACAATATTTCTTGGTTCAGAGCGGGTTTGCTTGTAGAATAAATTCGCCCATATGACAGGATGGTTGGATTTGAACATTAGACTAATGGTGGTAAGCACCAACGAGGTTAATACTTGATTTAATGTGGGTTTCTGTAGTCCGGTATTAAAGTTAATACTCCGTTTGGTAAGCACCAAGTCCGTATTAAGTACGCAGCCCCGTGTTACTCTGGTTCGGGAAACCAGTGAGGTAGTATGCGAGTGAGAATGATGAAATCATCAATAATGTGCGATGACTTTTGTTGTTTATTTTGATTCATATTTCGTCAGAAATTTCTTGAATTTAGAAATTATGGTGGAAAATCGACTTTTTTTACCAGAAATACAGTCAAACCTCCATGAGTCGATGTTCTATGACTCGATATCGACTCATGGAAGCAAATTATCCCATATTAAAAAATATTGTCTGGGTTACTGTGATGGTCTCTTCAAACAGATTTCCAAAGATTTCCTATTCCACATGTCGATATTTCCATGAGTCGATGGTCCCTTCAATATCGACTCATGGAGGTTTGACTGTAATCAGCAAGCACTTCTATCTATCCATCATAAAGTAAGAAATGAAAATTACCGGAACATGCAGGATACATGCAGAGTTGGACAGAATTGACGACATTCGGAAAATCCGTAGTGTTGCATCCGCATTAGCGTGATCGCACTCTCGAATGTATAGATATACTGTAAACGATTGAGTCCTTATGTACAAAGGTTGTTAGGTAGGAATAAAGATTGCGAGTTCACTTCTATCTGATACTCGCTCGGAACCAGATGTGTTTTATTGGTCTAAGGAAATATCTGCTGTTCACGTTAGTATAATTATAACCCCTCGCTAGGAAGTAGTCGAGAACTTTGTATAGGTTACCGGTTAGAAGTTGGAGCCGTAGAACTTGAAACGTAGGAAATGAAGAAAGATGCTAAAGAGAAAATCCAGAAATATTTGCAAGCCATAAAAAATCCTTCAAGAATATTCGGCAATTCCTTCGCTATGTTTTGAAAACAATCAACTAGACATGGATTTCATTTTCCTGAAAATCTTTTGTAATTGCCGATCTTTGTTTTTTTTTCCTACTATAAATCCATTCAAGAAAAGTGCTAGACGTGTCCGTTTCTTCAGAACTTCCTTCAAGAATCCACCCAGAAGTTCTTTCAGGAATTTCACCAAATTCTGTTGGAAAATCCATCAGATATTCCATCAATAGTTCGTCCAGAATTTCCACCACATTCTTATCCGGTAGTTCTTTAGTACTCTTGTGGATCTAAATAAATGATAACTGTATAAAACCAAAATAAAACCTTAAGCTTTTGAGCATGCTATTATGAAACCTTGTAACCAAGTGTTACAATATTTTTAGTTTTTAAAATGTGCTGAATGTATTTTGTTATTGTCACGTTCCTGAGGCTTTTAGTGTTGGGTTAGTAATATTAGTAAATTCAAAAAATAAAATTATTGTTGCCGTGGGGCATCGAAATCCGTACACTTAAGCACCTTGGTATATGAAAAAGTCATTAGAAAATAGGAATCGAATGTAAATAACAGGTTTGTCATTGACACAAGAGCATGAAGGCTTCTACTTTTGAAGTGTTTCACATTTACTCATTATAAACTACGAAAAACATGATAAAATAATGAATTAAATCAACTAATCCTGACTCGAAATCCGTCCACTGTGGACGGATTTCGAATCAAAGGATCAAAATCCGTACAGCTATTTTTTAAACTAAATATTTAAATTGAAACAGTCTGATTGACTAAACTACCACTGTAAATAGTTCGATACGCACCTTGAGAAGCGATCCCTTCGATTTGTATTCCGCTTAGCTTATGTAATGATTCACAATTAGCAATTAAAACACAGTTACTGCAATTATGCTCTACCCGAAAACAAAATGGCGGCACATACTCCGCGTTTGGTGGGTGGAGATTTGTTTTTTGATTTTTGCTGTTTTAATTTCAAAGCTTTCTTTCAAAAGCTTACTGCCAAAAATCTGAACAGGATAAGGTTAATTTTTTCTACATGAATTACCTTTAACCCCCTTTAATTTGTTGATATCTCATGAGGTGGATTTCGGTGCTGTACGGATTTCGGTCCCGGTAGTAGCGTTAGTGTTTTTGTAAATTTGAATTGTATAAGAGTAGTGTGGGCCCTCCTTAGCCGTGCGGTAAGATGCGCAGCTCCAAACAAGACCATGCTGGGTTCGATTCCGGGTTCGGTCTAGGAAATTTTCGGGTTGGAAATTTTCTCGACTTCGCTGGGCATAAAAGTATCATCATGCTAGCCTCATGATATACGAATGCAAAAATGGTAACCTGGCTAAGAAACCTCGCACTTAAAAACTGTGGAAGTGCTTAATGAACACTAAGCTGCGAGGCGGCTCTGTCCCAGTCTGGGGATGTAATGCCAAGAAGAAGAAGAAGAAGTGTGGGTACAAGGAGACATGTTGAACATCAGTGGGTGCAATAACACGACATGCAGGCGCGCGCAAATCCTGAAACAAAAGAAAAAATTCATCTTGGGAGGGATTGAGGCGTACTGAGAATCCGCCATCCCTCACTTTAGTTCTGGCGTTCGTGTGCTTCGGATCGAAAGAAGTAATTTTTCAAAATGTCCTAGTGATAGGGTGAGTGGTTGAAATACGGTTGTGTGATTAAGTTCGATCAAGTACGTGCATAGTTTACTGCAACCCGACTTAAACTAACTTAAAACTAACGTAAAACTAATGACTAGTTGCGTTCAGTACGGCATTTGATGAAAATTTTCCCATTACCCTCACAGGACCTTTTGTAGTACCTCACGATACGAAGCCATTTTTGTGTGCCAACCTACGGTTGGCGAAGCACACGATCGGCCTAGTGGACCCTAGCTGGCCACTACGCCTAATTCGTAAAAGACCATACGCTCTAGCCTTGCGCGGTTAAAATTTACCAAGGAGCGATTTACCTCGGGCCCGAACCGGTGCCCTAACCGTAAAAGAGGACCCCTCTCGGCAGAGTCATTCCGGTATTGTCCTGGGGTCTGTCGATATAAGCCAAAGAGGGAAGACGCCAGCGTGAGAAGCAGATCGCACCGTCAAGCCAAGACGATCTGCTATCCGATCCACCAGCTTTCCCTTCCAACTATTACCACCACCCTGTCGGAGGCCAAACCAGACTACACGCTCTTCGGCGAGCGCTCGTCCATCGTCATCGAGAACACCAGAAACGTAATTTCAGCAGCAGCAGTACCGGTTCGTCCAAATTAATTTCCACCCACACGCATATTCAATAAATCCATAGTTTTCTTCCACAATAGAATTCATTTTAAACTAACAAGAGAATGGTGACAATAAACAGCACGTTGTTAACGAAGCCCCTCCGATTTCCCAGTAGTAAGCCGACCTTGAGACCCAGTTCGAGGGGTCACTTGCTATTAAAAAGTTTACCGCGAGCTAGAGAAGGGTTAAAACCTCTATAAAACTTGCATAAGTCTTCAAAGCATTGCAATTGTTACTTGGTCTTGTGGTCCTAGTTAAATTAAAATACAGGTGGAAGTCTTAAACGATTTCCTTGAGTCTCGCCTGGAAATCCTCTACGAGTTCCTAAGCATTTATCCACAAGTTCTCCCAGGCGTTCCTCCAGGAGTTTCTTCAGAAATTACTTCTGGTGTACCTTCATGAGTTCCTTTAGGAATCCGTCCAGGCATTCCTCCAAGAATTTCTTCTGGAGTTCCTTTCAGAATTCCTTCGGAAGCTAAGGGTTCCCTCCTATAGTTCTTCCAGAAATTCCTCCTAGAGTTCCTCAATAAATTTCATTAAGAATACCTCAAGGAGTTCGTCTAGAATTTCCTTCAGGAATTTTACCTGGAGCTCCTCCAGGAATTTCCTCTGGGGTTTCTCAAGAGATTCCACCTAGAGTTCTTTCAGGATTCCACCTTGAGCTGTGTAATACATTTTTCACTTCTTCCAGGAGAATTTCTCCAGAGTTTTAAAAAAAGAATTCTTCCAGAAATTACTCTCGGAATTCCTCTAAGATTTTTTCTGAAGTTTCTACAAGAAGATTCCATGGATTTTTTTCCAGTTATTTTGCCTAAAGTTTTTTCAAGAATATCTCCTCTTCGATGGTTTTTTGGAGGTACTCGTGGAGGAACTATGGAAAGACTTCTTTTGAGGAATTCCTAGGAGAACTCAGGAGGCATTTTCAGAACTCCTCCTGGAAGAAGCCCAGATGGAACGCCTGGAGGAACTTCACAACATATTTTTGGAGGACGCCAAGAAGAATTCTTGAAGTTTTTTTTTTCCTTTATAAGCGAGACTTTCAGCCCTAGGCTGGCTCGTCTCGTGAACTTCTTGAAGTTAATTCAGAATAAATTCCTGGAGGAGGCTCGTTTGCCTCCTTTCAAGAGGCTCGGAAGCCTCCTTTCAAGAGGCTCGTTTGCCTCCTTTCAAGAGGCTCGGAAGCCTCCTTTCAAGAGGCTCGGAAGCCTCCTTTCAAGAGGCTCGGAAGCCTCCTTTCAAGAGGCTCGGAAGCCTCCTTTCAAGAGGCTCGGAAGCCTCCTTTCAAGAGGCTCGGAAGCCTCCTTTCAAGAGGCTCGGAAGCCTCCTTTCAAGAGGCTCAGGAAGCCTCCTTTCAAGAGGCTCAGCCTCCTTTCAAGAGGCTCAGAGCCTCCTTTCCAGAGGCTCGGAAGCCTCCTTTCAAGAGGCTCAGAAGCCTCCTTTCAAGAGGCTCGGAAGCCTTCTTTCAAGAGACTCAGAAACCACCTTTCAAGAGGCTTGGAAGTCTCCTTTCTAGAGGCTAAATAAAGCCTCCTTTCAAGAGGCTCAGAATCCTCTTTTCAAGAGGCTCAGGCCTCCTTTCAAGAGGCTCAGAAGCCTCCTTTCAAGAGGCTCAGAAGCCTCCTTTCAAGAGGCTCAGAAGCCTCCTTTCAAGAGGCTCAAGCCTCCTTTCAAGAGGCTCTGCAAGCCTCCTTTCAAGAGGCTCCAGCCTCCTTTCAAGAGGCTCAGAAGCCTCCTTTCAAGAGGCTCAGGCCTCCTTTCAAGAGGCTCAGAAGCCTCCTTTCAAGAGGCTCAGAAGCCTCCTTTCAAGAGGCTCAGAAGCCTCCTTTCAAGAGGCTCAGAAGCCTCCTTTCAAGAGGCTCAGAAGCCTCCTTTCAAGAGGCTCAGAGCCTCCTTTCAAGAGGCTCAGAAGCCTCCTTTCAAGAGGCTCAGAAGCCTCCTTTCAAGAGGCTCAGAAGCCTCCTTTCAAGAGGCTCAGAGCCTCCTTTCAAGAGGCTCAGAAGCCTCCTTTCAAGAGGCTCAGAGCCTCCTTTCAAGAGGCTCAGCCTCCTTTCAAGAGGCTCAGAGCCTCCTTTCAAGAGGCTCAGAAGCCTCCTTTCAAGAGGCTCAGAAGCCTCCTTTCAAGAGGCTCAGGCCTCCTTTCAAGAGGCTCCAGCCTCCTTTCAAGAGGCTCAGAAGCCTCCTTTCAAGAGGCTCAGAAGCCTCCTTTCAAAGGCTCAGGCCTCCTTTCAAGAGGCTCAGAAGCCTCCTTTCAAGAGGCTCAGAAGCCTCCTTTCAAGAGGCTCAGAAGCCTCCTTTCAAGAGGCTCAGGCCTCCTTTCCAGAGGCTCAGAGCCTCCTTTCCAGAGAGGCTCGAGCCTCCTTTCAAGAGGCTCAGGCCTCTTTTCAAGAGGCTCAGAAGCCTCCTTTCAAGAGGCTCAGAAGCCTCCTTTCAAGAGGCTCAGAAGCCTCCTTTCAAGAGGCTCAGAAGCCTCCTTTCAAGAGGCTCAGAGCCTCCTTTCAAGAGGCTCAGCCTCCTTTCAAGAGGCTCAGAAGCCTCCTTTCAAGAGGCTCAGGCCTCCTTTCAAGAGGCTCAGGCCTCCTTTCAAGAGGCTCAGGCCTCCTTTCAAGAGGCTCAGAAGCCTCCTTTCAAGAGGCTCAGAAGCCTCCTTTCAAGAGGCTCAGAGCCTCCTTTCAAGAGGCTCAGAAGCCTCCTTTCAAGAGGCTCAGAAGCCTCCTTTCAAGAGGCTCAGAAGCCTCCTTTCAAGAGGCTCAGAAGCCTCCTTTCAAGAGGCTCAGAGCCTCCTTTCAAGAGGCTCAGAAGCCTCCTTTCAAGAGGCTCAGGCCTCCTTTCAAGAGGCTCAGAAGCCTCCTTCAAGAGGCCTCAGAAGCCTCCTTTCAAGAGGCTCAAGCCTCCTTTCAAGAGGCTCAGAAGCCTCCTTTCAAGAGGCTCAGAAGCCTCCTTTCAAGAGGCTCAGAAGCCTCCTTTCAAGAGGCTCAGAAGCCTCCTTTCAAGAGGCTCCAGCCTCCTTCAAGAGGCCTCAGCCTCCTTTCAAGAGGCCTCAAGCCTCCTTTCAAGAGGCTCAGAAGCCTCCTTTCAAGAGGCTCAAGCCTCCTTTCAAGAGGCTCAGAAGCCTCCTTTCAAGAGGCTCAGCCTCCTTTCAAGAGGCTCAGAAGCCTCCTTTCAAGAGGCTCAGAAGCCTCCTTTCAAGAGGCTCAGAAGCCTCCTTTAAGAGGCTGGGAAGCCTCCTTCAAGAGGCTGGGAAGCCTCCTTTCAAGAGGCTGGAAGACTCCTTTCAAGAGGCTCAGAAGCCTCCTTTCGAGAGGCTCAGAAGCCTCCTTTCGAGAGGCTCAGAAGCCTCCTTTCGAGAGGCTCAGAGCCTCCTTTCAAGAGGCCTCAGAAGCCTCCTTTCAAGAGGCTCAGAAGCCTCCTTTCAAGAGGCCTCAAGCCTCCTTTCAAGAGGCTCAGAAGCCTCCTTTCAAGAGGCTCAGAAGCCTCCTTTCAAGAGGCTCAGAAGCCTCCTTTCAAGATGCTCAGAAGCCTCCTTTCAAGAGGCTCAAGCCTCCTTTCAAGAGGCTCGGGAGCCTCCTTTCAAGAGGCTCGGAAGCCTCCTTTCAAGAGGCTCGGAAGCCTCCTTTCAAGAGGCTCGGAAGCCTCCTTTCAAGAGGCTCGGAAGCCTCCTTTCAAGAGGCTCGGAAGCCTCGTTTTTAGAGGCTCGGAAGCCTCCTTTCAAGAGGCTCGGAAGCCTCCTTTCAAGATGCTCGGAAGCCTCCTTTCAAGAGGCTCGGAAGCCTCCTTTCAAGAGAGGCACCTGGAGAAATTCCTGAAGTAGCTCCTGATGGAATTTCTTCAGCAACTCCAGGAGGTTTTCCTTGATAAATTCCAATAGAAAGTCTAGAAGGAATCCCTGGATATCCTCTTGAAGGAATTCCTGGAGAAGTTGAAATTGAAGGAATTTTAGGACATTTCCTTAAGTAGCTCCCGGAGGAACGACTAAAATCTACTGGAGAATTCCTGCAGTAACTCTTGGAGAAACTTCAGAAGGAATTCCCTTAGAAACTATAAAAACATATCCTGGAGGAACGCTCGCAAGAAATGCTGGATTTTCTGAAGCAACTCAAGAAGCATTTCCAGGAGGAATTCTTGATGGAAATCGTGAAGGATTTCCTGATGGAATTCAAGGAATTTCTTGATAAACACTTGGAGAAACTTCAGAAGGAATTTCTCAAGGAATCCTCGGCTGAACGCCCAGAGATATTCCTAGAGGAACTCCTGGAATAAATCTCCGAGGAGCTCCGGGAGGAATTCCTAGAGAAAGTCATCTCCAGGAGGAATTATTCAAAAATATTCTGGACGAACGTCAGAAGGCATTTGCTGAGAAATTCCTGTAGGCGCGTGAAGGTTCTCGAAGAAAAACTGGAAGACTCCTTGGATGAATTTTATGAGGAACTTCTGGAGAAACTCCAGGAGAAATTCGTGAAGCAACTCCTGCAAGAATTCCTAGAGAAACTGCTGGAGGAATTTCTGGATGAACTGCAGGAGGAATCTTTTACAAATTTGCTGAAGTTACCCTTGGAGGAACTCCAGAAGAAATTCCTTACCAACAAACATTGGGAGCTGGTTAAACGCTTATCTAATCAAAAATAGTGTCTTCAGCGAAAAAACTAGCTTATTCAGCTTGAATTGTTCGTTGGGTTGACTCTGGAAGGAATTTCTAGAGAAACACCTGGAGCATTTCCCGGAGGAACTTTCAGATGAATTTCTAGAGGAGCTACTGGAGGCATACCTAGAGGGAGTCGTTGAAGCATTCCTAGAGTAACTACTTCAGAAACTTCTGGAAAAATCCTTGGAGGAATTACAGAAGAAATTCCTGGAGAAATTCTAGAAGGAATTCTTGGATATAATCCTGGAGAACTACACACAGTTACAGGTGACGTATTTTAATAAAAGGACACAAAACTGCATGCCATAAGCAGAATCGTACAATTAATTACATGTCACGCAACCTAAATACAGCAGCCAGTGCGACACAGCTAACGCACAAGCAGTCGATGACTTGATGCAGTCAACCAACCAAGTGGTTACAACAACCCACTAGACTCCTATATCCGTGCTTTTAATGTAATTTGTAACGAATTTGACTTCAACATCTACAAAAATGTTTTTGTAAATATAATAAATAGAATTAATAATTAAGTTCAGTCTGTACGGTTGTTGTATCGAATACGGAACGGAACATATGAATAGAGAGCTGGGTTTCATTAACCCAACTAGGCCCAATGGTGTCTCCAAACCATTGAAAGTCTCTCTCCAGCGTTGATTTATTTCTCTATCTGAATAGTTCTTATGGCGATTCCGGTTAAAAACCTTCTTCTTCTTCAATGGCTCTACATTCCAACTAAAACTTAACTTGCTTTTCGACTTGTTTATTAGTTGCACTTTGGGTGCAATGATCATTGTAGTGTCATGAAAATGTTAGCTACTGAAACCATCCTTGCGAATAAATTGCATTATTCTGCTACCAACAGCCACTTTGTGCCGTTGCCGAGCGATTATGCTTTGAACTTTGACGAAAAATTGTATCGGATAAACCTTCTCTTGTATAACATTGTGGTCCTGAAAAGAACCGATTTCATTTCCAATCACAGAAACAAAACCAAAGTTAGGATCTCGCGAGAATATTTAACTTTTCTCCGACGACAGCCAACTCACTGAAGATGCCACATTGGTAGATAAATTTCTGCAGCAATCGATCGCTGACGGCCGCTGCTTTGACCGACACTAGCGCCATGATTCCACTATCGATGCCAAGCGATTATGTTTAATTCTATGATTAATTTCGTTTGGAATCAACTTTCTTTTGTCACTCTTCTCAACAATTCTTCAAAATGTAATGTTGGTCCTGAAAAGAATTGATTTTTTTTATTATATGCCTCACTAACAGCATCCGACCGTCATCCGATGATTCGCCGCATCGGACGCCGTCGATTGCCGACGATCGCCTTCGATGCTGATTGGAACACGCTCCGTGAAATCTCGAACGTAAATGACGCGCTGCTGCTGCCTCGACCGCCGCAGACGCTACCGTAGCGAAAAGGTTTTTTCTGCACCACAAACGCTTTCGTTACGGCAGCCATTGTTGCTGGAATCGCTTCCAGAATCCAGACGCCATGGTTAGTCCTCCGCGAAATCTCCATCGAAAACGACGAGCGTCTGCGCGGCTCTTTTTATGCACAGAGAAAATGGGCCATAACTTACATCAATTTGATGTCCGTGATGGGGATGAATGAACGGGATTGGTTGGTTCTGAAAATTTTACTGGGTTTGGAAAGAACTGCAATTTTCAATAGTTTGACGTTGATAATTAAAAGTTTCAATACAGCTGGAAAATTGGAGATGAGTTTGCGTATCGATTGATATATAAATATCAAAAATCCATCGAAAAATAAAGGACCTTTAGCGTTACAAATCTTACATAACTTCGTGACGGTCTCCAATTTTTAAATTTTTATTTTATACCCTATATCTGAGCCTTCCCCTTAGACGTAGTGTACGTCAAAAGTTTTGCAGTAATTTTAAATAAATTTTATTGGAAGTGTTGTTTTGTTCCACTAGGTTCCATTACTTAGAAATAATAACTAACGGGAATGAATCCGTTTGCTATCGAGTAGTGCTACCAACTTCCCACTCATCCCGTTAGGTCGGGCTACGTCAGAATGAAAGAATCACACCTAGAGGAAAAATAATTGTTGGCGTCGAACAGAATGCTGATGCATATGTACCGCTGCTCATCGGAAGATCTTGCGTAATGATGAACCAGTCAGTGCTCGGTAATCGTTCTGATGGAGCTTCCCCATAATATGATTATCATTATCAGGCATCCGATTGGGTTAGCAATTAGTGATCCCACGATAATTGTGTCTGTCGTTCGCATTCAGGAGAATGGTAATAGCAAAGCATCAAACCGTAGAATGGAATATTTGTCGAAGATGTCCATATATTCGAAGATAATTGACCGTTCAGAGATAATTGAGCGGAATGCAGGATAATTGCCTTTCCTATGCCTAATTAGAAAAGTTTCATATCATCAGGAGTAATTAATTCAGCAGAAACTGTCTCGCATCCGTAAACAATAATCATGAAATATTGGCCGATTATGTAAATATTGACTAATCAGGGGATAAATTCCTTCATGGCAATTTAATCGTCGAATGTGAATCGAATCCAATGATTCTCCACTGCTGAGGCTGTCATCAGCACCGAAGCACATGTCCCCCGTGCCGGAAGTTTCATATTAGATTAGACCATGTCAAGGCAGGCAGTCGTATCGTTTGGAAAATCACTCACATTGTGTGAGTCATCTGTGTCGACAGGAAAGCAAGTCTAATGGAAAATTAGTTCTCAGAAGCGTCGCTGCTCGCCATAACGATGAAAAGCGGTGTTCATATATCCGTCGAAGCAATCATTTCAAAATTTATGATACACAACATTGAATTAACATGGGATGTTAATTCAAGTTGATTGCCGAAAATTGTATGATCGTTAAAATATTAGGCTCTTGAACGGACTCACACTTCCATTATATATGATCTAATATTTATAATTGAGATCATCAAGAGACAGTCGTTGGCCAGCTCTCGGCAAGCTCGATATAAAAAATCCGTTAAACGTAGACTTTAACGATGTTATTAATAATTGTAATATCAAGGGAAGATTATTAATTTTTAGTCAATATTCTTACCATGTTACAATTAATAATATTGAAAATTCCTACGACACGTATTTAACAGATTTCGCATATCGATTATCGAAATGCTTCCAACAAAGACTGAATTCAAGTGGCATGTTCTGTATTACTACGAATCAGCACTGGGAGAGTGAAAAGCCATTTCTTCAGTAACATCGTGTCGCTTGAATAGAATTCCTGACACCATCCAACAGAATAGTACACCATTGAATGGGATGAATTATCCTTAATCTCAAACACAATACATGTAGGTACATAAGAAATGAATAGGCGCCAAACACCTTGCGTGTGGAAATTCTACGGTCGATGAAAGGAAAATTCCTCGTCATGCCATTTATCCGTTATTATCGGAGTCACCGTCCGGAAGACGGTGCTTTTGTCGTCGCAGGCACGAAATTATGTTCATTCCATGAGCTGTGCGCCGCGAGACAATTATGTATTATAGAATAGTTCTATCACGGTGCCAGGACAGGTTTCCATTCTTGTCGTTATGTGTATCACGTTGCATTAGTAGCTTTGTGATATTGGACAAACATTTGATATTTATTTGTTTGTTCGAGCAACATACAGATGGAATGAATAACAACGGTTCAGATCTACAGAAAAAATGTCAACCTTCGGATTCCTTCGTTTAATTCCATTTTAATCAACGGGGACGTCCGTCATGGTCGTGAATAAAGCCAATTTGTCGCCTAAATCACGTTAAAGCGAATCAAATAAGTTTACTTGATTTGATTGAATGTCGACATTGTGTTCATGTTGAATAGCCCCTCGTCACAGATGGTCTCCCAAGTCTTATAGAAACGATTTTCAGAAAATCGGTTCGAGGAATCGAAGAAATGTGTCAAAATCTAGAAAAGTAGGTCTTACGTGATTGACATGTTGGTCGATGGAAATGGGTTAACAACCGGTTAAATTTGATTGGGGTACTAAGCTGAGGAAGAAAATTAGGAAATATCTGCGCTTTAGCACTTGATTTCGAGCCTCAGGCAGTAAGATGGCATGAATGCTAAAAAGCTAACACAAGTATTACAGCAATAAATCAATTTAATCAATCAATTTTATTTGCTACAATATGCTGGTCCAAAATGTCAAAAATAGTACATAAGTCAAAACAAACATCATTTGGGCAACATCACCGAAATGATTAATACAAACATGTCCTTATGACATAATTTATATACGGTCAAAGTCCTATTTACAATATATTTTTCTCACTCACCGTATATTTGTGCGGGTAAGAGATTTGGCTGGTAGTTCACACTTTTTACGATCGTTCAGCGCATATTATATGACCAGGGTCAGTAATAAAATGTTATAATGGATAAAGAGTTCTCTTAACCATAAAGCTCATTGCATCGTAAAGTCATTCTTCCGGGCTGAAAACGATAACACTTTAACACTTCAACAGAAGTTGCTTTATGCATTTCCCAGAAGCGGATACGCTTTGATGCCAACTATCTAGGAGTGGTTGCACCCTTGATTAAATACACATTGTTCAGTCCATTAGGGCATATGACTCAAACCAGAGCCTACTTTGATGTGGCCAATTTACAACATGTTTTCTATTTTTCTGTTAAAGAGTAGGGGAAGGTGGTCGGTTGCCGGCAGTCTTCCCAAACGAACATCGAACACGCTGAGTACAGCTGTTCGTGTACTCCATCTGTACCCTTGCTTCGTGTTTGTACGCATACGCACGAAAAGTATACTTGTACCCGAACTTGCGTTCGAGTTTCATTTTGTACTTATGTACTGTACATCTGTACAGTACCATGTATAATCTGGCTGTAAAATTTTGCCGCTGAATATAATTCCAGAAGCTTCTCGAACAAAACAAATGTAGACAGTAAACAAAATCATAGATGTGCGGATATGAGAAAATTTGGGTTCTCAATATTTTCATGAGGTTTGGTACTTTAGAACGCTCAGTGAAGTTTAAATTAGGCAAAAATTAGGTTTATATTTTCAAATGTTATGATTTCTCCGCTTTGAGTAAATTCATGTCTTGAATATGCCCCCTCCCTAAATACGGTATTTATTGCGAACTCATCAAACTGCGAATATTTGTATATTTCAAAAGCAAAACAGATGGCTATTTTTATGTCACCATATTGAAAACCAATAAATTCTTGACCGAAAACACCGTCAGAAGCCGGTCACTTCACTAGATGCGCGGAAAACAATCATGTTATCCTATTTTGTTGCATTCGGGGCCGTACACTAATTACGTAAGCAAATTTTTCGGGTTTTTGAATACCCTCTCCCCCCATGTAAGATTTTTCCCATACAAATATTTCTTTTATTTATGTGGAGCGTAAGAAAATGGCAGACCCCCTTACCCCGTAAGTGCTTACGTAATTAGTGTACGATCCCTTCCTTGGTTGTAGCCTGTACAGATTACGCATATAGTCATTTGATATCTTTTTAAAAGAAAATGATGCGTGTGATCTTTGATATCAACCTATACGTTTTAATAAGTCATAGAGCTGGTAGTCTGTGAAGGCTATTGCGTAATATGTTATAAATGGTATTTTCCAACACGATGCCGGTTTTTGACATGAATGTAACAATCTCCTTCACCGTTTATTTGGGCTTAAAATATGAAAAAGTGGATTTGTGGCGCTCCGATAGCCAGATATACTGGTCCACATCTTTCTTCGGCTATAATAAAAAAAGTGTTAAATTCAATGACAACAACATTCATTTTTTTTTTTTTTTTTTTTTTCGAGAGTTGACCAGTTGTAGTCTTAATAGACTGGTATCTCGGCTGGGCTCTCCATGTGATACACAATACTAGCAGACGACTCAAGCTATGTTGCTCACTAGGTCACTGCGGCCTGGGTTTGTATTGTGATCATACCGATACATTATTCTTTCTATCTACAGTCTGTCAATTATAAACCGAACAAATAATGGAAGCTCAACATGTACATAGATGTTTTCTGAATAAGTAGTTAACATGTAAATTTAATTATTAGTTACTTGGAGCTGACATTCAATACCTAATAGTAGTCTATGTTGATAACGGGTGGTACTGTTGCCATTTCCAAGTAACAATTTCGAATAAAGATGTAATGATATCATTCTGGTAGGGTAGTTTCAAAATAGATTAATTTAAGTACTATTGTAATAAATGGACACATTGAAGAGCTTCCCTTATTTTAACACGGTTGAGTATCGAATGTTTGTCAATACGTCGTCGAGTTAATTGTATCCTATCAGTCACAGTAATGTCATATGTTAAAGTTTCAGTAGTCTAATAGTGATCATTATACAAAATTTCTGTCCAGATGCTCCGTAATTGCTTTTTTTGTCAAGTTCTATTCCTTTTCTAATATTCAAACCTTTATTATTTATTAAAATAATGAGGTCTAAAATTCAGTTATTCAGATTCAGGATATACAATATTCAACGCATCATATGGTCTATCCTCATTTCCGTAAGTGGTCAAGTTATTAGTCTTGTAGCAATAATAGTGGTACTAGTTATTCTCTATCATGTGAGTGCAATGGTCTCAATTAACTATTCTAAACAGAACTCTGTCTCTTGTCTTTGAACAGTGTCCACCGATGGTCATGTATTTATTTTCGTTTTTTATTATTTATTTGATATCATTAAATTTCAGTCATTTATTTTACTATCGGTCATTTATTTTATTATAAGGTAAAGGTCAGCGAATTTGTCTTAATACGAGAAACACTAAGTCATGTCCCCTATATTTCCGCTAATTTTTCTAACTAACCTAATAGAAGGAAGAGAGAAACAGTTTTTTGCGTTGATCCATGCAGCTAGAGAGACTAAAATAAAAAGATTATCGAGAAGATATAATAGATACATTCACTATCTCCAATGCCAAATTAGTAAATCTACAAATTCTACTTTTCACTACTAAAATTCTACTTCAGCTATTATCAGCTATGCTATTTGGATAAGCGTTTGTTTCAGGGTCTTGTTAGTATTAGAGTTATGTTAGTTAGACCCCTACTGAGCCCTGCCGGCACCTCCAAATTTACCAATAGGCAGTTGTTGTTAGATCGTGCGACACTAACCATTAGTTAACTTAGAGGCATGGTACCTCAAGTGTTTGGTATAACTGTTGACCTTATTTAAGTAAGATGTGATAAAAGTTTCTCTACGGAGCTAATTTTCTAACCATTACCATTAAAATAACGATATTCTTGTGAAGGAGATATAAAAATGGAAAAATATCTTAATTTTTAATTTAGTGTTGAACTTAACCTTTGTTTGAAAAAAAGCACTCTATTAAACAACAAACATTAAAAAAAAATAAAATCTTTTTAAGACACTTGAAATATCAACGTCAAGCCCCTTATCCATGGACAGGGGACAACAACATTCATTTTAAATGCTTAAATAAAAGAAAAACAACTTACACAAAAACTCGCAGGAATTGACCAAATATGCCATCGTGGTGCTTTCGCATATTTTTTCTCTAACATGTGACTTTAATTTGACAGATAACACGGTTGCTGGATTTCCAGCAAAAACGGCAAAAATATGACGTTTGCTGATTTTCAGTAAATCATTTCAATGATTGCTGGATTTCAGCAAATAAGTTTATTGCTGGTTTACAACCAGCAAACTGTTTTGCTGGAACGAAAAATAAAATTTTGGTGTGTGATCTTTTTGTGCAGACTGTCGATCCAAACTGATGCCTATATTTCGTTTAACAGAGAAAACATTTTTTTGTCAAGTGAAAACCTACCCAGAAGTTTTTTTTTCGGTTATTTGCTTAGTGTTACAAAACGAAGTATAACGATCGAAATGGTAAATTTATTACATATTTATTTGCAAAATAAATTTACTATATTTTGTGATTTAATATTGATTGCTACCGTAGCGTTCGCAATTAATCTTTTATTTTTACTTTTCAAAGTGATTGCTAATTTTGGTCGTCGGCACCCAAACATGGTCGGTTGTTCGCACCCCTTTTTCCAAGGGAATATTAAGACAACTCAGAGTGAATTCTCTTCATCCCCACTGGGATATTGCCGCCTCGCAGAGTTTCATTCAGCACTTCCACAGTTATTAAGCCAAGTTACCATTTATGCAGGCTCTACCGATCGCCAGCAAACTCGTCGAAAACGGGAATTTGTAAATACGGTTGAAACATATTCAGCATCAAACTATGTGAACTTGGCGAATACCTGCAAAATCTACGCTGCGTGGCCAAGTTGACCAAGAAGCAGCCTAATATGGAAGTTGGACAAATCGCTCGTAGGAGATAGGAGATGAAAAAATCCTATAGCGAAATGGCCCATGGGCATCATTATCAGTACTCATCCAGGAGCAGAGGGCGTCATGCGAGAGTGCCAAGCTACCACGGTTCGCGTCGGATCCAACACTTACAAACGTAACGATCACCAGCAGTCCACAGCGTCACAAAACCGGCCGTTATCAACAATACACTGAAGAAGACCCTCCTCTGCAAGTGATTTTGGACGGCCGTTTGCGCCCTCGTCCCAAGAGGGGGAGAAAATGGAAGTATCCCAACTAAACAAAACTGTGCACATCATGCTCCATCGAGAAGGCAGCCCCTATAACGCGATGTAGGTAGCGCAACCCTGGTAAGGTAGCCTTCCGAAGATTCTACAGCATGCATGAGCATGAGCATGATTGACCGCCCACGGTTGCTCCTCCGTTATTGCCAGATCAGCTGTAATTACACAGAGAACCAACAGATGAAGTTTGGGACTAACATCATCTTCAATGTGTAAGAACTGGTGACCCAAAAATAAGCAATACCAGCGCCGGCCGTGTCCGAATGCAGGTCAATTAAGGAATGGGTAGGAAATTGTTGACGTGATACTCGCTTTGATAGAAGCCGACGAGTCATCTGCACTTCCACGAGAGATCACTGGGATGTTGGGTATATGGGGTAGGGAGTGTGGCAGGGTTCGTTTTGGTAAACGGTATGCCGTGTATAGCGAGTAGTTTGATCGATAAAAACAATACTATTTTTTTAAAGGTCGCACAAAGCAGAACAAAATTTCGGTGATCGGCGGATCGTTCTGCTTACCGCACAAAGCAGAACAAAACTATGATGACCGGCCGATCGTTTTGCTTACTGAAGAAAATATGTCTAGACGCGATTTAAACTTTTACTTTCTAATTAATTTACTTACACGCACGAAGCAGAACAAAATTTTGGTTACCGGCGGATCGTTCTGCTTACCGCACAAAGCAGAAATAAATTTCGATGACCGGCCAATCGTTCTGACTACTGAAGAAAACACGTCTGGCCGCGATCTTCAATCTTTCTACGTCCAATACAAAACACGAACAAATCTGCACTGAACAAACCAAAATCTGATTTAAAACAAAAAAAAAATCGAACGAACGTTAATTATTTTAATTATCGACGCAACTGGATGTTAACTAAATTTTCATTTTCTGATTAACTTACTCACCCGCACAATGCAGAACGAAATTTCGGTGACCAGCCGATTGTTTTGCTTTCCGCACAAAACAAAACTAAATTTCGACGACCGACCGATCGCTCTGCTTACCGGAGAATCACCGAAACAAAAGCAATGAAAAGCGAGCAAAAAATCATAAGGCGATAAAATATACAATATGTACAGTAATTACTAATAACAGCTCCGCAGTTTCGTAGAATCGTTGGCTTGATTACCGCCCACAGAACAAAATTTATTCAAGATATGAAATCTGCGTTAAAAAATGATCATTACACCTAGGTAAAAGATAAAAGTGCCTCTCTTACACTAGAGAAATAGCACCCTGGCCACAACACTCAAGATCATAGTCCGATTCTATCCATCCCCAACAGGAAACAATGTGACAGGACTCCCCATCGAATCCAACCTGTCGCGATCAAATCTGTTAAGAACGAATGCTAAAAAAGAAGATAGATTTTTCACGCGTTTTTGCTTTTGTCTATGTGTGTAAGGAACGAATACAATTGAAAATTTTGAGATTAATTATTAAATAGAAAATATATCAATAAATGGTCACGTGTAACACAGACAACAAATTATTATTAATATATGCACATTGCTTAAAATTGTAACACACAACTTATAGGTTTTGTACATGTTCGAACGTTTCAAGATTTGGCGCTATTCGATCTATCTGAATTAATGGCTTAGATATAGAGAGGGAAAAACGAGATTTCATTGCTAGATAGTAACTCTTTTAGTTTTTCGAGGTGTAATTTACAGATTGAGCCACCCCACCCTGACCAAGCCGGGGCCCTACTTAGCCGTGCGGTAAAACGCGCGGCCATAAAGCAAGACCATGCTGAGGGTGGTTGGGCTCGACTCCCGGTCCCTGGGCACAAAAGCATAATCGTGCCAGCCCCATGATACACGAATGCAAAAATGGCAACCTGGCCCAGAAACCTCGCAGTTAATAACTGTGCAAGTGCTTAATGAACACTAAGCTGCGAGGCATGTGGGGATGTAATGCAAATAAGAAGAAGACCCTGACAAAGCCCAAAACGGAGAGGGCCATACGATATACCTACATATGTTCACTCGTAAGTGCTGAGTTCAATCAGAATATAACTATAAATAATACGCGTCCATTATACTACGTTCATATACAATAATACTATAAATACGCGTCCATTAGGATTGAGGATATATTGGCTTGATCTCACCATGTTCTTGTATCTTGATATGGTCGTGGTAGACATCTGCAGTCGTGTCCGTCGTTGCTTTCAATTATTGATTTACACTTATTTTCACCATCCCGTTCCATCAGCAAAATATTTATTCAAAAACACATTTCACACGAAAATTTTCACTGAAAAATTTTGACACGAGAAAAAAACAACGTCCGCACCGCGCAAAGGTTACTTCGATCCTTTTCCCGAAGATTCTACAGTTACCAACAAAGGGAAAAGTAGAGCAAACGGATTGATTCAACGGCGACAGACCCGACAACGAATAAAGGACAACGATTGGAAAGTCGGATCTTGGAACGTGAGAACTTTGAATGAACCCGCACGTGTTGGGCTCTTGGCTCGTGAGCTGTAGAAGGTCGGCGTGAGTGTAGCAGCAATTCAGGAAATACCACCGTCCAGAACTGGAGAACGTGAATTACGGGCGGTGGATCCCATGGGCAACACTTCATTCAAGTATTACATCTACTATAGCGGCGATGACAAAGCATGACGAGGAGTTGGCTTCATGGTGCTCGCGAAACAGATGAAGCGTGTTATTTGGTGAAAATCGATAAGCGATCGAATTTGGATGATTTCCATGAGAGCCTTGATAAGGCCTGCGGAGAGTGCCCAACACGCGATGTAAAGATTGTCATCGGGGATGCAAATGCGCAGATCGGAAGAGAAAATATCTTTCGCCCCTCATTGGTACGGCAAGCCTTCATTCCGCTACCAACGATAATGGTACGCGACTTGTTACCTTTGCTGCTGCTAGAGGGATGGCAATCAGCAGTACCTACTTCGCACGTAAGAATATCCGCAAAAACACCTGGCAACATCCGAGTGAAGTCACTTGCTCACAGATAGACCACGTACTGATCGACGGACGACTTTTCCTGGGTGTTATAGATATAAGGTTCTTCAGAGGTCCGAACATTGATTCGAATCACTACCTTGTAGTTGCAAAAATTCGGGCACGACATTCCAGCGTCACGAACTCACGAAACAACAGAACGATGCGTTTCAATATCCAAAGTTTGAAAGTTGAAGGCTTTACTGAACAGATTCGCCAGCACCTGGACGAGCGGATAGAAGATGCCACCGGATCTGGTGACGTTAACAGATTATGGGAAAATATCCACGAAACGGCACAGCGACGCCAACAAAATTGTTGGTTTGATGAGGTGTGCCAGCAAGTACGGACGAGAAAAATGTTGCTAGGAGTCGAATGCTAGTTGCTCGTACCCGTTCCTACAGAGAACACTGTGGACGACATCGACCTCATTGGAATTTATCGCAGATCAATAGTGGAGGCTTTTGTCCCACTGAAGAGGGAGACGTCGAGGATAGACTTAACCATTGACACTTCCAAGACAAAGTACATGGTGGCAGGTAGAGGTAGAGGAGGACCTAGTGGTGTTGGTTCTGAGGTAGTGCTTGATGGGGATGTGCTTGAAGAAGTTGAATTTGTCCTCCAGGAACTCCTCCGGAAGTGCCACCAGAAACTCCTCCGGAAGTTCCACCAGGAACTCCTCCGGAAGTTCCCCCAGGATCTCCTCCGGAAGTTCCTCCGAAAGTTCCTCCAGGAACTCCTCCGAAAGTTCCTCCAGGAACTCCTTCGGAAGTTCCTCCAGGAATTCTTCCGGAAGTTCCTCCAGGAACTCCTCCGGAAGTTCCTCTAGGAACTCCTCCGGAAGTTCCTCCAGGAACTCCTCCGGAAGTTCCTCCAGGAACTCCTTCAAAAGTTCCTCCAGAAATTACTCCGGAAGTTCCCCCAGGATTTTTTCGGAAATTCCTCCAGGAATTCTTTCGGAAGTACCTTCAGAATTCTTTCGGAAGTTCCTCACAGAAATCCTCCTTAACTTTCTTCATGAATTAATCCGGAAGTTCCTTCATGAGTTCGCTCGGAAGTTCCTTCATGAGTTTCTTCAAAAGTTTCTCCGGAAGTTCCTTCAGGGATTCCTCATGCAGTTCTTTTGAGAAATCTGTCGAAATACCTACAACAAGATCTCTTGTGTCCAAGAATTCCACTAAGAATAACTACATAAATTTGCCTGTTTTTTTTCTAAGGAATTTCTAAGGAAATTCTTTGTAAAATTACAAGCATTTCTTCAAGAAATTTCCTCAAATATTCCTTCAGATGATCAACTGGGAATTCCCTTAGAAATTAAGAAAGTCTTCATATGAAGCTTTCCAGGAAACTTCTCCTGATTTTCTCCCAAAAACTATTCATAAATCACTTTGAGACCTCTACGCGAAATTTTCTCGCGAATTCTCCATACATGCCCTCTGAATTCCTTCCGAACTACGCTACGGGATCCGCTTCCCTGAGGACTGAAAATGATCAAACATTGTGGCTTTGTTCGAACTTTATTAATTGGGCTTAGTTAAATAAATACAAAAAGCGTGGAAATTGTTGATGAAGGTGGCTTGGTTCGATTACCGGTCCAATTTGTTTAATTATCTGGAGATATCTTCTCTGGAGATAAAATTAACATCGTGTTACGATACGGCACATAATAAATGAATGCAAGATTGCTTAAATATAAACCCTGCAGTTGATGACTATGGTGCTTAAGTAATAAGTTTCGAGGTGGTAATGTCTCAGTTTGGATGTTATGCCAACGACTTTCAGTACACATATAATTGGAAGTGTTTTACACAAGATCTTTGCACTTTCAGTTGCGAACAAATTAGTCTAAAATGTAAGTATTTAACTTCTTTATTAGTAATATTACATTGCAGACCAAGATTGACATTGCCAGTCATGATGAACCCCCTCCATTTGTTACAGTTCAATCCTACTCTTGTTCGTTATTAGGAACGCTACTGCCATCCAAAGTCCAACCAAGCTAACAAAGGATAAAGTTATCTCATCCAATGCGCACGTGACTATGAAACTTCCTCTGTCAAACCACAAAAATCACACTCACAAGATGAGCAGCGTACAGACATCCCAGCACTTGCGGCGGATACAGTTCTCAATTACTTCGGGGCAAAACACTCGTACGAGCACTCACCAGCAACACTGGCAATGTAATGCCACTGTGACACCCACCTAATCCTTGCCAGAAATGCCATAACGAAGAATCCCTGTCCCGGTCCCGACCATCGTTAGTGGTATTTTGCACTCCGACCCAGTCGTATGACTGTTCAAAGTGGAAAGTACAAGAATAGTTCACCGAAAGTTCTGACGCTCTGTCCAATTGCTCGACTCTCCACATGGGATTTTGGCATCGTTCATAACGCAGTGTGGAAATTAAATTCAGTCCAGCATTCATAACTCACAGCTTTACTCGCTTCTTGGAATCTTTTGATCAAAATTGCAAGTTGTAATTCCATGTACGGGCCGGCGAACATGTGGAACCTCATCCCACTAACATTCCCATTTAACCTAATTCACTTGCCTTTCCTACGTAGAACCATGTGGGCAATACGAGCACCCAATTCGGTTCAGATCGATAAGTGTAAATCGCTTATTTGGAAATATTCAATTTCAACAAAGCTAAACTGAGCTCAGTTTCAAAGGCTTACATGGTATCTATATTTGATTCAATCCAATAAATACACCTTATCTATGTCTAATTCGCTCTTTCTCGCCTACGCAGCATCCACCACCGGGCACTAATGGCAACTGCAATGGCACCACCATTAACGACCACATCGCCGTCAGCAGTGCCAACCTTGGGAACCGTAGCTACATCCCACGGCAACGTGACAGTGAACGGAAATGGTCTGCACGATGGTAATCCGGAGATGATGCGCCATCTGAGCTGATAACCAACCGAATAAACGGGTGGATTGGGGAGGGTGGGAGGTTTTGGGTATCATGTCCGGGTCATATGGCAACGGTAGCTACTTTTCTCAGCACTCAAATAGCTACCACCAACAGTATCAGTAGGAGTTCCGGTCGAGCAGTACCACGGCAACAGCAATTGCAACTGCGGCACTGTTCCCGATGCGAGCAGTCTAATGACAGTAGATGGGAAAACGATGGCAGCTTATTATTTTGTGAAAATATCTTCATGAAAATCGGGACCGTATCCGCTATCCGTGCACCCAACCAGCGGATGGCAGATTTTAGTACCGTTCTGTATAAGCACCATATAAAACCATTTTAAGATTGTGGCATATACAATTTCGGAAGATTTTAATAAAACGAATGTATTGAAATCCCGAGGTTTTGGATTGTTTTTATACAGTATCTGTATTAAAAACTCACAATTCTTGTAGTAAAATAAAACCTTTCAGAATTGTATATGCCAAGATTTCATTCAATAATTGTAAGATTTGTTTTTTTTTTGGTGTATTTTTAAAGTAAACGACTGGAATTTTGTTGAAAAAATAATAAATATTCTGCAGACTAATTTATTT
The DNA here is from genome assembly GCF_024139115.2 of Armigeres subalbatus. Classification (NCBI taxonomy): domain Eukaryota; kingdom Metazoa; phylum Arthropoda; class Insecta; order Diptera; family Culicidae; genus Armigeres; species Armigeres subalbatus. The sequence goes on from NC_085141.1 coordinate 26,592,367, forward strand.
TTCAACACTAATCAATTAGCTTCTTAGCCTAGCGGTAAGACGCGCGGCTACAAAGCAAAACCATGCTAAAGGGTGGATGGGTTCGATTCCCGACTCGACTTCCCTGGGCATAAAAGTATCATCGTGTTAGCCAAGGGCGTAGCCAGAGGGGGGCAGAGGGGGGCCCCCTCTAAATTGTGGGAAGATTGAACGGGTACTGAAATGAATTCCCTCAAACATGTGCACTTTACGATCCAATCATATACAGAAATAGGTGGTTGAAATTCAAAAGATTCCCAAAACTTATCAGGGCATCCAGGATCCATAATATATGAAAGTTCAAAACAACTCGAAACATTTCGGGCTCAAAAATTCTCCTTGAAATCCTGCTAGAAGCTCCCCTGGGAACTTCTGAATTCCTCCGGAAAGTTATCCACAAATTCCTCTGAAAATCGTTCGAAAATCCTTCTCATGTAATTGTAATTCCTCCTTGTCTAGAAACCACCCACTAATTTTTTTTTAGGAAATTCACGAGGAAATTCCTTGAAGATTTCTTTTCTTCTCTCCAAGATTTACTTCTAGATATTTCTTCGGCTATTCTCTCTTCAGGAAGAATCCGGCATTTCCTTTAGGAATGCATTCGAGAGTTCCGTCAAGAATACATACGAAATTTCTTCCCAAAATTATACCAGAAGTTTCTTCAAAAATTTATGACGGAAATCCTCCGATTTAGCCCCAAAGTTTCACTTGTAAATCTATAAGAAATTCCTTCGGAAATTCTTCTAGGAACTTCTCCGGGCATTCCTCTCAGAACTCTTCCTTTAATTCCTCCGGGATTACTTCCAAGAAATTTTCCGGGAATACCTCCAAACATTCAATAGCGAAATCATCTAGCATTCCAATCTGGAATTCTTTTCGCAATTACTTCAGAATATCTTTCAAGAAATCCTCTAGAAATATCTTCATGAATTTCTCCTGGAATTCGTCCAAGTTTTTCCCCAGAAATTTTTACAGATATTTTTTCGGGAGTTTCTTCAGGTACTTCTACAGGAATTCCTTCAGGAATTTCTCCAGGAGATTTTCCGCGGAAGTGTACTAGAATTCCTTCCGGACTTCACTCGGAATTTACTCGAATATCTGCCAATAGTTCTTCCAGAAATTGCTTCGGAACAATCCGCAGTGTTTTTCTTCAGCAATTCATTTGGGAATACTTTCAGGATTTCATCTGGGAATTTATGCATTCATTCGTCCTGGTATTTTTCTGGGAATTCCTTCAGATATTTTTTAGGAAATTCCTTTAGGAACTTCTCTAAGAATTATTTCAGGACTTCCATGTGGGAATTCCCCCGGAAGTGCTTGTGGGAGTTCCTCCGGGAGTTCTTCCAGGAGTTTTTCCAAGAAATTCTACGGTAATACCTCCAGGAACTTCACAGGGAATTCCAGAACGATATTTGGCAGGAATTTCACGGGAAATGGGATTTCGGAAGTTCCTTCAGAAATTTTTTTTTTCTCTTCCTCTAGGGTATTCCACCGGATGTTCCTCTGAAGTTCCACCAGTAGTTCCTTCGGGAATTCAATCAGGCTTTCTTCCAGGAATTCATTTAGCATTTCTTCAGGCATTTATCTACGAATTCCTCTAGAAGTTCCTCGGAGAATTTCTCTGGGAGTTCTTACGGGAATTTCTCCGGGACGTTCTTTTAAGAATTCTTCCAGGAGTTCCTTCTGGAATTCTTACGGAAGTTCCTTTGGGAGTTCATCGTAGAATTCTTACTAGAGTTCCTCAAGGATTCGGAAATTCTTCCTGTAGTTCTTCAATAAATTCCTCCAGAAGTTCCACCGGCAGTTCCTCCGAGAATTCCTCTGATAATTTCTCCGGAAATTCCTATAGAAAATCCCCCGGGAGTTCCTCCGGAAATTACTCTGGGAGTTCCTCCGGAAGCTCCTTCAGAGAAACACCCGGAGAAACTGCCGGTGAAACTCCCAGAGGGATTCTCGTAGAATCTGCTGGTGGATCTCCCGGAGGAATTCCCGTAAGATTCGGAGGAATTTCAGGAGGAACTCCTAGAAGAATTCCTAGAGGACCTCCCGGATGAGCTCCCAGAAAAACTATTGGAAGAACTGCGGGAAGAATTTCCAGTTTAATTTCTGAAGAAAGCCTAAATGATTTCCTGAAAAAGCCTGAATAATTTCCTGGAATAGCTTCTGGTGTAATTCCCGGAGGAACTCTCGAAGGAATTTTCTGGAAGAATTTCTGAAGAAACTCCCGGGAGAATTTTCAAAGGAACCCCGGGGAAACTACCAGAAGCATTCATCTTATAGACAAATCTCGTCTAGCTGAAACCTTTGTTGGGGTTTGTAGCTGGACCATCATCATCATCAGAGGACCTCCCGGAGGATTCCCTGAGGAGCTCGCAGAGAAATTCTCGGAGGAGCTTCTGGTGGAAAATCTATATAAATTCTTGAAGAAGCTTAAATAAATTCCAAATCTGCGAAATTCCCGGAAGAATTTTCAGAGGAACCGCTGATAGAACTACCGGAATAATTCTCGAATGGATTCCTAGAGAAATTCTTGGTGAAAATGCTGGTGGAATTCCAGGAGAAATTTTCAGAGAAACTCCTGGAGGATCTCCCAGTGGAAGACTTGAAGTTTCCACCGGAATTCTTTCAGGTTTTCATTGCGAATTAATCTAGGAATTCCTCCGAAAATTCCATTGTTGATTTAATTTTCGGTATAATTTCTGTATAAATTTCCGGTGGAATTCCTGGAGAAATTCTTTGAAATTTTCACAAGAAATTATTCGAAACAATTCATGGAAAATTTTATGGAATTTACACAAGAAATTCGAAGATTTTTCGTGAAATTCTCAGGAATGTTTACTGGCAATTCTGCGGAATTTCCACGGAATATTCTTATTCTTAAAAATTATGGGAAACAGCACCAAAATATTTGAATTATTGCTGGGAATTCTGCAGAACTTATAAAGAAGTTCGTGAAGATTTTCTTGGAGTAAATAATGGTGGAATTTTCGGATCAATTCCCGGCAAAATTTATGGTGGAATTCCTGAAGACACTGCCGAAGATGTTGCTGGAGGCATTCCTAAAGAATCCCTGATAGAATTTCGGATAGAATGCCAGGAGCAATTGTCGAAGGAATTCCTGAAGAAAGCTTGCATATTGATTTTTCTGCCTATTTTATAATAAAGATTATTTCAGAGAGGATTTGTTTAGAAATTCAGATGTATGGTTCTAGTTTTCTTAAACTTATGGAAGAATGCAGGATTTTTATAATAATTGTTATAGCCGATTTTATATTCTTTCTGAATACTAAGTTCGTTAATATTTTTCTCACTTTTTTCTCACTCGATTTGGTTTGGATTTGGTTTCATGTGTTAATATTCATGTGTTTTTATAAAACTACTATAAAATTACGATTTAGAAAAAAAGTTGCCCCCCCCCCTTCTCGAAATCCTGGCTACGCCCATGGTGTTAGCCTCATGATATACGAATGCAGAAATGATAACTTGGCTCAGAAACCTCGCAGTTAATAACTGTGAAAGTGCTGAATGAACATTAAGCTGCGAGGCGGCAATGTCCCAGTGGGGGGATGTAATACCAATAAGAAGAAAAGAAGAATCAATTAGCTCTGACTACGATGTATCCGAAAAATCGATACAAACGATAATTAATATCCCATAAAAAAAAGGCCAGTATGTTACGGTCGTATGAAGGAAACAGCTATAGGCGTTGGTGCCTTATGATTTGTTTTGCTTTCTCGGCATCATATATGGCCGGAGGAAATGCGTTGACTTCTATTACAAATGCCAAAGAAATATTTTTTAGATACTGTTTTCGTCCATATTCATTCCATTATGTGTAATGGGCAAATAAAGAGAATAAAGCGCCCCACTGGTCATACTGACTGCACAACAGTCCAAATGCCACTGAACTGTTAAGGAGATTATTTGGCGAAAATGTGTTTGTTAACCTTAGCCCAAACGCCCCGTGAATCCTAATTAGTATTCGTGCTCAAGCAAACAAACTCATTCGAATCTGCAAACCGACGAAAACATGCCACCGACAAGAGACACGCCGGCGTGGATAAACATTTCGGGTTGGGCAGTCTTGAACTCGAGCAATTTTGTGGTCCAGAGAAACTGTTTGAAAGCTGTGGAGATAATTGAAATGGTTAATTTGGTGAAGGGAGGTGACAGTTTTGGTGGCATGGGGAGCCACAAGCCACTATGATAACTGGAAGAATATGTGACCCTCACTCAATTTCATTGACGTTGATTGCTTAGTGGAATTGGCGTAATAAAGTTGTATACAACGGCATCGTACTTTGACTTTTAAAAGGAGGGGTTGAAATAAATGAGTGTTTAATGCTTGCATTATTATTCTTGTAAAAATAACATACAGAATATAAACTGCTCCAGAAATTATAAGCAAACTTGTTTTTTTTTTAAATATTTCGATTCTTTTTTCAATTTTTCTAAAAGTTTTTTGGCTACGTAAAGTTTATAACTTTGTCTGCTTTCTTCTAGTGTCGAGTTTTGCCGATTTTAGGAAATATAAGTCATGTTTCAGGATTTTTTCCTTCACACGGTTTTTAGGTACTTGCACAACACAGTTTCAAGTAGTTTCTTTTAATTTCTCATCAATATTCACACTAGATCCATTGCATATGATCATTACAGTTATTTACCAAGCATTACAAGTGTCAAAACATAAAATATTGTAACCGAAAGAAAAATAGAGGCATTTGAAATTCACATGAAGCCACTCCGAAAATCGTCAAATAATTGGCAAACCCTCGGTTTTCACTAATTTATCATGTTTTTTGCTTTATTTGATCAGTGTTGGCTTAAGACTAGGATTCCTATTAAACCCCAACATATACCAACCGCCAAATTATTTTGATGTTTATGTCACGCTGGTATCAATTTATTATTGATTAACTAGGTAATGTTTTGCACCTTTTCGAATTTTTCTAACCTTCGCTAACCTTAACTATACGTTTTTTCTTGGGTGATTTAAAAAAAAAATAAACAATTATTTTACTAAATATTTTCTAAATTTCGAAATTTTACTTGGATTTCAATTTGCCGAGTATTTTTCAGTGTGCTTATAATTTCTGGAACAGTCTATACAGGACATTTTTTGTTATGTATTTAGCGAGTCGTGGTTGTACTGTCAGGCTACTGCGGATCGATCAACAGTTGGAGATAGCTTATGCTGATGCATCCGAATCCGATTTGACCACAACAAGCTGCATTCGACGGGGAATAAAGGTCATTGAAAGTTGATTTTTTTAAAGTTCTTTAAAACACTCCTTATCCCCTTGGAAAACAAACCAAAATATTTTGATCCTCAAAAAGAAAAAAATACAAATTACTTTTGAATGTGAACGAAAAATACCTTCGCCAGGTTTTTTTCAAACATTTTGTGTTATTTATGTGGAGAAACTATGTTCCTTCTCTATCTCACATCTATTTTATTGGAGAAGGGTCGTTTGGCCGAAAGCCATTTGGTCGAATGCCACTATGCCGAACAAACCATTAGGCCGAAACCCTTCTAGCCGAAAGTCATTTGACCGAACGGGTCATCCCGCCGAATGGGTCATATGGCCGAATAGGTCATTTGGCATATTTGGTCTATCTGGCCAAATGATATTTTCGGCTAAACAACATTGGGCCTAGTGGCAAAATGGCATTAGATCGAACGGTATTCGGCCAAACGGCCTTTCCCATATTATATTGTACTTAACAAAAATAAAGGAACAAAAAAAGGTCCAGCTTCACTTAATTACAATACTAGTAAAAAGAGCCGTAGAAATTGGTAGTTCAGAAGCAACTCATAGTTCACACGAGAAAGCCTCCATCACAGCTAGCATTTAAAAAAAAAATTCAACGTGAAATAATTTTGATGCCATTGCAATCCAATTAAAGTAATTCGATTCCGTTTGTAGCCAGTCGTCTCCACTGTCTCGAACTTGAATTCGTCTCGAATGAATGAACACAAATAAAGTAACAAGCTGTAAGCGTTTGTTATCATAAAGGAAATCCCTGCACAACAGTTGCCGACAAACCTCCTTCGTTATGTCTTTCTCTGCTTTGCCAGAAGCTTCCATAAAATCACTCAGAATTGAAAGTAGATCGTTACGTTTGAGATCCTTTCAATGTCGACATTCTTTTCTCTGCCAAGTGGCCAGGCTGTTGAGCTGAGGTGCGCATTCTACTAGTCTAATGAACTACTTGCATCGTCAAGCGCACAGTCTACCGAATTATGTTTATGAACCTTATTTTTCATGGATTTAATCTGACCTAAATGAATCGCATCACTCTAAAGCACTAAAGCATATCAATTTTTTCATTAATAAATATACTTTCGAGTTCTTATTGAGTTCTATCCTCCCCAATAACAATGCAACCCTTAGTAAGGCTGCTTGCATACCAACCGGATGGAATGGTTTTCCATAGAGCAGCAGCATTTTTATTGCATTTCAGAGCTTAAATTTGGCGATTGCCACGAACGACAACGTAACCGATGCACACCACATGAAACAGGAACAGAATAAATTCTGAATATAAATCCGTATCGGTTCAAAGGTGCTACGTTTCATGTTTTGAAAAAATTGTACCTTGAACTTCTCGGAACATCGAATAAGGAAAAGTTGGGAAAAAGCATTTTGACGCTATGAGGTGATTATGCCTCTGTCGAGGGCCACTAATGCGGAACTATGCCTAATGACCTTCATGCCATATTTTTGCCTTCTTTATGACGTAAGTTGCGTCATCTGTGGAAGTCGGGCTCCAGATAAAACTACGGTAAAAACACACCCGCACCAAATGTATCATGTACTGAACGCTCATGAGACCGGTGGTCCTCTACGGACATGAGACTTGGAACATGTTAGAAAAGGACTTGCAAGCACTCGGGGTATTTGAGAAATGCGTGTGCTCGTGATTCTGCCACGGACGGCATCTTTCTGTTGTTTCCACGCGATTATTTTTCTACAATTGGTTTTGGTCAGTTTACAGTGTTGTCAAAAGGTCAACGTCCGATCAAGTGTTACGCCAATGATTTTCAGTTGCCTTGTTTTCGGTATTTCCACCCGGTTGAGACATATGTTACTCTTAGGTTCGCGATAAGCATTAGGGCTGCCGTAGAAGATTTTTGATTTCTCTGTGGAGATTTGAAACAAACACTTGTTGCCCACCTGTCGACAACTTTAACTGCTCTTTAAAGGTCGCGGTACAAAGTTTATTCCTTTTTCTTTCGAACCAAAAGTAGTATGTCATCTGCGTATAGCAATACGGTAAACAAATGTGGAATTTTGCGGAAAATTGGTTGCATTGCTACCAGAAACAAAGTTACCGAATACACGGAGCCCTGGGGAACACCGTTTTCTAGCTGCATTTCTTGGGAGAAAACTCCATTTACGCTTACGCGGGAGGCTCGATTAGTGAGGAAGCTGATCAATATGTTGAACATGCGTCCACCAATTAGCCATTTTCGCAGGTTTCGTAAAATGACAAATCGACACTGTTGTTTCATAAAGGCTGTTCCTGGTTCCTGGAGTTGCTGGAGGAACTTCCGGAGGAATTCCTGGAGGAACTTCCAGAGGAATTCCTGGAGGAACTTCCGGAGGAATTCCTGGATGAACTTCCTGGTTCTGGAGTTCCTGGAGGAACTTCCGGAGGAGTTCCTGGAGGGACTTCCGGAGGAGTTCCTGGAAAAACTTCCGGAGGAGTTCCTGAAGGAACTTCCGGAGAAATTCCTGGAGGAATTCCTGGAGGAACATCCGGAGGAATTCTTGGAGGAACATCCGGAGGAATTCCTGGAGGAACTTCCGGAGGAATTCCTGGAGGAACTTCCGGAGGAATTCCTGGAGGAACTTCCGGAGGAATTCCTGGAGGAAATTCCGGAGGAATTCATGGAGGAACTTCCGGAGGAATTCATGGAGGAACTTCCGGAGGAATTCCTGGAGGAACTTCCGGAGGAATTCCTGGAGGAACTTCCGGAGGAATTCCTGGAGGAACTTCCGGAGGAATTCCTGGAGGAACTTCCGGAGGAATTCCTGGAGGAACTTCCGGAGGAATTCCTGGAGGAACTTCCGGAGGATTTCCTGGAGGAACTTCCGGAGGATTTCCTGGAGGAACTTCCGGAGGAATTCCTGGAGGAACTTCCGGAGGAATTCCTGGAGGAACTCCCGGAGGAGTTCCTGGAGGAACTTCCGCAGGAGCTCCTGGTGGAACTTCCGCAGGAGCTCCTGGTGGAACTTCCGCAGGAGCTCCTGGTGAAACTTCCGCAGGAGCTCCTGGTGGAACTTCCGGAGGAATTCCTGGAGGAACTTCCGGAGGAGTTCCTGGAGGAACTTCCGGAGGAGTTCCTGGAGGAACTTCCGGAGGAGTTCCTGGAGGAACTTCCGGAGGAGTTCCTGGAGGAACTTCCGGAGGAGTTCCTGGAGGAACTTCCGGAGGAGTTCCTGGAGGAACTTCCGGAGGAGTTCCTGGAGGAACTTCCGGAGGAGTTCCTGGAGGAACTTCCGGAGGAGTTCCTGGAGGAACTTCCGGAGGAGTTCCTGGAGGAACTTCCGGAGGAGTTCCTGGAGGAACTTCCGGAGGAGTTCCTGGAGGAACTTCCGGAGGAGTTCCTGGAGGAACTTCCGGAGGAGTTCCTGGAGGAACTTCCGGAGGAGTTCCTGGAGGAACTTCCGGAGGAGTTCCTGGAGGAACTTCCGGAGGAGTTCCTGGAGGAACTTCCGGAGGAGTTCCTGGAGGAACTTCCGGAGGAGTTCCTGGAGGAACTTCCGGAGGAGTTCCTGGAGGAACTTCCGGAGGAGTTCCTGGAGGAACTTCCGGAGGAGTTCCTGGAGGAACTTCCGGAGGAGTTCCTGGAGGAACTTCCGGAGGAGTTCCTGGAGGAACTTCCGGAGGAGTTCCTGGAGGAACTTCCGGAGGAGTTCCTGGAGGAACTTCCGGAGGAGTTCCTGGAGGAACTTCCGGAGGAGTTCCTGGAGGAACTTCCGGAGGAGTTCCTGGAGGAACTTCCGGAGGAGTTCCTGGAGGAACATCCGGAGGAGTTCTTGGAGGAACTTCCGAAGGAATTCCTGGAGGAACTTCCGGAGGAGTTCCTGGAGGAACTTCCGGAGGAGTTCCTGGAGGAACTTCCGGAGGAGTTCCTGGAGGAACTTCCGGAGGAGTTCCTGGAGGAACTTCCGGAGGAGTTCCTGGAGGAACTTCCGGAGGAGTTCCTGGAGGAACTTCCGGAGGAGTTCCTGGAGGAACTTCCGGAGGAGTTCCTGGAGGAACTTCCGGAGGAGTTCCTGGAGGAACTTCCGGAGGAGTTCCTGGAGGAACTTCCGGAGGAGTTCCTGGAGGAACTTCCGGAGGAGTTCCTGGAGGAACTTCCGGAGGAGTTCCTGGAGGAACTTCCGGAGGAGTTCCTGGAGGAACTTCCGGAGGAGTTCCTGGAGGAACTTCCGGAGGAGTTCCTGGAGGAACTTCCGGAGGAGTTCCTGGAGGAACTTCCGGAGGAGTTCCTGGAGGAACTTCCGGAGGAGTTCCTGGAGGAACTTCCGGAGGAGTTCCTGGAGGAACTTCCGGAGGAGTTCCTGGAGGAACTTCCGGAGGAGTTCCTGGAGGAACTTCCGGAGGAGTTCCTGGAGGAACTTCCGGAGGAGTTCCTGGAGGAACTTCCGGAGGAGTTCCTGGAGGAACTTCCGGAGGAGTTCCTGGAGGAACTTCCGGAGGAGTTCCTGGAGGAACTTCCGGAGGAGTTCCTGGAGGAACTTCCGGAGGAGTTCCTGGAGGAACTTCCGGAGGAGTTCCTGGAGGAACTTCCGGAGGAGTTCCTGGAGGAACTTCCGGAGGAGTTCCTGGAGGAACTTCCGGAGGAGTTCCTGGAGGAACTTCCGGAGGAGTTCCTGGAGGAACTTCCGGAGGAGTTCCTGGAGGAACTTCCGGAGGAGTTCCTGGAGGAACTTCCGGAGGAGTTCCTGGAGGAACTTCCGGAGGAGTTCCTGGAGGAACTTCCGGAGGAGTTCCTGGAGGAACTTCCGGAGGAGTTCCTGGAGGAACTTCCGGAGGAGTTCCTGGAGGAACTTCCGGAGGAGTTCCTGGAGGAACTTCCGGAGGAGTTCCTGGAGGAACTTCCGGAGGAGTTCCTGGAGGAACTTCCGGAGGAGTTCCTGGAGGAACTTCCGGAGGAGTTCCTGGAGGAACTTCCGGAGGAGTTCCTGGAGGATCTTCCGGAGGAGTTCCTGGAGGAACTTCCGGAGGAGTTCCTGGAGGAACTTCCGGAGGAGTTCCTGGAGGAACTTTCGGAGGAGTTCCTGGAGGAACTTTCGGAGGAGTTCCTGGAGGAACTTTCGGAGGAGTTCCTGGAGGAACTTCCGCAGGAGTTCCTGGAAGAACTTCCGGAGGAGTTCCTGGAGGAACTTCCGGAGGAGTTCCTGGAGGAACTTCCGGAGGAGTTCCTGGAGGAACTTCCGGAGGAGTTCCTGGAGGAACTTCCGGAGGAATTCCTGGAGGAACTTCCGGAGGAATTCCTGGAGGAACTTCCGGAGGAATTCCTGGAGGAACTTCCGGAGGAATTCCTGGAGGACTTCCGGAGGAATTTGTGGGTGAACTTCTGGAGAAATTCTTGAAGGATCATCCGGAAGAATTCCTGGGTGAACTTTTGGAGGAATGTCTGGAGGAACTTCCGGAGGAATTCCTGGAGCAACTTCCGAAGGATTTCCTTGAGCAGCTTCAGTAGGAATTCCTGGAGCAATTTCTGGAGGAATTCCTGGAGGAACTTCCGGAGGAATTTCTGGAGGAACTTCCGGAGGAATTTCTGGAGGATCATCCGGAAGAATTCCTTGAGGAACTTTCGGAGGAATGCCTGGAGGAACTTCCGGAGGATTTCCTGGAGCAACTTCCGGAGGATTTCCTGGAGCAACTTCCGGAGGTATTCCTTGAGCAGCTTCAGTAGGAATTCCTGGAGCAATTTCTGGAGGAATTCCTGGAGCAACTTCCTGAGGAATTCCTGGAGCAACTTCCGGAGGAATTCCTGGAGCAACTTCCGAGGGAATTCCTAATCCTTGGAGGAACTTCTGGTTTTTAGAAGAAAAACAACAACATTGTGGATAGACCTGTGCGCCGATTGAAATTTAATCGGCGGCGGCGTGATAGATCATTACGAGTCAGCGTCAGCGGCGTGGCGGCGTCACTCCGTTGGTTATCGGCGTCGGTGCAGCGGCGTGAGTCGGCGTTAGAAATTTTCCGTAATTTGTTCGGAAGTTCTTTCAAGAATTTTACCCCTAAATTGTTTCGAAAGTCCCTCCAGGAATTCTTAAGTAAGTTCGTCCAGGAATTCCTCCGGAAGTACCTCCAGGAACTCCTCCGGAAATAGGTTGGAAGGAAGTTGCAATGTCTATAAGACTGAAAGACAACAATCTATCCACAATTGCCAAAGTGGTTTTTGAGAAGGACGATCAACAATAGATCAGATGTTTATTCTGTGACAAATCCTTGATTAATACCGGGAATAAAACTTGCAGACTAATCATCTGCTTGTTGACTTTAAAAAAGACAATATCAGATCATGGCTTTCCGACAATGTAGACTTGTGTAATGCTTAATGGATCCAAATCGAGGGTCAGAATATCTTGTGGGACTTCTAAATCTTTCGTGACGATAGATGAATTGAATCACGGCGATGCGCTTTCCAATCTAAAATTCAACAAAGCTTTCCAAGGTACAAATCATCAACAACAACAAGTCTTACATTGCTTCGTTTTGCGAATTGTATTCGCTTCATTATATTGGTGAATATAGCTTTTACATCGGGGAGAGCTTTTTGTTAAAATAGGCTTAAAGATATGTACTGCATCACTAATTACAAACGTTTGTCGCATGAACACCATGAATTCCAATAAACTGTCACGTTGATTGGTATTTTATGGGCAGTTTATTTTCATTCCGACATTTCATCATAACCAGCATTCTTCAAAGGACTCAAAAAGTATCCCATCGGCAGAGCTGCAAATCCTTGTACCTGTAATCCAAAATAAATGTCGCTACGGATTGATGTCGAGAAGAAATAATTGAAAATCTGTCGAAGTCATGCTGATGCCTATCCACAGAAAAGAGCAACCGGCAGAGCGCCACTAGATTACGCTCGCTTTCGGAGAAAGTGATTATGGGGCGGGGAGCAAACACGACATCCGAACGCGAACAAACAACCATCATCGTCGACTAGAGGAGATTAGCGTGGGTGGGCCATCATCCGCAGTGAAGCGGAAAGCAGTCATCCAGCTTCTTTGGCAACACATGGTGCACCATGAGGGGAGAATCCGACCACAAAGAAAAGAAAAATGTGCGATACATTTTCCGTAATCTGCGGATGACAAGTAATTAACAGGGACTAAGTAGTTGGAATAGCTGGCAGGACAGCAGAAAATAGGGCTAGACGTACTGCGAAACAATCTACCTTTCTCGATAGTTGTTATGAGCACAACTCGCTGCTAAACTGATAATCATTATTAAGATAAGCATTCTAAACGATTGCTTAGGGCAAGAGAATTAGATGGCATATTTTTTTATAAAGTGGGAATTGTGTTATGATGACTACTTTTTGTCGTCTTCGCTCATTGAATCAATCACTCGAGTCTCCTTAATTTTGTATTCTTAATTTTGATTTGATTCAAATACATCTTGAAGACATTTTACATTACAAAATCCTTCTTTCGTGTACTCAGATAGCAAACGAGTTAGATTTGATGATTGCCATTAGCACACAATGGAATTCAGTCGAGGTACTGAGCTCATAGCAGATTAAAAAGGAAAAAGTCCATTTGCACTACGGTGGTCGTCAATCATTCTTCCTTTATCAACTGAAAACAGAGCAGATGACAACTCACCAAGATTGATGTTATTGGTTTGTTGGACAAGGGAGCGCAAATCGTAATACTCATCATCTTTCTTGTAGTTTTTAGTCTCCAAAAAAATATAGAAAGAACAGTGTGGAAGAACACTCGAATGATGACCCATTTGATACTGATAGGAAGGAGCAAACTATTTCCTTTGAATAATTCACTACACACTTGCTGTCCGGCATGCTATTCATTCATTTTGTTGGAATGGGGTGGGAGGTATGCGACACTGGTCTGCAACGAGGGGGTGATAATCCGTGAGGAATTCCGGAGCATGATGCCCAATCTATCTTACATTGGGATCGGATGTGGTGCGCTCATCGTTTTTGTCATTCCATTCTCTGACAAAAGAGAAGGGCTTTTACACAGTTCATAAAGTATGATATGGGGCTGAACCCTGATACCACATCCGACTAATCTCATTCCATTGTAACTGATCTGGCCGATAAAAGCAGTTCAATTCTAACTGAGATAGCTTGTCCGAAATTTTCGGATTGGTATTTATTCTATCAATGAAAAACACGAGCTTGACTTTCCTGCGAAGCTGTGAAATAAAGAATTATGATAACGTTAATTTAAATCTTTGCCATCCAGGTACAGTAGACGTTCGATAACTGCAATCAGGCTATTGACATCCTATTGTTTAGCCCATCGCCAGATCGTAGCCAGGATGTCCCGGGCTATATTTTTTTTTCATACTGCATTTCAATGATGACAGCGGTCTATGTCTATTGATGATGATGACACCGCGCTTGTCACCGGCTCGACTGCAATAGATGACAAATGTCAAAAAATTGAAAAGGGGTCCACCAACGCTATTTTTAAAATGGTTTTTATGATGATTTAAATTGATAAAAATCTTTGTGGTGGAATATTGAGCATCTTTTGATAATATCCTATGTACAATATAATATCTTTTTTTTGGTGATTATTAAAACGTTATATTTCTTATTTGTCGCAAGTCGCGTGGCATCACTGGTGCGGCAGTGATGAACTTTATTTTTAATTAAAAAATCACTTTAATACGAATAGTACATTTACGAAATATTAATAATTTTTAACAATGAAGATCTCATTTGTCAACCCACTTGATTACAAATCAGCGACGATGAACTTTGCTTATCTTGTTAGCAAAAAACATCAAGGACGTCAAGATAATCCATCCATCTTCGTGCGCTACCTAAAACCTAAGTAGCACCTAAATTTATTAGTCGGATCATGAACGATGCTTTGGTCCATTAGTCAAAGACGTTTTCAAATAAATAATAAACCTAGAGTTTTATCAAACACTACACTACACTATAGGATCCTTTTTGACATGGTTTACCGAAGAAAAATCAGATGTTTATTAAAAAGCTATTATTGAGGTGAATCGAGAAATTGAGAAATTGATCAAATCTAACCGCATAAAATGCGACCTCAGTTTACTCTGAATGTAAAAGTGTGTAAAAGAAAAAGTACTAATCGCATCAATTATTCACTGAAAACATAAATAAAAACAATTTCCATTTAAAAAATATGACCATTTGAATTGTTAGGCTTGAATTTATTTCTGTTGTGGGAAAAAGTAAACACTAATCGATTTTCAAAATGTAGCTTAAAAATGTTTCAATCGTAGTTTCTTTTCATGTGTTCAATCGGTGAAATAAATTTTCGTCTTTTTCTGTGGATTTATTCGGAGTAAGTAGTCATAGAACGTGTAATCATGCTTATTAATAAGCTTACGATTTTGAAAATAGATTTTTCAATGGATCAGTCGCAAAGCAAGGGGAAACGGAAGCTTCCCAGTCTCACTTTGGCCAGAAAGGTGCAAATAATTGAGGAAGCTGAGGCGGACACAAGTACCCTCGAATCAGTCGCCAGAGCCCATGGAATATCTACGTCATCAGTGAGCAGATACGTAAAGAACAAGGATGCAATACGAGAAAAGCTGGAGAAATATAGAGAACATGGAATCGAGGACAGGAAAACATTGAAAGAACAGTCGTATCCACTTCTAGAGGAAGCAATTTACGTATGGTTGATTCAGCAAAGAGAGGACAACATAATCGTATCATCAGATATCCTGAAGGCCAAAACAGAGGTAATGTTTTCTTTGTTACAATCTCATGGTCTACATGTTGGTAAGAGTTTTGAGCCCAGTGATGAATGGGTGCGACGTTTCAAGCAACGACATGGTCTGCGAGTTGCACGGGTAGTGGGCGAGAAAGCGTCCGCTGACATTGCAGCTTATGATAAATTCAAAACAGTTTTGATGGCGAAGATCCTGGAAATGGGTTTACAGAAATGCCAAGTGTACAACGCTGATGAATCTGCGTTGTTTACGAAACTGATGGCCTCTCGTAGCATTATTCTGTGGGATGAGAAGGTTGCTAGTGGTCGGAAATTGAACAAAACACGTTTTACTTTTATGCCGTGCGCCAATATTGATGGCTCCATGAAAATGAAACTTATGTTCATTGGAACAGCTGCCAAGCCGCGCGATTTTCCCAGAAATTTTGAAGACAGTTTGCCGGTTTCATACCATTTTTCGAAAAAGGCTTGGATGACCCGTAACCTTTTTAAAGAATGGTTCCACAACGAGTTCGTACCAGCTGTTCGCGATTTTTCGATGCAGCGCAATATAGAACCCACAGCATTATTAGTTCTGGATAATTGCACTGCGCATCATGAAGGGGGCAATGTTCTCGTTAGCGATGATGGTAGAATACAAGTTATTTATCTACCTCCTAATGTTACCAGTGAGTGTCAGCCGATGGATCAAGCTGTCATCAACGCTATCAAGATTCGCTATAAACGCAGACTTATGCTATACTTGGTGATGGAAAATACGGATTTACAACTAGAAGAGCGTCTCAAATCTGTGTCACTGCAGATGAGTATTGCATGGTTAGCCGATTCATGGAATGAAATCAGCTGTTTCACTATCGAGAACTCGTGGAAAAAAATAATTGATGAGTTTCCTGGGTACAATTGGGATTGCTGCCAAGATGAAGTCGAAAAAGACGAAAGTTGGAATGATGTATCTGCACTTGTCCGCTCGCTCGATGTACTAACTGGAACGCATACTTCAGAAGAAGAAGTACGCCACTGGATGCAAGATACCACACGAGACAGCTCCGGTAATGCAGAATGGGCAACGAGTGAAGTTTTCACCGATGAAGAGATCATTGGTTCGGTGCTAAAACTCAATGATAATTTTGATCCGCTTGAAGAGGAGTGGCTTGAAGAAGAGAATATGTTTCCTGGTGAAGCAAAATCATGTTCAGCGGCTTCAGATATGCCAGATTTCTCTACCACATTGAACTCACTTGACGTGGTCCTTAAATTTGTGGAAAACGATCCTGTTGACACCTGTAAACTAAAATCACTGCGATCCAAACTGGTGGAGAATGAATGGAATAAACGTAACAAGTAATTTTATTGCTTTCCCTAATTGTTAAAATGCGTTTGTATTCATTTCATTTGAATTTGCTAATAAATGTGTATTATCTTTTATAAACTTTTATTTCATCGGCAAACCACCTTCATTTGTTATATTTAATTTTAAAAAGCATTCCCAAAATCTCGTTTACATATTCTTTTAATTTATTTTAATAAACATTTCTTAACATCTAATCCCCATCCGCGTTCCCCCCACGCTGATTGACGTTTTAACGTCAAACATGCTTTTGACAACGGATTTGACGGATAGCGGTCCGATAACTGCAAAATTGTTGCACCTATCGAATTGCAGTTAAAAAGCATTGCAGTTAAATGTCTTGCAGTTATCGAACGTCTACTGTATATGATATTACACGTATTTTTTTTACGTGACAAATTCATGCGAACACTTTGTTTATAAAGGATTTAGAATAGTATTTTTAAAAGAAGTTCGACAAAAAATATGTATCTTCGCCTCAAGTTCGGAAAAAATGTCTCTAGATTAATGAAGAACTCTGGTTCATGAAGAAACTGATTAAAAAATAGCTCCTGGATAGCTTTCAGTACAACTTTTGCGACAAGCTTTGATTAACAGTTGAAAAGAAACGTCAAAACAAATCTGGAATCATGCTGCCTAAGTGTTCACTCATCGAGCTTCGTCAAGCACATACAGTTCTCAATGCCACCCAACCGTACCACAAATATTTCCATCCGAAGGAACATGATACTCTCACATGACTTAATTTTATCGCCCAAGAAATGCAGCTTCTTTTCCTAGACTGGTGCACAAAGTAATGAAAAACATTTCCAAGAATTCCCCTTCCCAGAAGCCAGAATCAACAAGAAACTATGGGTGGACACTTCCATGCATAATTCAAACTGTCGGTTCTGCATCCCACGGAGCCCGAGCGAACTGGGATGAAGAGGACTTGGACGCAATGAATCACTACAAGTTCCCTACTTCGAATGGGGATATGGTTGTTTGCGTTTCGTTCTTCGATTGAATGATTATGGATGGGTTAGAACTTCTTCCAGTTCGGTGTGCTTGTCGGGATGGGTCAAAACCGGTGAGGACAATAAATTAAACCAACATCCGAGATCGCTTCCGGTCGAATATGGGACCCTTAGGAATTTACTTTATTATATGAGAAAATACATTATGAGGCATTTAGAACGTTATTTCCAAAACTTGGGTTAGATTTTGAAATATCTGAATAAATCTAGTTATGGTAATTATGAATAATTGTGGATAAAATTTCCAGATGGTGAATTCAATTTTCTAATGTTTCATGTAATAGATAGGTATAACAAATCTTTCAATTATTAATTGTAGAAATTCTAATAGAACACTAAGTTGAAGAGCAGACCAATTCCTAGTTCCTAGAGATTTACAGGTATTGAAGAAGAAGAAGAAAATTAGAGGGGTTGAGTACAAGACACGACCGCTCGACGTAAACTACGTAAAACCCTTTTAGTGCAATGAGAATCGCTGTCACTATCGCAAATTTTACCCCTTCAACAAAGTGTACTGGCTTTTTGACTACAACATCTCTGCATCTGTTTTCAGGAACCAACTTAAACAGCTGTATCTTCAACCTTCAATCCACATCTGAAACAGCAACAGTAGGGTGAGTTTCTGTCCATCACTTTTCAATTATCAGAGTATTGCTACTTGGTCTTTTTTTATCTCTCGGTGGACTGGAAACACGCGACGAGTGACGACAATTATCGTACCTTACGGATTGGATACCTGGATACTTGACCACACTTTAATTTTAGAAAATGTTGACTACATTTATGATTATTTCGATTTTATGTTTGTTGCATCTATGTCAGTAAGCGAGACTTTTTTTGTTTTCGATATGTTATATGTTATTAGAAAGGATATGTGGATTGAGTACGTCATCAGTGACATGTTCAAAAGGACTTTTCAACTTCTCCGCTCTCATTAAGGTGGTTATACAACAAAGCCACAAATCGGCCATCTTGGAAACCACGTGCTTTTTCTAGTGATTTTTCAAGAGCACGAATTGAGAGAACCACAACGCCCATGGGGATGAAACATCCGTAGATCATTTGTTTACTCATGCTAAATAATCGACTTTAATTTCAGCATTGTACGAAAATTATTACGCTAGATTTGAACTTTTCATAATTAGGAGTAGAAAACCGTGTGGTGAATTTGAAATTCACCACATGGCTTGATTGTATAATCACCTTAAGATCACTATCATATGAGGTTTGGACAACAAATAAACAAATAAACAAAATGATGTTAAGTATATAATATTTACATTTCAAAAAGATCGTAATCTGTTCCTAGTATAGAAGTTTTCTTTAACCACCGCCGTCGGCCATCACAGATGTTACATCGTCGCAAGTCAATTCGGAAAGCTACGTTTGCAGCTTTGCTGGAAATCATCGTGCGGTCGTCGTCAGTATCGACAGCGCCTAATGAAATTTGTTTAAAAATCTTTGTAAAGCAGGTTTATCGTTTGAAAAATGAGAGAGAATATTACACTTGTACAATGCTACTATCACCGACGACAGACACTCAATGATTTACCTCTCATATGGCACAGACGCCATCTTTCTGTATTATTTTCTGCAGCAACTACTCAAAACGAAAGTAAGAATTTTGCGAGAAAATTTCACTTGTGTGACAATTTCCAATACGGCAAACAAAACCTTCTTCTTCATAAAATGATGGTCCTGAAAAAGACCGATTAAGTGCGCCTTTGCAATCACTATCAGTATGCGAGAAAATTCCACTATTGTACTGCTTCCACCGACAACGAGATTTTTTTAACCTCATTGGCTCCGCCCCGTTGTTATTCGTCATGAGTGCACATAAAATTTGCACCCAAAACGATTATCAAAGGGGTGAGGCTGATGGACTCACTATATTGAATGCAAGAATCATCGTCGCGTGGCATGGCCTTCATCAGCGGTACTCAAGTGAAAATTTTTGTAAATAGTGATGAATCATCAGGTGGCCATCTATTCTGCAACAAGCGGATGTGAAGTGCTGAAGTGAATTAAATCACCGTGGTAGCATCTATAACCAATTTTCATTGGAAAGTGACATTTTATTGATAGACCCAGCGAAAGAAACCCAGCTTCGCCCGGGTGTTGCAAATGTCACAATGAACCATTTGCAGCATCGCACGCTAGATCAATTTCCGTGCGTTTGTTTTGTTTTCCTCAACAGCTCACCCAAAAATGTATTCTAATGATTCTTTTACCTTTCTCCGATAAATTCACCAGCGTTTTGTATACAAACCTTACGGATCCCAAGACGAATCGAAAAAAATCTTGCGAACCGGTCAACCCGTTCGCGAGTTAAATGATCAGAAAGAAATCTCAACTTATTTTTATTATATAGAGAAGATTGTGTTTAATATTTGGAAAGGCGCATCCTTGTGTACAATTTTCTGTCGCATATACCTGCCAACGGCCGCTACAGACGTCAAAAACGACGTTGTCCAATTTTCCACAGTCAGCATGATATTCTGCGTAGGAATGTTTGCTATGCTTTTGCATAGAATAGAGCACTAAGAAAAATCTGATATGAAAACCGTTGTAGCGCTTGTTCTAGGTTTCGATCGACAGTGGTGAGGTGACAAACACGCGGAACGCTTGCGGATTGGATGGAAACTTTCCCAGAAACGGTCCACCCGAATACTGTCTCGATCAACGTTGGAAGACCTTCACCAAGAGGAACTTTACCACCTGTGTGTAGCTCATGGTAGGCTTCGCCACCGACAATCATGTCGATGCCTGCAGTGATGTGGAATTTGGGATCTGCCAACGACACTTCGGGGAGCTAGGATATGTCAACTGGGATGAATGGCAGATTAATCTTGGGTTTCTTCAGGGTTAGATACTCGAGTACTGTACTGAACGGAGTGAACTTGTACTGGATGGTAGCAGTCAGTTTGCACTTCTGTGCTTCGTGGATTCTCCGATACCAGTTACAGCGATGTCGATTGTCTTGCGACGCAGATTGAGAAAGTTGGCCAGCTTTTTCGTCATGAAATTGCACATGGATGCCGAGTCTAGTAGTGCTCGGGCGGAATGCTTTTTACCATTCTGGTCGAGGACCAAAAAGTCAACCGTTTTTAGCAGTACTGTGCTGCGGCTCGACTGGACCGATGAGAAGTGCTTCTTGGTGCAACAGAGAATGGTGCTTGTCATGACCAGGGTTGCCACTACTTTTTGGGAAAAGTCTGGCATGCTACAAATTAAAAATCTGGCAAAATCTGGCGATGTGATCTAATTCTAATTATTTTACCAATATTTGAAAATTTTGTTTTGACCCTCTTTTCGCTTTTGCTCTATGTTTATCATTTTTTTTTTTCTTAGAAAGAATATCTTTTTCCGCCTACGATATTTGTTTGAACAATTCGATATTTGTAAATATGAGACTCTTAGAAACCATTTTAAGCAATTCAGAAAATTCAGATTGAATTGTTGTTAGACTTTAGATTAGCTCTGAAATATCTGAAAATTACAAAAAGAATATAAATAATTATGGGAACGGCTTCTGGACTTCATCTCATGACTCCGATGTTCATCCCATCAATAACAAAGCAATGGAAAGGTATTTAATTTGTTTCTTATTTTTGTGATTTTTTTTCAGCAGTTAGCCCGCATGTTTACAGAAAGAAGCGACGAAATTGGTGCCGTATTTCTTTGTTTCGCGATGAGATGAATATATGTTCAATGAGATGGAGATTGGAACAGTTCCGAACAGCTATTGGTGAAACTTGACTTCATTCAGAATAACGGGGTTCGCTTTTATTTTGAATTTCTAAGTAACACCACAGATAATAAATATTGAGGCTGGCATCCGATATGTGTGTAGGGGAAGTGGGGGTAGCACGCCCATAGGGGTTAAAACGCGCCACCCCTGAATAAGGTTAAATATCCCCATTTTGATTATTTTCAATAGTCTATACGATAAAGCAATGCAAAATATTGCCATTGGATACATATATTTCATGATTTTTCTCTAGTTATACATGAAAAACTCGAAAAAACGATTTTTGCGTGTTTTGATGCAATTCTAGCTCGGTGGAATTTAGTCTTTCTGTCGCTGTTATACATTAATAAATTAATAATTGAGCCATGAGCCATGCTGCTTACTCGTGTTCTTTATGTTCCACACGAAATCGTCGTCAAAAATGGTTTTAAAACGATTTTATGGGCCTTCAAACTTCTGAGGTCGGTGTGGGGCATTACGCACATGCTCATTTCGTATGACCGAAACAGCTGAAACATTCGGTTAATTGCCTTAATGTAGGCAATTAAAATGAAAATCAGTACGATAAGCACATGCGCGTTTTAACCCATCCACTGGCGCATCTCACCCCGCATGGTTTCAAAATCATTTTTTTTCGGGTGCTTTTTAAAAATCAAATTTCGGTGCAATAAAATGGACAATTAGATATCTGTTATCGGTAGTCAGTCGCAGATATGCTGTTCTTCAGTATGCGCTGATGAAAACTGGCTGAAATGGTGGTTTTCATTGATAAAAATGGCATTTTCCTTAACGTGGGCGTCCTACCCCCAGTTCCCCTAAACATCCGCAACCGTTTTACATTGTTTTACATTGGAAACGCGTTTGGCAATCGTTTGGAGATGGCGCAAAGATCTTTGTATGGAAAACGCAGCCCAAATACGGCTGCCAAATGCATTGGCTACGTTCAACGGTTGCTAAACAGCTGCGTCCGTATGTACTTCTGAAATCAGTAGAGTAGATGGCTGTAGTGGGCCAACGTATAGCAATTCAAAAGTTTACACAGGATTTTCAATAAAATTTGTTCTAGCCTAAATATCTGTTATCTGTGGTAACACTAATTGAAGTTCAAACCATTTTTAAATTAATCGATTAACAAACAAACGGAGCTCAAATTAAAAATGGTCTACGGTACCCGTAAGCCCATAGGTATTCCAAAAAGAATTTCGATAAGCATGGTTAATGATTGAATATTTGTTAAAAGTGCCATCATAATTTTTATGAAATGTCCATCAGAGGATTTTGATCTTCCGGAGCGTAACAAGTCCATTAGAAGTGGTTAAGATAAACTTTTGTTACTCAGAGTTATTAAGAAACGGATGAGTTTTATGAACTTTTCACTTTTACGTTTGCTCCGAATCTTCCGTAGGACCTCCGGTGGCCAATAATTGGCAAAGAAAGAAGTTTAATGTTGTTTCGGATCTTCCAGAAGGACGCTGAATTGACGAATAACCAGGAAATGTGATAAGTCATGGAATTAGACAATGATTACATTTATTGGGATCATTGTTACAGAATGCTGTAAGCATTTCCAGAATTCGAAATGCAAGAAATTACGCCAAAAATTAGCCTTGAAAGATTCCTTCAAAACCGATTTCTGGAAACCAGCATGGCCAAACTGCAATCCGGAACAACACCCGCGGAAACCATACCACTTTATTTATAAAAGATTGAATTGATTCAAAAATGAGTTTTTGGAAGCGAGATGAAGTTGCGGTCAGATTTCAGTTATTGAATGAATATGAAAATAATAACTGAATGACTCATTAGAAATGTTTGAACATGTCTGAAATTTGAAAAATCTGTCTGAAATTTGAAAAGTCTGGCATTTTCGGTGGTTTCTCTTTTTCTCTTTTTGCTGCCAAAAAGTCTGGCAGTGCCAGATATATCTGGCATAATGGCACCCCTGGAGGACTACCGGTCTAATGAGCGTTTTGTAGATTGTCAGTTTGGTACGGCGGCGAACTCTATTCGATCGAAGCGTCTTGCGGAGTCCAAAGTACGTACGATTTCCAGCCACTATGCGTCTCCGAATTTCTCTGCTGGTATCGTTATCGGCGGTCACCAGTGAGCCCAAGTACACGAATTCTTCAACCACCTCGATTTCGTCACCACCGATAGAAACTCGTGGTGGGTGGCTCACATTGACCTCTCTTGAGCCTCTTCCTATCATGTACTTCGTCTTCGACGTGTTGATGACTAGTCCAATCCGTTTAGCTTTGCTTTTCAGTCTGATGTTGGCTTCCTCCATCTTCTCAAAGTTATTTGCCATAATATCAATGTCGTCAGCGAAACCAAATAGCTTCGTGAAAATGGTACCACTTGTATCAATCCCTGCCCTTCGTATTGCTCCCTTCAGAGTGATGTTGAATAGCATAGAAAGACCATCACCTTGCTTTGCCGTAACCCTTTGCGTGTTTCGAAGGGACTCGAGAATGCCCCTGAAACTCGAACTACGCACATCACCTGATCCATCGTCACCTTGATCAACCGTATCAGTTTATCCGGAAATCCGTTTTCGTGCATTAGCTGCCATAGCTGATCCCGATCGATTGTATCATATGCGGCTTTGAAGTCGATAAATAGATGATGTGTGGGCACGTTGTATTCGCGGCATTTCTGCAATACCTGACGTATGGCGAACACCTGGTCTGTGGTAGAGCGTTCACCCATAAATCCCGCCTGGTACTGCCCCATATATGGAGCACGTTTCAAAATATGCGTACAATCGAAGAAAAACTCGACATGAAATGTGATGAAAAGTAGAGTGGATTCCATTCTATACCATTATACGTATGTTAATTTCTAAAATAATGAGAAAATGCAGATGGCATTCACGCAAGAATCTGGTATTGATAAGCATTATTAAGTAATCAAAATAGAAGCACTAACGTGAGTTCAGTTTGTTTCATTATTAGAATCTAAATCAATATGGACTGTGGAAACTATACTTTATACGCTCTATATGGTTTTTGTATTGTTTGTTGTATTGTATGGGGCCCTTTTGTTTGTTGTATTGTATGGGGCCCTCCTTAGCCGTGCGGTAAGACGCGCGGCTACAAAGCAAGACCATGCTGAGGGTGGCTGGGTTCGGTTCCCGGTGCCGGTCTAGGCAATTTTCGGACTGAAAATTGTCTCGACTTCCCTGGACATAAAGTATTATCGTGTGAGCCTCATGATATACGAATGCAAAAATGGTAACTAGGCTTAGAAACCTCGCAGTTAATAACTGTGGAAGTGCTTAATGAACACTAAGCTGCGAGGCGGCTCTGTCCCAGTGTGGGGATGTAATGCCAATAAGAAAAAGAAGATTGTTTATAACCCATTGCGTTATAATCATGTTATGAATTATCTTCTTTTATCCGCATCAAAGTGTTCATAGAGCACTGCACGGAAAAATAAATTTTGACGTTTAGTGGCCGTGTTGTTTTCTAATTTCTTTGCAGCGAAAAAGAGACAAAGCAGTTCGTGCAGTACCCTATAGTTGCGGGTTAGGGACAAAAGGTCGAAAGACAAAAGGTTGAAAGACAAATCGTTGATGGTACAAATGGTCGGAAAGGACAAAAGGTCGAAACGACAAACCATCGAACGGGACCAAAAGGTCGAAAGGACAAAACGACGAACGGGACAAAAGGTCGAAAGAGACAAAATGTCGAAAAGAATAAAAGGTCGAATGGAACAAAAGGTCGAAATAGACAAGAATCTGAAACGGCGAGAATCAATCTAGCACAAAACAAGTTTTATTAACTTCTCAAATCAATAATCTTTTGTATCTCTAATAAAACTATCTAGTTATCCATTACATTTTTTCATAAAAAATATCCCTTCTTTGGAAATTGCTCATTCTTCAACTTTGATTGATGAGATAAGTGTATTATTTTTGCTTAAAGTCAAATGCATTTAATAAATTCCTTTCGAATATATCCTACGTGTAATCAAGTTATACTTGATCGACCTCTTGTCCCTTTCGACTTTTGTCTCTTTCGACATTTTGTCTTCTTCGATCTTTTGTCCTTCCGAACTTCTGTCCTTTCGACCTTCTGTCACTTTCGACGTTTTGTCTTTCGTCCTTTTATCTTTCGGCCTTCTGTCCTTTCGACCTTTCGCCTTTTTTCCTTTTGTCATAGATTTGATGTTACTGTATGTAACACATTTTGATATAATTAAGGTATAAATTTGTTATGACTAACTGGTCCGGCTAATTTGTTGCGAAACTATGATTTTGAAAGGGTTGTGGCGTAAAAGACTTAATAGCAGAGATTGATGTATTTGAACATAAGAACGCGTACACGAGAATGCATAATATTAAGTGAACTGCAACGCTTGACGTTGCAACTCGGGCTCAAGGAAACAAATTTCATCGGTATCATGCTGCACACCTTTCATTACCCGCCAGCCGCATTTTTCAGCGCACATTGAACTGAAACTGAAAACTAAGGACGCCGAGGTTCGTTCTGTGATATATTCCACCCAAACTCATCCCCGAAGTACTTCGTCATGAATCATGTCATAATGTTCAAATATGCATGATTTGTAGGGCTCATTAATGATCATATTTTTTGTATACGGTATATTATACCAGCCATTAAAATAAAGAGGAGGAAAATTAAATTCTTAGCTTTCCAGTAAGTATATACCTACCTTTCGTTCTCTTTGCTGAGTTCGAGCTATTTCACGTGCGATAATAAATTGGCCTAATCTGCTGTATGATTTTCATATCAATTACATATTTTTATGCATGGAACATCATCTAAATAATTCTTTATCATTACTCCGGCGCTTCACTTCCCAAGCCTTTAGGCCTATTAACCATTATTCATTAAAAACTTCGTTCATCAGCATGTATTCTGAGGGGGGCTGTTTTTAAAAACATTCCTTCAAACTCATCATCCCCGTCAACGCTCATAAATATTGGATTCTACATTTATGAATTTTCCATGCGGCGCTAGGCTCAGAAACCCGTCACGTGCTGTTCGGAATTTCGTCAGCGCATTGAGATGGATTATCATAATGTCGGAGCGTCTCGAAAAACAAGAAAACCGAATTATGCGCTTCATGAGTTTGCTTTACAACTGGGTTCGGTCGGTGCTGCCACCGAGCACGCCAATCTTGGATGCCACGTGGAAAGATGGAATGATAATAGAGACAAATGAACGGAATGTCACCCCAGAGGGGTTGCAGTGCTCTCGTAGCTGGTGATACCTGGAAATTGTTCTACGGCGTTGTTCTACAGCAATGATTAATTAGCATATTCGTGGGTATCCATAGCTCTTGGAAAAATCTGAACATCGTGATTATTTTCCTATCAATCGAACATACAACTATAAAATTGCATTTAAAAGGTGAGTAGATGATAACCCTTATTTTGAATATTTTTTGCCATGCCATAGATGGAATACAGAAATAAAATAACTAAATCAGGACCAAAATAAATGCTGCCTGTACAAACATGCTGCCGAACAATTCAGAGTTTTCCCCAAAACAAAAATAAATTGGCATTTTTAATGGAAAAATTGCAATTATAAAAGATTTTTCCATTATCCACGGAAAAAACATAAATAACCCAATATTAGCAATAAACAATGACAATATTTTCCAAGAAATAAAGTTTCTTTTTCCACAATACATTAAAAACCTCCACGAAAAAATCATTAAAAAACAGAACAAAAAATGATGACCCCTTCTTTAAAAGTTTAAAACAACTTTAAAAGTTCAAGGAAAATTTTATCAATTTTAGGGTAAAAGACCCAATAGTGGAGGAAATAAGCACGTTCCCTCACTGTTTCTTCGCTTACACCACATCTGTATTTCATGTCGCTTACCTTAAGTACTTTTCCAACAGCTCATCAATTATATTTTGAACGAAAAGTATTCCAAACGCTGCAGAAACCATTCATATTGCCTAAAATGATACCTCCAATTATTGGTGCAGTGTTCCATTAGTTGCGGTATTTTTAAATTTGTGCTCCTATAGTTGCGAATCCCATTGTTTTCATATGGAACTCGCAACTATTGGAATACTACCACTACCGCATTGGTGCAAAGCCGAGAAAAAGATATGGTAATTTAGTGATACTTTACCGATTTGGAGGGATTTTCTTATCTGTTTTCTTTTATTTCGAGTAATGACAGGTCAACAAATTGATAGACAATATGGGTTGCTGCGTTAAATACGTAGATTTTGTTAAAATAACACTACCGCAACTATAGGAACACTAGAGTGGCCCAAGCTTATATGGAAAAAGTGAAAAGTCTGGAATTTCAAACCTTGCACCCTTAAATGACAGTTTGGGGGTTCCAGAAGCTTCCCTGAAAATTTCAGCTCATTCGGTCCAGTGGTTGGCGTGCGCAAATGGCTCAAAGTTTGTATGAGAAAAGTGATCCAAATGTATGGGGAAACGCAACCGTTTCAGTTTTTGCTTCTAGGTGGCGCTGTAGTCGACGGATTCCTGTTGTGGACAAAATGTAGAACCTTGTTTATATACGGAAGCGATTGGTGCAGACCGGATGTAAATCCCTTTGAAATTGGCCAAGTTATAAGCATCCAAAGTCGAGGGTTTCGACCCCCCAGGGGTGTTTTAAATGACAGCAACGTACCATCGACCATTGCGGCGGCGATGCAGGCGTATTCGGTGCCGTGCGAAATTAAATGCATGATTATCACGCAATCTCGCGAATTTTTATCCGATTGGTAAATACTTTCCGTACTCTGTACAGTAGTGTAGCTAGAGAGGGAGGGGGTGACTTACCACTGAAGCCAACGAGCTGAGGTTTTTAAGGGGAGACAAAATTCATGAAATATTTGTAACGAGTTGTTTTCGGACATCGTGATGCCCGTTGCATCAATTTTAGAACAATATGATATAATCGTTACAGACAGAGGGACAGAAGGACAGAAATACAGAGAAACCTGGGATATTATATAAGTTAACAACACTTATACCTATATTAATTATTTATTTCAACTGCTAGGCCTTCCTTTATAACAGAGCGAGTGCAACCTGGAAAATTTTGCCTATGCTGTTGAACAACTTTGAGAAGATATTGAAGCTGTTCTTCATTTTTTGTCAGTTTTCCACAAAAATATTGAATTAGTTTAACTCCTCAAGAAGTCAACTTATCGATCGTAGATACTTTCAATTTTATGATAAGAAAATTATTTTGAGCTTTTTAGTGGAATGTCTTCACTTGTCATAAGACGAGTTTATACCATCCCATTGAATTCCACCACTTAATTGTATCTTGACAGATACGTATTTCGACCTCAACAGTAAGGCCGTCTTCAGTGTCTCGTACTTGACTCGACTTCGACTTGAGTCGAGTCAAGTACGAGACACTGAAGACGGCCTTACTGTTGAGGTCGAAATACGTATCTGTCAAGATACAATTAAGTGGTGGAATTCAATGGGATGGTATAAACTCGTCTTATGACAAGTTCAATTTTATTTTTCTTACTTCATCATCCTTATAAGATTTTAAATTGTGTGCCATTTCTTTTCTCTCATCAGTAGATATTTCTGGGTCGAAAAAAGCCAGAGCGACTAGTTCTTCACTCAAGTACCATAGATGATTTGCAAATCTTGAAGCCGCAGCCATATACACATTTCTTGATTGATCAGGAAAAGCATCTCGTAAAGTTATCAATTTTTTGCCAGGTTTAGATCATTTCGTGCTGCTGATGAGGGTAAAGGAGCTTTAAACCAAGACCAAATGTAAACTCGTAAAATAAAAGCACACATTACTGGAATTTTTCGCCTTTCATCATCGGTCATGTCAAATTGGCCTCTAAACAGCCATATTTTATAACAATATATTGCTTTCGCCATCCATCTGGCATTGCTATGTGCTCCTGGTGGCGAAAATTTAATTCTTTTCACACCAAGAAATGCTAAAGATAAATTTAGCAACTCTTTATAGTCTTGTCGTTGCTGTTGAATATTGAGTTTTCAAAAATTCAATCAAATGTTGTGTTTCATCACCAAGGATCTCAATAATGTTTTCGTCTACCATATTTTCATCGAAGGATTGATCCATAGTAGGCCATGCCGATTTAAATTTTATAAAAATACTTGAAGAAGGGCCTTTTGAAGGAAATAGCACGCCAGCCAGCACGCCAGATGCGATCGCTTAGTTCCCATGCATTCATCAATTTGCAAACTTCGTTTGCCTGTCTTTCACCAGTTCCAGAAGATAATTTTGGGACTCCAAGCAGCTGAACATTTGCTCCAGAAGATACCTTAACTAGCAATCTTTCTACTTTGTCAGTACCTGAAATGAAAAAATCAGATAGATTATTTTAAAAAAAGTTAAAAATATATTACAAATAGCTTCTTTAAAAATAAAAAAATATCAACAAATGTAATCTAAAATTGTAGGAAAGAAATTTCAAATAACAGAAAAGCCTATCGATTACTTCAAATCATGCTTAGTTAGAAGATATCCAAAAATCATAACACAGAATAACACATTTCAATGCTATAAAAAAATACTCAAATATATTACCTGTGAGATCTTGAAGCAGCTTTTCATCCCAATGTACAACAAGTGGTCCATTTAGATCAAAATTGCTTTGGATATTTTGAGCAATCTCTTCGCGATATTCTGCACGGGCCCTTGAGATTGTTTGTCTGCTAACGGTAAAATCGTCTGAAAAATGGATAAAGTTGATAAAGATTTTGTTCTAGTTACAAGATACTATCAATATAATAAAATTAAACTCAAGGAGAAAGAACAATACAATAAAAGTACTGTTAAGGAAAAATTACCTAAGTTTAGTCCAGCACTTGTTAAAACCGCAGAAATAACATACATTGCATTTCGGTAGCTTAGTCCAATACGGTCTAGGGTGGCAGCTAGTATAGGAGTCATTATTTTTGATTTACTTCGCTCGGAAAACGCTCTACTAGGGTTTCTCATCTGGAAGCAAGACATAAAAATATTGACATATAGTAGAAGTTACCATCTTATTTGATTATATTCTTACCTCCTCCATTAATAGTAAAAACGCTTGTAGCTGATTGAGATTCCAAGGAAGGCTCTGGTTCCGTTGTTGGTTCTTCCTCGATTTTGCCTTTTTTAACTCTCGCAAAGCCAGATCCAGGCCTTCCAACTTCCCTTTGCAGAATAAGGAACTGTTTATCCTTATCGTTTTTAATCAAATTAAATGCATTTCGTCGAGCAATGTCAAACAATCGATCCAAATTATTAATGAAAC
This sequence comes from Armigeres subalbatus, assembly GCF_024139115.2. Lineage (NCBI taxonomy): Eukaryota > Metazoa > Arthropoda > Insecta > Diptera > Culicidae > Armigeres > Armigeres subalbatus. Next base: position 26,622,701 of record NC_085141.1, read on the forward strand.
TAGACTCTTGCTCTTTCTGTTTATCTCCCGCGAGAGAAGATTTTTGATAATTGCACGCATTTTGTCAAATAATTTTAGGAGCTTAACACACAGCATTGTAGTGTTGCATTAGAGGAATTCTATATTTCTCCCAAAAAATTTGAAGTTCAGTTACTACAGTTTTAACAGCTGGTTTTATACTCAAATGTTTTTCATTATAAAACGCATCCGACCACGCACATCACCGTTTGAAGGCAACTTTACACCTTTAAAACTCTTAATTGGGACAACAAGTTCCATACTTAATTCTTCCTTAGATTTTGTATCCATTTTTTGTATTCTACTTGCACGATCAAATATAACTTAGCAAAAGCAAGAAGCACATTTTTCTTGCAGGACCAGTGGTTTTGGAGATACAACGATTTGAAGAGTGAAAAATTAGTTACGTTATATCGAGGTACACCTGTAGAAATAAAAAGCTTTTATTTGATTTGTTAATGCAACAAATAGGCCTAATGATTTTACAAGTTTCAATTTAATGAAAAATTAAAATTCATGAAATGATCGATTTTTCTGAATACCCTATATTGAAATTGGTCACAATAAAGGGAAATAATAAAATGGTCCCAATATTGTTTTATAAGGAACGATCCTACCAAATATAAGGTAATTTTGAGGGATCATATCAATAATGTTGGAACTGGATGGCTGTATATTTTTATTTGAGGCTAACAAAATAAATGGAAGGAGTACTTAATTTATTTCGTGTATTTACATTCACGCTTCGAAAATTGAACTCTAAACTATAGCATAAACCAAACTTGAAAAAAATTTTGAGTTCTTCAATTTATGTCAATTTTGAGTAAATTTTTTTAGCGTGTTAGCTCGAAGATAAAACGACGCCAGAAAATTGCGAAATTAAACATCGAACAATATCCCGGATGTGTTTTTCTACTAAAAAAAAAGATCCCCCCTTGCCCTCCCTTATTCACCCCCTCCCTCTCTAGCTACTCTACTGTACAGAGTACGGAAAGTATTTACCAATCGGATAAAAATTCGCGAGATTGCGTGATAATCATGCATTTAATTTCGCACGGCACCGAATACGCCTGCATTGCCGCCGCAATGGTCGGTGGTATGTTGCTCTCATTTAAAACACCCCTGGGGGACACGCTCGAAACCCTCGACTTTGGATGCTTATAACTTGGCGAATTTCAAAGGGATTTACATCTAGTCCTCACCAGTCGCTTCCTTATATAAAAAGGCTCTACATTTTGCCCACAACAGGAATCCGTCGACTACAGCGCCACCTAGAAGCAAAAAACTGAAACGGTTGCGTTTCCCCATACATTTGGATCACTTTTCCCATACAAACTTTGAGCCATTTGCGCACGCCAACCACTGGACCGAATGAGCTGAAATTTTCAGGAGAGCTTCTGGGACCCCCAAACTGTCATTTAAGGGTGCAAGGTTTGAAATTCAGGATTTCATGCATTTTGGGCCAGTCTACTGCCAAACGGCTTAAACTCACCACCGGTAATATTGCTCTTAGAGAATAGACTTTATGATCGGGAGGAAACGTTAAACGAAACAACAACAAATGCATGATAGATACATACCATGACAATGCTCACGAAAAAAAAAGCAAAAAAATTACTACCACTAAGGTTGTTAAAGATCTTAGAACTGGTAATTTTTATGTTCAGTCAAGCAAACGACACCAAACTAGTCAGTAAAAACTTAAAAGTGATTTTGTTTATTGGAATATAACGAACAACATGGGTAGCCGCTTTCTCAACTGTTGTAAGCCGTTTGATGGAAAAAAGTGTTCAAAAGAGTTACGAAATCTCACCGAAAGCACCATAGATAAACTGAAAGCGACTGGTAATCCTCCAATGTCCACATTGAATACAAATTTACGCATTTGCACGTCCTGTCGTCTAAACGTTGACAAAAGAGCAATCTGTATATCATCGGTTGAGCAGAGCGCAGGAAGTTCGAAAACGACAACAACTGAGGCATTGCCAGAAATATCAAGTGCTGAGAGCCTTGCCACCGTACCATCAGCGATATCTGTTTCAACAAATCAATCGGAAGAAGAGTGTATCCAAAAGGTCAACATCGAACGCTTTAACGAGGGCATAGCAAGGATAAAAGCGACTCCGATTAAATGGAGTAAGATGGACTACGTTTATTACCCGGAGAAAAAATTCCGTGAAATAAACGAAGCTGTACGAAGAAACCTCTTCAATTTAGGACCTGATGATGTGGAAAATACAGACTACGATGAGGTAATTATAAATATGAAGGAAAGGTTCTCGAATGCAGCCACGAAAAATTATTGATTTTGTCGATGCTGCCAAGTTCGTGGTCTATTCAGGATGCCATTGATGAGTTCAAAATCAATAGAAATACAGTAAAAGAAGCAAAACAATTGAAGAATAACTGTCTTTCAACCAAAAATACTAGGTCTAGTACTGCATTAACAGATGAGACAAAAGAAATAGTAGTTCAATATTTTGAAGATGATGAAGTAATTCGAGCTATGCCTGGTCAAAACGATTATGTATCAGTAACAAAAGATGGAAAGCGTCAAGCAATTCAAAAACGATTAATGATGACGACTTTGAAAGAAGCGTACACACGTTTCAAGGAAATTCACGATAATATTAAAGTAGGTTTTTCCTCATTTGCAAGCCTTCGGCCAAGGCAATGCAAGCTTCTTTCCAATTCAGGAACACATAATGTGTGTGTGTGCACAACCCATGAGAATACTAATCTTATTTTACATAGTTTGAAAAGAACCAATTTAACAAAGGATATTAAAATGTTAACTGGTAGTCTTTTGTGTGAAAATACAGCATCAAATTGCTATCTACGATCTTGCTCGGATTGTCCAGGTTCTTCATCATTGGAAAATACTTTATTCGCTGAGTTTGAAGAAAAATATATTAATCAGTTAACATTTGAGCAATGGGTGACCACGGATAGGTGTGACCTAGAAACTTTTGTGAAACCTGTAGATGAGTTTGTGTCATATTTTTATATCATAGAAACAACTTGTTTAACTCACGCAAGGCCCTTAACAATAAAATCAGCATCACACTGCGATTCTTGAAAAAAAAATACACGGGAATTTTTTTTTTGTTTACTATGTGTGAAAATTGTGTAGTGTTTGAAATGTCATAACTTTTTTGTTTATTAGTTTACCAAATTACGCTCGTAAAAAGATAGGGTTTTGAGATATTTGAGTTTTTGTGACAAAAATGATATTTTCTAAAGCAAAAAAAAATGTTTTTTTACGTTTTACATTTTTTTAAGAATTACCATTTAGTTGTCTAACTTTGCTGAAAAAATCATAACAATCGAACATTTCGTTTTTGCTGTGCAGCTCTTTGAATATTTTTGAACCATTTTCACATACACCCTTTTGAAAAGTTAGTCGTGACTCAATAAAAAGATTTGATATCGAAAAATGACAATTTAGATGAAATTTAAAAACTGTGCAAAGTTTCAACTCAATAGAAAATCATGAATTAAAAATTTTGTTAAATTTTGATGCAGTTGCTTGGATCGCTCAAGAGTGCCCCAACTTCATTGAAAATTGTTTTCTTTTAATATGCTCAACACCAAGCGAAAACGTAGCAAATTGTTGCTTAAATTCTTTTGGGATGATGTTTGATTAGCAACAACTACGAGCTGTTGCTCTTAGAATTAAGCTTGAAGCAACCAGAATGGGAAGCTGCAAAGAACAACTCAATTACTGCCAGTCTTCCTGGTGTCTTGAAAATAATCGAGTGCAATTAATTCGAGACGACTGATGACAGCGTGTGGGTGGGCGAATCGAAGCACGTTTTGTGCAAGGTGATGTTCAGTTCACGCAACAAGACAGAAATGTCCTGCATAGAACAGCAAAAAATAATGTGCTGCAGATATGGGAATAATGTGGTGTATGAATGCTATCGGGCAGCACCTATTTTTTATGATTTGTGAGACGATATCAAATTGATTCTTGGTTCGAATTCAGAGGTGAGGACTAAGCCGAGGCTTCATTCGCGTGATGTCGAAACTTGTGTCCATTCCTCGAGCACGACGACACGCTACATCGTCCCTGACGCCCAAGGCCCGGGTGAGAAGCTGGAATTCGCTGCTCCCAAATCCTAAGCCCCGTCCATCCTTAAACATTTTAAGGTGATTATAAATTGAAGCCCGTGGTGAACTTTAAATTCACCACACGTTTATTTACATACATTTCCGAAAGCCCAAATCTGGCGTATTTTTTTTCGTATAGTACCGAAACTAAAATTATGATTGTTCAGCATAACTAAGCAAACGATCTACCATTATTTCAGCCCGATACGCGTTATGGTTCTTTCATCTCATGCTCTTGAAAAAAATATTGTAAAAGCATGTGGTTTACAAAATGCCGATTTCTGTCTTTATTGTATAATCATCTTAAACTAACCTCGAGTCATCGCAAGTACGTTGGCTTCTACCCTTCTCTAACTGTATAATACGATGATATTGATTGTATGCATCACAAAAAACCATTGCTCCGTAAAGTGTTAGATACTTTGTGGATACTTTGATACCTTGCAGGGTGGCCAGTGGATTTTGAATTTCAAATTCCCGGTTATTTCCCGGTTTTCTCCCGGTATTATGGAAAATTTCCCGATACAAAAAAATGTATAACTATTAGAAAAAAAATTCAAATAACCCACGGTTTTATGAATATTTAAAATAGAAAAGAATTTTCATATAAACAATTATACTGCAAATGCCAATTTAAGTGTAGAAGAGTGATTTTTGCTGGCCTAAATTATACTATATTTTTAGCTTTATTAGTTTGATTTTTTTTTTATTGAACTAAGTATTGCTTTTTGCATTGAAACTTTTCGTTTCGTCACTGAAACCATTGACACTTGTCTTCAGCGACTGCTTCCGCGATAGAGCATTTGCACATTTTATTCACTCATACATCTATATTGCTGTCAAAATATGCATTTGACAATTAAATTTTCAGCTAAAAGCTCTATTTTTTGACACCGATGCACTCACACAACCAATCGACATCAGTTGTCAAAAATTCAGGAGTACCAACTTGACCACTATCTCCTTGTCGCCGAGTCTGGCGCTGAGTGCTCGGCGCGGAAACCCAAAGGTGGGAATAAAATTTTGGGGCTTATGCGCAATACAGTATCCCCCCGCTTATTCGGACGTCGATAATCCAACGACTCGTTAGTCCAGATCTCGCTAATTCGGAATTTTCCGGATAAAAAAGTTTCAACACCCATTTAAACGCATTATGCTGTGATTTTGTTTTGGTTTATTTGTATGGATTTGACAGTCGGATTAACGAGAGAAACCCCGATAGGCCGGCCATACATTTGTCGGATCAGCGGGGGTATACTGTATGAACAAATTTTTTAGACATTGCGATTTTGCAGAAAAATATCGCGGTTGAATTTTGCAAAATGTTAACATTTCAATCATCTGTCGGAAAAAAAGTCTCAGCAAAAAGGATCTTGAAACTAACAAATAAGCACTTTATTTTTCACATTTTTAATATTATCACATATGCTATGCGTACGGATAATATAAGAACGTAAAATTCCTGCATTAAGCAACGAATAACAAAAATCAAAACGGTTGGTCGAATCTACATAATTTCGTTTAAATCGGGCATACGTTCTGTGTTTTGAGTTTTTTCAAATTATCTTGGTTGGATATTTTATACATAATTGAAAAAATATAGATAATATAGTAACAAATTTGTATTGAACTTTTTAAATAGAATTATATAGACTTTTTCAAAAAAGCAACAAAGCTTAGGTATTGTTTGATAATTAAAAACAAAATTATTCAAATTTGTATTTATTTGTGTCCAGCTATGCGCTATCAGAAATAGTGCCTTCCATATGAATATAATGTGTAACTGTGAATCAAATTTCCATCGTCACAACTCTTTGTTGCATCATGAGGATCGTGAAAGACAAAAAAATTGATTTTTTTTTGTTGAATACAAGATTATTGTTGAAAACGAAAATGTTTTTTCATTTTTTTTGGAAATGTTGCAATTTTTGAAATAAAAGAGGAGAAATACCTAATATATTTATTTAGACAAATTGGAGAACGTAGAAGAAATCGATTGAGATAATTAAAATTTAGGGAAAATTCAAATCAGATTTAATTAATAAAAAATCGGTGCAATCAAAGTTGATTGCTCATACTCCGGGTATAAGTAACCCGGAGTGGTAACTAATTACTATGCCTGAAACTCAACTTTGGTGAGGATTGATCCTTGATTGAATGGGGTATCTAGGGTCTATAAATTCACAAATACATGACCTACTTTAGAAATATGTATGAGTTCACAGTATGTACGAAATTGTAAACTCTGAAATAGAATGGAATGAGCAAATTAGTCTACTAATTCTCTCATGATGTTTGAGATTACTGTACTATTTTTCACAAAGAGACAAATGCAGATTTGAAAATTTTCCCGGTGGTTATTGAATTTCCCGCATATTTCCCGATATTTTCCCGATGATTTTCAATTCCCGGTTTTTTCCCGGTTCTCCCGGTTTTCCCTGTTCGCTGGTCACCATGTACCTTGTGGAACGGACGACAACAAGGTTTACATCGGCCAAACGAAAAGAATGCTTGAAGTGAGGATCGCAGAACACAGGAATGACTGCAAAAACAGAAATCCGCGATCGGGGTTGGCAGTCCACTTCATGGAAGAGGGACATGTATTCGACTTCAATAAAACTAAAATTTTGAATCGAATACAAGACCAGGCGACCAGAACAATTGCGGAAGTATTCCAAATAAAAAACAAGGCGAGGCGCATACGGTCAACCTACAGCGGGAGTGTGGTATATTTGATACAACCTACAACGGTCTATTGGCGGAATTGAGAAGAGTGCCTGAGAGGAGAGAACGGACGAATGACTGAGAGTGAGAAAAATTACGTAATCGATGGGTTGTGATTTGGGTGGTGAAGATCAGTGTTGGTAAAAACTCAAAATCTCAAAACTCATGGATGATTCAAATCAAGCGTGAGTTGAAACGCACCCAACTCAGCACCTAAAATCTCATGGATGAGTTGAATCATCCATTTGAATCATCGTAGGTTTTCTTTTGTTCTCCTTCGTTAAAAACAGTGAATTGACAACCGTCTAAGACGAATTAAGTACTCTCCATTTAATTCCACCAGTTAATTTTCGTTATCTTTGCAGATACGTATTTCGACCACAACTGTGTGGTCGTCTTCAGTGTCTCGTACTTGACTCGACGAGACACTGAAGACGACCACACAGTTGTGGTCGAAATACGTATCTGCAAAGATAACGAAAATTAACTGGTGGAATTAAATGGACAGTACTTAATTCGTCTTAGACGGTTGAATACATTCCACTAAAAAGCTTTATATATTTTTCCAGTGAATTGACGTTTGTTGCATAAAATATTAGACACTTTTTTATGTATAAGCAATAAATTGCCTCCAAATTGATTTCAAATGCGTTTTTAAACCAAAATGATTTTTTGGCAAATGAGTGAAATGATGCGTTTTGGCATGAAAAAATCAAGCGTGATGCATTCCTTTAAAATCGCAGACGATTTCGATCGCACGAGAGCGCTCGTTGATTGAGATTTATGAGTGATTTTACCAACACTGGTGAAGATTAGCGAGAAAGGAAAGAAAAATAGTTATGTTTGTCCGACTGAACAGCTAGGAGGTTGCCAACTAGTAGTAAGTGTATTTTGTGTGAATTGTTGTTTGATTGTGACAATTGTAATAAATGTGATTTTAGGCGTCTGATGATGGCTGAAGCGTAGTAAGCCGAAACACGTAACGCTAAATTCCTGTTTGATTTATTTGTCACCGAAAAAAGCCAATTCAAACAACAAATAAGTGTCCACGGTGATTAAACCCCAGTCAGTAGGTGTTAGATACCCCTGAGCCAACCAAATAAACAAACTTGGAAAAAAATAGAAAAGCTTTCTTTCTATTAATAACTGAGGAAATGCTAATAGAATACTAAGCTGAAGAGCATGCCAAATTCTAGTTGGAATGTGGAGCCATAGAAGAAGCAGAAAAGTGCAGAGTCGTACTCAGGGTGCAAAAACAGCATTAGAGAAGGTAGCATATTCTAAATATTCCTCATTTCAGAAATTCTAAGTTGAACAAATTCAACCTTCATAGCTATTAGTCAAATTAAGTGTTGATACGATTTTGTTTATTTCTAGGTATTGAAATTCTATTTTGCTCTATTGGATATTTCATTTGGAACAACGATTTTGCTTTGCATTAAAAAAAAACATTTTTTTTTTCGAATAATTTATAAACAAAACAAAATAATGGGCTGTTAAATATAATTTCGAGCTACCGATTGATTTCTTATTTCACAACTAAATAGACGATGATTCAAGTCATCGGCAAGAAAGAGGCCCATTCTACATTATGGTACTCATCTTATCGTGAAGTATTTTGAAACCTAGTCCAGGAGCTACACTCGCTTCCAACATCACCTTCGTCAGCAATTGATTCTAAAATCGAAAAAAATGATAGCAAGAGATAAAACTCGGGTCTGCCAGGATTCGTGACCTTTTGCAAAGTCGATTACTTCACGGCATGTATCGGTTGCTGTAACGATGATATCCTGACAAATGTTTGCACGTTTCCTCTGATAAATGGCATTTTCCACCTATTCTAAGATGCTCATATCAGCATTTCCTGCCGCGCGCTGGATGGCTCAGCAGTTAAAAGATAAGCTGGGAAAAACTTCTCAACGCCCGAAGCAAGAATCAATATCAGCACCAAGCACATCTGGTGCCTGCTCGCTCAACGATTTCGAACCAGTGATATTCTCGTTCGTCAACCAACAACGGCAGCAACAAGGGTCAGGAAATGATGACAAGCAATCGAACGAATACGTGACATCAAATCCAACGGAAAAAAGTTGTAGGAAGTTCTGCTTTGGCAACCTGTGTGTTAATATGTACAAAAGTGTGTACCGTATGCAAGCGGTACCGAAGACAAACTTTATGAGTCTAACCAGTCTACTCTTGTTGATTGAAGAATACAAATTTAATTGAACTTGTTTTAGAATAGAAGACGTTTGTCATAATAAGAATTATTACTATTCCATATGATTTCATCACTTCATTGTAACAACTATGTTTCCTTATCTTCTTCTTCTTCTTATTGGCATTATATCCTCACACTGGGACAGAGCCGTCTCGCAGCTTAGTGTTCATTAAGCACTTCCACAGTTATTAACTGCGAGGTTTCTAAGCCAAGGTACTATTTATGCATTCGTATAGAGGCTAACACGTTGATACTTTTATGCCCAGGGAAGTCGAGACAATTTCCAATCCGAAGATTGTCTAGACCGGCACCGGGAATCGAACCCAGCCACCCTCAGCATGGTCTTGCTTTGTAGCCGCGCGTCTTACCGCACGGCTAAGGAGGGCCTTATATGAGTTTCAAAACATTTTCCGTGGAATTAGTAATACCTGAGACAATCTGAGTCACTTACTGTCCTATTATTAATCACTTTTACTGGGAGTATTCATAGTCTTTTCGACAAACTGCACCTTTGTAATCCGGTAACAATATTTTGAAACTTTATTCGTACTGTTGACGCAAATTGGCAATAAACAAGTAAAGTTTATTCTCAACCAAATGCAAGGATTCGTTTATTTACATTGATCAATAAAATAATATAAAGACATTTGTTTTTAAAATTTAAACTCAACTCTTGTGAAATGTTACGTAAGATTTTTTGGAATGAAAGATCTTTTGCTCGGTTTAAACACTAACGACACTAACAGTAAATTTGGAATTACAATCGGGACATTTTTTGTCTCGACGTATAGTGTCTTCACTATTTACCGATGACCAAGAAATCTGTAGCACGAAGATGTGCAACTAGCAGCATTCCAAGTTTGTTCTTCACCCCTTGGCAGAACACAGAAATAAACAACTGATGAGATAGCGCCATCGTTTTACGGTTTGCCTTTGAGTAGAAGAAGCGCTTGTTTCGCTCGCAATGGATTCTGGTTTCATTCATTTTACCCGAACGCTTCACGCACCACTTGTTGACTGTTTTATTGTGGCAACGAGTAACCTTGTTTACCGGAGAGAGTTGTATTTGAAGTCCTACAAGTTGTTACTATTAAAGATGGTGGTGGCATAATTTTGGATAGAGCTTCAATATATGTAGATTTACAACGATAAAGGTTCCCCCAAACACACGCGACGCAACAATCGATAAAGTTTCGGCGAGTAGTTGTCGCAGTCGCGGCGATGAAGTTGCTTAGATCTGTGGGAGCCTTAAATGTGCTCAACCACAGCATAGTAAGCTGAGGTTTGAGCCATATACCCTATAATGGAAAACTTTGTTATGTCTAAACGTACTGGAGAAGGAGTAAACTTGTATCATCGCCATCGTTTTATCAACTTTTTTTTGCAATATTAAATCTCAAGCTTATTAATTTATGTTTCCATTTATCTGATGATGAATTAACACATAACAAAAACTTTCGCTGTAAAAAAACCTCACAGTTATAGATTTTTGGCATAGGCAATCGCATGGTTCAAGTTTTATTCCGCTTCAAAAAGGCTGTACTATGCTAAGGAAAAACTTTCCCAGCAAAAGATTGTCAAACAACGTGCAGTAACCAAACTTTCAGCGCTGAATATATCCGCTAAGGTGAAGCCATGCTGAGGTGGACACTGCGAACGAACAGAATATAGGGCACCATAAAGATACGCCGCAAGAATGGGAGATTTTGTTCCTGTATGGCTCATTTTGTCTGGAACGAAAATACGATAATGCCAACGGATGATGTCAACGGCAACAAATTCTATGACTCACCTGATATCCTTCCGTTTGGTGAGTCGTTATATGTGGATGAAGTCTAACGTTTCCTATGTATCGCAGTTAACTTTTAAATTTAAAGATTTTGTAACGTTTCGTTATGAAAAATGAAATGATAAAATAAGTGTAATACAGCTTTTATGGCGGTAAGCACCAACGAGGATAATACTCGATTTAATACGAATTAAATTAAATCCAGTATTAAAGTTAATACTTCGAACGGTAAGCTCCAAACTCGTATTAAGTACGCAGCCACTTTTCGCTCTTCACGTTAATAAGAATGTATGTGTGTGAGAATGATAAAATCATAAATAATGAACGATGACTTTTGCTGTTTGTTTTGTTATCATTTCCATAAGATTGCAAAAGATCCAAAAGATTGATTTCGATTCCCCGGAAAGTATTTAAAAGTCCATTTTAAAATGAGTAAAATATCTTTATCTGTGTTTTGTTTCGACTGAAACATTGCTATTGTGTTCCGCAGCTGGTGGGATGTCCACTGGTATACTCCGCTGTGCCAATCCTGGCTTTTGGACCAGCGATTCCGGAGCAGAATCTGGCGCATTCGGCAATGCAGTATATTCCAGACGCCCGGCGTATAATCGCCTGTATGGCGTAATGTTTCCATCGCTGCTCCACAGGACATCGGATTGACGAAAAGTTCCAGATAAACCTCGAAGTTTAGCAGTTCGAACAGAACGAAGTCTCGGTGAACCTGTCGGAAAACATTATCATCGAAGGAAAGCAGGAAGAGAAGCAGGACAACCACTGATATATCTCGCGGCACTTCATCGGGCGCCTCAATATCCCACCGGAGAATCCTATTAAATAAGGCTGACGAATTCGGCAGACGGAATTTAAACCAGTACCGAAGAAGGGAATTACGATGGATGGTTCTTCCAACAGCTGATGCAACTCGTGGTTCATTCGCCTCCTACACGTACCGTCCGCCATCTGCACCCCACCATAGATGGTACGCAGCACTTTCCTTTCGAAAACTCCGAGTGCGCGTTGGTCCTCCACGAGCATCGTCCATGTCTCGTGTCCGTAGAGGACTACCGGTCTAATGAGCGTTTTGTAGATTGTCAGTTTGGTACGGCGGTGAACTCTATTCAATCGGAGCGTCTTGCGGAGTCCAAAGTATGTACGATTTCCAAATTTACATACATAGGTACCCATATAGAAATTTTTGAAAAATAATTGCTGAAGGAATTGTTAAAACTGTTGGAGTTCTTGTTGTAATTTTCCAAAATTATGTATAAAGGTAAAATATTCTGGAGATTTTTTTCAAAATCTAGGGGCATTAAGAAAATCTTCGAATTCTGAGGGCATTCATTTCAGCAGTAAGGATTGAGAAACTACCCGAAATTCCTATCGATAATCCTGGATAAATACTTCGAATTTGCTAGAGAAATTTTTGAACGATTCTACGATCAAACTGGAAATTCCGGAAACAATTCTCTCAATTTCTGGAGAAAAATTCATACCCTCGAATTTTTTTAAGCAATCCTCTCGGAGCATTTGAAGCAACTCTTTTAAAGATACTGTGGAATTAATGCCTGGGAAGTCCTTTTGAATTCGTGGAGGATATGTCATCATGAAGGATTTATCTTGAAATTTCTGGAAATAATTATCAAAACTCAAAAATAAATTCTCTTTAATTTCTTTATTGTTTGATTCATCAACAGACAACTTAGGTCCTAATGATGCTTATCCTAATTAATACTAATAAAAGTAATTATAATAAAATCATCGTTAATTATTAAACATGGCAGAATAAGCCCTTGTAAAATTACGACGAATCGTCTGTCTGGATAGATTAAAATCAAAACATGGGGCAACCTCGTTGAATGCCCGCTGTAGACCCACCATCGCTCCACGTTGTCCGTAATTCGTTCTTCGAAAAGGTATCCTCAGCATTCCGTTATTTCGCAGTGCCCTAGGTCGAACGTTCAAGTTTACTGATTCCAGAATTTCAGGGCAGTCGATTCTGCCTTGAAGCGTATCAGCAACGACCATGGCCCGTGCCTTCAGAGCTCCAAATGAAGTTATTTCGAAACACTTGGGGTATTTTCTAGAAATTCTTGAAAGAACTCTTTGGTTTCCAGAATTCTCAGAGTGAAAACAATATTCACTTAGAATTCCTAAAGAAATGTACTTAAACTTCCGGAAGGAATTATTCTTTCAAAACTAAAGAGAATCATTCCAGGAGTAATCGTCTTTACATACCTGACGAAATTCTTGGAGGAATCCTTCTGGAATTCCTGAAAAAATCCCACCACAAATCAATGAAAATCATTCCTTCCAGTTAATTTGACGCAGCTCTTGAAATCATGGAGAAATCTTTTCGGAGTTCATGGAGAAGTTCTTTCAAAATCTCTGGAGGAATCCTACCAAGACTGAATTCTTCTTGAAATCCTGGAAGAATTCCTACGGAATTCCTGAAGGAAAACTTTGGGAATTCTCCCCCCAGTTTTTCAGACATGATTTTGCCAGAAATTTAGGTAGAATTGGTCCGGACATTTGAAAGGGATTGCTACAAAATTTTTTTGAGCGATTCATCCGAGAATTTCGGTGGAATTCTTTTACGAATTCTGGAAAGATTCCGCAAGGAGTTTCGAAAGTAATCTTGTAGGGTTATTAGTAGGTTTCCTCTAGAAATTCCGATAGAAGTTCACCAACAATTCTGATAATATGCATCTATGCATTTTTGAAGCATTCCTCCAGGAATTTTTAAAGGACGAAATCGCATAAATTTCCAGGAGGTATTCTCTCGGAATTCCAAGAGCAATTTTCTGAGACGTCCACGAGGAATGCTAAATATTCCAAGAGTTCCTTTCGAAGGTTTCTCCAGGAGAAATTCTGAAGAAGCTTTAAAAGGAATTCCCGGAGAAACTCCAGGATAAATTACTGAAGAAACTTCCGAAGGAAATCTTTGAAGAACTCAAGGAGGAATTCCTGTATGAAATCCTGCAAGAATTCCTACGGAAGATCTTACAGGAGTTCTTCCAGGAATTGCTGCCTGAATTCTTCCATGAATTCTTGCTGAAGTTCCTCCGGAGGAACTCCCGGAGGGATTCCCGGAGGAACTCCCGGAGGGATTCCCGGAGGAACTCCCGGAGGGATTCCCGGAGGAACTCCCGGAGGGATTCCCGGAGGAACTCCCGGAGGGATTCCCGGAGGAACTCCCGGAGGGATTCCTGAGGAACTCCCGGAGGATTCCCGGAGGAACTCGGAGGAACTCCCGGAGGATTCCCGGAGGAACTCCCGGAGGATTCGGAGGAACTCCCGGAGGATTCCCGGAGGAACTCCCGGAGGGATTCCCGGAGGAACTCCGGAGGGATTCCCGGAGGAACTCCGGAGGGATTCCCGGAGGAACTCCCGGAGGGGTTCGGAGGAACTCCCGGAGGATTCCCGGAGGAACTCCCGGAGGATTCCTGGAGGAACTCCCGGAGGGATTCCCGGAGGAACTCCGGAGGATTCCGGAGGAACTCGGAGGATTCCCGGAGGAACTCCGGAGGGATTCCCGGAGGAACTCCGGAGGGATTCCCGGAGGAACTCCGGAGGGATTCCTGAGGAACTCCCGGAGGATTCCCGGAGGAACTCCGGAGGGATTCCTGAGGAACTCCCGGAAGGATTCCTGGAGGAATTCCCGGAGGAACTCCCGGAGGGATTCCCGGAGGAACTCTCGGAGGGATTCCCGGAGGAACTCCCGGAGGGATTCCCGGAGGAACTCCCGGAGGGATTCCCGGAGGAACTCCCGGAGGGATTCCCGGAGGAACTTCCGGAGGGATTCCCGGAGGAACTCCCGGAGGAATTCCTGAAGGAACTCCTGAGGGATTCCCGGAGGAACTCCCGGAGGGATTCCCGGAGGAACTCCTCCGGAGGATTCCTGGAGGAACTCCTGAGGATTCCTGAGGAACTCGGAGGGATTCCCGGAGGAACTCCCGGAGGGATTCCCGGAGGAACTCCCGGAGGGATTCCCGGAGGAACTCCCGGAGGGATTCCCGGAGGAACTCCCGGAGGGATTCCCGGAGGGATTCCCGGAGGAACTCCCGGAGGGATTCCCGGAGGAACTCCCGGAGGGATTCCCGGAGGAACTCCCGGAGGGATTCCCGGAGGAACTCCCGGAGGGATTCCTGAGGAACTCCGGAGGATTCCCGGAGGAACTCCCGGAGGGGTTCCCGGAGGAACTTCCGGAGGGATTCCCGGAGGAACTCCCGGAGGATTCCCGGAGGAACTCCGGAGGATTCCTGAGGAACTCCCGGAGGGATTCCCGGAGGAACTCCCGGAGGATTCGGAGGAACTCCCGGAGGGATTCCGGAGGAACTCCCGGAGGATTCCCGGAGGAACTCGGAGGATTCCCGGAGGAACTCCGGAGGGATTCCCGGAGGAACTCCGGAGGATTCCCGGAGGAACTCCCGGAGGGATTCCCGGAGGAACTCCCGGAGGAACTCCCGGAGGGATTCCCGGAGGAACTCCCGGAGGAACTCCCGGAGGGATTCCCGGAGGAACTCCCGGAGGGATTCCCGGAGGAACTCCCGGAGGGATTCCCGGAGGAACTCCCGGAGGGATTCCCGGAGGAACTCCCGGAGGGATTCCCGGAGGAACTCCCGGAGGAACTCCCGGAGGGATTCCCGGAGGAACTCCCGGAGGGATTCCCGGAGGAACTCCCGGAGGGATTCCCGGAGGAACTCCCGGAGGGATTCCCGGACGCACTCTCGGAGGGAATGCCGGAGGCACTGCGGGAGGGATTCCCGGAGGCACTCCCGGAGGGATTCCTGAGGAACTCCCGGAGGATTCCCGGAGGAACCCCCGGAGGATTCCCGGAGGAACTCCCGGAGGGATTCCCGGAGGAACTCCTGAGGATTCCTGGAGGAACTCCCGGAGGGATTCCCGGAGGAACTCCTGAGGGATTCCCGGAGGAACTCCCGGAGGGATTCCCGGAGGAACTCCCGGAGGATTCCTGGAGGAACTCCTGGAGGGATTCCCTGGAGGAACTCCCGGAGGATTCCTGGAGGAACTCCCGGAGGGATTCCCGGAGGAACTCCCGGAGGATTCCGGAGGAACTCCGGAGGGATTCCCGGAGGAACTCCCGGAGGGATTCCGGAGGAACTCCGGAGGATTCCCGGAGGAACTCCGGAGGATTCCGGAGGAACTCCCGGAGGGATTCCCGGAGGAACTCCGGAGGGATTCCCGGAGGAACTCCCGGAGGGATTCCGGAGGAACTCCGGAGGGATTCCCGGAGGAACTCCGGAGGGATTCCTGAGGAACTCCCGGAGGGATTCCCGGAGGAACTCCCGGAGGGATTCCCGGAGGAACTCCCGGAGGGATTCACGGAGGAACTCCCGGAGGGATTCACGGAGGAACTCCCGGGATTCCTGGAGGATCTCCCGGAGGGATTCCTGGAGGATCTTCCGGAGGGATTCCTGGAGGAACTCCCGGACGGATTCCCGGAGGAACTCCCGTAGGGATTCCCGTAGGACCTCCCGTAGGGATTCCCGAAGGAACTCCTGTAGGGATTCCCGAAGGAACTCCTGTAGGGATTCCTTAAGGAACTACCGTAGTGATTCCCAAAGGAACTCCCGTAGGGATTCCCGAAGGAACTCCGGAGGATTCCCGGAGGAACTCCGGAGGATTCCTGAGGAACTCCCGGAGGGATTCCCGGAGGAACTCCCGGAGGATTCCCGGAGGAACTCCTGGAGGATTCCTGAGGAACTCCGGAGGGATTCCCGGAGGAACTCCTGGAGGATTCCCGGAGGAACTCCCGGAGGGATTCCGGAGGAACTCCTGAGGGATTCCGGAGGAACTCCCGGAGGGATTCCCGGAGGAACTCCGGAGGGATTCCCGGAGGAACTCCCGGAGGATTCCCGGAGGAACTCCTGGAGGATTCCCGGAGGAACTCCCGGAGGGATTCCTGGAGTAACTCCTGGAGGGATTCCCGGAGGAACTCGGAGGGATTCCCGGAGGAACTCCGGAGGATTCCTGGAGGAACTCCGGAGGGATTCCCGGAGGAACTCCCGGAGGATTCCTGAGGAACTCCGGAGGGATTCCCGGAGGAACTCCCGGAGGGATTCCTGAGGAACTCCCTGGAGGAGAGAACTCCTGAGGATTCCTGGAGGAACTCCCGGAGGGATTCCTGAGGAACTCCTGAGAGGATTCCCGGAGGAACTCCCGGAGGATTCCGGAGGAACTCCCGGAGGATTCCCGGAGGAACTCCTGGAGGATTCCCGGAGGAACTCCCGGAGGATTCCCTGAGGAACTCCTGAGGATTCCTGAGGAACTCCGGAGGGATTCCCGGAGGAACTCCGGAGGGATTCCGGAGGAACTCCCGGAGGATTCCCGGAGGAACTCCCGGAGGGATTCCTGGCGGAACTCCCGGGGCAATCCTTGGAGGAACTCCCGAGGGATTCCCGGAGGAACTCGGAGGATTCCCGGAGGAACTCCTGAGGATTCCCGGAGGAACTCCCGAGGGATTCCTGGAGGAACTCCCGGAGGGATTCCCGGAGGAACTCCCGGAGGGATTCTGGAGGAACTCCGGAGGGATTCCCGGAGGAACTCCCGGAGGATTCCCGGAGGAACTCCGGAGGATTCCCGGAGGAACTCCTGAGGATTCCCGGAGGAACTCCGGAGGGATTCCCGAGGAACTCCCGGAGGGATTCCCTGAGGAACTCCCGGAGGATTCCTGAGGAACTCCTGGAGGGATTCCCGGAGGAACTCCCGGAGGGATTCCTGGAAGGAGCTCCGGAGGGATTCCTGGAGGAACTCCCGGAGGATTCCTGAGGAACTCCCGGAGGGATTCCTGAGGAACTCCCGGAGGGATTCCTGAGGAACTCCCGGAGGGATTCCCGGAGGAACTCCCGGAGGATTCCTGGGAACTCGGAGGATTCCTGGAGGAACTCCTGAGGATTCCTGGAGGAACTCCCGGAGGATTCCCGGAGGAACTCCTGAGGGATTCCTGAGGAACTCCGGAGGGATTCCCTGAGGAACTCCGGAGGGATTCCTGGGGAACTCCCGGAGGATTCCTGGGAACTCCCGAGGGATTCCTGAGGAACTCCCGGAGGATTCCTGGAGGAACTCCTGAGGGATTCCCGGGAACTCCCTGAGGATTCCTGGGAACTCCCTGAGGATTCCCGGAGGAACTCCCGGAGGGATTCCTGGGAACTCCGGAGGATTCCCGAGGAACTCCCGGAGGATTCCCTGGGAACTCCCGGAGGGATTCCCGGAGGAACTCCCGGAGGATTCCTGGGAACTCCCGGAGGGATTCCTGGGAACTCCTGAGGGATTCCCAGGGAACTCCGGAGGATTCCTGGGAACTCCTGAGGATTCCTGGGAACTCCCGGAGGGATTCCTGGGAACTCCCGGAGGGATTCCAGGGGAACTCGGAGGATTCCTGGGGAACTCCGAGGGATTCCTGGGAACTCCCGGAGGATTCCAGGAACTCGAGGATTCCCGGGGGAACTCCCGGAGGGATTCCCGGGGGAACTCCCGGAGGGATTCCCGGGGGAACTCCCGGAGGGATTCCCGGGGGAACTCCCGGAGGGATTCCCGGGGGAACTCCCGGAGGGATTCCCGGGGGAACTCCCGGAGGGATTCCCGGTGGAACTCCCGGAGGGATTCCAGGGGGAACTCCCGGAGGGATTCACGGAGGAACTCCTGTATGGATTCCCGGAGAAACTCCCGGAGGGATTCACGGAGGAACTCCTGTATGGATTCCCGGAGAAACTCCCGGAGGGATTCCTGGAGGATCTCCCGGATGAACTCCCGGAGAAACTCCCGGATGAACTTCCGGAGGAACTCTTGGAAGAACTTTCGGAGGAATTCCGGAGGATTTCCTGGAGGAACTTCCGGAGGAATTTCTGGAGGAACTTCCGGAGGAATTCCTGGAGGAACTTCCTGGAGGAATTCCTAGAGGAACTTCCTGGAGGAATTCCTAGAGGAACTTCCTGGAGGAACTTCCGGAGGAATTCCTGAAGGAACTTCCGGAGGAATTCCTGGAGGAACTTCCGGAGGAACTTCATCAGGAATTCTTGGAGGAACTTCTGGATGAATTCCTGGAGGAACTTCCGGATGAATTCCTGGAGGAACTTCCGGAGGAATTGCTGGAGGAGTTTCCGAAGAAATTCCTGGAGGAACTTCCGGAAGAATGCCTGGAGGAACTTCCGGAGGAATTCCTGGAGCAACTTCTGGAGGAATTCTTGGAGGAACTTCCGGAGGAATTCCTGGAGGAACTTCCGGAGGAATTCCTGGAGGAACTTCCTTAGGAATTCTTGGAGGAACTTCTGGATGAATTCCTGGAGGATCTTCCGGAGGAATTGGTGGAGAAGTTTCCGAAGAAATTCCTGGAGGAACTTCCGGAGGAATCCTTGGAGGATCTTCCCGAGGAATTCCTGGAGGAACTTCCGGAGGAATTCCTGGAGGAACTTCCGGAGGAACTTCCGAAGGAATTCCTGGAGGAACTCCCGGAGGAATTCCTGGAACTTCCGGAGGAATTCCTGGAAGAACTTCCGGAGGAATTCCTGGAAGAACTTCCGGAGGAATTCCTGGAAGAACTTCCGGAGGAATTCCTGGAAGAAATTTCGGAGGAATTCCTTGAGGAACTTCCGGAGGAATTCCTGGAGGAACTTCCGGAGGAACTTCCGGAGGAATTCCTGGAGGAACTTCCGGAGGAATTCCTGGAGGAACTTCCGGAGGAATTCCTGGAGGAACTTCCGGAGGAATTCCTGGAGGAACTTCCGGAGGAATTCCTGGAGGAACTTCCGAGGAATTCCTGGAGGAACTTCCGGAGGAATTCCTGGAGGAACTTCCGGAGGAATTCCTGGAGGGACTTCCGGAGGAATTCCTGGAGGAACTTCCGGAGGAATTCCTGGAGGAACTTCCGGAGGAATTCCTGGAGGAACTTCCGGAGGAATTCCTGGAGGAACTTCCGGAGGAATTCCTTGAGGAACTTCCGGAGGAATTCCTGGAGGAACTTCCGGAGGAATTCCTGGAGGAACTTCCGGAGGAATTCCTGGAGGAACTTCCGGAGGAATTCCTGGAGGAACTTCCGGAGGAATTCCTGGAGAAACTTCCGGAGGAATTCCTGGAGGAACTTCCGGAGGAATTCCTGGAGGAACTTCCGGAGGAATTCCTGGAGGAACTTCCGGAGGAATTCCTGGAGGAACTTCCGGAGGAATTCCTGGAGGAACTTCCGGAGGAATTCCTGGAGGAACTTCCGGAGGAATTCCTGGAGGAACTTCCGGAGGAATTCCTGGAGGAACTTCCGGAGGAATTCCTGGAGGAACTTCCGGAGGAATTCCTGTAGGAACTTCCGGAGGAATTCCTGGAGGAACTTCCGGAGGAATTCCTGGAGAACCTTCCGGAGGAATTCCTGGAGGAACTTCCGGAGTAATTCCTGGAGGAACTTCCGGAGGAATTCCTGGAGGATCATCCTTAGGAATTCTTGGAGGAACTTCTGGATGAATTCCTGGAGGAACTTCCGGATGAATTTCTGGAGGAACTTCCGGAGGAATTGCTGGAGGAGTTTCCGAAGAAATTCCTGGAGGAACTTCCGGAGGAATTCCCGGAGGATCTTCCCGAGGAATTCCTGGAGGAACTTCTGGAGGAACTTCCGGAGGAATTCCTGGAGGAACTTCCGGAGGAATTCCTGGAGGAACTTCAGGAGGAATTCCTGCAGGAACTTCTGGAAGATTACCTGGAAAAACTTCCTGGAGGAACTTCCGGAGGAATTCCTGGAGGAACTTCCGGAGGAATTCCTGGAGGAACTTCCGGAGGAATTCCTGGAGGAACTTCCGGAGGAATTCCCGGAGGAACTTCCGGAGGAATTCCTGCAGGAACTTCTGGAAGATTTCCTGGAAAAACTTCCTGGAGGAACTTCCGGAGGAATTCCTGGAGGAACTTCCGGAGGAATTCCTGGAGGAACTTCCGGAGGAATTCCTGGAGGAATTCCTGGAGGAACTTCCGGAGGAACTTCCGGAGGAATTCCTGGAGGAACTTCCAGAGGAATTCCTGGAGGAACTTTCGGAGGAATTCCTGGAGGAACTTCCGGAGGAATTCCTGGAGGAACTTCCGGAGGAATTCCTGGAGGAACTTCCGGAGGAATTCCTGGAGGAACTTCCGGAGGAATTCCTGGAGGAACTTTCGGAGGAATTCCTGGAGGAACTTCCGGAGGAATTCCTGGAGGAACTTCCGGAGGAATTCCTGGAGGAACTTCCGGAGGAATTCCTGGAGGAACTTCCGGAGGAACTTCCGGAGGAATTCCTGGAGGAACTTCCGGAGGAATTCCTGGAGGAACTTCCGGAGGAATTCCTGGAGGAACTTCCGGAGGAATTCCTGGAGGAACTTCCGGAGGAATTCCTGGAGGAACTTCCGGAGGAATTCCTGGAGGAACTTCCGGAGGAATTCCTGGAGAACCTTCCGGAGGAATTCCTGGAGGAACTTCCGGAGGAATTCCTGGAGGAACTTCCGGAGGAATTCCTGGAGGAACTTCCGGAGGAATTCCTGGAGGATCATCCTTAGGAATTCTTGGAGGAACTTCTGGATGAATTCCTGGAGGAACTTCCGGATGAATTCCTGGAGGAACTTCCGGAGGAATTGCTGGAGGAGTTTCCGAAGAAATTCCTGGAGGAACTTCCGGAGGAATTCCCGGAGGATCTTCCCGAGGAATTCCTGGAGGAACTTCTGGAGGAACTTCCGGAGGAATTCCTGGAGGAACTTCCGGAGGAATTCCTGGAGGAACTTCCGGAGGAATTCCTGGAGGAACTTCCGGAGGAATTCCTGGAGGAACTTCCGGAGGAATTCCTGGAGGAACTTCCGGAGGAATTCCTGGAGGAACTTCCGGAGGAATTCCTGGAGGAACTTCCGGAGGAATTCCTGGAGGAACTTCCGGAGGAATTCCTGGAGGAACTTCCGGAGGAATTCCTGGAGGAACTTCAGGAGGAATTCCTGCAGGAACTTCTGGAAGATTTCCTGGAAAAACTTCTGGAGGAATTCCTGGAGGAACTTCCGGAGGAATTCCTGGAGGAACTTCCGGAGGAATTCCTGGAGGAACTTCCGGAGTAATTCCTGGAGGAACTTCCGGAGTAATTCCTGGAGGAACTTCCGGAGTAATTCCTAGAAGAACTTCCGGAGGAATTCCTGGAGGAACTTTCGGCGCAATTTCTGGATGAACTTATGGAGGAATTCCTGATGGAACTTTCTGAGGAATTCTTGAAGCAACTTTTGGAGGAATTCGTGGAGGAACTGCCGGATGTATTCCTGGAGGAACTTCCTTAGGAATTCTTGGAGGAACTTCTGGATGAATTCCTGGAGGAACTTACGGATGAATTTCTGGAGGAACTTCCGGAGGAATTGCTGGAGGAGCTTCCGAAGAAATTCCTGGAGGGACTTCCGGAGGAGTTCCTTGAGGAACATACTAAGGAGTTCCTGGAGGAACTTAAGGAGGAATTCCTGGAGGATTTTTCAGATGAAGTCCTCGAGGAACTTTCGGATGATTTCCTGGATGAACTTATTAAGAAATGCCTGGCGAAACTTCCGGCAGAGTGCCTGGAGGAATTCCAGTAGTAATTTTTGGTGGTGAAGGTGATGTTCTCAAAATTTCTGATGAATTTCGCAGAAATTCCATCAGGCAAACCTTTACCAAATTCATAGGAGTTCCTTCCGATATATCCAAGAGTTGCTTCAGGAATTCCCAAAAGCTCCTCCATGAGAAAGAACTTTACAGACATTACTACCCAAGAATTCCCCCAGGTATTATCCCAAGAATACCCTCAAGAATTTAGCAAGGAGTTTCCTCAAGTATTTCCCCATGAATTCCTCCAGTAGTGCCACAGAAATTCTCTCACAATTTCAGAGGAATTCCTTCAGACACTCATAGGGAATTCTCCGAGAAATACCGCACAATGCCCTTCAGGCATTCCCCAAAACCTCTTAGCATCTCTCCAAGAAGTTCCCAAAAATTTAGCCAGAAGCTTGATCGGACAACCTTCAGGAACTTACCATGAATTCCTCTAGACATTACCCAAGATTTTCTCCAGGAATCCTTCAAGAACTACTTCAATAATTCCTCAAATACTCTTCCAGAAATAAGCCATAAGCCTCTAGAAAGTCACCAGAAATTGCTCAGATGAATCCTTCTGGATACATCTAGGAACTGCTCCAGGAGCTTCACTGAAAACTCTTGTGAATCTCACCAAAAATTCCTCAAGGTAAACCCTAGGACTTTCTCCAGGTTTCTTCCACGAATTTACCAGAAATTCGTTAAAAATTCAGCAAGGAATTTTTCAAGGGTTCCTCCAATAATTACCCATAAACTTCTCCAAGAGCTCCACGCTTCTTCCGGAACCCACAAAGAATTTCTCCAGGTATTCATATAGACATCTCAAGAATCACTAGAATATTTAAATATTTTCGCATCGGTATACTATTCTGAATTTTTCAACTAACTTTATGCTTGATCGTTAAAGGAGCTTGATCGGAAAGTATTCAAAGTTTTCGTGTGTAAGAATAATACTTGGTAGTAAAGAGCAGAGGGGCCTTCCTTAGGCAACGAATTAAAAAAATGCTCACATGGCTCATAAACCTTGCATTTATTATTTTTGGAGGTGCTAAGTGAACACTTCGCTGCGAGGCGGAAATGTCCCAGAGGAGGATGTTATGCCAACTAAGAAGAATGATTGAATATATTAGTTGTACAAATCAATGGGTATTGTTAAATTTATACAACATGCAGACTACGGTGAGCTGGAAACGTTGTGAGTACGTCGAAAGAACGGCAAATGTAAAATATGTTCAGAATGGCTTAGAAGCGATCTTAGCTTTTAGCAGTTGAAACGAATTTGAGAAGGCTGGACATCAGGGTGACTGGAAGCAATAGGCCAGGGATGATTTTCTAGCGCCAAAGGATACTTCATTCGGTTTAGAATCATCTAGAAGAAGCTGTATTATAATAGTCAACCAACTATGTAAATAGTTACGGTATAGATGTGAATTTCTTTCGGATACCAAACAGGAATTTCATAAATTCATGAAAAATACTCACGGGCCACTGGCAGTTTTAAAAACCTACAAAAATGAATGCTATTTGTATACTATTAATACTAATATGTAAAAACTAAAACAATAATCCTGCTCTCATGTAAATATAAGTTTATTTATAATCTGTACTGATCAATAAACATAAATTGTGTCCTTTCATCCATTATTCACAATGCATGCACTATCCTTGCACTGCGGTCAGTTCTGGGTTTCTTAAGAAAATCTCATTCACAATTATTTATATTTCATAGGAACGGATATATCCTCAAACTCGTCCAACGGCTCTCCTGGATTTTAGATTTGTACTATCTTTGGGTTGATTGGTTGGCCACGACCCTCCCGCCCATCAAAGATCGAGCGTACTCCCCTTCCGAGATTCCGAAAGATCTTTACCATGTTTTTTTAGTTCTTTGATATGAATGAATCGCCTGCTTTGAGCGTAATTACAGCGGCACACTAGGAGTTAACTTTCTGAAATCAGTATGGCGAAAGGCATCTATATAGGTTCGATTTCTCAAAATTAAGCACCTTCATCGAAAAAATATTTGGTAGGCGTAGTAGCGGACACCTTACTACATAACCGGTACCAAATAGTTTTTCATGAAAAGTTCCTAATTTTGAGAAAACCCGCATTAGATGTCTTTCACCATACAAATTTCTGGCGGATAACTCCTGCTGGCTATTTTACGCATATACTATAGCGCCTGGATGTGGTAGCGGCGAGTAGAAAATCAGCCACTGCCAATAATTCATTCTTGCCTGTTAAAGATAAAGAAAAAAGGGTAAATCAAAATGAATATGAATATGCTTCAAAAGCATCTGAATCACACTTTTCCTCAGCGGGAATAATGCATATATAACATTCTTTAGCTTACCACTATTGTAGGGCCGAATCGATGCTGATGAAACGTGGAAAACTGGAAAAACTAACTATAGGAAAATCTTCAGAAAATTTTCCTTTTTGTCGTTGCAGCTTGCCACTTGTTTTTGTTTTGGGGGCTTTGGTCTCTTCGCAGTGAAAATATATTCTGACAAGAGGGTTAACTAGTGTGCGTATCATCAAAAAATCAAGCATGCAGCCACTCCAAGAAAATCTCGGATTAACTTAATACGGGAAAATCGGTGTATTAAGTTCAAATCCGAGATTAAAATCGCGTATTATACCGCTTGGTGCTTAGCGAAATCGAGGATAATACGAGATTGGCGTATTATCCTCGTTGGAGCTTACCGCCATTAGAATCTTTTATTGACATGAACATATCGACATTTTTCAAACTTAACTAATACCTATAGCTTAAAGTTTGTTAATTTTCAGGAAAATCGATTAGCTAGGAAAGAAAATTTACCATATTTTTGTAATTATTTCAAATTTTAAGAATGCAGTCTGTTAGTTATATAAATGCTGGAACATTAAGAAAAAGGGATTTATTCCCAACTAGCGAAAATCACCCAGTTTTGACAGCTTTGAATTGTTTCTGACGTGTCGCCGCAAAGTATTCGCGAAGTCGAAGCAAAATTCTTCACACAAACAATGGCAGTTCTTTATGGGTTTTTACAGTAGAGCAACAGAGAGGAGGAGATGGCGGCCATGTTTCACTCAAACTCTGACAGATAGCAATGGGATTTCCCATAGGAGGGAAGAGCAGAATTTGCTTCGACTTCGCGAATTTTTTGACGTAAACTACGTCTAAGGGGAAGACTCGGTTACAGGGTGACAAATGAAAATTTCCCAATTCGAGACCGTCACGAAATCATGTAAGATTTCAAACGTTAATAGCTCCTTTATCTTTCAATGGATTTTCGAGATTTTATTATCAATCGAATCGGAAACTCTCCAGCAATTTTTTAAGCCCATTGGAACTATTGATTATCAACGTAAAAACATTGAAAATTTCAATTCTTTACCAACTTAGTAAAATTTCAGAGTTTCGTTACGACCGCCGTCTGGTGTCGTTGGTTCTTGCGCTCTACTTTTGTGCGGTGATTCGCACAAAAAGTACAACAATAGAACCAGAGCAATGACCGCGGTCGGAGCAAAAATTGATACAGATGCTGGATGTAATGCAACGTACACACCAGTCAAGCAGTTCGACGAACATTGACTCCGCCCCCACGAAAACGCTTCGGTTGCTGCTTTGTTTGAACGTGTGTGAAGTTGTTCGAACAACCATTTGACAGTTGGCGGCTCGGTTGGAAAAAATTAAAACGGTTTGATTTTGGTTTGAGTTGTCGGGGGTGGGGTCAAGGTTTGCCGAACATGTATGAGCATTTGTAGTGAAGTTGCACAAACCCCCATATATTTTTTGATGGTTGGTGCTCGAGTTGGTGCTTCGGTCGTTCGTGTGTGATATTGTTGGTCGAATAAATTGATTGTTCGTGTCGCTGTTGGTAAAACTGGATGGATGTTTGAATAAACGAGAGATGGGGTTAATGTTGGTCAAACTGCTTGACCGTGTGTACGTTCCATAAGCAAGAGGTGATTTGATCAGTCAGAGAAAGGAAAGGCATAATCACCACTGCGGAATAATAAATGTGGGGTTTTTAAATGAAAATTTCAAATTGTCATCTCCAACCATTTTCATATATTGAGTTACGCTAATTTTGTTCGAAACACAAATGAATTGTGTGCGATCAAGGAATGTAAAATAACAACATTGCCAATGACAACAACATTATCCTCTCTTGTAAATGTTGGGACAAACTCAACTCGCAATAAGCGTTTGTCCCAAACTGCAACAGAATAGGACAATGATCGCCTGCCGCGCATTTTGAGAAGTAGTCGGTTTTCGATGATGTTTTTGGTGATATAAGTATCAGTTATCATAGTTTAGACATAAACTTAACCATCTGTTGACATGATTTGTGTTTTACTTCTGAAATATACAAGTTATGACAGTTTGAAAAGTTCACAACAATTACCTCTCCATGTTTGTTGCAAATAAAATGGAACGCAACAATGTCTTTATCCTCTGCAGATGAGGACAAAGAGTTATCGCTATTCTTGTTGCTAGTTTTTGCATTTTTCAGCGACAATTACATTCCTTGTGTGCGATAGAACATGATATGCGGAAAAAACTACACATTACACGCGGCAAAACGTTTACCAAAACGAACCTCGCTACCTCCCAACCTCATATATCCAACATTCCAATGGTTACTGGAAGTGCAGATGACTCGTCGGCCTCTATTAATACGAATATCACGTCAACATATTCCTACCCATTCATTATTTGGCCCGCATTCGCATACGGCCGGCGCCGGTATTACTTAAATTTGGGTCACAAGTTTGTACACATTAAAGATTATATTATTCTCAAGTATTGCCGATTTCACCAATTTGAAGAGTTATGTGTAGATTGTGATTTGCTCGCTTCTTTTTCTCACACTCACTCTCATTTCGGGTTGATCGATTTTTGTTACTGAAATTTACCCAATTATAACCCATTACTCGTTAGTCACATGTAAGCGTGTACACTAAATCGATTCCCGCCATGATTTGACGTCTATTTGTTTTCAGATTGAGCACTCCACACAAATATTATTCATGGAAAATCAAACTTTTATGAGTGTATTGAGTGTGAGAAAAAGAAAAAAGAAAAAAAATCTCGCAAAACTCTTATAAAGTGCAAAAAGCGCAATATCATCTGTAGGTTCTCTTTGTAATTACATCTGGCCTGGCAGAAACAGAGTAACAACCGTGGCAGACAATCATGCTCATAAGAGTGGTTCAAATTTTGACTTTTTCGCTCCCTATGCTTAAACGGTGGCATCAGTTTTCTTTCTAGAACTTCCCTAATTTTTAGCAGAATTGGTTGTTATTTGACTTAGCACGCGCGATTTGAAGTATGAGAATTACTATGAAAACAGTAACTTTTTTGGAAAACCGTTTTGCAATGTTGCTCATTAATATCTAAAAATATATGAGTACGTTGGCAACATAGGAAATTTAGCGAGTGAATAAATCGTTTTTGTTGCGAAACAATTTGCTGCTTGCAAGAAAAATTATTAAGGAAATACTAAATCGTGGGAAATTCAATTGAGCACGTAAAAGAATAACATATCAATAATGAGCATTTTTGTTTTCTTTATAACTTTGCTTACGAAAGTTTGATCGGTTCGCAACAACAACCGTCTTACAGATTAGGAAATATTCTTCGAAGTCTTCGAGTTGATTATATTTAGGGGAGATCCTCGAGTGCCGGACACATAAGCCATTTGGCAAAAAAAACTCTAACTATCCGGATTATGTTTCCTTTTATACCTTATACATAAAATATGGCCATTGATGATTCATACAAGCTATATTTGATCATTTGAACACGTTTTACGACGATGAATTTTGGAGAAAAATTTCACGGTTCAGAAAAATGTCTCCTAGTACCGGACACTATTGCATCAAATATTCAAATATTGTTCAAATGTGACTAAGTTCCTGTTACATATGACTAAAGACATCATTCAGAATAATCATATTTTTCACGTGCTTCAAGCTGTAAATATTAAAAATTGTTAGTAGTTAGTTAAAAATTGATTCTTCAGCTAATTTTTCAACATCCTAATCCAAATTCTCACCTTTTTGAATGTTCCCTTCAATTTTTGTTTCTGCTAATTTCTGTGGCCTTCTCAGCAAGAAGAAACAATTGAATTGAAGTAAGTGTAACAAAACAGGTGTAAAAAAATGCTCTGAAAAATCTCAATGTCCGAACACCACAATTACATGGTACATCCAACAAATCATCATTAATATTTAAAATATGGCTAATTCGCGAAGTCGAAGCAAAATCCTTCATACAACCAATGACAGTTCTTTATGAGTTTTTACAGTAGAGGAACAGAGAGGAGGGAATAGCGGCTATGCTTCACTCAAACTGGCAGATAGTAATGGGATTTTCCATAGGAGGGAAGAGCAGAATTTGCTTCGACTTCGCGAATATAAGAATGCATTTGATTGATTTTAATATTGTTGGTTCAAACCTTTTAAAATAACGCGAAACATCAAAATTTTAAGCATTATTATTCAATTTCAAATTTTGTTACAATGCTTACCACATGAAGATTCGATATCCCATGCCGTTAAAAGCCTTTTCAAAAGCTTCCTTCTGTACTTAATAAGCTGAAGGAGGAAGCTCTGCAAGTATCGTTTTAAGAAGTGTCCGGTATTGGGAGGTGTCATGCGCTGGGGGATCTCCCCCTAAATAGAGCTGCCTCACGAAACGATCTTTCACATACTGGGCGATTTCCATACAAACTTCAAACTGCTCATACTCAGTTAAATTTCAACCAATTCAGTTGAAAATTTAGTAAGTTCATCAAAACAGCAAATGTTATCGTTCAAGCATAAGGGAGCGAAAAAGTCAAAATTTCAATCACTATAAGCTTTAAGCAAATTAAATAATATCTTATGATCTGCTTTACGTAGTTTACGTCGGGCGGTCGTATCTTGTATATAACCCTTCTGATTTTTGTTTGCAGTCTGTTAGTTATATAAATGCTGGAACATTAAGAAAAAGGGATTTATTCCCAACTAGCGAAAATCACCCAGTTTTGACAGCTTTGAATTGTTTCTGACGTGTCGCCGCAAAGTATTTTTTTTTCGAATCCGAATTATCCTCGAAATTTTCCTCCAGTGATTCCTCCGGAAAGACCTACAGGAGTTTCTTTAGATAGTCCTAAAAAATTCAACCAGAAGCTCTTCTCTGGAGCAAAATTACCTCAAGGACTTCCTCCTGAATTCACTCCAGTAGTTACTAAGGATATTCGTCTAGGAGTTCCTTCGGAAAGCCCTTCTCGAGTTTCTCCGGAAATATCTCCCGAAAAAACCTAAAAAAACCGGTGGAACTCGTGAAGAAATTTTCGAAGAAACTCCTGGAGGAATTTTTGAAAGAACTCATGGAAGATATTCCAGGGAAGCTCTTGTAGGATTTTCGGAGTAACTTTTGGAGTATTTGCTGGAGTAGTTTTCGAAGGAACTCCTGGATAAATTTCTGAAACTCTGGATAGAAATTTTAAAGACAATTTCTGAAGAAATTTGCAGAAAAATTTTCGAAGGTGTCATTGGAGAAATCACTGGAGGGATTCCTGAAAAAAGTTCGGGGGTTCTCCTGGAGGAATTTCTAGAGGAATATCTGAAGGAACTGTTGGCGAAGTTTTTGTAGGAGCTCTTGGGGGAAATTCCTGAAGAATTTCTGGATGAATTTGAATGAGATTCTTCAGAAATCCCTTCAGGAGTTCTTTCTGAAATTACTACAAAAACTTTGGAAATACCTCCGACAATTCCTCCAGGATACCATCGGAAATTTACCTAGGAGTCCTTCCACACATTTCTTTCCTCCGAACATTCAACCAGGAGTTCCTTCGAAAATTCCTCTAGTAAAACTTCCGGGATTTTTTTTCCAAAACACTAATGATTTTTTTCAGAAGAACTTCTGGAGGAATTCCTGGAAGATTTTTCGGAGTAACTCTTGGAGACATTTCCGGAAAGGTTTGCAAAGGAATTCCTGGAAGAATATCTATAGAAATTTCTGAAAAACTCCTGGAGGAATGTACGGAGCAGGGATGGGAATGGTTGACTTATTTCACAACGTATAACCGTTTTTTGGTGGCAAATATTCATTTCATTACTCCTTGCTCGTTTTATAGATTAGAACTAATACATCAGTACCAATGGCTAGCACTCTTTCCAGACTTTGCGCCGCAGGTAATTAAATTCGATTCTGTTATGTTTGCGTTGCGTACGAGCCGAAACAAAAAAGCTCACAAAAATGCTGACAGCACCGACGGCATGGCACAAGACTCTCACGTCTCCAGAAATTCTACCGAAAATTACTCCACTTTTAAGGCTACCCCGATAAATCCTCCAGAAGGTTTTCTGAAAATTCCTCAACGTAGTAGTTTCTAGTATTGTAGTTTCTACGAAACTCCAAGAGGTTTTGCCGTAGGTATTTGCGAGAGAACTTGTTGAATTTTCGGAAGAATTTCTGAAAGAACTCCAGTAGGACTCTAAGGAATCACTGGAGGTTTTACCGCAGGATTCATTTGGGAATTATTTACTGGAGGACCTCCTGGAATTTTTGAAGATACTAGTGAAGGAATTTCTGGAAAAAATTGCGAAAGTATTTTCAAAGATTTTTTTGCAATAATTTCTGGAGGAGTTTTTGAACGAATTCTTGGCAGACTTTCCGTATATACTTTTGCAGAAAATTTCGGTGCAATTCCTGAATGAACTTCCAAAGGGATATCTAAAGAAATTACCATAGGTATTCCTTTCAGAATTTCCGGAGGAAATGCTGTCGGATTTTCCGGAGGACTTCCATAACTCCTGGAGGAATTTCGAGGTAAATTTCTGAAAAAACTCCTGGCGGACTACTCGCAGAAACTCTTGGAAGAATTTCCAGGAGAATTCGAGTATGATTTTTCGAAGGAACTCCTTGAGGAATTTTCGGAAGAACTCTTAGAGGAATTTCTACAGGAACTCCTGGAGGAAATTCAAGACAAGCTCCCAGAGGAATTTCTGGAAAAACTTCTAGAGGAATATAGGAGAAAACTCATTGAAGTATTCACGAAGAAGTTTTTGTATTAATTTCCGGAGGAACTCTTGGAGATTTTTTTGATTGATTTTGATTCTGATGGAATGCCCGAAGAACTTCTACAAAAACTTCCGCAAACACTCTTGGAGAAATTTCAGGAAAATCTCTGGAAGAACTCTTGCCGGACTTTTCGTAGGAACTCTTAGAGGAATTTCTGGATGACTCCTTTCTGGATCTGGATCCTTTCTACATCCTTTCTGGATGTAACTCCTGGATGAATTTTCGAAGGAACTGCTGGAAGAGTTTCCGAAGGAAATACTGACGGATTTTCTTGAAGAATTTCTGAAGGAACTCATTGCGAAATTTGCGAAAGAACTCTTGGACGAATTTCTGGAGAAATAACTGGAAGAACTTCAGGCAGTCATTCCGCAGAACCTTTAAGGGGAATTTTTGGAGGAATTCTTGAATGTGATTCTGAATGATATTCCGGAGGAATTTCCGAAGGAACTTCTTGAGAAATTTCCGGAAGAACTCTCGGAGAAGTTTCTGGAGCAACTCCAGAAGCAATTTTCTAAGGAGCTCTTGGAAGAATTCCTCGAAGGATTTC
This sequence comes from Armigeres subalbatus, assembly GCF_024139115.2. Taxonomy (NCBI): domain Eukaryota; kingdom Metazoa; phylum Arthropoda; class Insecta; order Diptera; family Culicidae; genus Armigeres; species Armigeres subalbatus. Next base: position 26,654,737 of record NC_085141.1, read on the forward strand.
CGGAGCAACTTCTGGAGTAAATTCCTAAGAAAATCCGAAGCAGTTTTTGGAGTAATTTCCGGAGGAATTCCTGGAATATTCGAAGAAACTCGTGGAGGAATTTTCAGAGGAACTACTGGCGGACTTTTCGTAGGAACTCCTAGAGGCATTTCCGGAGGAATTCCTGGAAGAATTTCCGCAGGAACTCCTGGAGAAATATTCGAAGTATCTCATGGAGGACTTTCCAGAGGAACTCGTGAAGGAATTTTGGGAGTAACTGCTGGAAAATTGCTGGAGGATTCTTTAAAGTAATTCCTGTAGGAGTTTTCGAAGGAATTTGCGGAGGAATTTCCTTAGGTTTAATGTATAAAATAAGTCCATGTACACCGTTGCCGCCTACTCATGCCGTTGCCGACAATATTGTTATCGGCGAACAGATCTGCTAAACATTTAAAAAATTTGGAATACTTATCTTTAAAGTTGAAAAACTGTAAATCCGAGATTAATTTTTTTTAAAAACCCGTTGACTTACAAAGTATTCCCAATTTATTAATACTTACAAACAAACAAAAATTCTTTATTTTAAATACTGTTGTATGAAACGAAAATCAATAATTTGTTATCGTTGTTATATGTCGTATGTTGTGTATCGATGTTATTTAGTTTGTAATTTGTAAAGTGTTAACGTAAACCTGATATAAACAACTTTTTTCGGGTCAAGCATGAAACAATTATCAAGTATTATGTACAATTGTATATCAATGTGTAAATTTATGATAAATAGCAATTCATGAGAAACTTTTTTTTGAAATATATTTTGGAAGCATGAAAGAAATTTCCCGAACATCCCTAACCCAGCTGCCGAAAGTGAGAATTCTGCTGGCTGGTTATTACGTCATTTTATTTATTACGTCGAACATATTGCTTATTACATTGTTTCATTTTAGTGACAAAATGCCAATTATGTCAACAAAATTTGCCAATTTGTAACAAAAAAACAGATGTAATAATGCATGCGATTTTCGACGGCGATAATGTGCATCAAATCCGAAGTGATATTACCAGGGGAACGACACCCAATTTTTTCACTATGGATTTTGACAGGTTCGCCTGTTCGTGCTTTTTTGGGTGATAAATTTATCCCCCAGTGTCAAATAACCCCAATACTGATTTATTTTGCAATAGTATGTGCGCGAATTTTGAATGTTTACGTTTTTACAGGAGAATATGATGCAAAACGCCCATTTCACTCAATAATGCAACATGATACAATACAATGAGAAAATAGAAAAAAAAATGAACGAACTATAAATTAAAACTATTTTAGACTCGATTCCATGCTTTAAACTTAGAAATGTTCAACTTTTTTGCTCAATTCTTCAGAATGCTACTTGCGTAAGGCACTGTCTATGCCTTCGTTCGTTTCATATCATTTTCACCCTGGAAGTTGTTTGTGTTGCATTCGCAGTGCACTCGTATTGGTGACTCAGAAAAGATGTGACAAAGATGGCGTAGCTTGTCATCCCCGTGGATATTACTTTTGTTTTGCTGTGTAAGGGATACTACATTTTTACTACTTGTCAGCTCCGTGCTGTTCAAGGAATTTCAGTAGCGGAATTATTGTGCGAATAGATAAGCCACGGAATTTGATTGCATATCCACTGTTGAGAGTAGCTGCAACTTTACATGTTGTTGAATTTCCAATACTTTTTGCTGCGTGGAAAACGTACACTCAGAATAAAGTGCATATTATTGCTATTATTTTCGCACATATATTTTGACCAGTTACTTTGGCAGTTGTAAAATATGTGCGACACTAATATTTATTGATCGACGCAGTCATGATAAATTATATGTGCAGACCATTTATAATATGATAAGACCTGCGCATAGATTTCATAATGAGTGTTTCAAATCATTTATTAGTTATTATTATATATTCAGACTAAGGCCGAAGTGGCCTGTGCGGTATATAAGAGTCTTCTCCATTCGGCTCGGTCCACGGCTACACGTCGCCAACCACGCAGTCTACGGAGGGTCCGCAAGTCATCTTCCACCTGATCGATCCACCTTGCCCGCTGCGCACCTCGCCTTCTTGTGCCCGTCGGATCGTTGTCGAGAACGGCTGTTCGGCCACATTGAGAGTTGACGTAAAGTCAATGTCAACTTCTCTCCACGAACAGCCTAGATAGCCGTGTGGTGTCGGCAGCTGGTTATCTGGCTAAGAATAACATTACGGATTGCCTGTTCCAGTGGTAAAAGTCCACCATACAGGTGACCCCTAATTTTCGGTGTGATGCGGCTTTATGTTTACCGTGCCTACGAATGAATGGTTAGGGGGGTCTAATAAGAACCTAACCGCAAACGGAGCCTGTGAAGCACCAGGGCCCCTTCACAGTATTTTAGCCCTCGCTGCGCTAACCGGAGCTATGGCGTAGTTGACTTTTTACTTCTCCGAGATAATCGGCTACTCTTATTCAACTTCATCGTGAGGTAAAATAAGAGTAGGGTTATGAATATGTATTTTAATTAGTTTTCAACAAATTGTCACCTATATGGATTCGCATTATGCGTTTTATACAATGTGCTTTGTGTATGTTACCTATATGGATTCGCATTATGCGTTTTTTCACAGTGTACTCTGTGTCTCGTCCTTGACGTTTTTCTTCAGCTACTCTTGTTCAATCTCAACGTGAGGTTAAATAAGAGTGGGGTTATGAATAAGTGTTTTACTTAGTTTTCAACAAATTGTCACCTATATGGATTCGCATTATGCGTTTTTCACAGTGTACTCTGTGTCTCGTCTTTGACGTTCGGCTTTGGCTACTCTTGTTCATCCTCAACGTGAGTGTGGGGTTATAAATATGTGTTTTACTTAGTTTTTCAACAAACTTCCACCTATATGGATTCGCATTATGCATTTTTTTTACAATGTACTTTGTGTTTGTTACTGTGTTTCGTCTTTGACGTTCGGCTTCAGCTACTCTTGTTTAATCTCAACTTGAGGTTGAATAAGGGTGGGATTATGAATATGTTTTTTACTTAGTTTTTCAACAAATTTTCACCTATATGGATTCGCATTATGCGTTTTTTTTACAATGTACTTTGTGTATGTTACCTTTATGGATTCGCATTATGCGTTTTTCACAGTGTACTCTGTGTCTCGTCCTTGACGTTCGGCTTCGGCTACTCTTGTTCAATCTCGACGTGAGGTTAAATAAGAGTGGGGTTATGAATATGTGTTTTACTTAGTTTTCAACAAATTGTCACCTATATGGATTCGCATTATGCGTTTTTCACAGTGTACTCTGTGTTTCATTCTTGACGTTCGGGTTCGACTACTCTTGTTCAATCTCAACATGAGGTTCAATAAGAATGGGGTTATGAATATGTGTTTTACTTAGTTTTCAACAAATTGCCACCAATATGGATTCGCATTATGCGTTTTTCACAGTGTACTCTGTGTCTCGTCTTTGACGTTCGGCTTTGGCTACTCTTGCTCATCCTCAACGTGAGTGTGGGGTTATGAATATGTGTTTTACTTGGTTTTTCAACAAACTTCCACCTATATGGATTCGCATTATGCGTTTTTCACAGTGCACTCTGTGTTTCGTTTTTGACGTTCGTCCATTGTTACATCCTCTGTGTTTTTGTGACCTCTCTTTAGTCCCTAGCTGAATGCGTGTGAGTCTACATAATTGGCTTTCCTATAAATGGTTCCATTCTCCTTTCCAACTTCACTTCCTCTTCCTTTCCCCTTTTCACTTCCTTTTCCGTCAGGTAAATGATGAGAAAGGCCAGTGAAGGCGATGGCACAAATCTCCCATACTGAGGGCAACGTGCCTCCTGAGCCGTTCTGATACCTGATACCTGATCGTTGTCGAGAACCATTTTCACCGGGTTACTGTCCGACATTCTGGCTACGTGCCCGGCCCATCGCAGTCGTCCGATTTTCGCGGTGTGAACGATGGATGGTTCTCCCAACAGCTGATGCAATTCGTGGTTCATTCGCCTCCTCCACGTACCGTCCGCCATCTGCACCCCACCATAGATGGTACGCAGCACTTTCCTTTCGAAAACTCCAAGTGCGCGTTGGTCCTCCACGAGCATCGTCCAGGTCTCGTGTCCGTAGAGGACTACCGGTCTAATTAGCGTTTTGTAGATTGTCAGTTTGGTACGGCGGCGAACTCTATTCGATCGAGCGTCTTGCGGAGTCCAAAGTACGTACGATTTCCAGCCACTATGCGTCTCCGAATTTATCTGCTGGTGTCATTTTCGGCAGTCACCAGTGAGCCCAAGTACACAAATTCTTCTACCACGTGTCTCGATTTCGTCACCACCGATGCAAACTCGCGGTGGGTGGCTCACATTGTCTTCTGTTGAACCTCTTGCTATCATGTACTTCGTCTTCGACGTGTTGATGACTAGTCCGATCCGCTTGGCTTCCCCTTTAGTCTGATGTAGGCTTCCTCCATCTTCTCAAAGTTACGTGCCATAATATCTATGTCGTCGGTGAAACCAAATAGCCGAACGGATTTCGTGAAAATCGTATCACTCGTGTTAATCCCTGCCCTTCATATTACCCTTCCAAAGCGATGTTGAATAGCAAACACGAAAGACCATCACCTTGCCGTAACCCTCTGCGGGTTTCGAAGGGACTCGAGAATGCCCCTGAAACTCGAACTACGCACATCACCCGATCCATCGTCGCTTTGATCAATCGTGTCAGTTTATCCGGAAAACCGTGTTCGTGCATTAGCTGCCATAGCTGGTCCCGATCGATTGTATCATATGCGGCTTTTAAGTCGATGAATAGATGATGTGTGGGCACGTTGTATTCGCGGCATTTCTGCAGTACTTGGCGAATGGCGAACACCTGGTCCGTGGTGGAGCGTTCGCCCATAAAACCCGCCTGGTACTGCCCCACGAACTCCCTTGCAGTTGGTGCTAGTCGACGGCATAAAATTTGGGAGAGTACCTTGTAGGCGGCGTTCAGCAATGTGATTGCGCAAATTTATCGTTTCATATTTATCGTTTCACTCCTATTTAGAAAAAAATTGAGGATCATATATAGATGGTAAATACGAAACTATGAGAACTCATTTTGGTTATTTACCGTTTAATCAATTACTGATATGGTAATGCCGATGAAGCTGATAGCAATTCCCTAGCAAATTTGTTGATGTTCCTTCTAGCAGATTTTTCCGACTGGTTTTTGGTTGGAAGGTTTTTGTTGTTATTTTTGCTTTATGACAAGCTTTTAAATTATATGTGCAGCATATTATTTTCTATTTAGTGCACTTCAAATTCATTCAACTAAATATTGTGTTCCACAAACATAGGAATAGTTTTTATTAGGCGCATATAAATCCTAAATTGTGCCTCCAGTTAAAGTTTTAAGTGCGAATACATTTAGAATATATCATTTGATTTATTTGAGTGTATATCATGCACGCATCGTTGTCTGCCGTCCAGGTGCTCGTTGTAATGCTGCCGCTGCCGTCATCTCTGGACCTCACGCTCGTTCGTAAGAAAGTTCCCTTTTATGTCCTTACACAGGTTTAGCTTCTCATAGCACTTTCATGTGTTATTAACGCGGTGCAGTTGCTCCATCTATTCATGGTCTCGATCTTCCTGCTGGCACTTTGTCCTCCGGAAAATCAAGTTTCACTTATTTCACGCTCATTTGTATCGTGCCTCATTCGCCCTCGTGTTATTGCTGCAATCTCGACCATGCTGCATTCTTCTCCACTAACTGCTCACATTCGCTGACTTACCAGTCGTCTCTTTGATATGGGGCCACCCATCGTGTCTAATGCAGAGGTTGCGCTGCTTCCAAGGACTGATCGAATATTTCTTCGCATTAGTATTTGTAGTGAATACGATCAGCCATTTTATTATTTAAAAGAAATCAAAACAACATATTTCTTCAGTGTAGGAATGTCGAAATGAACACATCGTAAAAGTCAGCCACAGGTCAGCCAGGTCTACTGCTTGTGAGCTTTTAAAAGCTCAATGCGTAAGAATGAAAGCACGATGATTGATCATTGTTATGAATGTGCCAATTTTCTGAAAGTATGAACGGTACGGCATGTATATAAAAGAATAAAAGGAGTGTGAAAGAGAGAAACTATGAACATGTCCTCGCGTGCGGCCGTAACGCTGAGCAAAGCGAAAACGGGAGGAGTGAATCAGTCTATTGACCAGATTTGTTTCGAACGGTTGTGAAGTGCTTCCGACTAAATTTTGTTTTACGTTGATTCGGCTGGTTAGAGCATGTATAACCCAAATGTATACGACAGTAGTCTTGATGTGGCTCACGGCGAGAAGTATAGGGAAAGACGCCCCAAAACGCCCTCCCCCATACAAAACGCCTTTTGAGTATTTCCTCTTATTTCCTGTCTTCGAGATGTTTGTAACAAAATTAGACCTAGCATTATGTAGGTTAGGCGAAACAAGTGTCAAAATAATCGAAAAAAGGTATAAAAACCCACGCAACATTTTCCACATTTTGATGAAACATCTAACATTTTAGCAAGGCAAAACGTTCTAGTGCGACTAACCTACAATGTACTACGCGTCTCCACGCATTTTCCATACCAGAATTCTAATTCGCCGACGCTTCTTCTTCTTCTTCTTATTGGCATTACATCCCCACACTGGGACAGAGCCGCCTCGCAGCTTAGTGTTCATTAGGCACTTCCACAGTTGTTAACTGCGAGGTTTCTAAGCCAAGTTGTCATTTTTGCATTCGTATATCATGAGGCTAGCACGATGATACCACAGATAACAGATATTGAGGCTGGCATCCGATACGTGTGTAAACATCCGCAACCATTAATTCAAATGCATTTTAAATTGGGCCCGCGTTTGGCAATCGATTGGAGATGGCGCAAGGATCATTGTTATTGAAAACGCAGCCCGAATGCGGCTGTCAAATGCATTGGCTGCGTTCGACGGTTGTTAATCAGCTGCGTCCGTATGTACTGCCGCAATCAGTTGAGTAGATGGCATTAGTGGGCCAACGTATTTCAATTCAAAAGTTTACACAGGATTTCCAATAAAATTTGTTCTAGCCTAAATATCTGTTATCTGTGATGATACTTTTATGCCCAGGGAAATCGAGGCAATTTCCAAACCGAAAATTGTCGAGATCGGCACCGGGAATCGAACCCAGCCACTCTCAGCATGGTCTTGCTTTATAGCCGCGCATCTTACCGCACGGCTAAGGAGGGCCCCTGATTCGCCGACGCGTTGTGCGTTGTTCTCAAAGAGCTGCTAGTTTTGCCTCATGAGTTTTCGGACAACAAAATCCCGCATAATGAAAAACGACATACCATGCAGTCAAAATTACATATGCGTTATAAGATATATTGTCACTATTCACTTCATTGTTGGCATACAATTTTAAGCTTGATTCACCATACCAACCCTACATCAACACTTACTGTTAATACATAACATGCTGTCGATGTGTAATTATATAGTTCTTCAATTGTACATCTACCAACTGATGTGTGGTACATCGAAAATTTTGTTCGAAAAAACGACCGGATTTAAATGTTAATTATACTTAACCGCCCATTACTCATATGGTCGTTTGGCCGTTTACCATCTGAGCTACTGTTGAAACAGCATATGAGACTGTCCACTTATAGTTAACTACTATTAGTGAGACCATCGGTACAATAACACTTATTCTCTTCAATTATAACAGATGCGGTCTACGTATGGTCCATGATTATGCGGGATATCACCTCTTTTTGAAAAGGTTAATATTATCAATATGGTTGAGATTTTCTACAATTTGAAGATGGCATCAACTAGCTTTATTGTCCAACGTTCGCATAAGGCAAAAAATACCCATGAAAATCGTTACAGCTAAGACATTGAAGCAGTCTTTGCTTAGCTAGGGCATATTGCCCCCTCCCCTCCTTACCCTAAATGATCTTAATGAAAATATTAATTCAAATTAAATAATTTTCATCCATCGATTAAAACATAAATTCTCAAAAAGTGTCACTCTTTGCCATGTTAAATTGATAAATAAATAATAATTATTACTCATTTCGTTAACGATGTTTTTTATCCTAATGGAACTTACTTTATCCAACTCTTCATTAATCGGAAGGGTTGATTCACATTTTCTTGTTGGTAGTTCGAGAAGGAAGCCAGAGTGAGGGTTGAGACGAAACTATTTCAACAAATATTTGAGCACGCCATTCCACGCCGCACACACTTGCGGAAGATTCCTTTCAAGGAGCGAAAATATGAAAGCAACGTGCCTCCAAGATCCTCCGCATTGCTCGTAATCGGAATTTTGACTTCTTCTCAAGCAGGGAAGTACATATGTCGCGGTAGCTGCAAGATATACGCAGCTAATAACAGTGAAATGTGCCTAATGATTGCTGAATAGTTGTGAGGCGGCAATGTCGCAGCTGGGGAATGTGAGATCAGCGACGAAGAAGAAGAAGAAAATGGCGCACAATCAAATACGATGTGGTACAATCGTGACATTGAAGAGAATTCCTCTCACCACGTACCCATCAAGACAGCAAACAACGGCGAAATTCTATTGAAATAAGCATTGGGGAAAACTGTTTGCATTCCGTGACAAACAAGCAGGTTGTCGTTGGGTGCACTATTTGCTTTCTTGTATACATCAAATAGTGCAAAGCTCGTCAGGCTTTGCAAGCATACTAAATCGGTATCTCCGAAAATCGTTCTAACGCCCTACCCCTGCGGGGTTCTACAACTGTTCCGTGTCATAATATTCTTTATATTCATTCTCGTATTATTTCTTGTGTTGCATGGCACGGAAATCGTAGAAGATATAGCAATGCGAATGAATATCAGCACAAATGCGGAGGGCTTTTTTCTCAAGGAAAACAAAATCAGCATGGGAACAGGGCCAGATAACCGATCATCGCCGCAAAACCATGTTGCTCCTCCAGGGTTTGTCACCTTTTGAGAAATAAGCTGAAATTAAACTTAAAAGTGACAATTCAATAAGTATCGAGTAACCCTGCTTGCAGAGCAAGATTAGTTTTGACAGATATCGAATAATCGATGGCACCAGCCATTTTTATGACCAGGTGATTTTTTAATTTTCGAACTACTTACATGTCAATTTTAAGTTTAATTCTCCAAATAAGACTGATCCTCAAAAGAGTTACATCCATATTATGAGAGCTGCTGTAAAGAGGGTCACTCATGGTGTTTTTCCACCTCAAGGGACCCGATTGGTGGCTGAACAGCACTATTCAAAATGCTGCAACTAACATATTATTTTACAACAAAACAATAGCGAAACCCGATGCCATTTAGAATCGTGCGTTCACCGTTTGAATATGTTATTTCTAAATTGCCATTGTTGTTCGCCACAGTCGCCTAGATTTGGTTTCCCTGGTAATAAAGTAAAGCGATCCCAAACAAAACACGTTCGTGTCACGTACGAGTTTCCACGTAAATGGGCCGCAAATCCCAGCAGGCGATGTTGCTACACCCAGTGATGTTGCTAATGGTTACTGGTACGTGTGAACACGACCAGACCCAACTCATCAACCACTGCACTGTGTGTGGATCTAATTAGTATACTTTGATGTTCCAGCACCTGGCTCGGGAAAATGAGTTTCAATCACGTTTTTCCTACAAGGCACGCCTTTGCAGGACGATTGGAATATTGCCATACCTTGGTATTGTAAATAGAACCTAATGAGCGTTTAACTGCGACCAGATAATTTGCTAACTGATAGCGTCGAGGTAACCGTTTCACAATGTTTATGGTCAGCGCGGTAATAATAAATAGGGTGTATTGCTCAAACCTTAGCCTACTATGCTGTGGTTGGGTACATTTATCGTTTTAAATCTTCATTATGCCACTTATGTATGCTTACTTTTGTTTATTACGTTAAGTAGTCAAAAACAACAATAATTGTGCACATTTTTTTTTATTGACGCCATCAGAAGTCTAGAGCGGAATGGACTTCATGTTCAGCATATTTTCCTAATCTTGGCTCTGGTAGTGAATGCTTTTACAGCCCATGAAAGGTTGGTGCGTTTATTTGTTGAAGAAGTGCATGACTCTAGCGTAATGTAACTATAATATACTTGATACACTTTTTAAAGAAGCAGTGATAAACATCTCTCTATAAAACGATGTATTTTTTCTGAATTGATTAATTTACGTGGTGAGTCAGCGTTACATCTTAGGCATTACATATTTTCAAATATCATCAGGAGAATCTTTTATATTTCGCAGGAAAAATCTAATGAACTTCCTCAGGAAATTCTTCTATGATTCTCTCAAAATATTTTGGATTTTTTTTTTTTGATTTTCATCGTGAAATACTCTGAAGTTTCCACGGGAAGCTCATTGAAACTCCCAAGAAAAAAAGTTTAGATTTCCTGCAATATATAGATTAGATATTCTACAGAATTTCCTCGTGAAATTGTTCCAAATTTTTACGGGAAATAGTGCAACGTCCAGGAATATTCCGGAATTTCCACAAAGTTTCAAAAAAACTGTATTCAATGGAATTTTAATGGAATTTTTAAAGAATTTTTAAAAAAGATCTTAGTCATCTTCCTGAGTCATAAAAACTGTCATTGTCAATCAACATCAAAAAATAATTAAGGGATATGTTGGCGTTGGGTCACCCAAACTGTCATTGATTTCTGCAGCTGCAAAAATCGCCTTTTTTTCTTCCTAAACAATGGAGGGGGAATCTGCTCAACAGACATCCTGGGTTGACCAGGAAGTGCGGGGTTAGGGATCACCGAGGGAGGCAGGACTACATCCCCGACCCGCTAACCCGTTTCCATTGCCGCCAAGCCCATAGTCCCTTCGGTACAACCAGAAAGTAATGCTTCAAAGGGGGCCCAGTGCACAACGCACCCTCGAGGTTAGCTGCGTGTCTTTGCAGCACCGAACATCGTAACTCGCTTTTTTAGAAGAACACCATGGTATCGTGCCAGCGCGTTGCCGGCTTTCCAGGTGGCCTTACCACGCCCTATGTCCTCGGAAGGTGGGCAGGGACGACTTCGCGCCTGCTTCCCTCTGCACGACTGGTATCAAGAATGATGATGCCGCGTGCACCCCAAATTGACCTTTCTGCGATAGGGCCTATTCGCCAGCACACAGAGGGACTTGCCGACGCGGTGCCTACGCCTGCCCCAGCCTTGACGAGGACCCCTTCCGTCCTCGGGCTCGGAACCCGCCCGGTTGACTGACGCCGCGAAAGCGACGATACCATGTTGTTCTTCTCGAGGCCACTTGTTCGGTAAAAGGATCGAGTTCGACCACAGAGCATGACCACCGGTATGACCCATGAAGCCGACTCCGATCCCTTGAACCACCTCTTATTTGCGCCTGAACTAGCCATCCTTGAGTCCACGCGCCACCTTCTATGTAGCTCCGAGACGATTTGGGCGATAGCCGATAAAACGGCGTTCCAGCCAACTTCATCTTTACACATCCTCCGAACTAGGTTGTCCGGGGTAGTGTCCAGACCACATGTGGCAAGCATGTGGTCACGCATTGCGCGAAAACGTGAGCACACGAACAACGCGTGTTCCGCCGTTTCCTCTAAACCTGCGCACACCAAACACTGAGGGGAGGCCGAGCAAGCCAGCTACGTTATCTGCACTGTGATTTTGCAGCACGCTTAAACGCCGGGCACTTCAAACCCCCCATGGGGTGCTTGCTGTTCACAGCTTTGCTGGAACAAATCAAACAATTGGGAGGGTTCGTGCAGCATTGTGCCTTATGTCCCTCTAATCCGCAGCGTCGGCAGAGATTGCTTCTATCAGGGCCTTTGCAGTCCCATTGCTTGTGCCCCGGTTCCAGGCACTTGAAGCAAACTTCGGGTTGCTCGTATATGCGCACAGGGCATACCGACCATCCCACTTTGACGCTCCCTAACTTGACTACCTTGGAGGCGTCCGCTGCAGATAGCCGAACCAATGCTACCTGCGTCCCTGCCGAACCTTTCCGTAGCCGAACGGCTGCGGTGGGCGTCTCCACTTCACACTGTCGCCGCAGTGCCGTGACGAGCTCTTCGACTTCGGTGATCTCGTCCAGGTCTTTAACCCTTAGATTCACCTCCGTCGTGAGTGCCCTCACCTTGACCGTCTCGCCTAGGACTTCCTCCGCCAACTTCTTGTAGGCGGCGCCCTTTTGCGAGACGCCTCGCTTCAGCTCGAGGATCATCTCGCCCATCCGGGTACGTCTTATTCGACGTACGTCGGCGCCGAGTTCACCGAGCTTGACGTCACTCCTCATCGCCTTCAAAACATCCGAGTACTTAGCCTCGTCCGCCGTGATGACTAGGCCATCGCCCCTGGAGCGATTGGCGCCTACCCTAGACTTCTTGCTACCCTCATTCGCCTGGGCCTTCTTTTCGGCCCTTGACGTCTTCGGTTTCCTCTTGTTCTTGACCAGGGTCCAGGAGGCGTCATCCCCCTCTATTTCCCTGATCTGGTGCAGCTGAGAACTTTCAGCCTGCCGTAACCCCTTGCCACCGTCTTTCCTGAGTGGACGGACCTTTCCAGGTCCTTCCTCCCCCGGTTTTGGAGGTACCTGGCCGGGGTTCAGCTTCCCAACCCCACTACCCTTGTTCGGGGTAGTAACCCTCCGCGTTTTGGAGCGGCCCCCAGGGAGCTCATCCCCTGGAGACTGTCTCCCCCGTTTTTGTGTCTGCTCCGTTGGAGCAGTCACCGCTAACGCGCCCGCGAATACTTGAGCCTCAATCTGAGTAGACTTTGGCATCACCGTCTTCGCTGGCACGCCTTCGGTCGATTCAACCTTGCCCGAGTCCGCGAATCCTTGGGCCTCAGTCTGGGTAGACCTCGACTCCACCGATTTCACGGGTTTACACTTGGCCGTCCCGACCGCCCTCTCCAGCTTGGCGTCCAGCATCGACTTTCGAAGTTTCTGCAAGCTCCTCTTGAGGTCCTTGCTGATATTATGCTTCGATGACGCAAAGTCGATGATGGCGTCCAGCTGTTCCGTCGCCACCTCGAAGGCCGAAAGCCCATCGCGTTTGCGGTTCATCGCCTCCACAAGCCATAACCTCTACCGGCGTTTTTATAGCCGAGAGGAAGGTTGAGTGACCCACGCTGGCGCTGCGCACTGAGCTGCCGACTATTGCCTCTGGCCTCCTAGGCGGAGACCTGAACAACCCACCTCTTGCGAAGGGGTTGTCGCCTACACTACTACCACTAATTGAAGAATTGACTTGGTTTTCCATTTTGGTCCCACGAGTTGCTCGGGAAAAGAGGGCCACCACGCCAGAGCCCAGCATGACGCGGTGAGGGACAATTACTGTGGAGGGTGCCCAGGTACCCCACAGGCTCCGTTAAAGGCCTAGCTTATTATTTCACCCCCCTGGCCATGCATCCCCTCGGGTTGCTTGACGCCTTGGGATTAGGGGTTAGGGACGATGGTCCCGGTCTAACTCGCAGTGGTCATGAGGAGGGGTCGTCAAGCCCTTGAACAAAGTCCCTGCTGCCCCCAGTAAAAATCGCCTTACTGTTTAAAAATGTATTCAACCATATTGATTACATTTCCTGGTAGATCAACAGCCATCCAAAGATGGTTTTGATATAATTTGGGTCATCCAAACAGGTCTTGATCACGTATAAAACTATTTTCGCGGCTGAATATTTCAAGTCCCGAACTCAAGGACAGCTTTAATAATTCGGAATGTCCTAAACCTATCTAGCGATATATTTCTACCTTCAACGAGAAGTAATGGATATAATTGAATGCATATCGATAGCACAGACAAACAGACATAACACATTGAACATTCCCTCATCAAACTCATTGTCGTACATACACCAACGGTATCTGTTGTGCTCACTTAGTTGGGCAAATTACGAACCAGATGGCGGGAAATACCAGAACTATCTTGCGATGTTTAATCATAGCTTAAGAGATGTAATGAACACGGATCAATACAATTTGCAATATTGAGTAACGAAAATATTTTTTTTGCATATGAAGATTACGAGTCCCGAACTCTAGGACAGTTTGGCTGACCCAGAATATCCCAAAACTATCTGTCGACATATGTTAACCTTTTAGGAAACATCACCTCCTTTTCAAGAGGCTCGGAAGCCTCCTTTCAAGAGGCTCGGAAGCCTCCTTTCAAGAGGCTCGGAAGCCTCCTTTCAAGAGGCTCGGAAGCCTCCTTTCAAGAGGCTCGGAAGCCTCCTTTCAAGAGGCTCGGAAGCCTCCTTTCAAGAGGCTCAGGAAGCCTCCTTTCAAAAGGCTCAGAAGCCTCCTTTCAAGAGGCTCAGGCCTCCTTTCAAGAAGGCTCAGAAGCCTCCTTTCAAAGAGGCTCAGAAGCCTCCTTTCAAGAGGCTCAGAAGCCTCCTTTCAAGAGGCTCAGAAGCCTCCTTTCAAGAGGCTCAGGAAGCCTCCCTTTCAAGAGGCTCAGGCCTCCTTTCAAGAGGCCTGGAAGCCTCCTTTCAAGAGGCCTCAGAAGCCTCCTTCAAGAGGCCTCGGAAGCCTCCTTTCAAGAGGCTCAGAAGCCTCCTTTCAAGAGGCCTCAGAGCCTCCTTTCAAGAGGCTCAGAAGCCTCCTTTTAAGAGGCTCAGGCCTCCTTTCAAGAGGCTCAGGCCTCCTTCAAGAGGCTCAGAAGCCTCCTTTCAAGAGGCCTGGAAGCCTCCTTCAAGAGGCCTCAGCCTTCTTTCAAGAGGCCTCAGAGCCTTCTTTAGGAGGCTCAGAGCCTCCTTTAAAGAGGCCCGGAAGCCTCCTTCAAAGGCTCAGGAAGCCTCCTTTCAAGAGGCTCAGGCCTCCTTTCAAGAGGCCTGGAAGCCTTCTTTCAAGAGGCTCAGAAGCCTTCTTTAAGAGGCTCAAGCCCTCCTTTCAAGAGGCTCAGGCCTCCTTTAAAGAGGCTCAGGCCTCCTTCCAAGAGGCTTGGAAGCCTCCTTTCAAGAGGCTCAGGCCTCCTTTCAAGAGGCTCAGAAGCCTCCTTTCAAGAGGCTCAGGCCTCCTTTCAAGAGGCTCAGAAGCCTCCTTTCAAGAGGCTCAGGAAGCCTCCTTTCAAGAGGCTCAGAAGCCTCCTTTCAAGAGGCTCAGAAGCCTCCTTTCAAGAGGCCTGGAAGCCTCCTTTCAAGAGGCTCAGAAGCCTCCTTTCAAGAGGCTCAAGCCTCCTTTCAAGAGACTCAGGAAGCCTTCTTTCAAGAGGCCTCGGAAGCCTTCTTTCAAGAGGCTCAGAAGCCTCCCTTTAAGAGGCTCAGGAAGCCTCCTTTCAAGAGGCTCAGAGCCTCCCTTTCAAGAGGCTCAGGCCTCCTTTAAGAGGCTCAGGAAGCCTCCTTTCAAGAGGCTCAGGCCTCCTTTCAAGTGGCTCAGGAAGCCTCCTTTCAAGAGGCTCAGGAAGCCTCCTTTCAAGAGGCTCAGGCCTCCTTTCAAGAGGGCTCAGAAGCCTCCTTCAAGAGGGCTCGAGCCTCCTTTCAAGAGGCTCAGGCCTCCTTTCAAGAGGCTCAGAGCCTCCTTTCAAGAGGCTCAGGCCTCCTTCAAGAGGCTCAGAGCCTCCTTTCAAGAGGCTCAGAAGCCTCCTTTCAAGAGGCTCAGAGCCTCCTTTCAAGAGGCTCAGGCCTCCTTCAAGAGGCTCAGAAGCCTCCTTTCAAGAGGCTCAGAAGCCTCCTTTCAAGAGGCTCAGGCCTCCTTTCAAGAGGCTCAGGCCTCCTTTCAAGAGGCTCAGAAGCCTCCTTTCAAGAGGCCTCAAGCCTCCTTTCAAGAGGCCTGGAAGCCTCCTTTCAAGAGGCTCAAGCCTCCTTCAAGAGGCTCAGAAGCCTCCTTTCAAGAGGCTCAGGCCTCCTTTCAAGAGGCCTCAAGCCTCCTTTCAAGAGGCTCAGGCCTCCTTTCAAGAGGCCTCAAGCCTCCTTTCAAGAGGCCTGAAGCCTCCTTCAAGAGGCTCAGAAGCCTTCTTTCAAGAGGCTCAGGAAGCCTTCTTTCAAGAGGCCTGGAAGCCTTCTTTCAAGAGGCTCAGAAGCCTCCTTTTAAGAGGCTCAGGAAGCCTCCTTTAAAGAGGCTCGGAAGCCTCCTTTCAAGAGGCTCAAGCCTCCCTTTCAAGAGGCTCAGAGCCTCCTTTCAAGAGGCTCAAGCCTCCTTTCAAGAAGCTCAGAAGCCTCCTTCCAAGAGGCTCGGAAGCCTCCTTCCAAGAGGCTCGGAAGCCTCCTTCCAAGAGGCTCGGAAGCCTCCTTCCAAGAGGCTCGGAAGCCTCTTTCCAAGAGGCTTGGAAGCCTCCTTTCAAGAGGCTCGGAAGCCTCCTTCCAAGAGGCTCGGAAGCGTCCTTTCAAGAGTGGTAGGCTACTTCCAAGAGGGTCGGAGGCCTCATTTTAAGAGTCTTAGAAAAAAGGTTGTAAACCGCTAGTCTAGAGGATCTAATCTAAAAAATACTATTGTGTAACTATTGTGAGGTAAAAAGCTGCAGCAAGTGTCCTGAAACCTGCCAGGTTTCATCATTCTAATCTAACATGACAGATAGATGCGGGTCATTTGGCCGAAAAGGTGATTTGTTTAATGGGTTATAACCAATAACATAATTTGACCCTTTCTGTCAAACGAACATTTCGGCCGAATGACCTATTCGATAAAACGAGTTTTTCGGCCACAGAAGCAGTTCGGCCGTATGTTCATTTCAGCCGAATAACATTTTATGCCGAATGGTCTTTTCCGCACAATTGACCAGATGTGTCTCGACCAAATGACATTTTTGGTCAGATGGATTTCGGCCTTATAATTTGTTCGGTCAAGCAATTTTCACCCATGTGGGCTTCGGCCGAAGAGTTTTGCATCGTTTGGCCGAATGACACGTATAGCTGATAGTATTCTAGCCGAATTCCATTTGGTCGAAATGGTTATCAGGTCGAAAAAAGTTTGATCAAAACAGTCGTTTTTCTTAATAGTTCATTTGCTCTAGGCGATCAAATGCCGTTTGACCGAAATGGTCGTTTAGCCGAAAATGTCGTTTGAACGAACACTTGGCGAATAGGTTTTTTAGCTGATTTGGCTGAAGGCATCACACGGAAGAAAATGTCATATGGCAAAAAATGTCGATCGTTCGACCAAATGGCTCTTGCTGTCAAACGATGATTTCGGTTAAACGGCATTTTTAACCGAACGACCTATTCAACCAGACGACTTTTTTGGCCAAATGACAAAAATTTCGAGAATTTCTTTGGATTTCAAACGGAACGTCTTAATTTGCCTGAGGTATTCTTCCAAATTTCCTCGGGAAATTTTCCAAAGTGTGTACTTCATTAATTCTTTTAGCTTAAATCTAAACAGATAACACTGAATCAACACGGTTCGCGGCTGCACCTCTCCATCTTCGAATGCGCCCCACGCTCACCAACCTGTCCAGCATTCTTGAAACATGCCTTGCCCATAGTACCCTTCCGGCTTCAGCTACCTTCTGGATGCTGGGTTCGCCATAGAGCTGGGCGAACTCGTGATTCATCCTTCGCCGCTACACACCGTCTTCTTGCACACCGCCAAAGATGCTCCTTAGCACCCGTCTTTCGAATACTCCGAGTGCTTGCAAGTCCTTCTCGAGCATTGTCAATGTTTCATGTCCTAGAGGACTACTGGTCTTATCAGCGTTTTGTACATGGCACATTTGGTGTGGTGGTGATTTTTTTTTTGACCGCAGCTTCTTCTGAAGCCCGTAGTAGGCCCGACTTCCGCAGATGTTTCGCCTCCGTGTTTCACGACTAACATTATTATCATCCGTTATCAAGGATCCAAGGTAGGCGTACTACGTAGGTGAAGGCTTCCGCTACATGTTTATGATGTTGATTTGTATGAAAGTGCTATCAGATACACAGCAAATAATTTTGAAAATTCAACGACGTGTAAAATTTCAGCTAATTTGCAAACGAATTTACATTCGATATTCAATTAAATTTGATTGACTTTTTCAAGCAAGCACACTTTATATTAATTTCGATTTAAAAGAACAGTGAGATCAATTGGATGTTACTTTTATTCGCATGCTCCGAATATGTGCATGAAAATACATTTAAAATCACAACATATTTTTATCTGTGTAGGCTAAATCGACGTTTTAATCTTTGTTTACAAATGCAAGTAAGTCGTTTTGAATATTTGGTATTGAATTACTTCACTGTTACTATACTCACACTAGACAACTTCAACGAGTTCTCTATGTCCCTGGGACATTGCCCCATATTATTATTCGGTAGCGAAAGACCCTTTATCAAACATTACATGCAATAGCAAAATTCCCAAATTCCAGCAATTTATTTTGAAGCTTCTGTTGCCATTAGGAAGCAAAGTTACATTTTCGAACTTTTGAATAATGCATCACCAACGTTCAGCATCTACATAAGCAGCGTTACGAGCAGAGCGTAGTACCATCGCCACGATGCACCTTTCTACGCTGTTATGCAACCAACCCAAGTGCTATTTCAGAACTATGTGTGCAGCAACATTAGCAAAATAACCGAAGACGACCGTCCTTTTGGCACGCACCACAAGCATGGAATGGGCACTTTTTCCCATCGTGCCCATCGATTAGACTTTAATTTGACTGGCACGATGTGGCAACCGGCTCCAAAGCGACGACAGTTTGCTGAAATGCAGTAACTTTCAAGGCGGAAGACCACGGTTTGGACGTTCCTAACCTACATATTGTGGTGGGAGGAGCGCTACTGCAGTAAGCGATTTTCTCAATAAAAGTCTTTGTTACGGTTGCCTCACCTTCTGAAGCACAGCTCGAACGTTCTTGTACAAAGAGTAGACGGAAATGCAGTTTCGTATATTGCAGCCACCTATAGATATAAGATATTTTACAGGTTGAGCACCGTAACGCAATAATGTAACCGAAGCTGAAAACTTTCGCTTTCATAGCATTTCCAATTTATGTCAATTTAAACTCGTAAGCCCCAATGGAGCAACGGAACGTGAGTCGTGAGAGCCTGCACCATTTGCCTTTTACTTCTCGCAGTAAAATTTGGCGCTGCTTCTGACTGTGACTGGCATAACTCTAACCGGCAGACAGTAGTTTCGACGCCTGGTTCCTGTCTGTTACCGTTGCATAATGTCTAGGGAAATATATTTAATTAAAGTTTCACAAGGGCAGTTAAGTTATTCGATTTATTGCAGTGCTGAAGACAGGTCAAGGAATCTAATGACTAACTACTGTTAATATCATATTGGTAACATGACTGTATTTATCTTCCTTCATATAATGTAAATCCTATCAATGGTCAAAGCGGCAAATTGCCTAATTCAAAATTAATGAAGAACTGCAGTGGACGAAAACTTATCTATGTAGTTTAAACTCCATCTAAAGAATTTGCCCCTACTTGATTACATAATACTTTCATATTTCTGTTACAGTTGTTCAGTGGCCATCCATAACTATTAACAAAACTGTTCGTCAAGAAACAAGGCGAACATACAATAGTAGTTTGAGCAACTAGTTGTAAAAAAATGATTTTTTTTCAGCACAAATTGTACGTTTATCCAACGAGGCTTGCCTAGATGCATAATGTTCATTAAAACACCCATTTCGTTGGTATGGAAAAGAAGGCCGTTTCATCACTCAAAGACGAACTGTAAACTAGGTATTATGATCAGGAATTGCAAAAAAAATACATTCTTCAATTTAATTTAATGCTTAAAATAGCGAACCGGACATTCATTTTATGAATAAACTGCTCGTCACGAGAAAAGCGAAAACTGCAATGAAGACATTGAAAGTCGCTCGACAAAATAAAATACTTGTTACCCCAATACATGCCTTGCACATTTCAATCTATTTCATGGGCCTCAATACTCTTCTGTGAGTTGGGCCAGGCGCAATTGAAACTTACTTCCCAACAATTTCAATTTAGAATTCAATATCTTCCATAAGTGCGGTTTTCCGGCGATGTAGTAATGGCCTTTCATAAAAAGTAAACGCTTCCTTTTAGCAGATTGCTACCGAAGAAATGGTAGATCGAGCTTTTTATTCTTCTCTATCAATACTGACCGAAAAATCGTACTTCGCGCCTGCAGGGCACGTTGGGGAACGCGGACCCCAGCCGGATCTTTTTCATGCCATGCCTTTTGGCGTCCTTCTACAACTTTCCATTTCCGCATTTCCTTCCGCTGCTAGTGGCTACTGATTTTTTATTTATTTTCCCATCCCTTTCGGAGTATTGACTCTTCTATCGGACAGAGTATGTCCTTCGGTACAGCGACGGGCAATTTATTGCAAATGGTCGCGAAACGGACGGCCACCTTGTTCCGCCCGACGAGGTATTCGGGGGAAGTATTAATCGAAATCAATTTCATCGAACCAGCTTTATGTTGCCTGTTATTATGTAGTACATAGCTCAAATAATTGAACACAGCAAAAGTATGTTGATGTTTCATTCAGGAACAGAAAAAGTCTTTTTAACTACACTCAAACAGGTTACATGCAGCGAATAATCAAGTCACCAGTCCTTTTCAAATTTTACTGTGCGAATGAATAGAACGGCATGTGCATGAACAGCAGCAAATAACGACTCTCAGTATCAGCATTGTTGCGTGCGAAGTCACATTGATACTCGATCTCGATACTCGATGAAATCTCAAAATATGATAAAAGTAATCCCCAGCATGCTTACTGTCAAGGGTCATTTAGCTGAATGCCACTAGGTTGAACAAGCCATTGGGCCGAAACCCATCTGGCTGAAAATCATTTGGCCGAACGGGTCATCCGGCTGAATAGGTCATTTGACTGATTAGGTCATTTGGACGAATAAATTGTGTGGCCGAATAGGTCCTTTGGCCGAATAGGAAATTTTGCCGAATAGGACATTTGGACGAATAGGACTTTTGGCCGAAAAGGACATTTGGCCGAATAGGAGATTTTGCCGAATAGGACATTTGGACAAAATAGGACTTTTGTCCGAAAAGGACATTTGGTCGAATAGGACAATTGGCCGAATAGGAGATTTGGCAGGAAAGGACATTTGGACGAAATGTACATTGGGCCGAAACCCATGTGGCTGTAAATCTTTTGACCGAACGGGTAATTCAGCCGAATAGGTTATTTAGTCGTATAGGACATTTGGCCGGATAGGATATTTTTCCGAATATGACATTTGCACGAAAAGGACATTTGGCAGAATAGGTCATTTGATCGAATAGGACATTTGACAGAAAAAACATTTGACCGAAAAGGACATTTAGCCAAATAGGTCATTTGGCGAAATAGGTTATTTGGCCAAAAAGGAAATTTGACCAAATTGATAAAAATTCCTTCCGTATTGGGTGCGGTTCCCTTGAAAACGCGAGTGGAATTAGTTTTAGATTCCGGGAGGCTTGTTCTTAAAATTGTAATTGTTTCAAATTCAACATTTTGAAGTTGGAAATTGAAAAGCATATTTTTAGTAAATAAAGTTAAATAATCATCATTTGTCGTTACAAATCAATCACAATTCAAAATATTCATTTCATCCCCAACAGATATTTATTGTTTACGCTTGAATATCAATTGGCTATTGAGGATCAGGCAGCGTATTTTGTTTGGAAGTTTGACAATATGCAAGATATTCATGCCTGCATTGCAGAACTTCCGATCAAAACAAAACGAGTCTTTGATGAAGCTAGTAATAATAAAATAAATATTTCCATCCTTGGTTTTATTATTTTTTTATGCACGTTTCATGCTTCAAATCATGGAAATTAAGGTGAAATCTAAACTTATTTACGTTGCCATGGAATTTGAATTAGGTAAATTTACAAGTCATAATTGACCATCCACAAAGTACGTCACGCTACTAGGGGGGAGGGGGGGTTCCGAGCAGCGTGACCACCCATACAAAAAATTTAGAGTTTTATTACAAAAACTGTGACGACGGGGGGAGGGGGGTTGAAAATCGTCGATTTTTGCGTGACGTACTTTATGGATCTTCCCTAAGGGTATGCGATAACACATTTTTTTCTGACGAAACGAAACGAAATTAGAAATGCTACTGTTAGATCGGAATGAAACGAAACGAAATTCAAATTTTCTTCCGAAACTTCGAAACGAAACGAAATCAGGGTCCATTTGATTCGATTTTTTTCGAAACGAAACGAAATTTAATTTATTTCCGCGGAATTTTTATTAAATAGGGGAAATGTTCCGATCTCCATCTCACTGTACATATATCCATCTCATCGCTAAACAAAGAAATACGGCACCAAATTCGTCGCTTCTTTTTGTCAACATGCGTGCTCACTGTTGAAAAAAATCACAAAAATAATAAACAAACTAAATTTCTTACCATTGCTTTGTTTCTGATGGGATGGAAATAGGAGCTATGAGATGAAGTGGCGAACCGCTCCCCTAGTTTTTTTTAGGATTAAATATAGATAATGCAAAAAACGAATAAAAAAAATCTGCGGGGAAAATAACTTTGTTTAAGGTGATTATACAATCAAGCCATGTGGTGAATTTTAAATTCACCACACGAGTTTCTACTCCTATTATCAAATACTCAAATCTAGCGTAATAATTGTCGTACAATGCTGAAATTAAAGTCGATTGTTTAGCATGAGTAAGGAAACGATCTACGAATGTTTCATCCCCATGGGCGTTGTGGTTCTCTCAATTTGTGCTCTTGAAAAATAACTAGAAAAAGCACGTGGTTTCCAAGATGGCCGATTTGTGGCTTTGTTGTATAACCACCTTAATATATTTAGAGTCAAATAAGGTAATAATAAATATATAAAAAAGTTTGCCCTCCCTAGAATTTTTTTCTCTAAAATAAAATTTTGATGCGACAACAAAAAAAAATCGGAAAATTATAAGGATTTTCAAAACATTCTTCAACAAATCCGAGGAGGCTTTTGATTTTTTTTTTCATTTTAATATTTAATTTTTATTACCCCCTCCCCCTTGACCTTTCCGGCATCAGTAGGGCATAATTTTTATTAAATGTAACGGCCTTAGAGCAAATCAGCAATGCTCATTTTGAATATGAATCTGAAGCATTTATTTGCCCATTATTGTTTTAGATTCAAACACCAGTCAACTGTCAAAAACTTAAAACTAACAAAACGCTCAGTTCTATTTTCTGCAGATTTGAACCACCAATGAATCACGAGTTTCAAATATTTTGGTTTTTGAATGCGTCATTTTATCCACTATGCAATTACGGCGCCTTTCTTGGCAGCAACATAATGATTTCATTTAATTGAAAATTTTAAAAACATGTGTTGGGGAAACAAGCGAGTTCGTTCTATTTTGCTCCAGATTCAAAGTAGAATAGTGATCGAACATTTGAAATAAAACTGAATCACTACTGATTTCATTCTACATAATTGTTAGGGATAGGATGCCATAGGGAAAATATGACAAAAGAACATAGGTAAGTGACAGATCATTTTGGATCTATTCACTATTTTCAAAAGTATGCCCCTCACCATAAACAACGTGAAAATATTCATCGCTTAAAATCGCTCAATATTACCAACAGATTTCATATTGATTATATCTGTTCACCATTTCGAATAGAATTACAGATTCCCTCCATTTCAATTAACATCTTAAATAAAGTCTCCAGGTAAATTGTCGACCAAATTCATGAAGATTTATTGAATCTGTAAAACTTTCCAAAATGGTCTTTTCAACAGATCTAAGCAGTATGAAAGCTGTTGATTGCAGTACAAAACTGGAATTTAAAAAAAACCAGATTAATCCATCTAGCGTTGGTGGTGCCTTTCTCGCATTAAGTTGAGACACCAACCTTATATGGAGTATATATGGTCCGATGTACCATTTTCTTCATAACTTTCAAACGCAATGACCGATCGTTATAAAATTCAATAGTGATCAACAAGTCCCCTGTCGAATGAAACTTGTTGCGAGAAAATCGGTTAAGGATTACTATTCGAAAAGTTGTCTAATGTTTTTTAAAGCTTTTGTGCACACACATACACACACATACACACATACATACACACATACATACACACGGACAGACAGACATGTGCTCAGCTCGTCGAGCTGAGTCGATTGATATATAATACTATGAGTCTCAGAGGCTTCTATAAAAAGTTCGTTTTCAGAGTGAAATGGTAGCCTTTCGGTACAACTTAGTTGTACGAGAAAGGCAAAAATTGCTAAGGTCTGTTGGAATTATTACTTTTTTAATTTAAAGTAATTTTGTTACGATACGAGTTTTTTATGGTGAGGGGCATTTTTCATCCATCACTTTTTTGCCTTTCTCGTACAACTAAGTTGTACCGAAAGGCTATCATTTCACTCCGAAAACGAACTTTTTATAGAAGCCTCTGAGACCCATAGTATTATATACCAATCGACTCAGCTCGACGAGCTGAGCACATGTCTGTCTGTCCGTGTGTATGTATGTGTATGTGTGTGTGTGTGTGTGTGTGTGTGTGTACAAAAGCTATATAAATATTAGACAACTTTTCATATAGTAATCCTTAACCGATTTTCTCGCAACAAGTTTCATTCGACAGGGGACAAGGCCTTGTTGATCACTATTGAATTTTATAACGATCGGTCTTTGCGTTTAAAAGTTATTAAGAAAATGGTACATCTGACCATATAAATTCCATATAAGGTTGGTGTCTAAACTAAATGCGAGAAAGGCACCACCAACGCTAGATGGATTAATCTGAGTTTTTTATGGAGTTAGCCTTGGCAGATAAAAGAAAATCGTGACTGCTAGATGAAAACCTTTTTTCGTTTCATCACTTTTTCGCAAATTCGATGCGGAGGGAGTTAAACCTAAATGTCCTTAACAATAATATCCGTGGGATGCGCTGACTCTAGCAACACTTTTACGCTATCTGCATATAGGCTAGAGTGATTCAAATTTTGACTTTTTCGTTCCCTTATGCTTAAACGATGGCATTTGATATTAAAATAGTTTTCCTAAATTTTTAGCTAATTTGGTTGTAATTTGACTGAGCATATGCCGTTTGAAGTTTGTATGAAAATTACTATGAAAACAGTAACTTTCGTGGAAAACCGTTTCGCAGCGTTGCCCACTAAGCTTCAAAATACATGAATACACTGCCGATATAGAAAATTTAGCCAGGAAACAAATCGTCTTGAAATGAAAAGCTATTACGGAAATACTGAATCGTATGAAATTCAATTTAACATGTAAAAGAATAACATCAATATCTAAAATGAGCGTTTTTGTTTTTTATAACTTTACTTATAACAGTCAGATTGTTTGGCAACAACCACTGACTTTTAGCCTAAAAAGCATTCTAAAAAGTTCAAATATAAATTATATTCAAATAGTTTATGGGCCACCTCAGGAAATATTCTTTCACGTAAGTGGCGTTTTCCATAGCAATTTCCGTACAACCTTCAGATGACGCGTGCACAGTCAAATTACATCCAAATTAGCTAAAACTTTAGGAGGTCTATTAAAATGACAAAACCAATCGTTTAAGCATAGGGGAGCAAGAAAGTGGAAATTTGAATCACTTTAATGTAGGCATTAGCTTACAGTGGCCAAACGTCTCGGATTATGTGGAACAGTAGAACAGTCTACTTGCCTCGAATTTCCTGGTGCCCCGGAAAACGTTCCGAATTCCATGAGGAATCTGTAAAGCCATTATTTCTGCAGCTCAGCAAAATAAAGAACAAATTTCCGTAAAAAATATGGTTATTTGCTGATTTTAGCAATAAAATGAAAGCTAGGACATGATATAACAATTCAATCAAGACTGCCTTGTTACTATTCAGTCGGTAGCTCTGAAAAGGTGATCGCCAGTGTAAACTTATTAATTTGGCACAGAATCTTCCAAATACAGGTTGGACTCGATTATCCGGAGTATCGTTTTTATTTTCACTCCGGAAAATAAAAAATTCACTCATAAAAAATTAAATCTGCAATTAAAAAACCCAGATTAATCCACCTAGCGGTGATGGTGCCTTTCTCGTTCGTTCAAAAGGTTTGGAAAAATCTCAAATAACACCAATATGTGGGTTGGTCTTATTTTTCATATTTGTTTATATGCATAAAAAAAAATCTCGCCAAACGCAATTTGTTGCAAACAAATCGGATGAGCATAAGAGCAAAAAATGGCATTTTATTTAGTAGTTTTAAAATTAGTATTTTCGCCATAACTTTTGACCCAATTGTACGATCCGGCGGTTTCTATAGGTAACAATGGGACAAGATTCTGCGTCGAATGCAATCTGTTGCGAGCGACCTGAGAAGCACACATATTGCACATCAATCACAGTAACTTATATATGACCGGATTGAGTCACAATATGGTTACTGCAACCAGATTTGTTGAAATTGTGTTGCTTGGGGAATATATGAAGTCTAAATGCTAAGAAAGTGAGCTAGACTTTTGACGTAAACTACGTCTAAGGGGAAGCCTCGGATACAGGGTGCAAAATGAAAATTTCCAAATTGGGGACCGTCACGAAATCATGTAAGATTTCAAACGGTAATAGCGTCTTTATCTTTCGATGGATTTTCGACATTTGCTTATCAATCGACTCGGAAACTCTCCAGCAATTTGCCAATTCTATTGATACTATTGATTATCAACGTTAAACTATTGAAAATGTTATTTATTTCCAAACCGGGTGAAAAATTCAATCCCGTTCATAAATCCCCAACACGGACATCAGTTTGCAGTAACGTACGGGCCTTTTGATCCACTGCTTAGTTTTCACTGTGCATAAAAAGCCCCGTCCAGAAGCGGTGCGGATGAAATTTGTTGCTCGGTGGTGGTGGCGGTCGTGGCAGTAGCAGCACATCATTTGCATACGTGTCCCATCTTCGGCGGATCTGGCAATCGATGGCTTTCGATGAGCCGAATCATCGGATGGCGCAGCCCAGTGTCTGCTGTTAATAAGGCACATAAGTGGAAATTAATCGGTTCTTTTCAGGACCATCATTATATTTGGGAGGAAGGTTAAGTTGAAATATTTTTTCTAAAGTGCAACCGCTAGGAACTGGAAAATTCTTCGGTAAAATTTTCTAGCGTAATTCGGAGTTATATGATTTAAGTGATTGAGAATGTTGATATTGTAGCATACCAGCTTAACTCAATATTCAAAATTGTCTTCGATTAATAAATTTCAAATGCATTAATGTCAATAGTCCAAGAAACATAAAGCGTTGAGCGGCGTCTCACATTCCAAGTTATTAACTTTCCCACAGTCAAAAATCTTGCATCACGAAAATGCAATTATTACCATAGCAACAAGTATTAACATGTGAAACCACTTCAAATAACTTTATGTCATCCTTTTCACATTATGACCGAGACGATGACCCATGTCATCGCACCTAGAAACAAAACCATATGTTCATTACGATACAATCGATTAGGACGCGTAATTCGATCTCCTTACTTACGATGCAGTGCATCGTACCCGCGACACATGTGTTCATACGATGTCTCCTTTCTCACTCATATACCTAACTCCAAGCTCCTCCCGATGTATATTTTGTGTAACGAAACTTCTTGTAACGAAAATCAAAATTGAATAAACAGTCCATCTTTAACTTCCAGACTAATCGTACACATTTCTGAAGATAAGGTCCATACATAGTAAAATAATAGACGAACTTTCTCCATAGAATAGAAGATACAACCTATGTCACCCTGGACAAACGTAAACGGAACGAATCGCAATGTTTACAAGACTTGTAAAGTACACCAAAAGCTTCCGTATAGAGGTTGTTGCGATAGTTTTCGACGTTTATATCTCTTGTTAGATTTTTTCCAAAATTGAAAATAGCCCAAAAACACCAAATTGACTTGAGCCACCTCGAAATTTCATCCGTATTAGCTAAAAATTTGACAGGAGACTTATTTTAGCATAAGAATTGTGATGCTGAGCTGACCGGTTGAAGTTTTGATACTTTTTGAAAACATGAAGAGATCTAATAAATATATTCATATGAATGGTAAATTGGAATAAATATATTCATATGAATGGTAAATTGGTAATGTGATCGCATTTTGACGTGAACTACGTCTAAGGGGGATACTCTGATACAGGGTGTAAGATGAACATTTCTAAATTGGGGATTTAAACGATAATCTTTATCTTTTGATGGATTTTTGAGATTTATATATCAAACGCATCGGAAACTCTCCACCGATTTGCAAATGTTATTGAAAATTTTGATTATCAACGTTAAACTATTGGAAATTTCAATTCTTTCCAAACCCATTAAAAAATTCAGACCCAATCAATGATCCTGCACCCCCAACACGGACATCAGGTTGTTATAAGTTACGGTCCTAGACCGCATCGTGCTTTCGTGCTGTGCGGTTCTTTCTCTCTTTGCGGAAGGAAGTTTTTAATACTACCCGAAGCTATTTTAATTTCAACGGTGCTTCTTAGCGCTATTTGTACCCACTGATCCCGTTACGATCTTTGCAAGGACCCGTGCCTTCGTTTTACGTTGGACCCGTTTGCGGAAGTAAAATTCCGACAAGCGGTGGTAATCCTGCAGGGACACCGTTCTGGGAAAAAACCTCTTAGAAGGTCACGTCTCCACGCTCAGCAATGAGTATTAATAAAAACAAGAGGAAGTCTCTGAATTCTCCACTTCCTTCAAAGAAACAAGGTTTCAAGACCGTCCTGCCAAAGCGCGGAAAAAATAGAAGGAAGCTGGAGAATTCAGATATTCCTTCTAACTCTAATATCGGAAATAATTCTTCTCCAATCGAACTGAGCAATCAGTTCGATTTGATTAATGATGAAATTGAGCAAATCGAATATACCTCTAGCCCAGGTGATTCGATTCATGCGAAAAAGCAAAGGATTCCGCCAATTGTGGTATCTGTTGCCGAGTTTTCTGGCTTCCGGAATGAGATTTTGAGTAACCTTCAGGGGATCAAGGTTTCATTTCAGATTGCTAGGAAGGGTGACTGCCGTGTTTTGCCGGGATCCTTTGACGATCACAAACGTCTTCTTCAGTATTTAACTGAGAAGCGCCATAAATTCTTCACATACGACGACAAAACTGAGCGATTGTTCAAAGTCGTCTTGAAAGGTCTCCCCAGTGATGATAAATCACTGGATGAGATTAAAATTGAAATTTCTCAATTACTTGGATTTTCACCAGTCCAAGTAATTAAGATGAAAAAGAAATCCCACTCCGGTACTTCCCAGAGGGGCATTTCTCAAGAATTTTATTTAGTTCATTTTAACAAAAGTGAACTAAATAATATGAAAAGTTTGGAAAAGGCCTGTATTATGTCTCATGTCCGTGTTACATGGGAACATTTCCGCAGGCCTGGGGGAAATTCCCAAAACCCCACTCAGTGCCGTAAGTGCCAAAAGTGGGGTCATGGAACCAAACATTGTCACATGGATGCTAAATGCATGATTTGTGGTGGAACCTCTCACGCCAAGGACGCATGTCCTGTGAGAGAAGATTCCAATAAATTTAAATGTGCTAATTGTGGGGCAATCATAAATCCAATTTCTGGGAATGCCCTTCACGCAAAAAGTTTTGAATTCCGTGCAAAATTATTGACGGAAATTCCAATCGGATCCCAGATTCGACGGGTAGAAATTTTCAAACGCTCAAATTTCGAAACCAGTTACCGGTCGAGCAATTCATACCCACCACAATTCACAAACAAATTTTGCCGCTCGTCAACGGGTAGCAAGCACTTCAGTAAATTCCAATTTTTCCAATGTACCTACGTATGCAAACATCGCTGCTGGTAGACAAAATTTCTCTTCTCAAAATGAGGTTTATACCCATGTCCCAACGGAAAATAATGGTCATGTTGCCGATTCAGGTAGCATGACTGCTTCCGATTTTGATTTTTTAACTGAACAATTGCATCACATGATTGATGCAATGTTCAAAGCAAATACCATTCCTGAAGCTGTTCAGGTTGGTATAAAGTACACACAAACAATTGTTATCGGACTCCGTTTCAATGGATCCAAATAATTGTGTGAAAGTTCTAAATTGGAATGCCCGCTCTCTAAAGGGTAAGGAAGATGAATTATTCAACTTCCTAAAAGTTCATAATGTGCATATTGCCATTATAACAGAAACTTATTTAAAACCAGGACTCTCCATTAAAAGAGATCCAAATTATTTTATCTACAGAAATGATCGTCTTGACAGCGCCTGTGGTGGGGTCGCCATTGTCATTAATAGACGTATCAAACATACATTATTTTCTCCGAAAACTTCAGGAACCGTGTTCGGTTTATGTTGCTGAGCTGGCAGCAATTAACTTCGCTTTGGGGATAATTTCCAATCAGCCCGTAGACCATTATTTCATCTTCTCGGATAGTCTTAGTTCAATCGAGGCACTCCGGTCGATGAAACCTGTTAAGCACGCATCTTACTTTCTTACAAACATAAGAGAGCAGATGCGTGTTTTGGTCGAAAGATCATTCAAGATTACCTTTGTTTGGGTTCCATCTCACTGCTCAATCTACGGCAATGAGAAGGCAGACTCGCTGGCAAAGGTGGGCGCACAGGAAGGTGAGGTTTATGATAGACAATACTCGAGCAACGAGTTTTTCCCATTAGTCCGTCAGAGTACTCTTCAAAGCTGGCAAAGAAATTGGACACACAACGAACTTGGACTGTGGCTGTTTTCCATAGTGCCGAAGGTTGCTGGGCGAGCGTGATTCAGAGGTGAGGACTTAAGTCGAGGCTTCATTCGCACGATGTCGAGGCTTATGTCCAATCACTATTCACTAAACGCACATCTGTACAGAATAAACCTTGTCGATAGCAACTTATGTAGGCGAGGAGCCGGTTATGATGACATCGATCACGTAGTTTGCCACATCGTCACTGACGCCAAATGCCCGGATGAGAAGCTGAAATTTCCTGATCCCAAATCCTAAGCCCCGTCCATCTTTAAACATTGTAAACTAACCTCGAGTCACCACGAGTACGCTGGCTTCTACCCCCCTCTTACTAACCGTATAATAAAATGATATTGATTGTATATATCACAAAGAACAATGGCTCCGTAAAGTGTTATACACGCCTGAGCCTACCAAATAAACGAAATTGGAAAAAAAAACATACATTATTTTCTTCGTTTGAAACCAAAGTTTTTGAAACCTTGGGAGTTTCTGTTGAAACAAATTTTGGACAATTTTCCTTCATTGCAGCCTACCTGCCTTTTCAATGCAATGGGCAGCAAAAGAATTTGTTGAAAGCTGATCTTCAAATTCTGACTCGCAACAAATCAAAATTCTTCGTAATTGGTGACTTCAATGCCAAACACCGTTCATGGAATAATGCTCAAAGCAATTCCAATGGTAAAATTTTATTTGAAGATTGTTCTGCGGGATATTATACTATTCAATATCCCAATGGACCAACTTGTTTTTCTTTCAGTCGAAATCCTTCTACAATTGATTTAGTTTTAACGGATTCAAGTCAGCTGTGTGGCGGGTTGGTAACTCATGCTGACTTTGAGTTCGATCACCTTCCTGTGACATTTGAAATCTCACAAGAAGCCATTTATAATCCAATCAGCTCTACTTTTAATTATCATAGAGCTGATTGGGATTTATAAAACGTATATCGATAGGAATTTTGATGTTGATATTCCTCTCGATACCAAAAGTGATATTGATAATGCTCTCGTATCTTTGACAAATTTAATTGTCGAAGCCAGAGGCATTGCAATTCCGAAATGTGAAGTTAAATTCAACTCCATTATTATTGACGACGATCTTCAGCTACTGATCCGTCTTAAAAATGTGAGAAGAAGGCAATACTAAAGAACTCGCGATCCCGCGTTGAAAGTTATTTGGCGAGATTTGCAAAATGAAATTAAAAACGTTTCGCTATTCTGAGAAATACCAACTTTGAGAATAATGTCTCGAAGTTGGATCCCAGTTCGAAACCCTTTTGAAATTAACAAAAATTTTTAAGAAACCTCAAAAGCCAATTCCAGCGCTTAAAGAGGGAAATAAAATTTTATTAACAAATGGCGAAAAGGCTCAAAAACTTGCTCAGCAGTTCGAGAGTGCCCATAATTTTAGTCTAGGTCTCACTAGTCCAATTGAGGATCAGGTTACACGAAGCTTCGAAGACATTCTCAACCAAGATAATTTTTTTGACCCTTCGTTGGGAACTAATTTGGATGAAGTGAGATCTATTACTAGAAAATTTAAAAATATGAAAGCCCCGGGTGATGATGGTATTTTCTACATACTTATCAAAAAACTTCCTGAGAGCTCTTTATCCTTTTTGGTTAATTTATTTAACAAATGTTTTCAATTGGCATACTTTCCAGATAAATGGAAAAACGCCAAAGTTGTTCCAATTTTGAAGCCGGACAAAAATCCAGCTGAGGCTTCTAGTTATCGCCCAATCAGTTTGCTTTCTTCAATAAGCAAACTGTTTGAAAAGATTATTTTAAATAGAATGATGGTTCATATTAATGACAATTCTATTTTTGCTGATGAGCAATTTGGTTTTCGCCATGGGCATTCAACCACTCATCAGTTATTAAGATTTACGAACTTAATTCGGCTCAACAAATCTGAAGGATATTCGACTGGAGTTGCTCTTCTTGATATATAGAAAGCATTTGACAGTGTTTGGCATGAAGGTTTGATTGTAAAATTGATGAATTTCAATTTTCCTCTGTACATCATTAAACTGATCCAAAATTATTTATCAGATCGCTCACTGCATGTAAACTATCAGAATACTAAATCTGATAGATTACCTGTAAGGGCTGGTGTCCCCAAGGCAGCATACTGGGGCCCATATTGTATAACATTTTTACTTCTGACTTACCTGATTTACCACCAGGGTGTCAATAATCTTTGTTTGCAGATGACACGGGCCCTTTCAGCCAAAGGGCGAAGCCTTCGTGTCATTTGTAGTAGATTGCAAAAAGTTTGGATATTTTCTCCACTTACTTGCAAAATGGAAAATTTCCCGAATGCTTCCAAAACTCAGCTTATAATTTTCCTACATAAGCCGAGAGCTTCTTATTTGAAACCTTCTAGCATATTGTCACTATGAATGGGGTTCTTATTAATTGGTCTAGCGAAGCTAAATATTTAGGACTTCTGCTAGATCAAAATTAACTTTTAAAAATCACTTTGAAGGCCTTCAAGCCAAATGTATCAAATATATTAAGTGTCTATATCCACTTGTAAACAGAAAATCAAAACTTTGTCTTAAGAACAAACTTTTGATTTACAAACAAATTTTAGACCTGCCATGTTGTATGCTGTGCCAATATGGACTAGTTGCTGCAATACCAGAAAGAAGGCACTTCAGAGGATTCAAAATAAAATTTTGAAAATGATTCTGAAGTTGCCTCCGTGGTATAGTACCAATGAACTTCATAGAATTTCTAATATTGAGACATTGCAACAAATGTCCAACAAAATAATTTCAATTTTAGATAAAAATCGTTGCAATCTTCTATTGCAACGATTAACTCCTTGTACCCTTAGCACAAAATAGGTTAAGTTTAGTTTAAGTTGAAAACATTGTAATTCCTACATGGTTCAATTCAACCAGAGGAAAAATTCTAACTGCCAGAGGCAATTGAAATGTATTAATAATAACTAAAAAGTAACATAGCAAATAAGGATGATAGTGTTAAGAAAACACGGAACACCTAGTCTAAGAGATGAATGCATGTATTAGATAATTAGCAAATAAAATCAGTTAAAAAAAAAACTGATGGATGGTGATGAATCGTGTCTTGTGTGCTCATCGCAATGCTTAGTTCTGCTTTGTACGGGTGAGTAAATTAAAAACTTTGACATAATTTCGTCAACGACTTTTTCGACCAATTCCATTCCATTTTTTTCCAGTTATATTTGATTTGAGGCCACTAGGCCGAAAGGTTCTTTTTTATCGAATATGCCATTTAGCTAAACAAACTATTATGCCGAAAGTCTTTTGGCTGATATGGAAATACGGCCGAAAATTTCGTTCGACCGATCTAGTCATTTGGTCAGATAATTCGTTTGGCTGAATTAGTTATTTTGCTGAAAATGTCATTTGATCTAAAATATCGTTTGGTTGAACGGATCGTAGAGCCATACAATAGTGAATGTGAAAAGTGTAAAGTGATTAATGATAATTGAGAAGTGAGAAATGAAAAGTGACGAATGAGAAGTGAGAAAGTGAGGCGTTGTTGCCAGTAAAAATGGTACATGTAAAGTTCTGCCCACTGAAATAAGATGAAGTACAAGAAAACCCGACAATATGGCTGTTTTCGCAACAGATTTTAAACTATTTTAAATTTCAAGATGGTTCATTATAGTTTTAACCTTCTACTTCCCAACCCCACCTTTAGGCTGTAGACCATTCCACCGATTCGTTTAACTTTTAGTTAAAATTTGACAGTTCGATGGTTATTTCGCCGTGGTTAAAAATAACCCTGCTCCGGAGCATGGTTAGATTTGACAGTCCAATAGTTAAACCACCGACAAACCGACGTGCCTTCCCATATACAGTTCTTCAAATTTCTTGGCAATTACTCTCCTTTCATTACCTAGCTCCATCTGTGCGATGGTTTACACAACATCTCTCACAAGTGTGCGGGCAAACTTGGTCATGCACTCTTTAATTTATTTCATCAGCTCCCACATAATAATCAATATTCGATATTATAAATATCAAGAACTTTATGATAGGATTCGTTCGCCAAATGAAAAACATTCGACATTCGAATATGTGTAATGATCGTAAAGTCTTCAATTTCGATTTAAGCATCAAAAAAGATTTTTTATTACTTGGTTATTTTTATCTACATCGCTGTGTAGATTGTTTGAAACGTGCATATAATGTTGACGTCGAACAGCTGGTGAATTGCGCGCATTTTGCTTTTTCTTCTTCTTGACTTTTTCTATCAAATGAACGTTAATGTCAGTAATGACAGAACGAGTTACTACACTCGGAGTAAAACGATTGTATTATTTTTTGCCAATTTTGGAATCAGAGAGGCCCGTCGGTTTGTCGGTGGTTAAACTTTGTTCGCGAGAAAATTGGTGCCAAATCCATTTCGTTCCGAATAACTATCAATCTGTCAAAACTCAAATGGGTCGGCTTCGGAGTAAAATTTTAACCACGACGGGAAAATAACCATCGAACTGTCAAATTTTAACTAAAAGTTAAACGAATCGGTGGAATGCTTCACAGCCTTAGACGGGCTTCAGAAAAATCGATACAAAATGAGTAAAAAATGATTTTTTTCTACCAATCTAAAAACCACTTCGCAACACTCCTACCTTTCATATATACACATTGATTGTTTGTTTACTTTTATCTGTCAAACGCGACAGCGGTTCAAAGTTGAAGATTTGGGAGAAAAGTGCAGAAAAAACTATTTCGAGTAGGAATAGGCGTTTTTCAGAAAAATATCGATACTGCCGAATCGATGTTTTTATTTTCGAAATATTGATGCCGAAATATATCGGCCTTGAAACATCGATATTCCGATATATCGATACGCTGAAGATCCAGGAGACGACTTTGAAAGTGACGACGAAGAATACTATAATGACCCGGAAATTGAAGAGTTGTTATCTTCGCCCCTGCATCCAAGCGACGCAAGATACCTCTGGAACCGTGAATACTGAAAAACATCGGTCAAATCAACTCAAGTCAAATCCACTCATGGGACCCGGGACATTAGTTGGTTCCGCAGATTCAATCGATCCCAAACCTGCTGCGTTCAAAAATATTAAATGGAAAAAAGCAAATCTTGTCGTTCCGGAATCCGATCTACTGTTTGAAGAAGCTGACCTAGAGCAATTTCAAGATCTGGACACACCGTTCAAGTGTTTTTCTTATTTTCTCGACGGGATTTTGGAACATATTGAGGCTCAAACTAACCTTTATGCGAAGCAAAATAACGTCATGAGAAGTTTCTCCACAACGGTGTTGGAAAAAAGAAAAAAAATCGGAACTCTTTTTTACATGTCTGTTTTTCGATTACCGAGCATAAGGTCATACTGGAGTGAATATGCGTTTCACCCGATCCAAAATACGTTGCCACGGAATAGATTTGATGCGATTCGTCGATTTATCCATTTCAATGATAACGATGCTATTCCTGCAAAAAACTCGGCGAAATACGACCGTTTGTACAAAATCAGACCAATTGTGGAATATTTCAATAAAAGATTTGAAACTGTTCCACTGTCCCAACATGTATGTGTTGACGAACAAATGTGCGCCACAAAAATGAAGTCACTTCTTCGACAATATTTGGCAAACAAGCACCACAAATGGGGATGCAAACTATTCGTTTTATCCTACTCCTTTGGATATTCCTTTGAAGTTTACTGTGGAGCTGGCGACAATGTTATTCTACCGGGTAGTCATGACTTGGGAGGAGCAGCAAATGTAGTCGTGTGGCTGTCAAAAGTACTGCCCGATTTCAGAAACCACATAATGTATTCTACACATCATTGCCGTTGCTAAATTATCTACGCTCAAGAAGTATGCACATCCTTTGTAATTCGATTTGCTAAGTTGAATCAATGCTTATTTGTGTTGCAGGTATGTTCGCGTTGATAATTATTCGCAACTATCGTATTCCAAACAACAGACACAGCTTTGAAGAAATGTGAACGTGGTTACTCGACTGAATATGTCATGGAGTTTCAATTTGAACGACGGTGTGGAATGATAACAAAGCGGTTCGTCTGGCATCGTCTTACGTAGGGGTTACGTCAAGAACTACCAAGAATGATACTGATACCGTTTCCAGCTTCGAACGATCAACCAAGCGCCGAATCGATGTTGCTTGTCCACCTATGATTCGTGAATACAATCGTCACATGGGAGGTGTTGACATGGCTGATGGTCTGATTGGGCGATATCGCATCCGGGTAAAAACGACGAAGTACACGAATCGTTTGGTGTATCATTCACTGGATTTGGCTGTGGTAAACTTGTATGTAGTGTTCAAACGTGCGCATAAAATTGATCCATCCTCTGAAGTCTACCAGCTACCGAATTTTCGGGCTGAAGTTGCAAAGGCAATGTGCACCTACAAAGCTCCGGCGGCTCCGAGACCACCCGGACGGCCACGAATAATTGCAACGAAGAAGCCATCTATTCCGAAGCGAGCCTATCTGCCTCTTTCAGACACCCGATACGACCGGAGCCCTTCCCCGAAATTCTTCCCCGAGAAAAAGGAAAGAGAACTTGCAAATACCCTAGATGCAATTCGGAAACACAAGTGAAATGTCGAAAATGTAACATCAACCTATGCCTGCAAGCGAATCAGGACTGCTTCTATGCCTTCCACCACAAGGATTAACCATCACGAGCTACTCTACTGTTGCGTTGATTTGAAATACGACCATGATTTTTTTTCGTTCATATCATATGCCCAACCCATTTTTAAGTATAAATAAAAGTTTCGTTACTGTTATGAACTGAGGATGTGTTTTTCAGTTTTGTTTTTCAGTTTTCTCTCCACAAAAATTAGCTTCTACAGTTTCTTCACGCAAAACAAAATAGTTGAGGGTTAAAGGATTTTATTTTATTACATTTACCACTTTTATACTTAACGACTTTCGGTTTCTGTTTCAATTCGTTCCTGTTTATTCATTTTATTCATAAAATAACATAAAATAAATTCGCAGCCTCCCGCGGAATGGTAGTCCGAAGCACCTTCTTTCCCCGTAAAAATATCCACAAGGCCACATGGAGATCACCTAACCACGAAACGGAGAACCAAATCGACCACTTTCTAATCGATTGAATCCGATCACTACCTTGTTGCAGTATGCCTGCGTTCAAAGCTCTCGACGGTGTACGAACGCGGCTTAATATTGGGTGGCTACAAGACGGTGAACTCGCTCAAGACTACGTGCAGCAACTGGAAGTGGCCAATAAGAAGTAAGGGCCACGTGCCACAGCCTGATATGTGTAAGGACATAAACGGCAACCTTCTCACGAACGAACTTGAGGTGATCCAAAGGTGGCGGCAGAACACCTGAATGGCGATGTGGCAGACGAAGATGGCGGTATGGTGATGAATCTGAGAGAACGCGCGCAGGACATAATTGTACCGTTTCCAGATCTCCAGGAAATCCAGGAGGAGATTGGCGATAAGCTGGGTTGTAGCTACTACCGCGCAATCACATTGCTGAACGCCGTCTACAAGGTACTCTCCCAAATTTTATGCCGCCGACTAACACCAATTGCAAGAGAGTTCGTGGGGCAGTACCATGCGGGTTTTATGGGCGAATGCTCCACCAGGGACCACGTGTTCGCCATTCGCCAAGTACTGTAGAAATGCCGCGAATACAACGTGCCCACACATCATCTATTGATCGTCTTTAAAGCCGCATATGATACACTCGATCGGAACCAGCTATGGCAGCTAATGCATGAACACGGATTTCCGGATAAACTGACACGGTTGATCAAAGCGACGATGGATCGGGTGATGTGCGTAGTTCGAGTTTTAGGGGCGTTCTCGAGTCCCTTCGAAACGCGCCGAGGGTTACGGCAAGGTGATGGTCTTTCGTGTCTGCTATTAGACATCGCTTTAGAAGGGGTAATTCGAAGAGCAGGGATTGACACGAGTGGATACATTTTCAAATGTATTCTAATATTTGTAATGTGGAAATTTGTAAAGTGGAAAGAATTAATCCGGCTCAGTGGTGTGGCAACGAAGAGCGAAGTTTTGAAATCAACATTTTTATTTTCTATAATTGGATCAATTAGGAGTATGTAAAATAAATGGTTGAAAAATATTGACTATTGTGCGAGATAAATTGAAGACTTTTTAAAATTTATCAATCATAAACCTACGGCTTACAAACAGCTTAAATCATTATGATAAGAAAATTATTTTGAGCTTTTTAGTGGAATGTTTTCACCTGTCATAAGACGAGTTTATACAATCCCATTGAATTCCACCACTTAATTGTATCTTGACAGATACGTATTTCGACCTCAACAGTGAGGCCGTCTTCAGTGTCTGGTACTTGACTCGACTTGAAGAAAATGATCGCAGCTTACACTATTTATACTATGCGTAGGTATAATAATTTATCTAGGTACCGTCAACTGGGGGGAAGATGATCATTTGATGTGTCAGTCAAAAGTGCTAATTTTTTTTATGAAACGGTAGTCAACAATATTCTCCGTTCAAGTAATGTTACCGCTAGGTAGAAATCCGAGTTTTTCGATTATAATCATGAAAATGTATTTTGTGGAAGAAAGAGAGAGATAGTCATAAATGACGCTATTTTCGTTTCAAATATTGACTTCTTAGACTTCCTTACGTAGTAAATTCAACATTCATACAGATAACCTAGTGTAGGTCATAATGATTTTAGTAGAGCTGTCTTGATCAACTTCACCCCAAACCAGATTATTCAAAAAATGTGTGATAATTTAATTTATTTCAATAAATGCGAACGCATTTCAGAAAACTAAAGTTTTTGATTATTGCAACGTATAACAGTACATGTTTTGAAAATATTTGTTTCGATTTAAAATGTAAACACACATTGTTATTGCATGTTTTGTCTTAAAAATGATCATCTTCCCCCCAGTTGACGGTACTTATCTTACTACGGTGCTTATTTCTACTCGCTTGATGGAAATGGTAAATGAGTAATACCTAAGTAAATCTAAATTGAAATTGGCAATGGATTCAACTCAAAAGGCTTGAATTTTGAAAAACAGTTAACATGAAACGGTCGAACAAAGCTTTGTGAATTATTATTCTTCAACAACTAAGTTCAAAATACAAATCTTTTTACTCGTATTTATCCAAAATCACGCCACTGCCCCACCGGTTCTAGTCCATCGAGAACCACGAAAATACACGACTACGGTCTCGACGTTCCGAGTAGGACCGACCCCACCGCATGATGTGATTTATGACTCATCAATAATTTTCAGTGCCAAAGCTCCCACGTGCTCGTGGCTCGTCTTATGTCTGGCACGAGTGCCCCATAAATATTACAAGGATGGAAAAGTTGTCAGTGATGAATTTGCTGTGATCGGATTGAGGCTCGGGGATGGAATGACCCAAAAAGAAGAGTAGAATATATTCGAGGGCACCGGACTGATTTGAAATAGGAGAAGAATTTGGTTGCTGTCATAAAAATTGATTTTTAGAAGAACTCATGTTATAAAAAAAATGACCGCACGTTTGTTCTTTCCTGGGAATATATTCTCTTTCTGCGAGTCGAGTAACGTATGACGAGTTGAAGAACATTCTGTGTTTGATCCAGATTTTATCGATTTTTTCTCTTTTTCCCATGGACAAGCAATTTACCGTAATTGTGGCCATGAATTCGGGTGGAATCTCAAAGAAACCCCTTTCGGCTGTTCGAATCATAATCAGTAACGCAAACTTCATTCCAGTCGAAGAATGTTTTCTCCAAATTACCCCCGTGTGATGGAAAGGGTACATATTAAATCACATTTCCACGGAAGGATCCTACAAATTAAATTACAAACTCCCAATGCCTCTGTAGCTGGCTTCTACTGCTTGGCGGATTCGTTTGTTAGAACAAAGAAACATCTGTTTGGTTTCGTACCTCCAATCGTGCTGCTCTTTTTGTCACACTCAACTTTCCGACAGACACTAGACGCTTTCATATTACTGTCGCCATTTGCAAGATCCCCTGTCCTGTTGAAATTTACTGCATCAACATTTTTATCAAGTTTGATTTTCACTTTTTATCTAGTATCTAAATGACTAATCAAAAACACACTCTGGAAAATGAGAAATTTCCCATAGATGATTTAGGATTTAGATGATTTATGTTTGGGTCATAAATGCCACTGCGACCAATGGCTTAATCTTACGTGCCTAAATCTTGTATATGCGTAGGTTGTGAGTATAAGAAGTGTTTAGCTTTATAAACAATTTCGATTAGAGGTGCGTTGTAGATCGTAAGTTTCTACCGTTCACAAATCGTGTCGTTCAAATGAGAAATATTTGTCGTATCTTCTTATCTTTCATTTCCACCTCACCCACCCAATCTAGGAATATTTTTTTAATATAGAATAGATATAAACACGGTACTTCTTAGGTTCAATTATAGCCCTCGAGACTATTTAATATCTCGAATCAAAAATGGACAAGTCATAAAACATCTTATTGAAAAAAAAATCACATTCATGAATGAAGTCATAATCGAAAAGACTTCCACTTCCTTGCATCAGTGCGCCGCTAGAAATAAATAAATCAGCTTCATCATTCCTCTCAACATCCAACAGATGTGACAAGTTGGCAACAAATGTCGCCTTCTGTACGTTTCCTCGCCAAATAACTTTCACTGCTCTGCTTTCGTTGAAATGCTTCCGTCGTGATTCTGCCGCCCTCCTGTCGCCTCAATCCATGACCCCATGATTTAGATTCAGAACTGCCCTACTTTACCACCCCACATACTGTTGCGGATCAACTCTTCTCATTCCAACTGTTTCGTCACATTCACGTGTTGATGTGTTTCGCATAGCATCAGACTGAAAAGTCCTATTTTTTTCATCCGAAACGTTTCGTTGTTCGGAATGAACTGAATAGTAGGATTGGGGGTCAGAGATGTTTCGGTGTTAACCGCTTCTAAGAAAATTTTGTTGTGCGGGTGGATTACGAAGGATGCTACGAGAAGGAATTGCGATCCGCTCTGGATGGAGCCGTGTTCTTCTCATTCAAGGATTTGTTTTGTTTGTTTTCCAGGCGGTTGCAATCCACCATGCCACCCACTCGTGGTTTGGATGAAAATCGCCAAATAGTGAGGCGCTGGATGTGGGAGTTTGTGAGATGCTGCATGAATGTCTCACTTTGTTTCATTCTATAGGTTTGACGAGAATGTGACGAGTTTCCCATTCAGGTGCAGGAGGAATTAAATTACATGTTCTACTGACAGAAGTACTTACACAATCACATTCACATTATGGCATTAGGTCAGCTTTTTTCCTACGAAACATAACTATATAGCATAGCATAGCAGAACATATCATAACATGGCGGCTATTTTTCTTTAAATGTGATAATTATTCAAATTCTGTGATCTTTTGCATAGATATTTGTGCTGTATTATTCTATAGTTTAAAAAGTCTAACGCATATTAGTGATAATTAACGACTCCAAGGTTGCTAGATATTTTGAGTTTTATTTGTAATAAAAGATTATTTATGAGCTGAACGACACTTTATGTAAAAGTAAGTCAAGAAAATTTCAATCCATGTCAATAGTAACTGTGAAGTAAATGATTTATCCACATGATCCAAACACTATTTCGCTGTATTCTATTTGATCCTTTATAGGGAGTGAGTGCTGAACAAAACCCCAAATTAAACGCTGGAATCGAATATTTTCTGCAAACTTCCGTCGGGTGGAGTTGCTTTATGTAACAGGACAGCAGTTCCATACATTTATTATGAACAGGGAAGCAAGAATTTAGGGAGTGAGTGTTAGTAATGAACTACTTAACGACTAAAATTTGCTTCAGTCGATCCGCTAGTGCAACCCTCGTGACAAATTGTAGTTTTGCTGCACCAGATGACAAGCAACAAGTATCAGCATCTTGTTTCGTACATAAAACTAGCCAAAATAGTCATTTTTACTACTAAAGCAAGCATCTCCGGGTCCATAATACGCAACACAACAGTACTTCTGGGGGGAATTCGTGAATGATTCAAATATATTTTGATATACAGCATTGTAGGAAAAGTGTGGAAAAGCGGGCATCGAGCGGCTACCTTTTACCAAAGCTGTGGCACCACCAACGAGCTGGGAACCGGCTTCATAGTGCTGGGAAAGATGCGCCAACGCGTTATTGGGTGGCAGCCAATCAACGTAAGGATGTGCAAGCTGAGGATAAAAGGCCGTTTCTGCAGCTATAGCATCATCAACGTGCACTGCCCACACGAAGGGAAACCCGACGACGAGAAAGAAGCGTTCTACGCACAGCTGGAGCAGGCATACGATGGATGCCCACTGCGGGACGTAAAAATCGTCATCGGTGACATGAACTCTCAGGTAGGAAGGGAGGAAATGTATAGACCAGTCATCGGACCGGATAGTCTGCATACCGTATCGAACGACAACGGCCAACGATGCATAAACTTTGCTTTGCAGCCTCCCGCGGAAAGGTAGTCCGAAGCACTTTCTTCCCCCGCAAGAATATCCACAAGGCCACATGGAAATCTCCTAATCAAGTAACGGAAAACCAAATCGACCACGTTCTAATCGACGGTAAATTCTTCTCCGACATCACGAACGTTCGCACTTACCGCAGTGCGAATATTGAATCCGACCACTACCTCGTCGCAGTATGTCTGCGCTCAAAACTCTCGACGGTGATCAACACGCGTCGGAGTCGTCCGCCGCGGCTTAACATTGGGCGGCTACAAGACGGTAGACTAGCCCAAGACTACGCGCAGCAGCTGGAAGTGGCACTCCCAACGGAAGAGCAGCTAGGCGCAGCATCTCTTGAAGATGGCTGGAGAGATATTCGATCCGCCATTGGAAGCACCGCAACCACTGCACTAGGCACGGTGGCTCCGGATTAGAGAAACGACTGGTATGACGGCGAATGTGAGCAGTTAGTTGAGGAGAAGAATGCAGCATGGGCGAGATTGCTGCAACACCGCACGAGGGCGAACGAGGCACGATACAAACGGGCGCGGAACAGACAAAACTCGATTTTCCGGAGGAAAAAGCGCCAGCAGGAAGATCGAGACCGTGAAGAGACGGAGGAACTGTACCGCGCTAATAACGCACGAAAGTTCTATGAGAAGTTGAACCGTTCACGTAAGGGCCACGTGCCACAGCCCGATATGTGTAAGGACATAAACGGGAACCTTCTTACGAACGAGCGTGAGGTGATCCAAAGGTGCCGGCAGCACTACGAAGAGCACCTGAATGGCGATATGGCAGACAACGGTGGCGGTATGGTAATGAACCTAGGAGCACGCGCGCAGGACATGCGACTTCCGGCTCCGAATCTCCAGGAAATCCAGGAGGAAATCGGCCGGCTGAAAAACAACAAAGCCCCTGGAGTTGACCAACTACCAGGAGAGCTGTTTAAACACGGTGGTGAAGCACTGGCTAGAGCGCTGCACTGGGTGATTACCA
Source organism: Armigeres subalbatus (assembly GCF_024139115.2). NCBI lineage: Eukaryota > Metazoa > Arthropoda > Insecta > Diptera > Culicidae > Armigeres > Armigeres subalbatus. Next base: position 26,698,784 of record NC_085141.1, read on the forward strand.
AGGTTTGGGAGGATGAGGTTCTGCCGCAGGAGTGGATGGAAGGTGTCGTGTGTCCCATCTACAAAAAGGGCGATAAGCTGGATTGTAGCAACTACCGTGAAATCACATTGCTGAACGCCGCCTCTCCCAAATTTTATGCCGTCGACTAACACCAATTGCAAGAGAGTTCGTGGGGCAGTATCAGGCGGGATTTATGGGTGAACGCTCTACCACAGACCAGGTGTTTGCCGTACGTCAGGTATTGCAGAAATGCCGCGAATCCAACGTGCCCACACATCATCTATTTATCGACTTCAAAGCCGCATATGATACAATCGATCGGGACCAGCTATGGCAGCTAATGCACGAAAACGGATTTCCGGATAAACTGACACGGTTGATCAAGGCGACGATGGATCGGGTGATGTGCGTAGTTCGAATTTCAGGGGCATTCTCGAGTCCCTTCGAAACCCGTAGAGGGTTACGGCAAGGTGATGGTCTTTCGTGTCTGCTATTCAACATCGCTTTGGAGGGAGTAATACGAAGGGCAGGGATTGACACGAGTGGTACGATTTTCACGAAGTCCGTCCAGTTATCTGGTTTCACAGACGACATTGATATTATGGCACGTAACTTTGACGAGATAGAGGAAGCCTATATAAGACTGAAAAGCGAAGCAGTCATGAACTAGTCATCAACACGTCGAAACGAAGTACATGATAGGAAGAGGCTCAAGAGAGGACAACGTAAGCCACCCACCAAGAGTTTGAATTGGTGGTGACGAAATCGAGGAGGTTGAAGAATCTGTGTACTTGGGCTCACTGGTGACCACCGATAACGATATTAACAGAGAAATTCGGAGACGCATAGTGGCTGGAAATCGTACGTTCTTTGGACTTCGCAAAACGCTCCGATCGAATAGATTTCGCCGCCATACCAAACTGACTATCTACAAAACGCTTATTAGATCGGTAGTTCTCTACGGACACGAGACCTGGACGATGCTCGTGGAGGACCAACGCGCACTTGGAGTTTTCGAAAGGAAAGTGCTGCGTACCATCTATGGTGGGGTGCAGATGGCGGACGGTACGTGGAGGAGGCGAATGAACCACGAGTTGCATCAGCTGTTGGGAAAACCATCCATCGTTCACACCGTGAAAATCGGAAGACTGCGGTGGGCCGGGCACGTAGCCAGAATGTCGGACAGTAATCCGGTGAAAATGGTTCTCGACAATGATCCGACGGGAACAAGAAGGCGAGGTGCACAGCGGGCAAGGTGGATCGATCAGGTGGAGGACGACTTGCGGACCCTCCGCAGACTGCGTGGTTGGCGAAGTGCAGCCATGGACCGAGCTGAATGGAGAAGTCTTTTATGTGCAGCACAGGCCACTCCAGCCTTAGTCTGATGATAAATAAATAAATAAATTGTAGGAAACCACACTATTACTGACCATATTAACTTAATTTTCAAGAAATATTATCTAAAATGTGGTTTCATCATATATGAAAGGCATTTAGAGGAAAGCTATAAGCAGCGCTTTTCTATAACAAATAATGCAATCTGGTTAGGACTGCGCTTTTGCAAATGTTTACGCAATTTAAATATGAGTGTGTATTCTGCTTCGTTGAAAAATTTTACAACAGAATTTATATTCTTCAGTAAATAATGCATTTGCTATTATAGATGCCAGTGTATATATAACAACTTCCACACTGATATTCTTCGCTCCCCCTTCATACGGGAGTTTGGCAGATGGAAGGTCGTGCGTCACAAATATTGCCCTCCGCTCGCTTTCAAATTGACTTCTATAAAAACATTCTCATGCCTGCCGTATCCTAACGGAACTATCAATTCTATACTTTCGCCTCTAATTCTATCATGAACATGTACGTCTAAGTTTGGAAGATGATATTGGCATTTCCATATCATTGAAACATGGTTTATACTAAAACAGTTCTGCAAAAAAAAAGATCAACTACACTGATGAAAATAAAAAATTTGATTAAAATAATTACTTTCATTCATTCGGCATTAGCAATTAAAGATGCATAATCAGCAATAGTGTTAATATCCATTTTAGATTAGAAAATTTCGCCGTATTACATGTAAATGTTTTTAAAAAGTCCGCAAAAAAAATTTCCAGAAAAATATTTAAATAAACATTATTTTATACTTTGGTTTTCATTTTCTGAGAAATTATGTTATTAAACTTGACTTAGACTCGGAATTTGGAGCCAAAGCATTAAATAATTTTTCGTTGACGTATTAGCAGTACCTCCTCTATTTTAGTAGAGTTACTGCTCCTTGATTTGTTTCTTATTGTTGTGATTTTTTTCAGCAGTAAGCACGCATGTTAGCATAAAGCAGAAACGAAATTGGTTCTGTATTTCTTTGTTTGGAAAACGGGACAGTTCCCCTAAAATAGCACATTTTGCCCTAGCCTGAAAATTTTATTAATAGAATTTTCATACCATCAGAATGATTTTATGACAATCTTGCAGAGACAGAAAAGTTAATTTTAACTTCACTAAAATTGTTGACATGCAACACGCAATAGTCCTTCCCGAATTTAAATGTATGATTGAATAGGACGGCATGTGCACGAATAGTAGCAAGCGTTGACTTTCGGTGTCAGCGTTTTTTTGAACGGTGTCAAAATGATTCTTCAGCTTGGCACATTGATATTCCTTTTGAAATCTCAAATTATGAATATGTATCATTCATATTGCAGTGCATGGATTTAACATTTTGAAGTCAGATTCACAAAATATGTGCATCTGTTCAGTATATAAAATAAAATAATCATCATTTATCAGCGCAAATCAACCGCAATTCAAAATATTAATTTCAGCCATGCTGCGAGATATTCGTGCCTGCATTGCCGAGCGTCTGTTCAAAACTACACGCTTAAAATCAATAACACAGAGATGTGTTTGCATCACACAAAACGGACCTAATGCGGAACATCCCCTAGATGAGCGATAGTTACACAGCCACAAAAATAGCTCGCGTGGTTTTATTGAAGCTTGGATTTCAATATTTTCAACAGTATTTGGTTCCTCATGAAACAAGGAATCTGTACAAACGTTAACATGTTGAAAAGTACCGTTATCACGACCGTACGAGGCATTTTTGTGCCTGTGTAACTGTCGCTCATCTAGGGGATGTTCCGCATTAGGTCCGTTTTGTGTGATGCAAACACATCTCTGTGTTATTGATTTTAAGCGTGTAACACGAATCAATGGCGAAGCTGCCTACTGAGCGTCGATGCAAATGATAGTAAAACGAAGATTTCCGTCCTTGCAATCTTGCATGAATTCCATGCACAGATTTCATTACGCTGAGGCCCATGCAAAGATTGGATTAAGTCAATATAGCAGACCATTGCATTAGGTCTCTGGTCACGAGAAAAAATAATCAGGTCTGTGTTTGTGTCTACATAGAATCTATTTTTAAACTGCCGTCGAGAAACGATTCTTTGTATACTTCGCCAACCTTATTTGTTTACAAAAAAAATGGTCGAAAACGAGATTTGAACCTAAGAACTCCACCAAGCACAGCGCTATCCGACTGACGGGCTAGCCATCTGGACTATACGCCAGATTAAAGAAGCGTTGATAGAAGACTATCATAATCTTCGTTCTGTATTATGTCAATGTTATACTTACTTGATACTTGATACTTGATGGGCTACAGCTCTTCGATAAACCTACGCCGAATGGAGTATCCTTCTCCACTGGACTCAATCCGGGGTCAATCGCTTCCAGTCGCCGCCCTGAACGTTGAGCGCCCTCAGGTCCTCTTCAACCGCAGAAAGCCATTGTGTACGCAATCTTCCACGAAGCCTACGGCCTCTTCCGGGTTCTCTACTAAATATTATCTTCGCTTGACGTTCTTCCGGCAGAACAAAGGGGTGCTGTGATTAAATTCACTGAAAGCACGCGAGAGTGTTGTGATTAAATTCACTGAGAGTACAAAAAGAGTGCACAGAGAGCGCAAAGTTGGCGCTATGATTGAATTATCTTAGAGCGTGAAAAGTGTGTTGTGATTAAATTCACTGTGAGTGAATTCAATAAGAAGACGAGAAAAGTGATCATGTGCAATGAGCGATGTAATAAATTTCATTAAGGCCGCTAAAAATGTACTGATTGAGAGTGCCCAGTAAGTGCGGTGATTAAATTAAATGAGAATACGAAGAAACTTAAGTTCAATAAAGACGTGCAGTGAAAAGTGTGATTTAATTCACTATGACCCCAGTTAGCCTTGGGAGCAAAGGCGTGCGGATGCCAATACTGAGATGGCGAGCTCGATTCTTGGTCCAGTCCAGTATGTTTTCGGTTGGGAAACATTCTTGACTCCCTGGGCCTAGTGTATTCATTGTTCTTGCCACACAAGATATACTCATGCATTGGCGGGTATAGAATGCTTTCAATTAATAACTGAGAAAATGCTAATAGAAACCTAAGTTGAAAAGCAGACCAAGTTTTAGTAGGAATGTAGAGCCAAGAAAGAGAAGAAGACGAATGAGAAGAAGAAAATGAAAAAAGAAAAGGAAGTAGAAGAAGTGTTGTAGTAAAAAAAACATATAGCCTTTCGGTGCACTTAGTGTACGAGAAAGGCAATAATGAGATAAAAAGGATCATGTTATTTAATTTGGTGAAACATGCCACAAACGAGGTGATAAGATTTTAGATGAGTAACGCTTCATTAAAACAAAATCGTACGGAAATTACATTAAGCAAAAATGTGAATTCCAACCTATAAATATACCTTGTCTTGTAACTCGGCCGCATCGGTCGCCGCATAATACTGGATTATCGTTAAAGTTCTAACCCGTTTTGTAAATCTAATAATGGTTATGGTTCCGTTAATTGGCTCCCACTTGGAGTGACGCCGCCTGTGCCTGGGCATTTGGTAGGAAACCAACTCCTCGGTTCCAGGGAGCATTGTCACCTTGAATATCGTAATATAACAATACCTGTCCTAACGGTGGTTTGTGTTTTTCAAAGTTAGACCAACCTACTTCACTTGACTCCCAGACTTCGATCATCATCAGCTTGCCTTGTTAGCTAATGTTAAAAAAATAGTTCATCAACCGATGTCTACGTTTTTAATTCGAGGGCATAAAGCGAGGTGGATCAGCCACATATATAACGAATGAGCGGAGACGAAATTTGTAAGCAAGTGCTGTATTGGAATCTCAATAAGAAAGAAAGTCGACAAAAAAAACTGAATTGAGCCAAAATTGAGGCAAAAGCGATGGATTAAGGATTACAACGATGCAATAGAAAAAGAGGTTGATCAGTAAATTATTGGTTGTGGCTGTTCCTTAAATGTAAGTTTCATTTGATTCTGCCAACACTTACTTAATGGATTTTAATTGTTTTTCTCACTCCCAGAGCGTTTCAGTATCCAGATCTGGTTTCTCGATACGGGACACACTCCTACATCCTGGTAATCTGCGGTGCAAGCATAGAGATTGCTTTCCGAAAATTCTATTCGAAAGTGTTTACATTTGATTGATTTGGACATTAGACAACCCATGTGGGAGAAAAATGTTCTTCCTTACAACTGATATTAAGATTAAGGTCTTCTCGCGAAATACTGAGAAAAAGTCACCAGAGGCGATTCGTTGTTCGAAACTATCGCTTTTCAAAGGTAAATAAATTTAAAAAAAAAATGGATAGATAAATAAATGAGAGTAGACGTTTGAAGATAATTTCCCAAGATAAGTTGATTTCCATTTCCAGTCTTTTTAATGTGTTTCATTTCGAAATTACAAACAATTAGGTGGCGTGTAGTAATTGTTCGAATAGATAGAATTAATCCTTTAAATTTCGCTGCGCATACACAAATGAAGACATTTGAGAAACAATAAACAACTGCCTGTTATAAGCAGATCATGAAATACAACTATGTTCTAATTATGATTTAAATATGTTTTGTATACGTAGATGCTGAACGCTTAAACTGATGGAAAAGGGGATGTGGTGACGCATGCCTTGCTAGTCAATGCGAATACGCTTACTGTAATGTAACGCATCCGTGTGAGCAACACATGCATTGTATTGTCATATATGATACATGACACGCAGCTCAGCTAGACTTATGTGAACTCAGTCTTACCTACATGTTCGTACTTAGAACAACCGACTCTGGCTACCACAGCACTCATCCGTTCGTCGAGCTTCTGGCGGTACTCAGCCGATACTCCTTCCGCCGACATTCGCTGGATATTGTAACGCATCGTTCGCTGTGATCTTTCGTTCGATACAATTGACAACCGTGATCGAATTTCACTGACAACGAGGTAGTGATCAGAGTCAATGTTCGGACCTCTGAATGTCGGTACATCGATAACATCCGAGAAATCGCGAACATCCACCAGAACATGGTCTATCTGGTTGCAAGTTTCACCATTTGGGTTCTTTCGTGCAAAGTAGGTGCTACTGATGGCCATCCCTCTGGCAGCAGCGAAATTTACTAGCTGTAGGCTGTTGTCATTGGTAGCGGAGTGAAGGCTCTCCCTGCCAATTTAGGTAAAAATCAAACATTGGGCCCTTTTAAAAAAAATTTTTTGGGGTCACCCATCCGTTTTATTCTTTTTTTCTGTGGATCTTTGCCTATATTCTCCCTGAACTAGTTTTTGGTATTATGCGTTTTACAGTTATTGCAAAACATTTAAAACATCAAAAAAACACACTATTTTTAACTATTTTTCGAAGTTTCAAAGTTTTTTGAGGGATATTAAACCCATAAGGTCATTAATCCCTAAGAAATTGAAAATTTTTTTAATGACGGCCTCGGTGGTCTAGTGGCTACCGCTTCTGCCTCATAAGCAGGAGGTTGTGGGTTCAATTCCAGGCTCGCCCCTTTCCTACTTTGTATTTCTATCTTAGTTCTTTCTGTGTTTCACGTTCTACCAAAACGATTACTACTGTTATACACTACCACACAAACCCAAAACCTCCTGTAGCACCTATGAGAGGTCGTAGAGTTCTCTGCACCTTTCTTAAGTAGGTGCCCAACTATCCTTCCTCAGCATTTGCAAGGACGTGACCAGTACAGATCTCGACTATTGGAGAGTGCATTACTTCCATCTAAGAGATAGTGATTAGTCCCAAATCAATATCTGTGGTAACGGATGAAAGTGATGCTACTCTCATACAATAGTCTTGGCTTGTACCACCTACGAATTTGTACGAATTGCTCAATGCTTATGCTTATGAAATTGAAAATTTATTTAATTAACTAGGTATTTGCACTATTTGGAAAACATCTTCAAATAATATAAAACGGTTTGATTCTCAACATTAGTGTCTATTTCTTAAAAAAAACCCAGATTAATCCACCTAGCGTTGGTGGTGCCTTTCTCGTATTTAGTTAGGACACCAACCTTATATGGGGTTTATATGGTCCGATGTACCATTTTCTTCATAACTTTTAAACGCAATGACCGATCGTTATAAAATTTAATAGTGATCAACAAGGCTTTGTCTCCAGTCGAATGAAACTTGTTGCGAGAAATTCGGTTAAGGATTTCTATACGAAAATTTGTCTAATGTTTTTTATAGCTTTTGTGCACACACATACACACACACACATACACACATACATACACACGGACAGACAGACATGTGTTCAGCTCGTCGAGCTGAGTCGATTGGTATATAATACTATGGGTCTCAGATGCTTCTATAAAAAGTTCGTTTTCGGAGTGAAATGATAGCCTTTCGGTACAACTTAGTTGTACGAGAAAGGCAAAAAGACAGAATTACCGTCTTCGACCAGAGGTCGCACAGACTGAACACTTAACACCTAGCATGATACAACGGACAAGACATTTACACAACACCCAGTGAATCAGTGGGGAACTTTTCGCTTTACAAAAAGTTTTCTCCTTACCGGGGCGGGAATCGAACCCACTCTTCACAGCACATGCGTCTAGATGATTGACGTCGCTAACCGCATGGCCGCAAAGCCCATTTCGGAAAAGGAAATGGACCCTAATGTTCAAGAAAATAATTTGAATCAACTTCAAATTGCACAGTCCTCCATCTGTGTAATAGCCCTTTAGTTCAAGGTAGAGCATTGCGTACCCAGAATGGGCTTCCGATGATGGTACTACTGGATGGGATAGCCTCGACCCACTGACGCACGACCCGCCGGTCACCAAGTCCGGTATGCGAATGCCCCGTGACGCAAAAGCAGGGAAGGTGAGGGCTGGTCCAACAATGCTGCTGCTGGGTGGGGAAGCCGCGACCCACTGACGATCGACCCGTTCGTCACCACGTCCGGTATGCGAATGACGCGCGAGCGCAAATCATGGGCCTTTTTATACACGGAGAAAATAATACGGTGGGTCACAAGACCCGTAATTTACATCATTTTGATGTTCGTGTTGGGAATGCATGAACGGAATTTGTTGGTTCTGATATTTTTACTGGGTAGGACAAGAATTGTTATTTTCAATAGTTTATCGTCAATAATTAAATGTTTCAATGAAATGTTTAAAATTCATCGAAAGATAAAGGATCTATTACTCGTTGAAAATCTTATATGATTTCGTGGCGGTCCCCAATTATGGACTCTGATTTGACACGTAATACTTTCGGGTAAGACGTTGTCCAACGTCAAAAAGATAATGAAGATCTTGCTGATATTTATGTACTTCTCCGTTGAGAGTTATGGCTATTAAATCAGAAGGTGATTTATGAATTGCGTTCTAAAAGACAAATCATTGGAACAAATCAAAAACTTTCCATACATTACTATTTCTTAATTCCCATTTGGTAATGATTGGTAGTGTCCAAAACACATCTTGAGGTAAATCAGCTGAAAAATAATCTTGGCTCATATCGATCCACACCGCCACTACTCGAGGGGCGCTTGCTTCCCGCGGTGATGCCGAAATTATAATCGTGATAATTATGTGATTACTGCCAGTTAATAGCGTTTTAGCCGACCAACTTTGGCCCCTAATGAAGTGTACCGTTGCTAGCATCTGCTCCGATCCGATTTCGGTGCTGATGGCTGTGATTAATTGACTTTACCAAGAGAGTTTCCGGAAAGCCGCTCTGCGGTTTGAACCCACAGCCACGAGGCTTAATTACCGAATCAGGGTTTCACGTTTCCAATTAAGAATCGCTTGTCAACGAAATCCCGCCGGGAGCGCCGCTGATTCAATTATCTTGGGTAAATTTTGTTCGATAAAAATTTTACAATCTGTCAATCAAAAATCAGTGCAGTGTGCAGCGTCTCTGGAAGATGTTCGCAATTGAAGCAATTGACGCCCGGGTGAGGCGTACGAAACTTCTGATACTTTGTTAACGCCAAGAAAACTTCGCGAGCTCGGAATATGCATCGTTCCTTCATCCGTACATCTTTTGCTGGAGAGAAGGAAAGATGTGCGTGATGTGCCATTCAAGTGCATATGATGAAGAAAAACTTTCCGAATCAATTAAAAGTTTGGTATATTCGTTTGTGTTTTTGTCAGTCTTCACCCATAGCAAAAAGTTTTATAATGTTCGTGCTGCCACTCGAATGAATAATAAATATAACACACATTATATCATTTTCAGTAATGTAAAGTACACTCTGAAAAGAAATACAACATACGTTTTCAACGAATACAAATTACTTTGCCATTGCGTCAATGTCATTCTTTATGCATAAAACATAAATTGGAGTTTAACAAACATATGTATACAACTTTAAGTTACCTGTCTTCGTTTGTCTCTTAGAATCGAGAGTCAAAATAAAACTCGCTCAACTCACTCATGCATTAGCGTCAAGGCCGTGCACAAATTTATTGAATTTAAAAGACGCAGTGTAGATTCATTTTAAAAATCCGGATGATTTGTAATAATAAAACCTCTTAGATTGAACTATCATCAAAGGGAATCTTCGTCTCTAACCTTCCGATTAAAACTGTTTGCAACTGATAATGTTCCCCTGATTATGAAAAACAACAGTAGGGACACGGCAGGTATTTCCGTCCATCGTCATAGGGGCTAAAACCATCGAAAGCAATGTCCATTTGCTAGAACTACACTATAGCAAAACGTATTTCCTGAGCTTACAACTTGATACGGATGAGTTTGTCAAAAAAGTGTCTCTTTTATTGGTTTTCGAGACTATGACGAAAAGACGAAAATGCCTGCCTTAACCCTACCTAACATCATTTTCCTTTCGTCGTTCTTTTTCACAAATCTAATGACAGTAGGATTAGTGTCCCCTCCGCCGACGCAATGAGTGGGGTGCTCATCGACGGTGGAAGCCTAGTTGAGCGTTAATACCTAACAAATGGCGAAAACGATCGATTCCCCCGAAATGGAACACTCCCTTGAAGAATGTCAATCGCGCGAAGCTGTTCGTCATTTTGTTTATCTTTAGATGCTATTTCACGCAGATTAACGAAGGCATGACTTGAAAAATATCGCATAATGCTAATCGATACTTTTCAGCCGAATAAATTTTATTCTTGAACTTTCTGTTAATTCAAAGATAAATTTGCTAGGTTTTAGTGCAATAATAATATGAAACAAACAGAAGTAATTACCAAAAGATAAATGCGTTGAAGAAATTTTTCTTGGAATAACGTTTCTATGATACGCGAGGCTTTAATTCAACGAATAACAATGTTGATTTTGTGTGGAATTTTGCAGAATTGTATCTCACCTGGTATCACTCTTATTTATTAACACCCAACCAAAAAACACCAACAGCTGTCATTTCCCAAAGGAGAAGCGTGGATTCGCTGTCAATTGAAACTGCATCAGGGGAAAGCCATTTCCACCAGAAGGAAATTGAATCCTTTCCTCGCTACCGCGGATGACGAGGTCAACAACTATTATTGTATGCAAATGTCTTCCTCGGGTTTGCATATTTTTTGCTACTCTTTGGAGTGCAGACTCTATCTTTTGTTCAGTGGTAGAAATAACGACGTGCAGATATCCATCGACCGATTTTCCCTTCGTTCTTTGTGTTTCTGTATTTTTGGTGTTTTTTTGTGCATATAGTTTATACATTTGGAATTGCAACAGATGCTTTCATTGCTGCTGATAATCTGGTGAATAAAATGTGAAGTAAATGCTATAGTTTCCATTACTATATTTGATATATCCATAAAAGTTTTTTAATAAGTAACTAGCTTTATGTACCCGGCCTTGCTCGGAATTGGCAGTTTGGCTCGCAGTTTTTTTCACAATCGGAAAATGATAAAACCAATTGGTCAACAGGGTGATTGTGTTTACTCATTGATACTTCATCATTTGATTAAAAGAAGTCATTTGGAAACATTGACTGATTTTGAAGAAGGTATCGTGGGTTTGAATAACCATATTCCGGGCAAACGTATATTTCTTAAGAAGGAAAAACATCCACCGATGCCTTATTCCGGGCAAAGACATATTTTGAAAGAAGGGATCACACCCACCATTACCTTATTCCGGGCAAATGCCTAAATTTAAAGAAGCAATCACATCCACCATTCAGAAGAAAACCCATTAATCGTTGCTTTTCATTGGCATTACATTGCTTTCACAATTATCATTGCTTTATACCCAGAAAATGCATGCTTTCTATAAAAGATTTTTCTGATGCTGTTCATAATTATCCCAAATGCCTTTCATGTCGAATGACCTTAGGCCAAATAGTGTTATGTTAATGGTCTACTTCATTCACGGATATGTCATTTTCAGGGAAATGTTATTACCGGGAAAATGTTATTGTCGAGGATTTGCTATTTTTGAGGAACTCGGGCAATTTGTTTCCGGAGCATTATATTGTCAGATAACCTAAAGGTATTTTAATACTTCTGCAGTTATTAACTGCTAGGTTTCTAAGCAAAGTTACCATTTTTGCATTCGTATATCATGAGGCTAACACGATGATGCATGCTCAGAGAAGTTGAGATAATTTCCAAACCTACACCGGCACCGGGAATCAAACCCAGTCACTCTCAGCATGCTTTATAGCCGCGCATCTTAACGCTAGGTTAAGGAGAGCCCCGAAACAATACCCAACCCAAATAACCTCCCGCATTCCAAAAGTCCCTCCCAGCCTCTCTATAATAGTTTCCTTTGGGTAGAGAATACGTAGTTACAAATTTTGTTTGAATTGACCCATGCGATAAAAAAGTATACGAAACTGTTCGTTTAATAAACATACCCTCTCTCTCATTCACCTATGACACTCCTACCAAGTCTGATACAGTCTTCTTTGACAGAGAAATTGTGTTCCAAATTTGGTAAACATCGGTAAATGGGTTCAGAAGTTATGCTGTGTTGCGATTGTGGAAGGTGCCGATAGATCCGATTCTTTCAGCAGACGCAATGAGACACATATTTGCCTGAGGGTCAGCTACAAAGCTTTTATAAAATATTTGGATCACCCCTAAATCGCGACTGCTATCAGCTTGCATATTCCCTATAAGCCACAGATGGATAAAGAAGCAATCGAAATAAAAACAATCGTATATGTGGTGTAAAATGATCAACTGGCACTGAATGGCTAGAACATCTACCGCTGTTTTACGTTGGAAGGTAAACGGGCATTTGAAGCACTTCTGCTGATTCTGGTGGTGTCAGGGCGATTGGAAGATTGCGATAACGTTGACCAGTTGGGGTAACACACGGTTTTCCAATTCGCAGATGAAACCTATCCAACACGATAGAAGTGCTCCACGCAGTCGACTCGATACACATATTGTTGTGATTGTAGCTTCTGCCCGCGTTGTTCACTATCTCCATTGTCTAGTAGTACACGTTCCAGATGTCGATAATTCTCCAAAGGCGCTTGATGCATCAAAGTAAGGAACTCCCCAATTGATCGTCGTGCATCTCGCGGTGAGATCATTTAAGGGATTTAGTCTCTGTTGTTAGATCCAAGACGCCATCGGAGAAAATAATTCGTTGCATTGGTACAACGAATTACTTTGTGGGGGTGGGGAGCGCCAAATTCCTCAGAGCAAACACAGGTTTGTGGTGTATTGCTTAAAGCTATGAAAAATTTTATTTTAGCATGTTTTTTATAAGGAATGAACATATGACTCACATATTTTGGTGACAACCTTCGATTATAGAGATTCGTTTCTTGATCTATGGATGCGATGCCTGTTTGCCTGCCTATAAACAACTGATGTTGAAATCTGTTTTAGAATGCACATAGTACACTTACAGCTTGTAGCCGAAACCAAACCAAAGATATGTCTGTGATAATAGTCTTAAGATGATGTTATTCCCTAAGTAAACAATAAGTTAAAAGTTTGATATTGTTTTACACTTTTTTATGTTTTTCAGTTCACTGTGCATATAGACTTTTTACTTACTAGGATTAAGAATGATAAAGAATAAATTCAGTTAATTTTAGGGTCTAAATCTCTTTTAGTTACTCAATTATTCGAGAAAGAAACGTTTATACGACCAACACAACTTTGTACAACGTGATTCTCTATCGTCAACACGCTGACTCCTCTCACATGACATTCTACGTCAACGGCGAACAGGGATGTTCTTCTTCGACTGAGCGTACTACAGCGTCGCCGCAACAAGGGGTTTGTCGTCACATTGGCGCCCCCGGGTGGACACGAACCACCAACCTTTCGGTTAACAGCCGAACCCCCCGTATCGTCGATAAAGAGTTTGTGTTACAAATTTTGTTAAAATCGGCCCAGGGGTTCAGAAGTTACACTGAGTTGATCGATAACTAAGCAATAACCCTCCCTCCACACCTTCCCCCTTTTTCAAAAAGCTACCCGAACTCCCCTATCGTCGTCTCCTTAAGATAAAGAGTTTGTGTTATAAATTTGATTGAAATCGGCCCAGAAGTTACACTGATTAGATCGATAACTATGCAATATCCCTCCCCCTTTTCCAAAAACATCCCTATCGTCGTCTCCTTAAGGTCTGAGGGAAGGGTTTTCCATTAAAAAAGCACGTGGTAGCACTCTCTGAGAGAGAAAATTGTCCAATTCAGCCCGCCAGAATGACGCTGTCAGTGTCGCCAAAATTATTTCATCATTATGCAGTTTACAATTGCTTGAGAATTTGCCATAAACGGAGAACAAAAGGAATTGGCAACAATGGGGAAGAAATTTATCACTTCTGCAGTGGTGCGGCGAGAGAACAGCAGCAGCGCCGACCAATCACGCAATGAGAAAATCAAAATAAACAAACTCCAGCTGGTTTTGGAAAATGAAAACATGAGCCGTTTCTAGAACAACATTAGAAAATATCGTAGGAGGATTTCTGTACAAGGTCTCCACACAAGCTTTGAAAAGTATTTGGGTGATAACAGTGGTGCTGGTGTAAGTAAGACAAATAAGACAAATAAGACAAATAAGACAAATAAGACAAATAAGACAAATAAGACAAATAAGACAAATAAGACAAATAAGACAAATAAGACAAATAAGACAAATAAGACAAATAATACAAATGAGACAAATAATAGAAATAAGACAAGTAAGACAAACAAGACAAAAAAGATAGATAAGACTAAGAAGAAAAATAAAGTAAGTTCCTCCGGGAATTCCTTCGGAAGTTCCTCCAGGAATTGTCTTCGGAAGTTCCTCCAGGAATTGTCTTCGGAAGTTTCTCCAGGAATTGTCTTCGGAAGTTCCTCCAGGAATTGTCTTCGGAAGTTCCTCCAGGAATTCCTTCAGAAGTTTCTCCAGAAATTCGTTCGGAAGTTCTTCCAGGAATTCGTTCGGAAGTTCCTCCAGGAATTCCTCCGGAAGTTCCTCCAGGAATTCCTCCGGAAGTTCCTCCAGGAATTCCTCCGGAAGTTCCTCCAGGAATTCCTCCGGAAGTTCCTCCAGGAATTCCTCCGGAAGTTGCTCCAAGAATTCCTCCGGAAGTTGCTCCAAGAATTCCTCCGGAAGTTCCTCCAGGAATTCCTCCGGAAGTTCCTCCAGGAATTCCTCCGGAAGTTCCTCCAGGAATTCCTCCGGAAGTTCCTCCAGGAATTCCTCCGGAAGTTCCTTCAGGAATTCTTCCGGAAGTTCCTCCAGGAATTCCTCCGGAAGTTCCTCCAGGAATTCCTCCGGAAGTTCCTCCAGGAATTCCTCCGGAAGTTCCTCCAGGAATTCCTCTGGAGGAACTTCCGGAGGAACTTCTGGAGGAATTCTCGGAGGAACTTCTGGAGAAATACCTTGAGGGACTTCCGTAGGAATTTGTCTTATTTGTCCTATGTGTCTTATTTGCTTTATTTGTCTTATCTGTCTTATTTGTTTTATTTGGCTGATTTGTTTTATTTGTCTTATTTTTCTTATTTATTTTCAATTGTTTATCTCATCTCATTTCTATATTTGATTTTGTGCAATTCAACATCGCGCATATTAATCACCCATCATGTTTGCACTACCTGCACTCGCGAGAAAGATGGGATCGACTGAATGCAAATGTGTATTAGAGTGGGGCGCAGTTGTATGAAAAAACGCAAACTTCGTCCGATCAAGTGAGATCAAGGTTTTTCTGAATCGTTTTGGGACCCCTATTTTGTGCAAAATATGGGCTCGATTGGTTGTGACCTCGCATGCCGCATCGCGTTTTAAATTTACATGGAGATTAGTATGAGAAAACGTACTTTTTTACATTTTTGCTATTAGCGGCTTCAATAGTGGCACACCTAAATATGGAAAGCACTCTCAATGAACTCCCGTGCAGTGGGCGTCTCGACTCGCAGTTGTACTCGCAACTCGTGAAGTAACATTTCACTTGTACTTCAAATCACTACCACTACTTCTACTTTTTTCGAATACATGTCCAATCCACTGTGCATTCACAGTTGTCAAACAACCAGCAACAAAAACCATACCGCAAGTAAAAAAACAGCTATAAATCATGGCCGAATATCTATTCTCAGTTGAATCAAACCTCTCGTGTACCTGTGACCTTTCGGATTCGCAGCACCAAACTACTTGTAGGCCATCGACCATCGCTGAGAAAGAGGCTCTTGGATAAACTGTGATCACTCCAATCCACAATAACACGGTTCTTCTTGCGGGCGTCCCACCAACGCAGAGGAAGAAACACTAGAATGCGGGCGTCCCACCACGCAGAATTGTGATCATTCCGATCCACAATAACACCGTTCTTCTTGCGGGCGTCCCACCAACGCAGAGGAAGAAACACTTGAATGCGAACATTCACCACGCAGAACTGTGATTCGTCTACAGCTACAACAATCAAACTCTTCTTATTAAACTCTATCGCTCGCCGAGACAACGCATGCAAAAACGATTCTCCTTTTTCATGGTTTATCTTTTATTCTTCTTCTTATCACAGTTGACCAACTTTTCATAACGATATAAGTGTTTCCAATTCGTGAAAGGGTAATTTATATTCCATATGGGGATAAAACACATTCATAACTATATAATAACAGGAATCACGGCTATGTTGGAATACTCCTCAAAGGGGAGAATTCTTCGATAATTAAAGGTAATTCAAAATATTTTATTCGAGATGCTAGATGCATCTGATAGTTCCATCCAAAACTGCACCTTTATTTTCCCCAAAAGATTGTTGAAAAACATTCAAAGAGTACCCCGATCTTTCGAAACTTAGCCAACCTTGTAGCCGACACTAGCTATCAACAAAGTAGAAAATTTCTGTCACACATTCCAATCCATTGCACTTATATTCAAAGAACAGTACGAATACGTGTTTTTGATAATTCAAACCATTGTAATAAAAAAAACTCTTAAACATTATAACATTGAGTTTTAACATGAGCTAAGCTAAGTCTTTCGCCAATCACACACATGGTTAATCCATTACCAATCGAATCAAATTAGCGAGATCTGATCTAAGAAACTACTTCTCATAACAAATTGAAAGAGACTTTTGCAAACTAGCATATCTGTTTGCGTTCCAACAAAAACGATACAAACAAAAGATATTTTAGTTACTTCATTCAATAAATTTGTGCATCATTACCCATCAGCCGACCAAAACAAACTAAGATAGTGAGATCGTTCCGCAGAAATAACTCTTTTTGGCATGTAATAAAGAGTGTTTACAAAAAACTAAAACATAATCGTCACAAAGCTTCAAAGCTTCAAAGTGCTTTGAAGGCGAAACATACGGACAACTCCATAGGGATGACAAGCTACGCCATCCATGTCACATCCTAACAAACAATTCAGGCTAAACTAGCTAGTTTCTTTTTAGCCTCTTCCAATGTTTGTTGGGGTCTTATCTGAGTCACCAATATGCGAATGCAACGTATACAATTCTGATGGTGAAAATGATGAAAAACGTGCAAATGTGTAAACAGTGCCATCTGTAAGTTACATTCTGATTAATTAGGCAAATTAGTTGGATTTTCTTTTAAGTTTTAAACATGATATTAGGCGCAAAATTGTTTTAATTGTATCATGTAGCATTATTCAGTGGCAGGGGCGTTTTGCATCATTTTGTCCTGTAACATTCAAAATTTGCGCACACACTTTCGCAAAAGAAATCAGTGTTGAGGTAATTTGACACTGGGGGATGAATTTATCCCCCAAAAAAGAGCGAGCAAACAAAACTTTTAAAAACCATTGTGAAAAAAAAAACGGTGTTGGGTTCGCGGGCAACACCCTAAAAGTAGAATCCCTCTCTTTCACAAAGATACATTTATCGTCACTCTTCTTACCGGTGCAAAAATCTCCGCTGCTTTAGCTTTTTCGGCTACGTCCGAAATTGTTTTCTTTCACTCACTTCTATAAACATGATGGGTGATTTCATGCGAAATATGTTTATACACTCCTGGCAGGATCGCCAAATGTGCAATTCAACATCGCGCATATTAATCACCCATCATGTTTGCACTACCTGCACTCGCGAGAAAGATGGGATCGACTGAATGCAAATGTGTATACTCACGATGACAAACAGGATCTGTCATTTGACACATGCTTGCTAGGCCTGTTTATGATAATAGGCCTGTCCAATGCCACACAGATTTCAATTTATATATATTTGATATCTCCGTGTTCATAAATAGGAATACGCTTTTTTCTAGTGTCACGCTAGATACAAAGTTGACGGACTTTCTACCGCTCTCATTGCTCCTTTCCTTCCGTGCGCCACAAGAAAATATGCTGTTGGCTGTTCTCCCGAAATAGTAACTTTTGTATGGAATTTAAAAAACCTGGTTGAAGTAAAAACAGCTTCCTGCGAAATTTATTGCGGTGACATATACTTTTTATTACATCAATATGATCGTTGGAAACATTCAAAACCATGAAATTTTGTGGGAACATTCCTTGATAAATTTCAAAGAGATTGTCAGTTGAGATAAGCGAAATTCGTTCCCAATTCCGAGTTATAGACATTTTAGTACGAAAATAGCGCTCTACCACGAGAGAGCTTCCCTCAGACCTTAAGATAACGAATGTGTGTTCCAAATTTGGTTGAAATCGGTCAATGGGTTCAGAAGTTAAGCTAACATTGAGTTTTATATAGATAGATAGATAGATAGATAGATTACTTTTGAGCGACTTTGTTTTATCTGGAGAGGACGCTATCTCCGTAACCATTTGAAATCTAGGAAAATCGACGGTAGCCATACTGGACGTTTCCTTACAGTGTTCATGAGTTTTAGTTTTGTTTCCTATCTGGAAATATCGACTCGACCTTTCTCGAATGCAGAGGTAGGACACATGCGCTCAAGGTGAGGAATTTTTGCCACTTCGAGAAGCTGATAATAATGAAGAAGCTAGAGGACGGTTAATGGTTAAAGTTATTCCCCACTCGGTGCGCAACCGAGTCTAAAGCATCGTGTACTGCCGGGATGATATCGATTACGACACAGAGGTATTGCGTATGGAGCTAGATGAACAAGACGATAATGAAATACATTGTATATTTAAAAAAATGGTGCATCAAGGGTTAAAACTCTCCTTCTCGTTCTCACTACTAGCATGACCACAAGACCGAAGAACAATTTCTTTAGTTTTTTGGGGTGACCAACCTGACTCTACTACTCCTGTCAGATGAAGTGTTATTTGGCGTTATTTGGAGCTGTTTTCAAAATTGGTGTTATTAGACTCTCCAAAAAAAAGTGTAAATCCACTAATATGGTTTTGAAACATTTATCGTTTGTGGATTTATTGGACGATTTATTACGGTTTTGAAGTCAACAATCGTTATAAAAATCAAATAAATCTATACAGTTTAAAATTGTTACTGCCCTTCATATAAGCTCCTTCGAAACTAGGTTAAATAGCAGGTTTCATCTGTGGATGTCGTGTATCCAACACCATTCAACCTCTTCAACCATTTCAAATGAACCATAATATTTAATGTTGGATTCCCATAACAGCCTGGCTTGAATTGTTCTAAAGACGTGAAAGAGAACCAGTGTCACTTGAGATTAAACCCAGTTCATTCACTCACTTGCATTATTAAATTTTGTTGTGAATCCTTTCTCAGTCCTCAGTAGTGTCGCTTACAAGGCAAGTAAATTAATGGGCATACCACACGCAACCATCTGGCGGTGAGATGTGATATAATGTGATTATCCAAGCACAAAGCAAAACATGCTTTTTCATCCCAAATAAACTCACGGACCAAAAAGCGAACGTATAATAGGCGAACGGCACAAAGAACGAACCACTCGGCGGCTACCTGTTCATCGTGATTTTATCCCACTTTCCTAGATTTTTTTCTTAGGAATTAAAGAATGCTTTCAGTAGAAGTCACGAAAAACTGTAAAAACTTCTATTGAGATTTACGTAAAAAAAACACCTAGAGGCAATTTACCCACCTAATGGCGAAGCGCTCTTCCTCATTATTAGCCAAGACATCAACTTCTTCGGTATATAAATATAGCATTTTCCAATATAAACTAGATTTATGAACAGAGCGAATTTTTGTTCTTCCTGCATGTTGTGGGTCCTAAGCTGGTTACGTGATCCGTGGCTCTTATGGCTCTGACTCCTTAGTCCGCAAAACCCAGGAGCATATGCGACAATGTGATTGAAGTGCCGTTCCTGTGCAAGCCAGACCCAGTACCCTCGAAAGTCTGTTTATCGTTGACACTGTTAACATATGGTAAATAGCCCATTGAAGAAACATTTCGACATTTGCATACCCAATCTGAATATGAGTTTTGTTTCAATAGTGATTCACGACTGATAAGCTGACCCAAGTTACCACCAAGCATTAATCAATGCATGGAATCAATCACAGATCAGCATATTAAATACTATTTGCATTAGATCAATTTTAACGATGTAAAGATGCATCAACTGTCAAGCAATGATACACTAGTTCAGCGTTACGAATGCAGCGATGCATTACTTATGTTTTATTTCAAAATGTCAAAGTAATGAAGCATTATTTCGAACAGGATTCCAGTTCGAGACAGCAACACGTACGGACGTGTTTTTTGCTCGCGCATTTTTTCGAAGTGTTTTTTCTCGTTCGTTCGCTGTTTACGTTTTCGCTTGTCGCGTTGGCGTTATTTTCTCCCGGACCCGTCATGGGAGACTCGGTGGCCGATTCGGTCGCTGGAAAAGTGCCTAAGCGCACTGCTCTTGGAGGCGCGGGTAACCCTCCAAGCAGCTTTTGCAGAGCAACGTGTTCTCGCCGTTGCCGCTTGATGACGCCGGCAATCCGCCGAAAAAGAGGAAGAAGCAGCAATCGCAGCTGCAGCAGGTGCAACCGGAGCGGAAGGAGAAGTGCCCGCCCGTGTTTGTGAAGGGCGATCCGCCGGATTTACGCCCAAAATTCGCCAGCTGATCGCTAAGGGCTGAAAAGTACTTTTCGGCTCTGCAGCGAGGGTGTGAAAGTGATGCCGACAAACAAGGACCATCATCAATCCGTCTTGGAGTTCCTCGAGGTCCACAAGTATGAGTACTACACTCATGACCACCCCGACACGAAGCCGCTCAAGCCGCTCACGACATGAAGGAGGAAGAGCTCCAAGCAGAGCTTGAAAGTTGCGGACTGAAGCCAGTGGCCGTGTACAAGATAGCTCGTCACGACAAGGCGAGGAGATATCGCGACCAGCTTTACCTGATCCATCTGGATAACGCGTTATAAATTTCACCGTCGTTGACTGGGAGCGATATCGGCCAGTGCACCGCGATGTCACGCAATGCACCAACTGCTTCAATTTCGGGCACGGCACCAGGAACTGCCGCATGCAGCCGCGCTGCAACAAGTGTGGCGAACCCCATCCGACGGACGAGTGCGACAAAATGGAGGTGGCCGATCCCAAGTGCGCCAACTGTGACGACAAACATCGCGCCACCACAAAGGGCTGCCCAAAGCGAGCAGTTCCTGGAAATCCGGAAGAAGGCTTCCACCAGGACTATTCCGAAGAAGAACCGTGTTCCCGTAATCAACGAGGTGATCTTTCCAGCCATCCCGGCTCCCCGTCGTGTGATTCCGTTACTCCCACATCTACAGCCGCACAAGCGACTGGCAGCGGCAGCGGCATCGGTCCAAGCTCCAACATCGTCGGCACCATCCACCAGCGAATGGCCCCCGCTCTCTCCTCCTGGGTTCCGTCGGTAGTCGGAGAACGAAGCCGTCCCATCGGAAGAATCTGCTCCGCTGTACACTCCGGAACAACTGATGCCGATCTTCGCGCAGCTCGCCACTCGACTCATCGCGGCGTACTGTCCAACGCAAGCCAAAGCCGGCGATGGATCATCGGCTGCCCTTCGGAGGGACATCGTCAAGCTGACGCGGAGGCAAGGCGAGTATATCATTGCCGGCGACTTGAATGCCAAACATCAAGCCTGGGGCCACAGTCGCGGCAATCGAAACAGCACCATCTGGAGCAACGACAAGGAGGAAGGCCACTACACGAACCTGAGCCCGGATTCCCCACTCGGCTGAGTCGGTCCGGTGCCCACGCAACGCTCGACCTCTACGTAACAAACCTGAGTGACCACGTCTCGCAGCCGGTTGTATACCAGGAGCTCAGTTCGGATCACTATCCGGTGGTGGCGGAACTGGGCTCCTCGGTCAATCGGCACCAGCAGTTACGGCGGAACTACCACCGAGTGAACTGGCAGCGTTTCCAGCAGTGCGTCGATAACACCGTCGACTACGAGGTGCGTCCGGAGACGCCGGAAAGTATCGACCGCCAGCTGTGCGCTATCGAGGAGGCGATCACGGCGGCCCGAGAGCAACACGTACCGACGGCTCGGCAGGTAAGCAACTCCTTAAACATCGATACACTCACCAAAGATTTGATTCGATTGCGGAATGTCACTCGCAGGCAGTTTCAGCGTACTGGACTGCCTGAGCTTAAACACGCTGCAATCGAATCACAAAAATATCAAGGCCAGAATGGTGGACCTCAAAAATAACGACTTCTCGAATAAGATCCGCACTCTCCCAGATTATGCTAAGCCGTTCTGGAAAATGACCAAAATTCTAAAATCCAAGCCTCGGCCCATTCCACCTTTGATCCCACTAGACAATAATGGCTCCAAGGATCGCTTGATAACTCCTGCAGAGAAGGTCGCTGAAATAGGTCGTCACTTCGTCAGCTCACACAATCTTGGGCAGAACATCGTCAGTCCACACGAAGCAGCCGTCAACGAGCATGCTAACATCATCCATTTGATTCCCAACGACTTCTCGGAGGAGTTGGAGATCTCAGCTGACGAATTGACGGCCTATATCAAATCGTCGAAGAACATGAAGGCCCCAGGCTTCGACAGCATCCTGAATCTCGAGCTCAAACACATGAGTGCTCCGTTCTTTGAGCACCTCTCGCTGATCTTTAATCAGTGTCTCCGGCTTAGCTACTTCCCATCGTCCTGGAAGTCAGCGAAAGTCATCCCCATCCGGAAGCCTGGGAAGGATCCTTCCTCCCCCAAAAGTTATCGACCCATCAGCCTTCTCTCAGGGTTATCCAAGCTATTCATCATCGGTTACTTGAGTCTGCCGAAAATCTCAACATCTTGCTCGAGGAACAGTTTGGTTTCCGACGCGGTCGGTCAACTGTACACCAACTGACCCGAGTTACCAACGTCCTCAGACGGAACAATTTTGTCTCGAAAACATCCGCCATGGCCTTACTCGATGTCGAGAAGGCATTTGACAATGTATGGCATGATGGCCTGGTGTACAAACTACAACGCTACAATCTTCCCAGCTACCTGGTGAAAATCATCAACAATTACCTGTCGGCAAGGACATTCCGGGTCTCAATCAGCGGAGCGAGTTCCAATGCGCACAACATCGTCGCAGGCGTTCCACAGGGCAGTATCCTCGGGCCCCTGCTTTTCAATCTGTTCACCTCCGACATGCCAGAACCTCCAGAAGGCGGCATTCTGTCTCTGTTCGCAGATGACACATCCATCGTCTACAACGGTAGAGTGATCAGAGCGCTAGTGGCAAAACTCCAACGAGGCCTGGATGCCCTGACAGAGTACCTCACCAGCTGGAAGATCTGTATCAACGCGGCGAAGACCCAGGTCATCATTTTCCCCACTCCAAATCCCTAAACTTGTTCCGCCTGGGGACTGTAAAATCATCCTCAATGGCACGACCGTGGAATGGGCCAATGAGGCCGGCTACCTTGGCTTGACCCTCGACAGCAAGCTTATTTTCAGGCAACAGGTTGACAAAACGGTGACAAAGTGTAACGTCTTGTTGAAACTACTGTACCCTTTGATCAACCGCCGGTCGTCATTGTCCCTGAAAAATAAGCTTGCTGTCTACAAGCAAATCATCCTCCCTGTGATCGAATATGGCATGCCGGTCTGGGAGAGCTGCGCTAAAACCCACCACCTCAAACTTCAACGGGTCCAAAACAAATTCCTGAGGATGATCCTCAACACCCCTCCCAGGACAAGAACATCCGAGGTCCACCGTTTGGCCGGAATAAAAACCTTCCATGAACGCATTGGTGAGTGTAAAGAAAAGTTTAGGGTCCGTTGCTTGCATTCGGATCAGGCTCCAATTAGGGCGCTAGTTCCAATCTAGGTTATCAAATTTTTATTGTAAATATTAGTGTACATAGTAGTTAGGTTATCAAATTTAAAAACACACCAGCGCCTCCTAAAGGCCGTCATGATATATCATATTAACACTTAAATAACAATGTAAACATAAAAATTTAAAATTGAAGTTGGAGGGCCAAGCCGGCCGAGCACTGTACATGTAAAAAAATAATTGTAGAATAGAAAATGAAACAATAAAGAAGAATTTTACTACTTTACTTACTGAAGCATTATTTCGGTCGTAAAAGGGGCATTTTTTGAGCATGATGACCGTTATCGACCAGAACAATCGCAATTGCACAGGGAACCAATGGATGGAAGCATGGGATTTGCTCTCCAACCTCAATGTTCACACTCCGAGAGCTCTAGTATTTTGGATAGTCGATAACGGCGCTAACCACGTCCTCACGGTCATCGGGGATGGGAAAGAATTGATGATGCAGTCACTCGTCCACTGCAAGCCGAGAACGCCTCTGCACTCGCCACGAGCTTCTGCGAAATTTTATTGGAATCTTGGAGTTCAGGTTTTATGGCAGAGGTTCGTCTTGGTTAACGGGTTGCCAATGTGATAATTATGAAAGGGTGGTGTAGTATTCTAAATGGATGCCGAAACGATCAAAGTAGGAGAAATGGAACGGGCCTGGGATTGAACCCACGACCTCCTCCGTATGAGGCAGAAGCGGTAACCATATGACCACCAAAAATGCTGATTCTGGCAACTCTGCTATGTGTAAGGTTCTACTAGTTTCTCGTTATTGATATTACGTTTTTACGCATTGTTATTGTTTTTAAAAAATCGTGTTTGTATGTTCATGTGATGTTTAGCAGCACCGTTTAACTACTGCTACTTTTTAATTTGAACCAATCGCTGTTTAAATACGGTTTTTTACTAATTAATTACGCGAAGTGATCAGTCAGTGTTATTGCCATATCCGATAGTTCTGTGCTTCATACTCGCATACTGTTGTGCATAGAAACGTCTCCTGCCGGTGAATATGTTACCGAATACGACAACAATAAGCCTACTAACTACCTTAAAGTTTGTTTAAATAAATACGAGACAAAAAAAAACTAAATACAATATACTTTTGTGAGACTTAGCATGCAGTACCCAAAAGGTGGAATAATTTGGTAAATTACCGGTTATTCCCCCTTAAACGTGTACCCACTAACGCTAAGCGAATCACCCCTAAGAGGGCGAAATAGAAAACGTCATCGCAAGATCCGGAGCGAAAAGAGGGAGAAAAAAGGGAAGAAAAGGCGAGGATTCGGATGGTATCAGTCAAAGCGATCGGACGCGAATAAAACGGGGTCCGAAAGAAAAACGTGAAAAAAAGGAATTAACCGCGTGTCGCCTCTGAACGGAACCGTGAGCTCCTGGTGTCAAGCTAAGTAGTACCGACTTTCCTCCGGTGACTCGCCGTCGTAAAGTGTGACACAGGTCCAAAAGTTTCAAGCCAGCTTTCCCAGTGGTCGCGGCTTCCGGCCCGGCAAGAAACCACCATCTTCGTATCGCTATTGTCAGTGCAACTCGAACCCAGCAGTTTCAAACCAAGTGGTTACCGCTTTCCGCCGCCCTGACACCGTTGATCCACCGTCGTAGAGTGTGATTCAAGCTTGGAAGGAAAAAGCAAGCCCCCTAAGTGGTCGCTGCTCCCGCCACCCGGCAAGGAACCACCACCGTCGATCTGCCATTGCGAAGTGTGCTTCGAGCCCAACACAGCCAAGCGAAGTTGGAACCAGCTTTCTGTCATCCGGTAAGGAACTACCCTCTTCGGACCGCCATTGCCACGTGCGATTCGAGCCCAACAGTGCCCAACCATCCTAAGGGGTCGCGGCTCCCGCCGCCCGGCAAGCAATCATCACCACCGAACCATTGCGAAGTGTATCAAGCCTGACACCGACCCACACCTGTTAAGTGCCACCGGCCGTCCGCATGCTGGCGAGGAACCACCAGCGAACCAGTCATGAGTAGAACCCACCCTCTCCCCTCGCTCGGTGACCACCAAAGGTATGATCCTCATCTTCTTCCACAAACGGCCGCACCGATACTAAACCAATACTAATTATAAAATGAATTAGAATAAAAAAAAAAGTAAAATGTACGATTGTCTCTTTCATTCTTGACATACTAGCCTTGCATGGAAATTAGTTTGCTTTGTGGTTGTCCACCTCGGTTTTGGATTTGTGTGTTCCCTAAGCAGGTCATACGCGACCCTGAGAGAGAAGAGAACGAGGTTAGCCGGTTAAGGACGTAAGGACGTCCACTCCATAGACGTAGGGACGTCACAGGAGAATGTTACAAATAGCGCAACATCGCAGCACATTTTATCATTCATTGCTACTTGTCTACCTATCAGGCGAACACGCAATGGCAAAGATTTGCGCCGAATGCAGCGATGCTATCACAGGCATTGATTTTGTTGTTTGTCGTGGTTACTGTGGGGCTACATTCCACATGAATGCTTGTTCTGGTGGTGTTACTCGTGCGATGCTAAATTATTTCACTACGCATAAAAAGAACTTGTTCTGGATGTGCAACAATTGCGCCGATCTTTTTGAGAATGCTCATTTTAGTGCAATTTCGTCCCGATCTGATGATCAATCACCGCTAGCTACGCTAACCACTGCTATCACAGAGCTACGCACCGAAATAAAGCAGTTCAATTCAAAGCCACCGGTTCAAACGTCGACACCAGCTAGCACCCGTTGGCCTCTCATCGAATCACACAGACCAAGCAAACGACCACGTGATATTGATGTTGTAGCTATCTCTGAGAAAAACCGTATGGGATGCAAGCAACCACTGGACGATTTTAACAGAGCCAACTGCTAAATCCCACCACGCCCTAGGCAGTTCTCCCCGACTCGCAGACAGCTGGGGAGGGGTCGTCAAGCCCTTGGACATGGTCCATGCTGTCCCTGCTGCCCCCTGACATATGATGTGTCGCAAGACGTATTTGTACCCTGGCCACATTGACATGGTCATGGGGCAAAAGTGGTCCACCGGGACCGGATTCCGGATGCCTCAGGACCATGACAATGTGTCCAGGTTAGGTCGTAGCAATTCCCGGAGGTCACTTTCGAGATCCTGATTGCAAAATTATGACATATGATGTGTCGCAAGACGTATTTGTAATTTTTGCAAAAGTGGTTCTTTGGGACCGGATTCCGGATGCCCCACGACCATGACAATGTGGCCAGGTTAGGCCATATCAATTCCCGGAGGTCACATTCGAGATCCTGAATTCAAAATTATGCCATATGATGTGTCGCAAGACGTATTTGTAATTTTCGCAAAAATGGTCCACCGGGACCGGATTCCGGATGCCCCAGGACCATGTCAATGTGGCCAGAGTAGGCCATATCAATTCCCGAAGGCCACTTTCGAGCTCCTGATTGCAAAATTATGACATATAATGTGTCGCAAGTCAAATTGGGAATTCTTGCAAAATTGGTCCACCGAGGCCAGATTCCGGATGCCCCAGGACCATGACAATGTGGCCAGGTTAGGCCATAGCAATTTCCGGAGGTCACTTTTGAGATCCTGATTTAAAAATTATGACATATGATGTGTCGCAAGACGTATTTGTAATTTTCGCAAAAATGGTCCACCGGGACCGGATTCCGGATGCCCCAGGACCATGACAATGTGGCCATGTTAGGCCATATAAATTCCCGGAGGTCACATTCGAGCTCCTAATTGCAAATTTATGATATATGATGTGTCGCAAGTCATATTTGGAATTTTCTTTCCAATTTGGCCATCCCGGGATATAGATCCCTTGTAGTCGGTTCCGGAAGGGCGAATAATCCCTAGTCTGGTCAGAAAAAGTTCCATTACGGGCATAACATGTACGATATACATCTCCGAATTGACCAATCACAATATTAGATAATTTTAACAGCATAGACTAAAGATTCAGACGGCAATACCCACCAGTAAAAAAAGCTACACCAGTACAATCCGGAATAACTCCGGGACCAAGTAGCCAATCCTAATTTTGAGTCATCTGTCATAATCTAGAAACCTATCCTTCTGAGAAAAAAATATACAAATCGGTTCAGAAACGCCTGAGATATTCAATTTTTAAGTTAAATTTTACCCCTACCGTCAGACGTATACCGGATAAGGGTAAAATCGGCTTAAAAGCTTTGCAAAAACGATACTGGAACCCGTAGAAAACTAAGAAATGGTATAGCTTTGTGTTTCTCGTAGAATTCAAAATTTTAATCAAATGATTTTTTTAGTTAAATGAACAATCGCTCACATTGAACAACTGTTGAATAATTGGACACAATGAAAAGTTTCACTTGGATATAATAACTGTGATTGTATATTAATTGTATCTAATAATTGTTCGTGCTACATTGCCTCCGTTTAATTTTCTTGAAAACGTAGAAAATTGAAAGTTAGAAAAATGATTTGAAATACTTTTTATGAATAATCTTTTTATGAAAAATCTTAATTTGATACTGCTTTCCTTCTTTTTATCTTATCTTTTCAGAATTCAAGAATTTTATTTTACAATGCTTGAACTATTGAGCAATTCAAGATAAAGACTCAATACTATGAACGCACTTAATACAATTTAAAAGAGTCAGCAATCATGATACTAAACGGAACTTCCACGTGAACAAACGCAGCCTCCGAATCGGCCATAGTTCGGCATTCCGATCACGTCTTCATTGGAAACAAAGAAGGATGCAGAATGAATTATTGGCAGTGGCTGATTTTCTACTCGCCGCTTCCACATCCAGGCGCTATCGTATATGCGCAAATAGCCAGCATGAGTTAACCGCCAGAAATTTGTATCACGGTATACATCTTACGCGGGTTTTCTCCAAATTAGGAACTTTTCATCAAAAAATATTTGGTACCGGCAATGTAGCAAGTGGTCCGCTACTACGCCTACCAAATATTTTTTCGACGAAGGTGCTTAATTTTGAGAAATCGAACCATAGATGCCTTTCGCCATACTGATTTCAGAAAGTTAACTCCTAGTGTGCCGCTGTAATTACGCTCAAAGCAGGCGATTCATTCTGGATGATCTAAATTGGTGAGCACGTTCCAGTTATTTAATCTTTTCTACTCTCGACTCACTCAATTTTTTTTACCGCGATTTCAGCAAAATATTGAACTTTTACCGAGATTTGCACAGCCGTGCCCCAGCAAACATGTGTTTTGCCGATATTTCTTTCAAAATTGCTGAAAATCAGCAAATAATTTGCCGAAAATCAGCTAACAAACGTCATGTTTACCGAAATATCAGTTTTTTTTATTTTGCTGGCGCATAGCTGTGCGGATTTTTGCCCAGCTGCAGAAATAAAAACTAAGTGTGAATGCTGCACCAAACTACGAATTCTTGCTTAACTTTTCAAAAGGACCTAAGTAACTTTTTTTTTATAAATTAATGTGAATAGCGCAATCAACAGAACAACATGAAAGCTTTTGAGTGCAGTACTAAAGTACTGTAGTACAGTAGTTTGTTTATTTTGACCCTCCTAAAGATTTATTTTAGTGGCCACGCAAAATTTGAACAACTTTTTCTAACAATGACCATATGTTATAATTTTTTCACAGCTCAAAGCCATAAATATGCTAAATGGTCTGTACTGGTCAAATGTCAACATTCGATCGGATATTTAGGATTTAAGTTGTTGTGTCAATATGGGGACACTTGATCCCTCATCCCGTCAACCATACAGATATTTAAGGGAAAATATCAAAAAATATATAAATTTGTTCTCAAGCGGTTATGTTTGTATAGATTTTTCAAATTGTTTAGGGGGACATCACTAAACTCTTTGATGTCTCCCTTAACTCTAAGAATGCATGCGCTGTCGAATTCCATATAAAAAATTGTTCAATCTTCAAGCTAGTCGGAATATCTGAGTATTTTGGAGGGAAAACATTTAAAAATCAGAGAACACGTTTTACATTTTGAATAAGATTTTTGACCGCACTTCAAAACATCGATTGTGATACAATAACAAAAAAAAATGTACAGACTGTCACACATCAGTAAAGTTTATACATTTTTGGCTGTGAAACATCGGAAATGAGAAAAGGGGATCGAGCCTCCTAAGTATCCCCTATGTTGAAATGGACAGCATCTATTCATTTATATGTTAATTTATATAAGCCTGTCCACGTTAAATTTCGGACACTGAGACAATGTCCAACTGGTTTGTAAAGCTATGTCCATTTAGAATCCGGAATCATTTATTGTGTTGCAGCGGCACGGAAAGTGACCGCTACAAGAATTCTTTTACAGCGGTTTGTCTACCTAGGCGCCCACTTGCTGTGGTATAAATTTCACGATGTTTCGTGCAGCGAGTCAAAAATTATTCCAGATCGAAGCTATTAGGAGAGAAAAAAAATCTGCACACCCACGTTGATAATCCTGCTCATCAGCGATGGGACCTAACGTCAAAATGGATTTCGGACAGCTTCCTAGCCAAAAATTCTACATGGCGACGGCACGAGGAGTAGTTCCTGCGAAGTTTAAGTTTGCTTTTTGGACAAACTTGCAAAAAAACAGATGATTTTGGCAAGGGATATGCAGCTGTGAAGCAAAGACCTAAGTGTTTGTGACGAATAAGACGATGGACTTGAAGCTGTACAAGGAGGAATGTCTCAAAAACCGCGGTCTACCTTCCATAAAGCCCATAAAGGTCCCGTGAAGTTTTGGCCAGATTTGGCGAGTTGCCACTACAGCCGGGAAGTCATCCAGTGGTACCGCGATAATAACGAAGATTTCATCGATAAAATATATCCACGCAACTGCCCACAAATAAATCCACGCAACTGCCCACAGCTCCGGCCCATCGAGACATTTTGGGCAGTAATGAAGCGGAAGCTTAAGAAAAGTGGAAAAACAGCTCGGGACGCGACTCAGATGACCAAAATGTGGAACAAATGTGCCAAGGAAGTTGACTTCGGAGGTGTGCAACTTTTGATGAGAGGAATAAAGAAGAAGGTGCGAATTTTCACTAGAAACAAAGAGAAATGATTTGTATCATAATTCTTTCCTCAAAGTACAGTAAATTACCTTTGTTTTGATATATTAACCTTATTTGTACATCAATCCGTTACCGAGATATAGATGATTTAATTATTCCGGATTCTAAATGGACATAGCTTTAGCCTTTTTGTCTCTTTGGACAAGAAGGAAAACCCGCTGAAAGAATAACATAAAGCGGAGAGATTCAACTGTCGTGTAAATTGATCTCCTCAGTGGTTTGTGAAAATTTTTAAAAATCGCATTGGATGATGGGTGTTTAAAATTTAACGTGGACAGGCTTTATGCCACCTTTCGCATGCTGTTTTGAACACCGATTACATGAACATGGCATTGTACAAGGGTTATTATATCAGCTCGGCTAATTAGTTGGTGCTCGGACGAAGAACAAAAACAAATAATTACACTTCGCTCCTGTCCATGTCTCATTTCAACCGTCGGAAACAATAAACATTTTTCTCTGCCAAAACTTCTGCGGTTTTCCTCGATGACGATTTTATTCTGCCTGTTCAAGTAACGATTATGACTTTTTGTTTGTGGTACAATACACACAAACATTCTGACAACATCACACACAGTAATCTTACTCATTCACAGGTGGATGAACAAAATTATTCGCCAAGTCCAACGGACACCTGCTGTGCCTTGTCATGGCCGCTTTCAGCATAAATGGTCGTTTATTTCGAAGTATTTGATATTTGGTTTACTCAATTGCATTAGATTTGTTATCATAAATTTCACTCAGTAAACAAAATCCATGGCTCACAACCTTGGAATCAAATATCAGAATAAAAGGAATTAAAATTTAAATTTGTACAATCAAAACAAAATGTTTCTGCAGTACAGCAAATATGAATGTTGGCTGTTTTTTCTTCGATTGGAATTGTTGCTTCGAAAATCGATTCCGACACGTTTCACCTTAACCATTGATCGGGATCCTGAACAAATAAAAAAAAAATGTGATCAAAGCATGCGTTGAGAATTTGCATCTCATACACACGCTCTTCAGAGAAACGACTTTATCTGTTTAAATAGGTTCCCTCGGCTTTTATGCCGTGAAGGGTGCCGATGTCAATAACTGGAAATTTGATTTATAATGCCTTCCATGAGACCCGGAAGGTTCCACCCCTGTCATCGAATAGAATGTCAAAGTATGTTGCAAATAACGTTGCACAGTTCCGTTGGTATGTGGGACCAAAAAAGGACATACGCGGATGTACTGTACATAAAAAAAGAGCACGTGCCAAGGGGCAACCAACTCTAAACTTTGCGAAAATATTACTCATTGTCCCGCAATAGTATTTCGTGGTATTTCTAGTGTTCATGATTTTCGTCAAACAACGGTACGGTTGCTAGCTCGGTTGTTATGGCGTTTGTCGGATAGTTAATGAAACAAAGTGCTCCCCCGTTTTGAAAACATCTTTTTTTTCCTCCTACAGATTCTAGAAAACATTCAAAACGCATTATATCTAATCTAATCTAATCTAATCGAACACAAACGCAGCCAGTACAAAGAAAGCATCCTGGAAAATCATTGAGTTAGATGAAGCCCAATAATTGTTCTTGTCAATATTGAGGCTCACAGCATACCAGTGGTATGACATGAACTTCAAAGCGGCCAGGCCCACTGCGTTGTGTTTGCCGCAGAGATGATTCTTAGAGATGTATCGTGTTCAAGTATTCACTTCAACATGATACATATCACGAATCTACAGGGGTTGAAGGATGCGTGGACATACCGTACCATACGCACCGCGTTCTTTTTAAGTTCTTA
Organism: Armigeres subalbatus; assembly: GCF_024139115.2. NCBI lineage: Eukaryota > Metazoa > Arthropoda > Insecta > Diptera > Culicidae > Armigeres > Armigeres subalbatus. Next base: position 26,731,525 of record NC_085141.1, read on the forward strand.
TTTTGGTAGTTGTATATAAATATGTAGTGAAATGAATAACATTATGATAAGAAATTATATCAAATTTTACATATATTTGTAGAATATAACATCAACTAGGAGCCGAAGTTAACTCGGGATGTACATCTCTTGTAGAAGAAGCTAGAAATTATATAGAATTTTTTAGTTATGATTATCAGATAGCAGTTTATGTGCCAGGACGTCATCTGCATAAATGTTACATGGCAGGTTGTGAAGCTTGTGTGTAGTGGGCTATTAAAATGTTAAATCATGAAAATATGAAGGTACATAATACTATAATATAAAAATAAAAAGCATAAAATTATGAAAATTTTATAATATGAAAATAAGAAACATAACAATATAATGTAATAAAAGAATAAAAATTGCTATATAAAAATTAAAAATAAAAAAAATGAAATTACTAAATGAAGATACAAAAATATGAGCACACAAAAACATAAAAGCAAGAGAATATGAAAATATTGAAAATTTTATATTTTAAAATTTTCAATACTTCCACAATCGCACGCCTCCATGCTTCTATGCACTCATATTTTTGTATCTTGTAATTGATGTTAAAGTATAAAATTTTGAAAATATGACAATATGAAGATCTGAAAATAAGATAACATAAAAATATTAAAACACAAAAATATATAACATGGAAATATGAAAGTATAAAAAATTAAATCTTAAAAATATAAAAATACAAAAATATGAAAACGGAAACCTGAAAATATAGAAATATATAAATATGCAAATTAAATTATAACAACATGAAAGTATAAATATATAAGAAAGACAAAAAAATATGAAAATTAAATATTAGAAATTATAACAATATGAAAATATGATAGCATGAAAAAAGAAAATACACATATATGAAAATACAAAGGATTTAAATATGGAATTCGAAATTTAAAAACACAAAAGTATAAAAATATGAACATATACAGGTATAAAAAATGTGAAAGCATGAAAATATAAAAATATAAAAGCATCATATAATGTGATATATGTATAAAAATAGGAAAAATATAAAAATATGGAAAATATGACAATATAAAAAAATTTTATAACATGAAATTATATAAATATGAAAATACAAAAATATGAAATATAATAGTTTGAAAATATTAAAACATTAAATATTAAATATGAAAGTGTAAAATTAGGACAGTATAAAATACGTAAATAAAAAAATATTAAAATGTAAAAATATGATATTATGAGTCGATGTTCCATGACTCGATATCGACTCATGAAAACATTCAAAACGCATTATATATTTCTAATTATAGCAACAGGAGCCCCAAAGAGTGTTCCAAAAGTATTGGTGATATGAATATTTGTTCAGGGATTTTTTTAGAAATTTAAAAGAAACTGATATTATGTGTTGCATAAAACGGGGTGGACTGTATTTACTGGGTGGCGTCGTGTTTCATGCTTTTCCAACCAGGGCTCTTTGATCAATTTATCGTGGATACGACGTAGTTATTCGCTAGTATTTGTTAGTATTTCTGGATACTGCCGAAAGTTTAGAGTTAGTTGCCCCTTGGCACGAGCTTATTGCCTTTTCTACTATAATATTAGGTCGTTTCAAATCTCTACATCTATATACATAAAAATGAATTTTTGTCTGTCAGACCCTGATCCTTATAGACTCAGAAACCACTAAGCCGATAGACAAATGAAATAAAAAGTTCTGCATAACTCAAGAATCAATCAAGCAAATGGAACCAAATAAGCATTGTAAAGGTTTTTGAAGACAAGAAATGTTTCGATGTGTGGTTTAAGCCCCTCCTCTCTCTGGAAGGAGGAGCCTTCATACAAATGAAACTCAAATTTCTGCAAGAGATTTTGAAGGGCTTGATGAAGTCGCAGCACTGAACAAACGTCAAAACATAAATTGTGAATGTATAATAAAGGCAAAGGGCTATCTAATCAAGACGAAGTTCGACGGGTCTGCTAGTCTTCGCCCTATATGTATATATATATGTGCTAGTATTTAATAAAAAATCAAAAGGTCAAAGGGAGGGATAATAAAAAATACATATTTAAAAAAACACACCTCGGATTTGTTCAGGAATGGTTCGAAAATTCTCAAAAAAAATTGGGAAATTTATTATTGCCCCATCAAATTATTATTTTCGAGCAAAAAAAAATGATAAATTGGACATAAATATATTTTTTAAACTATGTGCAAAACGATGCTGCGGACCGAAAACATTTGTTTTGAGGAGGAGAATATTTATGAAATATGCAAAAATATCCACTGCCTACTGATGGGATTCGAACCCACACCTCTTAGTACGCTAGACGGATGCTCTACCACTATGCTACGATAAACTTAGTGCTACTCTAATTAAGCCACACGATTTTTTGCCTTTCTCGTATACTAAGTATACGGTAAAGGCTATACACGGTTAGATGACTTTACCCATTAATGGGTACTATGTTATTGTTAATATTATTCCCACCGTGAAAAATTCACTCATTTTCTTGAAAAGTGCCACTACCCATTTTAATGGGTAAAGCCATCTAACCGTGTATGATCGCTCCAAAAACAAACTTTTTATAGAAGGCCCGGAGGCCCATAGTGTTATATACCAATCGACTCAGGTCGACGAATTGAGGTGATGTCTGTGTGTGTGTGTGTGTATGTATGTGTGTGTGTGCGCAAAACTACTCAAAAAATGTCACTCATTTTTCGGGCACTTATCCTCAACCGATTCGCTCGCAGTTGCAAGTTGCATTCGACGCAGAATCCTATCCCATTGTTTCCTATTTGAAATTGGCCAGATCGGACTATGGGATCGAGAGTTATGGCCAAAATACAAATTCATACGAAAAAATCGCGTAAAAAATGTCACTCATTTTTCGGGCACTTATCCTCAACCGATTTGCTCGCAACAAGTTGCATTGAACGCAGAATCCTGTCCCATTGTTTCCTATTTGAAATTAGCCAGATCGAACTATGGGATCGAAAGTTATGGCCAAAATACAAATTCAAATGAAAAAATCGCGTAAAAATGTCACTCATTTTTCGGGCACTTATCCTCCACCCATTTGCATTCGAGGTACACAAGTTGCATTCGACGCAGAATCCTGTCCCATTACTTCCTATTTGAAATTGGGCAGATCGGACTATGGGATCAAAAGTTATGGCCAAAATACAAATTCATACAAAAAAATCGCGTAAAAATGTCACTCATTTTTCGGGCCTTTATCCTCAACCGATTTGCTCGCAACAAGTTGCATTCGACGCAGAATCCTGTCCCAGTACTTCCTATTTGAAATTGGGCAGATCGGACTATGGGATCAAAAGTTATGGCCAAAATACAAATTCATACAAAAACATCGCGTAAAAAATGTCACTCATTTTTCGGGCACATATCCTTAACCGATTTGCTCACAACAAGTTGCATTTGACGTAGAATCCTGTGCCGTTGTTTTCAATTGAAAATTGGCCATATCGGACTATGGGATCGAAAATTATACCATTTTTTTTATGGAAAAATCTATAAAAAAAACTCACTCATTTTTCAGGCACTTGTCCTCAACCGATTTGCTCGCATTAAATTGCATTCGACGCAGAATGTCTCATATTTTCTTATTGAAAATTGGCCAGATCTGACTATGGGCTTAGATGTTATGGTCAAATTACTATTTATTGTGAAAAAGAGTTCAAAAAAGTCTAGCTCACTTTTTTAGCACTTAGACTTTATCTATTCCCCAAGCAACACAAGTTCAACAAATCTGGTTGCAGTCACCATATTGTGACTGAATCCGGTCATATATAAGTTACTGTGATTGATGTGCAACATGTGTGCTTCTCAGGTCGCTCTGTCCCATTGTTTCCTATAGAAACTTGGCCGGATCGTACAATTGGGTCAAAAGTTATGGCGAAAATACTAATTTTAAAACTACAAAATAAAATGCCATTTTTTGCTCTTATGCTCATCCGATTTGATTGCAACAAATTGCGTTCGGCGAGATTTTTTTTATGCATATAAACAAATATGAAAAATAAGACCAATCCACATATTGGTGTTATTTGAGATTTTTCCAAACCTTTTGAACGAGCGAGAAAGGCACCATCACCGCTAGGTGGATTAATCTGGGTTTTTTATTATTTGTATCGACACTGCAATGAATTAGGAGCTTAGTTGAAAATAAGAGGCTTTCATAAATTACAAAACGCTTTCAGTGTATATATTTCAAATGGCTCAGTAACATACAACATATTAAGCCAAGAATCGAATCAACCCGAGATACGAATCTGTAGGTGTGACGGTTCATTTATTAATCATAACCAGCTATCGTCTTCTATCTAACCAGCTATTGAATCAAATTTTGGATGCTAACGAATGTAGTTACTATGTAGGACCCGTTGTGTAACCCTTTTCCGTGTAATCAACGATGAAAGTTTGTGCTTAGATAAGCTTTTCGTCATTCAATGTATTCCCCGAGGCATCTTTTCCATTCAGGAGAAGATGCTTATCATATAGTGGAAGGAACTCCCGCCTCATAAATACATGATTTATCCCATGTTCTCCTAAGAGAGTAGAGACTTCGAACCGATGGCTTGCCATCCGCGCAGAGCATGTAGAATGTTCAAGCCTTGAATGGGCTCGTTATTTATGGTCACATTACCGTTGTTCGGCGGACTCATATAAATTTCGACAATAGGAAAATTGCGTAAATTATCGCTCATTTGGTTGCTGCTACGCACATTTGTTCCGCGGCTGGCCCAAACGTACCAACGCAACGAGTCACGAACTCATGCAATATTAGTACAAATGGTACCTTCCACATTAGCGAAACAGTTAATCTTCGGGTTGTCCTCGCCGAAACGGCGCGTATCGTCCACCGAGCACCAATTCGAAAGGATCTCACGCCCGCCATAATTCTTCTAAGCTGATGTCGTTAGTCTCTTGGGGAACGTCACTGAATAAAATAGCAACGGCTCTTCTAATCATGTTTCTATCCTCAGTCTATATAGAAGCCATTTTCGAATAATTTCAAGCTTTGATGGGCTTAAATATGAACGCAATATGTTTCTAATATATCAGTCTTATCATGATCCTATCGCTATTTACAGGAAAGGAACTTTGAGACAGGTTTCTAAAACAGCATTCATGTTACTTTTAAATTTTCATTGACCCAATGCTCCCATGAAACTCCTTCCAAATTGACCAATCGTTGTCCAATTTGTTCCGGTGTTTACTGACCAAATGCGTTCTCGATCCATAAACCTAACATTTATGACAATGGCCACATCAGATACGGATCAGAGGATAAAAAACAAAAGAACGAGCTGGATCGGGCAAGTTTACTGAAATAACACAAACCGATTTCTGAATTCAAATGACTACGAAGTAAGCAGCCAATTCCTGCTGTTGAACAGGAGAGGCTTACTACTTTGCAAACAGACAATGTTTCGAACCCTTTTGAGAGGATAGCGCAAAATGCACCCCTTAAACTAAGTAATGCATTTATATGTGTTTGAAGATGGTATTGAACGGTACATACAAGGGGTATTTAGGCTCCCCCAGACCTAAGCGATTCCATCGCCACGACGGCGACAATTTGTCTTCGCGATTCGCTTCGATTTGCTTCCATACAAAAGGTGACATAATCGCTGTCACCAAGCGATAGAATCGCGTGGTGACTGTCGCGTCGCGTGTGTTTGGGGGAGCCTTTTATTCGGGAAAATTGCACAACAATCTTATGAGTCAGTAGAAAGGAAAGTAAAGAGTTTTTAATTCTACATTTCAATCAAAACTCGAAACTAAATAATTCAGACTGGATCGTAGCTGAACTTTTTACGAAAAATGTATGGATGTCAATGTAGCTGATCATTTTCGGCCATTCTCTCTCACCTGCCGCAGTATGAGCTGTTCCGGCATGGCATGAGGTCAGGCAATGTGTACACACATTTTAGAAGGACAAACATCTCAAATGAAAACGTGTGTTCGGAAAATTCCCTCTTGGACTATGCTTCATTTCATCTCTGAACGTTGCCAATGTCGGACATTGTTTACTTTTGTAATTTCGAAGCTACCGAAAGCAATCAGTGAGCAATCAACATAAGCACTGGATTGCGAATTCTGTTGGTCGAATCAAAACAATACTCATGTGTACTTTTGGGCCACATGATGGAAATATTATCATCGGTCCATGACAACAAAAGAGACGCATCAGAGAGGATGTGCAGTCATTTTATATTATGCCAGACCAACTTTCAACGCAAAATGTAGGGATTTCTGAATTTGAGTGCTTTACTTTGTGTTTCCATGTATAGTCCAAAAAACAATCGATCCGTGTAAATTTCTGTACGAGATACTATAGGGAAAGTGCACCGGTTTTGGCCAACTTAGTGCCTAATTTGGCCAACCCTAAAAAATACATATTTTTCCAAAATAATCGATCAGGGATATATCTCTTGTTGGAACTAATAAAACCCTTGCGAATTGCTTTATTTTTGGAGTTATTTGCAAAATTGGCCAAATTAGGAACATGGTCAAAACCGGTACAGTTCCCCTAATAGATTTCTAATCAGTAGTGATGTCAAGTAGACATGTGAAACTAAAATCAGATAGCATAGTTTTGAACTACATATTTCCATCAAGAATCACAAATCGTAACAATATGAAACTGTTCCTCTAAGCCTCAGCAATACAATTAAGGCACATTTGCTGCAATTCAGTTTCTTTATTATAATGCTTTTGGCAAAACTTTAATGAGGTTGGATCTATTCTCGTTTTCGTTTCATCGCTGCAATGTGGAATTTCATCGGACCATTGTGCTTCCTACCTATTGAGAAAGCCAAAGTTGAAGAGTTGAATGGCAAGCACTCGTCATGAACCCATTTTGCTGCTCTTCTGTTGGTCTTCTGAAAACTGAAATGAATTCTGCCGTTGCCGGCGATTTGGCGTTCCCTGGGAGGATCTGTTCGAAGGTGGTGAAGTATTGCGAATAAGAAAAAGTAATTGACTTATTAATTTTTACGAGCATTTTCCTGAGCTTAATGCCAGAAACTTTATGTCCGAAAAAACTTTCAGTATTAAAAAATGTATTATGGTGGAAAGTGGTTTCTCCTTTAAAAAAAAAAACAATAAGTGGTAAGTTCATATGACGCTTAATATGTTTCATTAGGATTCTATTACTGTAGAGTAGAGTGGGGCAAGAGTACGCACTTAGTTTTCAATCGATCATGTGGCCCTTATGAAGCAAGCTTCTGCATATCAAATCAGTGTCGATGACTCATATACTCTTCCTTTATGTTACCCAGTGGAAAAAATATTAAAATTATTGGGATTCGTTTTAGTAGAACCCTTATTGCAAGACAAGTGAAAAACGCACTCTTACCCCACCGGTGGGGTAAAAGTGCGCATCGGGTGGGGTAAGAGTACGCATTTATCCAATCATGGGCTTTAAGTATATATTAACACAAATAAGAGTTAATAACATTTAATTGATGTTTAATGAGCATATATTAGGGAATGTTTAAAGATTACGTAACTCTTAAAGGGGGAGGGGGTCCTAAAAAGGTGCACTTTCATACGAAAAACCGTTGTTTTTTATATATACAAAAAACTACAGAGGTAAAAATATATATCAGGTTTCCCGTGGCGTATACAAAGGCATTTTCCTTAAAGAAAGTCCACCAATCACGTAACGTAAAATTTGGCTATTTCATCACCCCTCCCCCCTATCTTACACTGTTTGTATGAATCCTCTAAAAATTATATGGATCTTCACACATCTCGCAACCCCTCCCAGCTAAACGTTGCGTAATTTATGAATGTTTCTTTTGATTAAATGAAATTATCATTTAGATGAAATTGTGTTTTCGTACTATGTTTAGGTGTACAACAGTCCTTTCTAACACCGAATTACTTCAACTTATCCTAAAAACTTCTGATAATTTCGAATTCTGTACCTTTTTTCTTCGTTGTGGATCTTTACGCTTTGGAAGAAGTCTTATTTCTGCCGGTGACATGGGTTTGACATCATAACTTAAAGATTCCCCTACCCGTTCCTGCGTACTTTTACCCCACAGTCCCAAAAATTATTCAAGTAATGGTTTTGACTTCTTGGAAAACCAACCGGATTGGTGTTCTGTACCATAAAGTACTCTATACAATAGGTTATCGAAATGGTATAATGTTCACCTGATTGAACGTATATATGGCAATGAAATACTAGTTGCGGAAACCCAATTATTTTTAGCAAAATGACCAAAAAGTTATCTACCTCCATTATCTCCCTTGTTGTTTATTCAAATCGTTCACAATTCCACACGATAATAGTTGGCCAGAATACCTGTCAAACTGATGCAGTGCTGCCAGTTTATCTTTTTTATTACTTTAAAAATCGAAAACGTATTCTTATCCCACGCGCACTCTTGCCCCACTCTACTCTAAACCATGAACTAAAATTTAAAAAAACTCCTTAAAAATTTGAAAATTTCCGTTGAAAGAAACTATGGTATAAACAATAAATAAATATACATTTTCTATAAATTACAGCAAAAATTGCAATTATAAAAAAAAATGTCCGTTAAGAAATCAAAATTTTCCATTGAAAAAATACAAAATTATGGAAATATTAGCAACTAACGAGGCTGGAACATTTGGCTGAAGGCCGTTAGGATGAAGGCCATTAGGCTGTGGGACATTAGGCCGAATAACATGTAAGAAGTGAAATGTAGTGTGCAGTGAGGAGAGGGATATGAGAAGTAAAAAGTGAGTGCTAAGTAGTGATTAATGAGAAGTGTGAAACTAGATGTGACAAGTGAGAAGTGAAATGTGAGAAGTGAGAAGCGACAAGAAGTGCAGTAAGTGAAATGTGAGCAGAGAAAAATGAGAAGTGACAAGAAGCGCAGTAAATTAGTAATGAGTTTTGAATAAGATGTGAAAAGTGAGACTTGAGAGGTGATAAGTGAGAGATGAGAAGAAAGAAGTCAGAAATGAGAAATAAGAAAAAAAGCAGAGAGAAATTAGAAGAAAGTGAGAAATGAGAAAAAAACACTAAGAAGTGCGAAGCAAGAAACGAGAAATGAGAAGAAAGAAGTCAGAAATGAGAAATAAGAAAAAAAGCAGAGAGAAATTAGAAGAAAGTGAGAAATGAGAAAAAAACACTAAGAAGTGCGAAGCAAGAAACGAGATGAGAAAAGTGAGAAAGAGAGATATGAGAAATAAGATGAAAAAGGTCAAAAATAGTAGAAACATGAGTATCAAAATGAGTGAAGCAAAATGGGAATAAGGAATTAAAAAAGAGAGAAAGAAAAATGCAAAAGGAAGAAGAAGGAATAAAGAAGAAGAAGAAAGAAGAAGAAAGAAGGAAAAATGATGAAGAAAGAAGGAAGGTGATTGAAAGAAAAAGGAAGAATTATGATGGAAGAAGGAAGAAAGCAGAAGGAAATAGGGTGAAGGAAAAAGAAGAAGGAAGAAGAAAGAAGAAAGAAGAAAAGTAGAATAAATAATGGAATAATGGAAAAAGAAGAAAGAAGAAGGAAGAAAGGAAAAAGAAGAAGTATGATGGAAGAAGGAAGAAAGCAGAAGCAAAAATAGACAGGGGAATAAGAAGAAGGAAGAAAAATAAGAAAAGTAGAAGAAAGAAAAAGAAAAAAGGAAGAAAAGAGAAAGAAGATGGAAAAATGAAGAAGGGAAAAGGAATATAATAATAATAATAAGGAAGAAGCAAGAAGTAAGAAGGAAGAAGAAAAAAGGAAGAAACGAGAAGTAAGAAGGAAGCAAAAAGAAAGTAAAAGGAAGAAGGAAAAAAGAAGAAGGAATAAGGAAAAAGGAAGAAGTAAAAAGAAGACGATAAAAGGAAGAAGAAAGAAGGAAGAAAGAAGATAGAAGAAGGAAGAAAGAAGTAGGAACAAGGAAGAAAGAAGAAAGATAAAAGAAGAAAGGAGAAGGAAGAAGGGAGAAAGAAAAAATGATGAAAGAAGAAGGATGAAGAATGAAAAAAAAGAAAGAAGAAAAAAGAGAAAAGGAAGTAAAAAGAAAGAAGAAGAAAAAAGAAGAAGAAATAAGGAAGTCGGACGGAAAAAAAAGAAAGAAGAAAGAAAGATGACGCAGGAGGATAAAAGAAGAAAGAAAAAAGAAAGGGAAGGGAAGGAGGGGAAAGGAAGCGAATAACCCTACCGAGAGGGTAAATCGAGTGATCGTGGCAGCCATCCGTGCATACTTAAAAGGAGGCGATCAAAAACGCTGGGATGTTAATTTGCAGGAAGTTGCCATGGCCATTAGGACCGCCGTGCACGAGTCAACCGAATTTACCCCATACTTCATTAACCACGGGAGAAATTACATAGGCTCGGGGGATGAATACAAAAGAATTCGCGAAACTACAGCTGACTTAGATTACGACACAAAAGAATTGAACGATGAAATGAAACAGGTGTACGAAAAAGTCAGAAACAATCTGAAAAAAGCCTACGAAAAGTATAGTAAATACTATAACCTTCGGGCTAGAGCGGCAACGTCAGATTTCAAAGTGGGAGAAATAATCCTCAAAAAGAACTTCTTTCTATCCAACAAAGCCAAAAACTTTAACTCGAAGCTAGCTGAAACGTACTCTCCAGCAAAGGTAGTAGCGAAATTGGGTGCACATTGCTATGAATTGGAGGACCTTTCAGGTAATCGATTAGGCGTGTTTAGATCAGCTGATCTACAGCGCAAATAAGGCACGCAATGAACATACAGCTATGACGGTGCACCACTGCGAAGGTGCACATAAACAATGTATCAACAAAACACTTCAAAAGGTACCTGTAACTCCAACGTCGAGACGTCAGTTCGCTGTTTCCTCCGTTGTCGAGCCCATTCGCGATGAGCATTCGAGATTGCTAAAAATACCAATCCATCAGTATCGTTAGGCTATGGTAGTGCACAGTTATGTAGGTAGGCACGAACAAAATAATAACAAAACACTAATAGGAAATAATAACTCCAACGTCGAGAATTCTCCGTTGTCGAGCATATCCAGCATGATCAGATTAAGCATAATTCCGGTGGAATACCGATACACAATATTCCTCAAGCTATGTCGGCGCACCGTAGACAGGGTGCGCACAAACCAAACATCAATAAAACACTCTATGAGGCAAAACACGTATCCAACGTCGAGACGTCAGTACACTGTTTCCTCCGTTGTTGATCTAAACCAATACTAGTGCACAAACTAGATCACTGAATAAAAACTGAAAACTCTTGGTGCATACATGCATTACTGCACTGTAGAAGTAATCTGAAGTGGCACTGGTATCCATTAGTTATTCACACTACTGTAAATAGTATTTTCGTGTGCATGTTTGTAGATAGGTTTTGTATAGGTTGATTAGGTAGAGCTTTTGGAATTCGATGGCCTTGGAGGAACAATTTTCGGTTATTTAATATTTATTGTAGGTAGCACTTATTCAAAAAAAAATCGTAGGCTTAAGATTATATTACTCACTTTTTCAATGATAAAATAGAACACTAAATAACCTTAGCCCATCTCGAAACCGATAATTTCCTGGACACCTTCGTACACTAAAAAGAAAAGGAATTTAACAAAATATATCACTTAGGCTCTACATCAACATCAACAGTTTTTTTTCATGACCTTAATTCTAAATCACTCCACAGTATTCCCAAATATTCGACAGCACTTTCAAATAGTTTGTAATAATATTCACTAGTTTCACCTTTAATCGTTAGCCACAAGTTCAAAAATTTCGCGACGAACTCGGACTGATCGTAGTAATTCGCGACGGTAAACTGACTGACAGTATAGAGAAGAGGAAATCATAGGGATTTCATGAGAAAGTGGTAGTAATGCTGGCAGTACGAACAAATGCGTCGCGATTGGAATATCGGATCATCACTAGAAGTAGGCGATATAAAGGTGTGTGGAGTAATATAGGGATAGGTTTAGGCAATATTTTCGGATGGTTATCTGAAATAGAAGCAATTAGCTTCAGTTTAATTCGGTACGTCGCGTAGTTTGGTCTAGTCGTCACTTGACAGTGAAGTTATTAGCTTCGGTTCGGTTTAGTTGTAATTTCTCGGATTGAAATCTGAGAAGGCTGTCGTAGCCATACGTGTTAGGAGGGGGAAGAATTAGAAGAAGAAGTGGAGTAGTGGAAGTGATGATCCGTAAAAAAATAGAAGAAGAGGAGAAAAAGAAAATTATAAGGCAGTACGAGTTCTGTGAATAATCTGAAAATGGCAAATGGTGTAAGAAAGAGCATGTTAGAATAAAAAATATATATATGGTCAATATAGTGTTAAAATAAAAGTGAAGGCATGCTGTACAAATAAAATAGAAAAAAAAAGTAATGCAAAACAAGCGGTGAATAATGGATAACCGCGAAGATTACCGATTTGGATTAAAATATTTATGGGATTGTTCGCATGTCAAAATAAGGTAAGATAAGTTTTTTGTTGGAATTTGTGAATTGTTAGAATTGTATTTCATTTATTAAGTTTAAAATTCATTCGAAATGCAAATATTACATCATAATAACAATATTTTCTCAAAATATCTCATAATTGAACGACCCCTATTCTTGAAAAAAATCTATTTACTGAGTAAATATATTTTTTTGGTGGGAATGGGTGTAATGTAACGCGGTTACAAAATTAAACAAGGTTGCAATTAAATTCTGATTTTAATTCGATTAACCATCTTTTCGTCTATAAAGATTGATTAAATCGAAAGCCAGAATGCAGCCATAATTGGCATTTTTATTAATTGTCGCGCCTCCTAGTTGTCGATAGTTCAACCACACTATTTTCCTTATCCCGAGACAATTTTATGACCACTCACGGGCTTAATTTGCTTGTTTGTCTGATGAGTTCGTTTCTTTTAACGGCAATTGTTTGTACATCTTTTATATTAAATGTAACAAAGAAATAAGAAAATCCAATCAAAGGTCTTTCCAAGTCGGACAGTGATTAGAAGCGGACGTGGTCCCAGAACATTGTGGAATCTTTATAAAAGTGACTGTTAGCTGTTCGAAGAAGTAGAGTGAGTCAGATTTTGTTAGAATAATCCAACATTATATTATTGTAATGTATAATCTCATTATTCTAGTATTTGGAAAGTACATAAAAGTATAGTGGAAATTAGGCAGGCCCAAGTGAGAGGAAACGCAGATTTCCTATGTGAGTCCTTAGAACCGCCATAATGGTGCGAAAAAATTTAATGTGTAGTACGTGTCATTTTTTTGTAGATCTTTTAAAGATATTAGCTGCCATCAAACCAGCTAAACTTTGAATCTGCTGCTCGAGGCTCAGGTAAATGCGTTTTGTTATGTGTTTTGATTGGAATGAGGGTGTGCCGTCTGAATGATTACCGGGTGCTAATCGACATGTGTGTGCTTTCTTTTCTCCGTGAAGGAACCTAAATCCTTCACGCGAAGGTGTTTCTGCCGGGTTCTAGACCCGGAAGTAGGTTGTAGGGGGATTCGACCGCTTCGAGTCCTCTAGGTGGATCCGGAAGCTTGGCGGTTTGTAGGCTATAAGCCTCATCGTCCGGCCAGTGAGACACCATCGCACCTACGGGCCTGGGAGAATCCACGTCTCCCGAGAATCACCCTCCGATCGCCAATTGTCGGAAGAATTCTCCATCTCGTTGGCCTCGAGACAGCTGGCAGTTCGACGCAAACCGATCTGCACGAGATAGTGTCGGCGCACACTACGAGCGAACGTGTACCACCCACCGCATCGCCGGGTGAAGATCAGCACCATCGACTGACAGCCATCGGGTAGCCGATTGCAGCACGCATACTACCGCAGCAGTCGCCGTTCGCTTTGCCAAGCACGACTGTAAGATACACGCTTCGTCGCACCAACAGCGAACCCACGCACACCTCGTGAACCTTCGTCGCACCGGGCGGCGGCGTGATTACGGCACTACCACACAGCCATCGTAGCTCCGGCGGCAAACTCGCCGCCAACCACTTTCGCTTTCGTTGCTCCGGCGGCGTTCACAGCAGAAACTGCCCCGCCACCCATCGTCGCATCCATCGTTGGACCACGCATGAGCTCGAGCGTAGCGAGCAGATTCAGGTCAGATACTTTTAGCCTAACCAAATGTAAACATTCGAAGCGACCGAGGACAAAGCACGGCCGTGCAAGGTGCAAATCAAAATTCCTATTGGAATTATAGGAAGTAGTAGGATCAGAACGACAATATAAGATCTGTTAATTTAAACGTTTGTCTAGTCGCTCAAGAGGAAGAAAGGAGTTGATTGGATGGGTTTTTATTAATTTAGGGGATTATTTTTGGGGCTTTCGAAGTATTTGCTTGCCGTTGGGTCAATTTTGTGGTCGGATAAGGACGGTTTCGATTTTCGTCATTCCACGGGTATTTGATGGACTCGCCCTGAGTCTCGCTGGGCAAACAATTCTTGCTGCTTCACATGCAGACGATCTGATCGTCTGCTTGGCGCAAAAGTGAAGTTGGTTGAAGGAAAACCAGAATCGATTCCAACCAAATTCTGAACCGTTTCAAAAGAAAGAAGAAAGAAGATGGAAAAAGGAAGAAGGAAGAAACAAGAAGGAAGAAGCAAGAAGGAAGAAGGAAGTAAAAAAGCAAAGAAGAAGGAAGGAGGTAAAATTTAAAATTAAAAAGTAAGAAGCAAGAAAAGAAATAAAGAAATAAATAATTATGAAAAAAGCATGAAAGAGCAAAGAAAAAAGATGAAAGAAAAAATAAGTTAGAGAGAAGAAGGAAAAAAGATAAATGAAGTGATATAGACGAATAAAGAAGGGCGAAGAAAGAAGGAAAAAGGAATAACCTTTTACTTCGCAGTCGGCCTAACGTCCTGACACTCAAAAAAAAATACAAAATTTTCCACGCATTTTTTATTAAATAAAAAATTAAAAACTTTCCAAAAAAATCAATAAAGAGCAATAAAAAATATGAAAATTTCCTGAGCATCCCAAGTAACAATTTCCATGCTTCTTGGAATTATCTTATTCTTATTGCAAACTTATGACAGCCATCACCAAGCTGATTGCTCAGTTTTATTAGCGCTCTTATTGCTATCAATAAACCTCCCATAAATCTGGTGAAAAAAGCTTCAAACGTCAAATGCCTATTGGCCATATGAACATATCTATGGTAGTGATGAAGAGCGTAATAAATCCAATTTTCAACGCTCGAATAAAGCTACAATTTTTGGTCATAATGTGGTCAAATGAATTACCCTCATATGAATGTTTATATTGCGAAGAGTGTATGACTGAAGTGGCTGCCAGGTGGAAGCAACACTTCGAGACTTTGTTGAATGGAGGAAGTGACGGTGCATCGGTGAACAGAATAAATGTTAGCGACGATGGACAAGCTGTGGAGTCACCTACACTAGATGAGGTTAAAAAAGCTGTCAAAGAGCTGAAAACATAAGGCTGTGGGGAAGGATCAACTCCCGGCTGAACTTCTCAAACATGGCAGTGAGCAGCTTTATGAAGTTCTGAACCATATTATGTCGAAAATATGGGAAGACGAGGAAATGCCTGTTAGCTGGTTGGATGGCCTCATTTGCCCTCTCTTTAAGAAAGGGCACAGACTGGAGTGCGCCGAGGAATAACCCTCCTTAATTCGGCGTACAAAATTATGTCCCGTATTCTGTTTAACAGATTGAGACCGCTCGAAGAGTCCTTCGTCGGCGAATACCAAGCAGGTTTTCATGAGGGTCGATCAACGACGGTTCAAATGATTACCCTGAGACAAATCGTTGATAAATTCCGTGAGTACAACTTTCAGACACATCATCTGTTTATTGATTTCAAGGCGGCGTATGACTCAGTGAAACGGAATGAATTATGTCAAATTATGCTTGAACATGGTTTTCCGGCGAAACTGATACGGCTGATTCGTATAACGTTGGACGGATCGAAATCAAGTGTAAGGGTTGCGGATGAAATATCGACGTCATTTGTTACCTTAGTTCAGCGGTTCTCAACCTTTTCCTTCTCTGGTACCCCTTCAGACCTGTGCAGTGCTTGAGGTACCCCCTATTTTCTTACAAAAAAACCTGGGGGCGTGTCAATGGATATTTGTTATTTGCTTTACCTCTATCAAACCCATGAATTTTCAAAAAAGAATTTTATATTTTTTGACTTCGTTATTTATTATTTTAGAAACACTAATAAGGCTTTGTGTACAAATTACGTAAACTGGGATTTCGAATCTCATCCTCCCTCTTGTAACAACAAGTAACGCGTGACGAGACACATTCCCGTTTAAATACTCAATGCCATCGAGGAAGGAAAAGAAATTCTGAGAGCATATTTATATTTTGATGTATTTATTTATCCATGAAAATATTTCAAAAGTATGGGATCCTGATGAAAATTTGCAATTCTTATCGAAATTCTTGGAATGAAAAGGATATAACTAGAAGTCAGTTTCTGATAAATTTTATCTCGTGCTCTCAAACATATGATAGAAGTTTTTGACAGAACTTTGACAGAAATTGTATGTCCTGAACCCGCTCACGGATACCAGAAATGTTTCGGGGCATTCGAGGTAAAATACGTTATTTTGCTTGTCATTACTTGAACTAATTTCCCGGCTACTTGCTGGCTGCAGATCAAAAATCTTTTTTCGAACATGTTTATGTAATCACCCTCTGGTAAAGCCACTTAGTTTGATCTTCCCATATTCAGACTAGAAAAATGCCTACGTCCGATGGTTCTGGTTTTGTCAAAATAAGATTATTTCGAGCAAAATCATGCTAATTTGAATTTAGTCAAAATTTTGCTTATCTCAACTTTTTTGTCTGATTTAGCTTGCATATGTTTTTTCATTCACAAACCGAAGAATTCTGACAATGGAGCAGTAAAATAATGATTGCCAATGGTTAAACAATGGCGGCGCTGTTTGTTGAATAGTAAGCATACCTGCTTCGCACTCCAGAGCGTGTGACAATTGTAGACTCACTCCCCTAAGCCCTTAACTCTAGGGCTACAATGGACTTTTTGAAAACTGTTATCAATATGGCCAAATAATAATATGCCAAATAATATGCCAAAATTTGACACCCGGTTTGTCACAAGAAGTCCCATGGGTATTTCCCTTTTACCCATAAGGACGTGGTACATGCATGTTATAGAATCTGCCCAAACTTTAATGAGCAGAACTAGCTCTTGCTATTATGTTTGAAAATATATTTCCAATACATCAATTGAGGGGGTCAAACGCAAAGGGGTGTAAGTGACAAAAACTTAGTTTTGAGAAAAATGGATGTAAAGCTTTTAATATTTTTTTGTTCCATACAAATCGTATAGAAGTTCAAAATAAATATTTACAGTGATTTTACACATTTTTTTTAAATATCGTACAAACTACATCAACATATTGCCGCAAAGCTCTAAAACCAAAGCATTTTTTGCTATGGTCAACTTAAATTTGACCAAAATGTCACTTACATCCCTCTGCTTCTAACCCCCTCAATTGATGAACTTTTTTCCAATTGGGCGCAATAGATTTTGAGCTTCGGCTTTGTAGAATCTCATCGAGACCCAATCAGTTGCGCTCTTTATTCAGGACAACAAATGTCCTCAGTAGAAAAAATATTCCGTTCCATCTGGTAGTCACAGAAACACAATACAACATCCGCCATTACGCATTTTTGTGTCAGGTACCCCAGAAACAATCAAAGGTACCCCTTGGGGTACATGTACCCCAGGTTGAGAACCGCTGCCTTAGTTCAATATAGCGCTCGAGGGAGCGATTAGGAGAGCTGGTGTGCAAAGAAGCGGTACCATTATCACAAGATCGCATATGCTCCTTTATTTGCGGACGATATCGATATAATCGGAATTGATCGCCGTGCCGTGGAAGAGGCTTTTACGTCTTTTAAGAGGGAGACAGCGAGGATTGGACTTACGATCAATACCAGCAAAACGAAGTACATGGTCGCTGGCAATCAACGTGGGTGCATTAGTGGTGGTGGTAGCGAAATAGTGCTGGATGGTGAAAAATTTGAAGTGGTAGAAGAATTTGTGTATCTTGGAACATTAGTGACGTGCGATAATGATGTTACCCGCGAGGTGAAAAGGCGTATTGCAGCTGCAAATAGGGCTTATTATGGACTTCGTAACCAGCTTAAGTCCCGTAGTCTGCAAACGAAAACAAAACTCGCGCTGTATACTACTCTGATTCTTCCGGTGGCTTTATACGGCCATGAGACATGGACGTTAAAGGAGGCTGATCGGAGAGCTCTCGGAGTGTTTGAGCGTAAGGTGCTGCGGACAATACTCGGCGGTAAACAGAAGAAAGGTATTTGGCGGCGTCGCATGAATCACGAATTGTATCAGGTGTATAAAGGGCTGGATATTATTAAGCTTATACAACACGGCAGACTACGGTGGGCTGGTCACGTTGTTCGTATGCCGGAAGAACGTCAAGCGAAGATAATATTTAGTAGAGAACCCGGAAGAGGCCGCAGGCTTCGTGGAAGGCCGCGTACACGATGGCTTTTTGCAGTTGAAGAGGACCTGAGGGCGCTCAATGTTCAGGGCGACTGGAAGCGATTGGCCCAGGATCGAGTCCAGTGGAGAAGGATACTCCATTCGGCGTAGGTTCATCGAAGAGCTGTAGCCCATCAAGTAAGTAAGTATGACGGTGTTTTATAAAAGCAAAATTTTTCTCATCAAATTCCACGATGGCCATATTGAAAACCGAAAAGCATTTTGCAGTCAGTGAAATATATTACTGAAATGCATGATTTTACGAAATTTTCACCGCTTATCATACTTTTTCCGATAAATAATTTTATCAATTAATAGTTTGGGCAGGGGGGTCCCGTAGCGTAGTTGGCTACACGTTCGCCTTACAAGCGAATGGTCATGGGTTCGATTCCCAGCCCCTCCACCAAACCCTCGTCAGTCGCCGGATCCGCAGCCCATACGGTGGCGTTTGGGGTACGCGCCTTACCGTCACGGCTGCCTGATGACGACTGACACTTTGACACTCTTCTCGGAGGCATTCCTCCAACGTTACCCGAATAAATGGCAACCGAACAATACAACGATCAATGGATACACGACATGGACAAACGGACACAATGGACTCACGACGAGATGGACTGGCACCGACAACAATAATGGTAAAGGAAATCTAAAAATAGATTCTGTGTGGATTCTGTACAGCAGAATACCACAGTAGATCTCGGCACAGTAGCGGTTATGTAACACAGAGTGCCTAACAAATAAAATAAAAGAAATAATGTTATTATTTATAGTTTGGGCAAAAATACTAATCCATTTAGTGGACATCCTAGATGTTGTGGTAATCAATATTTTCGATTTATTTCCCTGAACTACGTTATATGGCCGGCGCGTGGTGTTCAACCTTATTTTTTTACAACATTTGACCATAAAATCGGAAGCGCACTTCTTTTCAATGGTACAGAATCGAAAAAACAACCTGAAATAAAATATTATTTTGTTGTCATCATCATAATTTTCACCAACAATCCAATTTGTTATTATTTTTCTGCAAAGATTTGTTTCTCTTTTTTTAATGCAACATTTTGACTGCTGCCGCAGCCAAATTCCTTGTTTTGCGAGTGGTTTAAAAAAGGTTTCTAAATGCTTTTATAGCTTTATAGTGCCACTTGGCCACATTTTACTCTTATAGTAATCATCAGAAGGTTGCCGTGTATTATCCGGTGTTATTGTTAGATCTTATAAATTGATCTTGAAAACCATTCTTAGAGCGGAATAAAACTTGAAATGTTACTTGGGATGTTTTCCATTCCACTTCTTTAGAAGTGTTTATTGTTCATGGAAAATTCAATAAATTTTATTGATTTTTCGAATTTGTGTTTTAGGAAATCTTATTTCATCTATTGATCTTAATTGATTTTATGTGGTAAGCTTTCAATTTTTCGTGGAAAAAAAATTATTTTGTGGAAATTTTGTAATTGCTTCATATTGCTAGGGTAAAAGATCCGATAGTGGAGGAGTTTAGCACCTTCCAATGCTATTTGATCAATTGCACCAAACTTATACTTCATGTTGCTTACCTTGAGGGTGTATCCGAAAGCTCTTTACGTGGAAACCTAATTTCTGTATTGGATATTTTTTAGTTCTTTAGGTAAATTTTATGTTGCTGTCACAAGGATGTTATCGTTCATTTAGAAATTTGCGTTCGATCATGTAGTAGTTTGTCAATAACTCATTTCAGGAACTGAATTTCGAAATGTGTTGTATGGTGGACTTCTAGTGCGAAGGTTTTTCTACAATTCTGCCTTATGGTTCGTTGTTCGAATTCCACTTGTAACGGAGTTATAGCTATATAACTCCTTTACTAGTGGAATTAAAACAACGAACCATAAGTTGTAGAAGTAACTTCAGTAACTTAGACTAAATGATAACAAAATTCCAATCATTTAGTTTAAGTTACTGCAACTAGCGCTGTATCTCCGTTATTAGTTGAATTCTAAAAACAAACCTTTAGGCAAAGTTGTAGAAAAACCCGCGCACTAGAAGTCAACCATACAACACATTTTTAAATTCAGCTTTTGGAATGAGCTATCGACAAACTACTAACTGATCGAACGCGAATTAGGATAAATCACTACTTGGGCCTATTGACCCGGTTCCCGGCTCACTGCACAGAAAACTAATGATTTATACTGTTTGGAAGTCGTAGGTTTATGGTTGATAATTTTTGAAAAGTCTCCCATTTATTTTTCACAATACTCAATATTTTTCAATCACTTGTTTTACTCCTAATTGATCCAATTGTAGAAAATAAAAATGTAGATTTCAACATTTCGCTCTCCGATGCCACACCACTGAGACGGAGTGATTCTTTCCACTTTTACAAAACGGCATCATCGAATAAACACCTACCTGAAAATCGCCACAGTGCTCGATACAACCATTGCATGAAGCTGTTAATCACCACACCATAATTCTAAACACACGCACTTCAATTATTCTTATTTGTTCGTTTCACTAGAACTTATTTAAACATATTAGAATACATTTTAAAATGTATTCTCGTACCGAACAAAAATTCACCTCGGTCCAAGAACTTCTTGCCACACCGTGCTGCCAAAAGGCCAGGATTATGAAAATGTTACTTCATCGTTAATAGGAAAATTGTCTAATACGTTGACGCTATCATGTTATTTAAAATTCTCTCGATTTTAAAAGGTGAAAAAAGTATTGATTTTAAGTATTTGAAAGAAATTTGGATGAGTAAATACATCTTCTCAACCAAATGAAAATTATTATGAATAATACCATCTTGCATCTTGTTGTCGTGGAACGGGAACGTGGCCAGGAACTGGTTTTTTGTATGCCGGAATAAGAATCGCTATGACTGAAATGTGTGCTGCACCTTGTTAATTTAAATCAAATAAAAGCTTTTTTGAACCATATTTAGCTCTAATAGCTATTTTTTTAACCAGAAGTGAACCCCAATGCAGTATTATACAGCCCACACAATTCAGGAAAAGTTGCTTCCTGTCACAAATATCAATTAAATAATGCAGTCGTACGCATGTTAGGCCGGGAATGGGGTAAGAAACCCTACTAAATGATCGATAACATCCTTGTGCTGCCATAAACCATGTAAATTAAGTTCCGAAGTTATGTAAGGTCCAGGGTTCACAGAAATCGCTCTGAATAGATAACCAATAACGATAAAAACAACGATAAAAGAAAGGTAAAAACTGTTCTGATGAAGTTTGATACCCACATTGCCTGGCCTGGGCAAATCCTATTTATGGACGCCACCCCATGTCCACAAGGGACTTCCGCAACTGGCTGAAAAGTGGTCACAAGAGAAACTAAATGGCATATTCGCAAAGTCCTTTGAAATTCATGAAGTTTGATACCCATATTCCCTGGTCCGCACTGATCCCATTTATGGCGCTAACCCGGGTCCCCCAGGGTATTCCGGAACCGGCTACAAAGTGGCCAGATGACTTGAAAGGAAAACTAAAAATATCATATTTGCAATACCAATTAAAATTCTTGAAGATTGATACCCACTTTGCCTGAATCAGAATGGTTCTATTTTCGTCCACTTCCCTCGGCTGCTTCATCCGTAATCGATCGGTTGGCCACAATCCAACCTTCCGAAGCACTCCTCTAATACAAGATGCTTGGATCATTTTGCGTGAAATTGAGGAAAATTATTTCGTTGTGGTCCCAAAAAATGGCATATGACCCAGTGACCCCCCGGGATAACTCCGGCCACAGGGACATTTCAGATTCTAGCAACATGTTCGCGGAAACTAGAAACCTGTACGAGTCCAATGGTTAAAAAATGGCATTTTTAATTTGAATGTCTTCACTTGGGCCTATACGGGTTAAATGAACAAAGTTGTGAAATTAATGAAAGAGTCGCTGAAAATTAATACACCTCAGCACCAGAGCAATCAATTTGTCTCCGGATTACGGTTCTCACATTCGCATCCGCACGTTTGAAACCGTATCAAACAACTGGTGCGACAATTTGGCCCAATCGATATCTTTAATTTATGCTAAGCATACGCCACTAAATAACCGTAATTGCAACGTTAATTAATGAACAGTCATATAGCAGATCGGGCGTTTGTGTGCTCATTTGTTCGTGGTCTGTCGCTCAGTGTGGTATTGAATAAAATAAAGGCACAGATAGCGTACTGGCAGCGAAGCGGTGATGAACATTTTGTTCTACTTGCAAATTAAACTTGATGACATGACAATTGACGAATCGTTACCAGGACATTGATTGAAGATTGGGTGTGATTTGGGGATGTCACGAACCATTAATGGATGTTTCGCTTTTAGTGAAACATCTAGTTTGTAAGGAACAGTTACAAACGCGTTATTCGCCTCCTAGAAATCCGTAAAGAATCATGTTTTACCGTATGCTGTTTTATCCAGAACAGATTCCTCACTACAGTAACGGAAAAAAGTTAAATTAGATTTATTTTAAATTCATTCAAACAATGTCCTTTAACAAAATCTCTCGTCTACATTGAAGATTGGACAGGTGCACCGTATACATATATTAGTGAATGAAAAACAACTATATGTTTTCTTTCTCCAACGTTTCGATCCTTATTGGATCTTTTTCAAGGATTCGAAATTTTGGTTGTTTTTTCGTCAAGTTTTATAACTTTTAACCGTCATTCCTTGTTTCGTTTTTCATCCTTTTGACGTAAACTACGTCTAAGGGGAAGACTCTGATACAGGGTGTAAAACGGAAATTTCCAAATTCGAGACCGTCACGAAATTAGGATAGATTTCAAACGCTAATAGCTCCTTTATCTTTCAATGGACTTTCGAGATTTTATTATCAATCGAATCGGCAACTCTCCAGCAATTTTTTAAGCCTATTGGAATTATTGATTGTCAATGAAAAAACATTAAAAATTCCAAATCTTCACCAACCCAGTAAAATTTCACAGTTTCGTTACGACCGCCGCTGCGGTTGGTTTTGCGCTCTACTTTTGTGCGATGATTCGCACAAAAAGTACAAAACAGAACCAGAGCAATGACCGCGGTCGGAGCAAAAAAGTAGTGTTTATGAAAAAGTGCTACAGATGCTGGACATGTTCATGTAAGCAAGAAGTGAATATTAAAATTGATCAATTTTAAACAAACACTCTAACTTTTTAAAGGAAATTGAGTAAAATTTCTGTGGGATAGAGAGAGAGCAATGCAATTTTACTCAGTCACTGAGTAGGTGAAAGTTAGCGTGTATCCTACTACATTAGGCAGCATCCTTTTTAAAAAAAACACTTCAAAAGCATTTAATCGCCATTTAATAGGCAATTAACTATGAAATGCATTAATCACTTTAAGTCGAATAACAATCGGAGAAAGGCATCATCACCACTGCGGAATAATAAATTTGGGGTTTTTAAATGAAAATTTTAAATTGTCATATCCAACCATTTTCATATAACTATAGTGAGTTAGGCCAATTTTGTTCGAAACATAAATGGATTGGTGTGCGATCGAACATGATTTACGGGAAAAAACTACACATTACACGCGGCTAAACGTTTACCTAAACAAACCTCGCTACCTCCCGACCCCATATATCCTACATCCCAATGGTTGTAATTTGACTAAGCACGCACGCGCGGTTTGAAGCTTGTGTGAGAATGACTATGAAAACAGTAAATTTTTCGGAAAACCGTTTTACAACGTTGGTCATTAATATCTAAAAATATATGAGTACGTTGGCAACATAGGAAACTTAGCAAGTGAATAAATCGTCTTTATTGCGAAATCGTAGGAAATTCAATTGAGCACGTGAAAGAATAACATCAATAATGAGCAGTTTTATTTTCTTTATAACTTTGCCTACGATAATCCGATCGGTTCGCAACAACAATCGTCTTACAGATTTAGAAATATTCTACGAAGTCTTTGGGTTGATTTTATTTAGGGTGAGATCCTCCAGTGCCGGACACATAAGCCATTAAACAAAAAAAAATTAACTATATTAATTAATATTTCCTTTTCTACCATACTAGCAGAATGTACCCTGCGTTGCTCGGGTATTTTCGTTTAACGTTCGAAATGTTATTTTCTGCGTTGATTGCGACGACGCCGCACTCTAGATCATTTTTCGAGCGATCGCATTAGGTTTTCTCCAAACTCGCCTTAATATTGTATTTTGACAATTTTCCCAACTTTTCCTTTAAAATTTACTAACCTTATGCATATAGGAACACAGCTGATCCCAAAATGAATCGATTAGTGAGGAAATCTCGCAAAACGGTCATCCTCTTCGTGAGTTATATTGCCTCAAAGGAAGAATAGATAGAAGAAAGAAACACAAAATATGACTATTGACCATTGATGATTCATACAAACTATATTTGATCATTTGAACACGTTTTTCGACGATGAATTTTGGTGAAATATTTTACGATTCAGAAAAATGTCTCCTAGTACCGGACACTATTGCATCATGTTCAAATGTGACTAAGTTCCTATTACATGAGTAAAGACATAATTCAGAATAGTAATATTATTCACGTGCTTTAAGTTGTAAATATTAAAAATTGTTAGTGAAGCTTATTTGACTCTTCAGCTAAATTTTTACATCCTAATCCAAATTCCCACCTTTTCAATGTCCTCTTCAATTTTTGTTTCTGCTAATTTCTGTGGCTTTTTCAGCAAGAAGAAACAATTGAATTGAAGTAAGTGTAGTTTTGTACAAAGTTTATCACATGAAGATCTGATATTCCTTGCCGTTAGAAGCCTGTTCAATAGCTTCCTTTTGTACTTAATAAGATGAAGGAGGGACTTCTGCAAGTAGTGTCGTTTTAAGAAGTGTCCGGTATTGGGAGGTGTCCGGCGCTGGGAGATCTTCCCCTAAATAGTTAGTGATCCGCCTCACGTAACGATCTCTCTCATACGGGGCGTTTTCTATAGTAATTTCCATACAAACTGCTCGTACTCAGTTATATTATAACCAATTCAGTTGAAAATTTAGGATGTTAACCAAAACAGCAAATGTTATCGTTCAAGCATAAGGGAGCGCAAAAGTCAAAATTTCAATCACTCTAGGCTCTAACCAAAATAATTATCTTATGATCTGTTTTACGTAGTTTACGTCGGGCGGTCGTATCTTGTATATAACCCTTCTGATTTTTGAATAACTTTGAATTCAAATTTTAAATTTGTCAGAATTCGGGCCGGTAACAAGGAATGACGGTTAAAAGTTATAAAACTATACTTGACGAAAAAACAATAAAAATTTCGAATCCTTGAAAAAGATCTAATAAGGATCGAAACGTTGGAGAAAGAAAACATATAGTTGTTTTTCATTCACAATATAGACTGAAACGCCAAATAACCACCGAAAAATACATATATATTCATAGAACAAATAAGATACTTGCACTTATTAATGCATCAACCAAACGCAGGATTGGTTGGTTTACCTGATTCTAAAACATATTTCAACTACCAATAAAAAAATAATTTAAAATCAGTATTTTCACAACAATAGAATAAAGCGTTTGAGTTTCAATTAGCCTTGCGAGCAAAAACATAGGATTGCCAATCCGGAGATGGTTAGTTCGATTCTCGGTCCGGTCTAAGATGTTTTCTGATGGGAAACATTCTCCACTCCCTGTGCATAAGTGTATCCATAAGGCTAGCGCCAAACAAGATATATACCCCGTTAGGCATAAGTACGTTAGGCATAAAGACGTTTGGCATAAGTACGTTAGGCATAATGGACGTTAGGCATAATGTACGTTCGGCAGAATGAACGTTATGCATAAACTGACCCAAAGAACATTCCATGACTTAAAGAAGGCAGAATTATGCCAAACTTCAATTATACCTAACGTACATTATGCCTAACGTCGCGGACCTCAAGATTCATACAATAGCGGGCATAGAAAAGCTTTCGATTATGGCTGAAGAAATGCTAATAAAATACTAAGTTGAAAAGCAGGCCAAGTTCTAGTGGGAATGTAGAGCCATAGAAGAAGAAGAAGTAGAGACAATGAAGCGTTCACTTTTCTCACGGAAAAAATATGTGGTAGAATCAATAAGCAAAATAAAGAATAAAACAAAAGCAGGCAGACGCCGCCAGTTTTTGGACAGACGCACACGGAGAAAGGTCGTTTGACCGAATACCTGCCGTTTGGCCGAATGCTACTAGACCGAATATACCATTTGGCCGAAAGTCATTTGGTCGAAAGGATCGTTTGGCCGAAAAGGTCATTTGGTCAAAAGGGTAATTTAGCCGAAAGGGCCATTTGGCCGAAAGGTTCATTTGGCCGAAAAGGTCATTTGGCCGAAAAGGTCGTTTGGCCGAAAGGGTCATTTGGTCGAATAACACATTTGGCCGAATAGATCACTTCTCACTGTAAAAAGTAAGAAGCGTGAAGTCCGTAGTGAAACGTCTCACCATCCACTTCGCACTACTTACTTTTCACAGTGAGAAGTGAGACGTCTCACTTCTACCTCCTCATTTCTCACTTCTTACTGTGAAAAGGGAGTAGTGCGAAATGGGTAGTAGGACGTCTCACTACTCATTCCGCCCTTCTCACGTTTTATAGTGAGAAGTGATACATGAGCAGTGAGAAGTGAGACGTCTCACTTAACACTCCTCATTTATTACTTTTCGCTATAATACTAAGACGTCTAACTACTCACTTCGCGCTTCTCATTCTTAACAGTTAGAAGTGAGAAATGAGGGTTTATCACTTTTCAAATGACCTATTCGGTCAAATGTCCGTCCTATTCGACCAAATATCATATTCGGCCAAATAACCCTTTCGGCCAAATGACCCTTTCGGCCAAATGACTCTTCGGTCAGATAACCCTTTCAGCCAAATGACCCTCTCGGTCAAACGACCCTTTCGCCCAAATAACCCTTTCGGCCAAATGACCCATTCGGCAAAATGACCCTTTCGGCCATATGGTTTGTTCGGCCTAGTGGCATTCGGCCAAATGGCTTTCGGCCGAATTGGTTTCAGCCAAACGACCCTTCCTCGGCGCATCTAACGATCTGACGGATTTGTATCTGTGAGATGGAAAATTGAACAATTTCACTTAAATTTACCATTTGACATATATGACATATTCTATGCTCATTACGCTATGAAGTTTGAAGACTTTCTCGGTCCCCAAGTATTATTAGTGAAATATAGCAGCAGGAACTTACAAAGTTGTGAAGCATTGCTCAACACCTGCTTCTATGCATCTATTGAACTCATAATTTCGGAAAATTTCTTAACAAGCTACTTAACATGCATTCAAATTGCATCCTTCCCAGCAAACCACCTTATCAAATTTCTCGACACCATAAAGTTTTTTTCCCTAGCATAGTAGGGGAGGAAAGTCCCATATGCACGCCTTACGGCTTTTTCGATGTTTCCATCACTACAAACCGAACCATTAATCTGTTCATCTCGTAGGGGTAAACCGAACCATTTCAAATATATTAACTAGCTACATTTCTCAATGATTTGCTATTTAAAAAAAACAAGGTGTTTGTGACTTTCTAACGCATTTAAAATATGTTTTAAAAATGAACCAGCTGGGGCATGGTTTGAATCTAAAGTAGAATGAAAAAATTTCCCACTTATCATGCCTGTATACACTCTCGATAGATAACATACCGTGAGAGACGTTTTTCAGAAGCTTACGATAATGATCTGATTCGGGGGGCTATACCCCATGATAAATTTCGTTTAAAAGCCCCAATTGCGGGGGCACCGGTTCTGATTATGCATTTCAATTTGTTTTATACAACTGTTCGATGGTCCCCAAAATAAAATAAGCGAGAACAAAGCTTTTTATCATATCCTACTGTAGGGCCCATCCGAATTAGTTTTTTTTTTCAATTTGTATACAAGTGCGATAGACTTGCTTTCATGGCTTGTTATGATTCGAAGAAAATTTTGCCTTTCTTCTATTGTTGTTCGTTATCTATTGAGAGCGATTTCCGCAAGCCCTGGCCAGAGGCAAAACGCCCGAATGGTGTTGTAAACTAACTCAATCAATGTGAAATGATGGTGAACCCATGGTTGTTTGTTTATCTTTACGGATTGAATGAAAATCTTACCGGTGAGGTGAAAGAATCGCAAATCGATAAATTTAAGTGAATATGAAGGAATTTTGTTCAATATTTTCATTGCAGCTCGATAATGAATAACTAATATTGAGTTGTAATGATAATGTGCTACAAAAGATTATATGAGTTGTTTTTCAGTAGGGCCATTTTACCTTGAGGGTGCGTTTTGCATTGTTCTCCCCTACCTTGATACCCATCGTGCACTTGCTACAGTAGGAAACTTTCGTTTCGTTTTCTTTTAAACTTCCGATACGCTGCCGTGCTGTAGGTACGACATCGGAAAGATATTTACGCTCGGAAGTTTTGTTTGCAAGTTTTGCTGCACAAGAAGTGCTGCATCACTTATCTCACCGTTGAACTGCGGAAGGTGGCAATACATTAGTGTTATTAAAAGCAAAGCAAAACTAAGGTTCCGATAAGAGCCAATATGGGTGGAACAGTTTTAATACTCACATGTAACTGCCTTTTATTATTTGCTTGAAATTTGCAAGTTTTTGTTTAGGTAATATGGAACATATGAAGTACAGAATTACCTCCGGTGTTGAGTTTCACCAATATAAACAATGTTTTCTCCATGGACGTCATGCGAATTCTTGGAATGCCCGTTTGACCCTCCGTCTCCCAACTTCTTCAATACAGTTTAATGCCGTGTCGGTGAAAATCTTTAATTTATTACACTTTCCAGCGTATCAATAGTTCCACTGAAACGGAATGCAGTCAAGCTACGCGTGCAAAACTTTTCCGTACACTACCACGAAAGTCCGTAAAAAGTTTTACAGTTCAGCATTGGCAGGAGTAGTTGTATAAGAAGCTTAAGGAGCAGTTTGTAAATTTCGCAAATGCTGGTTGGTTGGAAATCGAACAATTTCACAAATGCATTCTAAATTATCGTTTCAGTTTTTATTTGAAGCTGTTTACGATTCTTAAAAACGCTTTGTGAAATATCATAATGAGTTGACGTTTCACAAACTATTGGAACATCATTTGAATTTGCATACGAGAAAAAGAAACGCCTCAAGTTGTAGCATATGAAAGTGTTGTGGTGTGGAAGCATATTTAACTAGCTCCACGATCTCATTCAAATTCCGATTATGACTCATAATCCAAACAATAGCGTTTTTGCGCTCTAAAACGTACACACATACAACTCCACCCAGGCGTGTGGTTATTCAGACGCGAAGAACTTTGCCCGGTTACAGCGGTGCTTGAAGCGTCATGCCTTTGAATCAGTGCGAAGTCGCCTCTTACTACCGCAAGGAGTGCCACAAGTAATTGACACCTTGCAAACATTTTACGGACGACCGGAGTTACTGATTCATACGTTATTACAAAAAGTTCGAGTAGTGCCTGCACCGAAGCATGACAGAGATACCCTTATTGGATTTGGAATGGCGATCCAAAATCTATGCGATCATTTAGCGGCTGGAGGACAAGATGCTCACATTAATAACCCGACGCTGCTTTCCGAGCTTGTGGAGAAACTCCCCGCGAACATGAAGCTTGATTGAAGCGATGTCATATAGTAAATCTTCGTTTATTCGCTTCGTACATGTCAACTCTAGTGCGAGCCGCAACCGATGTCACTCTTCATTATGGACCTCGACCAATACAACCACAAATGCGGGAGTTGAAGTCTGAGAAAGGTGGAAGGGATAAAAATTTCTGCGGAGCCCATTCGATGGAAGAATCGCCCACGTCGAAAAAGCTAGAGAAGGAAGCAAAAGTAACGCTGGGAAAATCAACAGTTACGTCTAACCCAGCGTGCCTCGTCTGTAAAGATCCCAATCATCGAGTGAAGGAGTGTGCCGAATTCTCAAGCAAAAGCTTAGATGAACGATGGAAAACTGTGCAACAGTTTGGACTCTGTCGGAACTGTCTAGGCGCCCATGGACGACGACCGTGCAAACTTTATAGGCGATGCGGAATTGATGGGTGTCTGTTGAAGCATCATACATTGTTGCATTCCCAACCGAATCACCAGAGAGCTAATCGAGACAAGGGCGAGGAAAATGTTGCTGGTTCCAAAGCTGTCACCAACCATCATTACGCAGGGAAAACTACGCTCTTTCGTATTATCCCGGTTACGCTATTCGGAAACAATCGATCCGTTGCAGTGTACGCCTTTTTGGACGATGGATCAGAACGGACTCTGGTCGAGCAGGACGTGGTGAACAAACTTGGCGTTGAAGGTGAACATATTCCCCTGTGTCTGCAATGGACCTCAAATGTGAAGCGGACCGAAAGTGATTCCCAGCGAGTTGTTTTGCAAATAGCAGGGTCTAACGGGTCGAAACACACTTTGTCAGATGTTTGCACTGTTAGTCGACTGGATTTGCCGCGACAATCATTGCATTATTCTAAACTTACTGAGGCGTACACCCATTTACAAGGGTTACCAATTCAAGATTATGATTAAGCGGTACCTTGCATTTTGATTGGAAATGACAATGCGCATGTTACAGCCACTCTCAAAATACGTGAAGGACAGCCAGGGGAACCCATTGCAGCCGAAACTCGATTGGGATGGACTGTCTATGGGACAAACCAGGATAAAACAACGGATCAAGTATTTACGTTCCACATCTGTGAGTGCCCTATTGAGGAATCACTTCATGAACTAGTTGAACAGTTTTTTAGTGTGGAAAGTCTGGGAATAACAACAGTAGCGTGTCCTGAGACGGATGAAGTGCGCCGAGCCAACGATATCCTAAAGCACACTACCAAACGGATTGGACGGCGGTTCTAAACCGGACTTATTTGGAAGTTTAACTCCTATGAGTTTCCGGATAGTTATGTCATGGCAGTCAGGCGTCTTCATTGCTAAGAACTCCATATGCAAAGCGATCCAGTAATAGGAGAGAGCAGAGGTGCAATTTATCAACAATGCCTGCTGAGTGTGATTCTTTTGTTTTGTATTTTTCTCTGCTCCTCTTCGCCTATGACGGTGTCTTTCAGTCAGTAAGACAAAGCAGGAGTAGATTAGCTTACTCGGTTTGCCAACAGCGGGCTGAAGCTGATGATCAATTGGCACAAATTTCCTGTCACTGTCTTTCAAGTGATAGTATTCACCCATGCATTTATATAGGGCCGTCGCATTCACGCAGCAGCGAGTGAACTGAATGGACTGTCACTGCGGGCTGCGTGTGCAATGAGAAGAGAGGTCTTTTGTTTACTCTTTCTTTGATTGTTGCTGCTAACCATTTTCAGTTTTCACTTTTAGGAAGTGAGTGTGAAGAGGATATGGTATCAATTTCAACAAATTTCAGTCACTGAGATTGATAATTCGCACCACTGGGAGAGAGTGTGAAACGGTAACTTGTGGACTACAAAGCGAAGGGATATATCCATAAAGCTACGGAAGAGGAGCTCAATGAAGCTGATCCACGACGTATCTGGTACTTGCTCCTCGGCGTGGCTCTGAACCCAAAGAAACCCTCCAAGGTACGCATATTTTGCGATGCAGCGGCCAAGGTGGACGAGATATCATTGAACACAATGCTACTGAAAGGGCCGGATCCACTCAGTTCGCTGTTCGGAGTTCTTTTCGGAGAACTTATGGCAGCGGTGATCGGAACGCGTTTACAAAAAAACAATACTCGCCGAGCATTCTTTGAAAATCGAAAAGTGCAATATATGGACTGACTCCAAAACGGTGCTAGCGTGGATCAACTCAGATCATAGATGTTACCGTCAATTCGTTGCTTGCCGTGTAGGAGAAATTCTTTCTAAAACTCGGGTGAGTCAGTGGCGCTGGGTGCCATCGAAGGAGAATGTGGCAGACGATGCGACAAAATGGGGAAAAGGTCCTTCTATGTTATCGAACAGTCGTTGGTTCCGAGGTCCAGACTTTTTGTACGGAGGATAGATGGCCCACGGACGTTAAACCTGGAGAACAAAAGACAAACGAAGAGATTCGAGCGTGTATGGTGCATCATGAAGGAATAGTACAGCATCCTGTGCAATGGTGGCGCTTTTCTCAGTGGACACGATTATGGCGTGCGACAGCGTACGTGCTGCGCTATGTTCACAACTTGCGGCGAAAAATTGGAAAAGTAGCGTTGCAGACTGGGCCCTTAACTCAGAGCGAACTGTCTTCCGCGGAGAGAGTCATATGGCGTTGGGTGCAGCGTGATGAGTTCCCAGATGAGGTCTTTACTCTTTCCAAGATGCAAGGAAAGCATCCACGAAGTCTACTGAAATTAGAGTAAGCCGTAACCAGTAAGATACGGAAGTTGTCCCCGTTTATGGACGAGGACGGGGTTATATGCATGGAAAGCCGGATAGCAGCAGCTATTTTCGTATCGTTTGATACACGTTTCCCTATCGTTTTTCCAAAACTTCATGCTGTGACTGAGTTGATAATCGGATGGTACCATCGCATGTATCTTCATGGAAATGGAGAAACTATCGTTAACGAGATACGACAGCGTTTCCATGTGCCTAATCTTCGTACGGCTGTCCGAAAAGAGAAAAGGAAATGCATGTTATGTAAAGTTAAGTCGGCAGTTCCAGCGGTACCGCGGATGGCATCCCTTCCTGAAGCAAGACTGAAAGTATTTGAGCGTCCTTTTTCGTATGTTGGCATTGACTACTTTGGACCGATAGCCATGCGGGTGAATCGAAGTATTGCCAAAAGATAGGTGGCATTATTTACTTGTCTCGCCATCCATGCTGTTCACCTCGTGATCGTACATTCGCTCTCCACGGAGTCCTGCAAGATGGCCATCCGAAGATTTGTGGCACGTAGAGGGGCACCAATGGAGATCTACAGTGATCAAGGAACGAATTTCGTGGGTTCCAGTAACGAGTTACTACGAGAGAAGAATATCATCGACCAGCAGCTAGCGGAGACGTTCACCAACGCAAACACCAAATGGGTTTTTAACCCACCTGCCGCTCCCAACATGGGCGGAGTGTGGGAGCGTTTAGTAAGATCCGTGAAGACTGCGCTATTGGCAATGTACACCACAAGGACTCCGAGTGACGAAACTCTGGTCACCCTAATGGCAGAAGCTGAGAGTGTAGTGAACTCAAGACCGTTGACATTCATCCCACTTGAGCAGGAGCAGCAGGAGGCGCTTACGCCAAACCATTTTTTGCTGCTAAGTTCTAATGGGTTGGACAAACTCCACGACAAACTGGTGGACTCCAGGGAAGCCTGCCGGAATCAGTGGAACCTTTGTCGTGTAATGGTGGACCAGTTCTGGCGAAGATGGATATACGAACAAGGACGGAAATCTTCGTTCTACTATCAGTTGCGTCGACGCTCAGTAGGCAGCTTCGTCATTGATTCGTGTTAGTTTTGATCAGACGCTCGGCAATGCAGGCACGAACATCTCGCAGCATGCTGTCAAATTTCCATACTTTTTTACCGCCCGATCATCAATAGCCGATTGATAATCGAGCGTAAAAAATGAATATCTACCGGGGCAGAAATGAATATTTTGAATTGCGTTTGATTTGCACCGATAAATGATGTTTATTTTACTTTATATACTAAACAGATGCATATATTTTAAGAATCTGACTTCAAAATGTTGAATATATGAGCCGCAGTATGAAATGATATTCATATTTTGAAATTTCAAATTGAATATCAATGCGCCAAGCTGAAGATTCATTTTGACCAAGGGTATGCGATAACACACTTTTTCCTAACGAAACGAAACGAAACGAAATTTAAAATGTCTATGTTGATTCGGATCGAAACGAAACGAAATATGGATTTACTTTCGAAACTTCGAAACGAAACGAAATCAAGGTTCATTTGATTCGAAATTTTTCGAAACGAAACGAAATTTCAATTTTTTTTCCGCGGAATTTTGATTAAATTGGTTTTACATTATGTACGCAATTCGGATTTCACTTTTTCGAAGTCAAATAACTGTTTTACGACTAATAGAGTTATAATAACAGAAGAGGCAGTCTGTGATGAATCACCGCATTCTCGCCGCATAATTCATTGGCGATAAGGCAATAACCCAGCATTTATGCCGCTTTCATATCAGAAAGTATAAAAAATATAGAAATTGTGGGATTTTTCATATACGGATTAAAATTACGTTTAAAACTTTAGTTCACTTAATATTAATGTAATTATGCTGAAGTATACTTAATATTGTCTTATCAACGTGGTTTTATAGTATTGAGCTAATTCAAAATCAGAAAATCAATGCCTTAATTAATTTTTTATTTAGTGAGATACTCAATTATGTATCCACATCTGCCAGGCGCATACACGGATAGAGAATTGATATTTGAAAAGTGCGTAACAGCCAAAACTTATTCCTTATTCTTCGTCTACATATATATAGCATACATTTGCTCACTAGAAGAATCCTATGCACCTTTCTAAAATGCACAAAGATATGTACTTCAGATTGAATTTCACAAACACATAGTCTTATATACAATCAGCTCGACGAATAGAGCAAGGTGTCCTTGGCATATGAGAACAGCTGTTATGGTCAGTATGAGCTAAATGCAATCATAAGTGAAAAACTTTCAGCAAATTCCATGCGAAGATCTAGAAATGCCCACAAATCTTCAATGTTTCTTACATATTGCGGAAATAGTCAAAGAAGATCTTAGCTTGATTAACTGTACACA
The DNA here is from genome assembly GCF_024139115.2 of Armigeres subalbatus. Lineage (NCBI taxonomy): Eukaryota > Metazoa > Arthropoda > Insecta > Diptera > Culicidae > Armigeres > Armigeres subalbatus. The sequence continues at coordinate 26,766,715 of NC_085141.1, forward strand.
TCGTAATTGCTAATCATGATTGTCCGAGAAACAGCAAATATGCACAGCTCACCAATTAAATAATATTCTTGGGATACAAAAATATAGTATATGTATACTTGCTTCGGAGTTTCCAAATCATGACCAATAACGATGCTGGTCAGGTCCTTACAGTCAATTTAGGATTAGGAGAAGAAAATTGGTTTAACACTCATTGTTATAAAACAGCGGTTCTCAACCTTTTCCTTGAGAGATACCCTTCGAACTTTTGCATTAATTGAGGTACCCCCTATGATTTTTTTTTTGCTGTAAATAAAAATAGTCGTAGCTCTTAAAGTATATCAAAAATGGACCTGAAATTTAACGGAATATATGGGTCTCCATAAACTTTCCTTAAATTTTCATTTTTTTAAACTTCCCAATTAAAATTAAGTTCTTACATTAAGGGACTGACTGAAGGAAATGTTTTGACTATTGAAGGCTTCCGAGCCTCTTAAAATGAGGCTTCCGAGCCTCTTGAAAGGAGGCTTCCGAGCCTCTTGGAAGGAGGCTTCCGAGCCTCTTGGAAGGAGGCTTCCGAGCCTCTTAAAAGGAGGCTTCCGAGCCTTCTGAAAGGAGGTTTCCGAGCCTCTTGAAAGGAGGCTTCCGAGCCTCTTGAAAGGAGGCTTCCGAGCCTCTTGAAAGGAGGCTTCCGAGCCTCTTGAAAGGAGGCTCCCGAGCCTCTTGAAAGGAGGCTCCCGAGCCTCTTGAAAGGAGGCTCCTGAGCCTCTTGAAAGGAGGCTCCCGAGCCTCTTGAAAGGAGGCTCCCGAGCCTCTTGAAAGGAGGCTCCCGAGCCTCTTGAAAGGAGGCTCCCGAGCCTCTTGAAAGGAGGCTCCCGAGCCTCTTGAAAGGAGGCTCCTGAGCCTCTTGAAAGGAGGCTCCTGAGCCTCTTGAAAGGAGGCTCCTGAGCCTCTTGAAAGGAGGCTCCTGAGCCTCTTGAAAGGAGGCACCTGAGCCTCTTGAAAGGAGGCACCTGAGCCTCTTGAAAGGAGGCTCCTGAGCCTTGAAAGGAGGCTCCTGAGCCTCTTGAAAGGAGGCCTGAGCCTCTTGAAAGGAGGCTTCTGAGCCTCTTGAAAGGAGGCTTCCGGGCCTCTTGAAAGGAGGCTGAGCCTCTTGAAAGGAGGCTTCTGAGCCTCTTGAAAGGAGGCTTCTGAGCCTCTTGAAAGGAGGCTTGAGCCTCTTGAAAGGAGGCTTCTGAGCCTCTTGAAAGGAGGCCTGAGCCTCTTGAAAGGAGGCTTCTGAGCCTCTTGAAAGGAGGCCTGAGCCTCTTGAAAGGAGGCTTCCGAGCCTCTTGAAAGGAGGCTTCCTGAGCCTCTTGAAAGGAGGCTTCTGAGCCTCTTGAAAGGAGGCTCTGAGCCTCTTGAAAGGAGGCTTCCTGAGCCTCTTGAAGGAGGCCTGAGTCTCTTGAAAGGAGGCTTCCTGAGCCTCTTGGAAGGAGACCACTGAGCCTTTTGAAAGGAGGCTTCCAAGCCTCTTGAAAGGAGGCTTCCAGCCTCTTGAAAGGAGGCTTCTGAGCCTCTTGAAAGGAGGCTTCCAAGCCTCTTGAAAGGAGGCCTGAGCCTCTTGAAAGGAGGCTTCCGAGCCTCTTGAAAGGAGGCTGAGCCTCTTGAAGGAGGCTGAGCCTCTTGAAAGGAGGCTTCTGAGCCTCTTGAAAGGAGGCTGAGCCTCTTGAAAGGAGGCTTCTGAGCCTCTTGAAAGGAGGCTTCTGAGCCTCTTGAAAGGAGGCTTCCGAGCCTCTTGAAAGGAGGCCTGAGCCTCTTGAAAGGAGGCTTCTGAGCCTCTTGAAAGGAGGCTTCCTGAGCCTCTTGAAAGGAGGCTTCTGAGCCTCTTGAAAGGAGGCTCTGAGCCTCTTGAAAGGAGGCTTCCGGGCCCCTTGAAAAAAGGCTTCCGAGCCTCTTGGAAGGAGGCTTGAGCCTCTTGAAGGAGGCTTCCGAGCCTCTTGAAAGGAGGCTTCCGAGCCTCTTGAAAGGAGGCTTCCGAGCCTCTTGAAAGAAGGATTTCGAGCCTCTTGAAAAGAGGCTTCCGAGACTCTTGAAAGGAGGCTTCTGAGGCTTTCAAAACTACGGTTCCAAGCATCTTGAAAGAAGGATTTCGACCCCTTTAAGGGAGGGCTTCGAGCCTCTTGAAAGAGGCCTTCTGAGCCTTTTGAGAAGAGCTTTCCAAGCCTTTTAAAAGTTGGAGAAAAGAAACAAAATAAAGTTTAAAGAAGAAAGCATAAAAAAAGATTTCCGAGCCTCTAGAAAGGAGGCTTCCAACCATCTTGAGAGTAGGCTTCCGAGCCTTGCTGTCGAGCCTATTCAAAAATGCCTTCTGAGCCCCTTGAAAAGATCCGAGGTTTTTAAAAGGAAATTTCTGGAAAAACAGGCTTCCGGGCCTTTTAAAAGAAAGTTTTTGAACATCTTAAAATGATGTTTCCGGGTCACTTTAAAGGAGGCTTCCGAGCTGCTTGGAAGGAGGCTTCCGAGAAGCGTAGAGGGATGCTTCAAATTCTCTTGCAATGAAGCAACTGAGCTTTTCTGGAAAAAGTCTTCATGTCTTGCAAATGGAGGCTTTCGAATCTGTAGACTCTAGAAACATATTCTTAACATATTATTCAACATTCTGATTTGACCAGGTAGATTGCATAGAAGATTTCTAAAATTAGTTCATTCGAGGTTTTGCCCTTTTGATCTTTTGTCCCACATCTCTTCATCCATTGTACTTGTTGTGGAGGACAGGATTCAATAGGCCATGATTTACTGATCGCCACGCATAGGATAAGGGAGGTATTTTGGACCACCAGTTCGAAGGCTCATATTTTGGACCACTGAGTGCAAATTCCTCTTGGTGGTATAAAATAAGAGCCCCGTAAGGGTAGTCCAAAATATATCCTTTACCCTATTATGTACAAGACAAAGTTGAGAAATAAAAAAATACAAAACTTTATCCATGCGTTTGGATTAAAATTATAATTCATCCGCCATTAAGCTTTTCGTCCGAGGTATCCCCTGGGCCCGGCAAAAGTACCCTCAGGGTACATGTACTCCAGGTTGAGAACCGTTGTTATAAAATACCGAGGAATGCTCTGCATCTCCGTGAGCGCTACGGGGAAGGAATCGTTGGTTAGAAGGAAAGGTAATTCATGTGAAGCCCCTTGGCAAGCGACTGAATAGTTATTGTAAACAAAGTTATTTTGAAAACAAGAAGACGAAACCTGTGTTTCAAATCAATCTAACACAATTCAATGTGCTTCGTTTAATAAGCTTCTACAATACGATCGATTCCGCACTAAATAATTCTGTGCTCTTCGATGCAGACATTAGTTTTATCACTTCGCGTTCCCCCACACCAGCTGGCGTGATCAGCATCTAAAAGATCGATTGTACACTCGTTAAACAAATGTTTGCTTCGCAAGATAGATATTTATCACTTCGCGTTCTCCCGGACTAGCTGCCGTCCCATGACCAGCAGCAACACGATCGATTCCGCATTCATATTGTACAAATAATAAAAAATATCACAAAACATAAATTTGAAACTTGGAAACACTGAAGACGTTTCATAGAAGAAAACTACATACGTATTTGTCAACTAAGAATGGGTAAAATTTTGAAAATAACTTAACGATTTTGTTTAGCGGCGCAGCCAAATTTTTTGATAATATAAAGAATGGTTTAAGTTTAAATTTCTTTCGAAATTCCGCGGAATTCCGTTAAATTTCGTTAGAAGCTAGTTTTCTCTAGCGAAATTTTTGTAATTTTACGAAACGAGACGAAATTAAGAAATGCGATTTCGCCATGCTAAAATTCCGTAAAATTCCGCGGAATTTCGTTTCGAATCATCTGAAACGAAAATTTTCGAAATACCGCATATGCTTAATTTTGACACAGCACATAACAATACTGACACCGAGAGTCAACGCTTGCTGCTGTTCGTGCACATGCCGTCCTATTCATTCGCACATTCGAATTCGGGAAGGGCTAGCAACTTGATTGTGTGTTGGATGTCAGCTATTTGAGTGTAGTTAAAATGACTTTTTCTGTCCCTGTATACGAATACTTGCCGGAAATAACACATCGCCCTAAGTGGTTTGAAGAGGTCCCTTCTGTCCAAACGGGAGATCTAGTGATCATCGTTGAAGAAAATGTGCGTAACGGATGGATTCGAGGACGTGTAGCAGAAGTCGTGGAAAAAGCTGATGGCCGTATTCGGCAGGCATTGGTGCAGACGGCGTCCGGAATGGTTCGAAGGCCGGTTGCCAGGTTGGTTCGTCTGGAAGTAAAGCAGAGTAAGACTGACCCTGGGATATCGGATCAGCTTACGGGCCGGGGAGATGTGACGGTGGATAACGCCTTCCCAAACAAACCCCTCGGCTCGATATTAACGCGCCGCGTGAACTGTCGTAATGTCTGAGTGACAATCTGGAACACTGGATAGTGAATGATAGAAGGAAGGAGACCAGATTAAAAATAAAGTATCCAAAAGATTGATGTGACACATGTATTTTCCAATCATAGCATAAAACTATTTTTGAACATTGAATTTAAAACAAACATTTAAATCATTTAATTAATTTTGCCAGAAAGTTTACTGAATACACCCTCCGCTATACGTTCTCAAATAGAGGTTAGCTTTAAGCAGAATTGCGGCGAACAGTGTGGCTAGGATTCAGTGTTGGTCAAGATTAGGAGCGCGGACCAAATTTCTTTTGCATTACCATCACCAGAATCAACGGTGTAGCTGCTTAAAAGACTCCGAACACTCTCACACCAACAAAAATGGAATTCATGTTCAAAAAAATATAGTTTGTAAGCACAGTTATAGTTTCCTTTTAGATAGGCTTGCTACCTCCCGGTAGCAATCTGATCAATTTGTTTTTCGAGCCATGTGTTAACTTTTCATAGGGGAAAATGTTACAAGGTAATATACTTCACTCTTCCATTTACTTTCGCTATATTCATGTTTGTATCAACAGATACGTATTTCGTTTTCCACTTGACAACTTTTTCTGTGTTTTGTTACCGATATTTGTTATCGCAGTATACACAGAAGATGTTTTCAAGTAGAAAACTAAATACGTAGGTATCTGTTGTTACAAATGTGAATATATAGGGGAATTATATAGAAAAGTGAAGTATTTTAACCTGGGATCTTATTTCTTATTTTTCCGATCGTTCTAAACAGTTTTGCAACTTGTCTTTTCCCTTGTTCATTCTTGTTGGTTGGCAATTTGTGATTTAGCGATAAATGATTCACCCTGCCAGGATGTCAGTCGTCAGTATTAAGAAAATTAATGTCAGCGATATACCAACCCCCTTTTCGTCGAAATCGCTCACATATTCAGTGATAATTGAGGGAAATGCGGGATGACTCACTTTCCTACGCCTAATTAGCAAATTTTCGCATCAAAATGGATAATTATTTCAACAGAAAACGATATTGCTTCCGTTGAAATCAATTACGGGATGAGTAATAGCTTATATGTAAATACGAGCTAATCAGGATTCGATGGCAATTCAGCTGATGGGGGATGAATCTAGTCCAATAATTTCCTTCATCGGATGCAAAGCACATATCCTCCATGTCGATAGCGCTATCCGATTGAATTATGACGAACCGTTCCAAGCAGTATCCATGTTAGATGTGAGAATCATATATCGACGGTTTCATGCAATACAGATACAACTTAATTGTTATCCGTATTGAAATTCGATGTTACAATAATATACACGATCGCAATTATCAAAATCGGTGCTGGAATTTCCATGTTTATTGAGAGATACTCTACGAAATTTTAATATTTGTACCGTTTTTACCACTTACTCTTTTCACAAATATGGACGATTGATGGAAGGATTCACAGTGGATTTAAGAGTATGTAAAAAAAAACTTGTTTGAATTATGTAAATTTTACTACTTGGTAATTAGACAAATCTAGAGTGCTTTGAAAATACACGCTTAAAATCAATAACACAGAGATGTGTTTGCATCACACAAAACGGACCTAATGTGGAACATCCTCTAGATGAGCGACAGTTACACAGGCACAAAAATGCCTTGTACGGTCGTGATAACGGTCCTTTTCAACATGTAAACGTTTGTACAGATTCCTTGTTTCATGAGGAACCATATACTGTTGAAAATATTGAAATCCAAGCTTCAATAAAACCACACGAGCTATTTTTGTGCCTGTGTAACTGTCGCTCATCTAGGGGATGTTCCGCATTAGGTCCGTTTTGTGTGATGCAAACACATCTCTGTGTTATTGATTTCAAGCGTGTACGTGCAAAAGAGAGTCTCTCCTTGGATATATTCTCTTTCGATTATTACGAAACTATACAAAAGTTTACTTCGAATTTCTTGTCCGATATCCAAAGACAATAGCTTTGTCTATCATGCTAAAGTGGAAATGTAGCAAAACATGCAAAACTAGCCGATATATTAGCGAAAGAGAGCGTGACCAAAGAGAAACTCTCGTTTGCACATACGACCTATTCTCAAAGTAATCTAGAAATATGATTGTTGTATGATATATCGATAAGCTATCGTTGTTTTATCAAATGCATTCAAATGTTATAGAACTTAAGATTTGAAGCAAAGCATAAAAAGCCCACGTATTTTTCTATCAAATGGTAGCGAAGCTTCATGTGTCGAAACATTGGGTTGTGTTAGTACTGCACGAAACAATCGATATGTAGACATGCAAGCGAGACAGGAGAAATCCATTCTGATGGAAAATTAATTTTTAGTGTCATGAAACTAACATCTGCGCAATTTTGCTTGATTAATCTAGAAGATTATCCCTCACTTGGGATAGAACTAGGAGGTAAGCGTTAATTCTTATTATTTGAGTTGGAGCTATTAAACTTATGATTTTATTATATTTTTTTATTGATTTGAACATTTTAATGGTCTGGCGCAAAGTCTTAGTGAATTGTTTATCTTTTGATGAGGGAAAATGCCAGTTTGAGTTGACATTGTTGGCTACATAATACAAAAATGTGACATTCTAAAACAATTATTACTCTACTAACAATAAAAACATACTACGGACAATGATTGTTACGAAATTTCATTCATAAAGTCATGAAGTGAGATGCTATTGAAGTCAATTAAGATGTTTATACAACAAAGCCACAAATCGGCCATCTTGGAAACCACGTGCTTTTTCTAGTGATTTTTCTAGAGCACAAATTGAAAGAACCACAACACTCTTGGGGATGAAACATCCGTAGATCGTTTGCTTACCTCTGCTAAACAATCGACTTTAATTTCATAACAGAGCATAGAACTCGTAGAAGCGTGCCTGACATGAATCGTATGGGGTAGTGCATTATGTAATTGTATGATCGGCTTTCTATCTAGAGAATGTTCCTTGACTGGAGAGTCCGCTCCGGGGCGTAGAAGTTTAGTTAATTCAGGATTTTAGGGTACTCGGTCTCGTCAGTTAAACTTTTGGCGACGAACAGCGCCTGAGCGATAGTTCGCCTTTCTGCGAGGGTATCTAGAACGAGCAGCTGGCAGCGTTCTTCATTGGGAGGAAGGTTTGTTGGATCGTTCCACGCAAGCAAGCAAGGTTAGCAACATCCATGCCTTGGGTCGGGGTTAGGGTGGTCTAACCGGTAGTACCGAAACCGGTAATACCGGTATTACCGGCCAATTTTGGGTACCGAAAATACCGGTATTAGAGACGGAAAATACCGGTATTTTCGGTATTGAAAATTTTGCTGTCAGTATAAAAAATCTGACTTTTTCTTCAATGAACATTGTTGATATCGTCCAGAATTTTCTCGCAATGTATGAAATTTTTGAAAACGGTACGAGAAGTAGTCTCCAAGCAACCAAAAGTACGGATAAGATGGGATGTTATGACTTTATCAGCTCGCATTTTAAGTAACTTTTTGTATGGTGGGAGCGCAGAAGTGAACTTTATAGTTTCGTTAAGGGGCTTGGAAATTCACTCAATGTGAATCAAGAGTGAACTAATTGGTTCGGTTACGAACACATTTAAGTAAAAACTGAACTTTTGGTTTCTTGGGTAGTTCTTTTCCGTAGATCACCTATGAAATACGATTTTCTGCAAAAATATGTCCGTCCTGAATTCGGAAAAGAATTTGAATTAGTGGCTGATGCCAAGGCAAGCTGGAAGAATTCAAGCCCTCGAACACGTTCAAGCTGTTGTGGAACTACTGCTCTGTGAGTTCTGCACTCTATATGAAGCCGATTTCCGTTGGAACTATTATCAAATCAAGCAATAGATATTTCCGCCACTATTTCGATGCTTTCAAGGAATGAATCCATGAGAGAAGATCCAAATACGCCGATCTTTTTGCTTTTTTGAATAATTCTGCCGTGAAGCAAATAATCAGAAACGATTTTGGCATTTTCTTCAAAGCATCCAGAGCTACTTTGATTAAGCATGCGTATGGGATCTTGAAGCATCTAATCATTCCTGATGCGATCGTTGAAACTGAGACAACGACCACACATGACGATCGGTACGAAGAAGATGCCTATGCCTATGAATAATTTTCTGGTTTTTCGGTTAAAGAAAAACTTGTGAAGAGACTGCAGCAAAGCAAAACACTTGCGTTGCTGGTGGCAAATACGTTGACGCCGGGATCCTTGCATACAATCCGTAAGGAATTTTCCTACTATGAATCGGAAGGGATTACGGGCAAGTATTTGAGACTGATTTTCGACGGTCTTGAAACCATTCGTCCTACTTCGGTTGAACCAGAGAGGGCAATCTCAGTAGTTAGCAATATTGCTAACAAAATCCAATGCGGATTGGGAGATGAGTCGCTCAGTATGTAATGTCTACTTAAGTTTCGCTTTGCCCAGCTCAACAGGCAATGATTTTAACATTTGAAGTTTGTCGACAAATATTGTTTTTCATCCAGATGACGAGCTCGGTGGTCTAGTGGCTACCGCTTCTGCCTTATAAGCAGGAGGTCGTGGGTTCAATTCCAGGCTCGTCCCTTTCCTACATTGTATTTCTATCTTAATTCTATCTGTGTTTCACGTTATACCAAAACGATTCCTATTGTTATAATCTTCCACACAATTCCAAAAAAACCTGCCCGTGGCACCTATGAGAGGTCGTAGAGTTCTCTGCATCTTTCTTAAGTAGGCGTCCAACTAACCATCCTTCCGCTTCCTCAGCATTCGCAAGGACGTGGCCAAGACAGATCTCGACTATTTGAGAGTACATTGCTTGCACCTAAGAGTTAGTGATTAGTCCCAAATCAATATCTGTGGTAACGGATGAAAGTGATGCTACTCTCATACAATAGTCTTGGTTTGTACCACCTACGAATTTGTGCGACCTGCTAAATGCTAATGCTAAATATTGTTTTTCATCCAGAAGTCCAAATCAAAAGTTTGTCTTTAACTACCTGAAATTTTCACATAAAACCGGTATTCTACCGGTATTACCGGTATTGACTCCATCAAATACCGAAAACCGGTATTTGACAAAAATGGTCAATACCGACCACCCTAGTCGGGGTAGAGGTGGTTTGGTCCCAAATTGCTTGTTGGCGGCAGGCGTAGAAACATTCACCCGGGAAGCATTGTCGCTATTTTCGTAGTTGTTGTGTTGAAACTTTAAGATGTACACTCGCTTATTAGCATCCACGCCAAATTTATCCTACTACTGTTCACCTCGTCTGGAATCACGAAAAAAGGTGTGTCATCACATGATCTAAATCGGTTGACTAAATCGCCAACAGCTTTTCCCTAATTATGCCCATCGACACTCTGCAAAAATGTGGTTTGTTGCAGGAAATTGTTGGCCGACTTCGTTTGTTGTTGTGATCCAAATATCGCTATCGTCATCTCATGTAAGAAAAAATAATGCTCATAGTTGAAATATCTTTGAATTTATATAACGAAAACAAATAAAGACAAATAACTTCATTTACTTCCCGAGAAAATCAATACCAAATTTCCAAAACGACTTATCAGCATTTGTCAACAAAGATTCAAACGTCGATTTGACGAATCTGAAAGCATTCCCATGGGATTGCACGCAACCCAACACCATCGACAGATAGCGGAAGCCTTCACCAACGTGTTGATGATGTTGATTTGCGTATGAATTCTGTCAGATTTGTCAAATCGACGTTTGAATCTTTGTTTACAAAAGCAAAAAATTCTCTTTGAAAATTTGGTATTGAAATATGATAAGTCATCAAGTTTGACAGTACTTGGCGAAAATGGGCGATTTCTTTTACTCAACTTATCTTATATTATCTAACGCCTACCAAACGGTCTTGTCTTGTACACAAACCCTCCGATTCCACTATTTAGTTGCACAATCGCCCATTAACTTTCAATCTCTTCTCATTGATTTTGACTTCGATCACAAACAACAGAAAAACTTTTAGTTGTTTTTAAGTTGCTCCACTTTAGCAATAGTTTTAATCACCGTTGACGCCACTTGATGATGAAACGCACGATAAGGGATACGGACGGAGCGCGAAACCCGAACAGAATAACGGCGCCAATTGACCGAGTGAAACTTTCTACACTGAGGTCTGCAAAAACTGCTAGCTGATGAGGCCAAGTTGAGCCAAAAATATTGGAAAACGTCCAGTTGACGTTGACGCCCCTTCCTTCCAGTAATAAACCATCCAAAAATCGTAAGAGGTAGTCAACCATGAAAGATGGTTTCAACAACAACAACCGACGCAAATCAAGCTTCTTGAATCGAAAGTTGATTAGTGCACAAATAAGAAAAGCTTATGTTTTTACTCGTCTGTTTTAATTAAAATTGCTTTGCTCGTATTTCATTCGAGTGTCACATATGTAAATATATTCCGCCAAATAATAGAATTATCAATGCATCTTGAAGCACTTAAAAAAATATTACAATAATCAGTTTCCTGAAAGCATGAATGTGGAATATCATTAAAGCTAAACTAATGATATGCAAAGGCAATTCTAATTTATTTCAATAAGTTCCTATTGCCATCCGTTCCTTTCTGTTAGATGCGAAAATATCCTTGGACTAGTGGTTCAGTCACATACAGATGAAATGAATAGCAAGCTTCCCTCGTACAACGTTTTCGCTGTCCCATCCCGTCCCCATGCAAGCTTCCATAAACACATTCATAGATTCCTTCCGACGACATCGAAGCCGATGCACACCACATCGAATAAATTGAGTAAATAAATTTCGGCATCGGTTAATTCCTCGGTAAAGTCATCGTAGAGTCGATGTTGTATCATGGTGGACTCGGTGCAGAAAGTAATTTAAAAGTGGTGAAGAGCCCAGTCCCCAATTCCGTTCTACGTAGTTTCAAGATTCATGCATAATGTAGTATTGTTTTTATATTATTGTTTTGAAATTTATTTTTAGAAATAGTGATCAATTATTTTTAAACATAAAACAAAAGTTTTTTGAAAACGACGTATTTAATATACACCCTAAATGGCTGTAACGAAATTATGACAGCAACTCTCCGTGGTTGCGTGTGCATGCCGCGGAGATCTGATTAGAAGAGTCAGAGTCATAGCTTGCTGCTCGCCGATTGTTACGCTGAGGTATGAATCTATAAACACACGCTGAAGGCATTTTACTCAAACCCCACATTCCCCTTCTTCTCTCATGAAAAACGTAAAAAAAAATTAGCGTAGGATGCAATGCTTGTTTTTCTAGTGGGTTATTTAAATGAGACGGGGAAGGGTCGTTTGGCCGAAACCCATTCGGCCGAATGCCACTAGGCCGAGCAAACCATTAGGCCGAAAGTCATTTGGCCGAAAGTGTCGTTTGGCCAAAAGGGTCATTAGGTCGAAAGGGTCATTTGGCCGAAAAGGTCATTTGGCTGAAAAGGTCGTTTGGCCGAAAGGGTCATTTGGCCGAAAGGGTCGTTTGGCCGAATGGGTCATTTGGCCGAAAGGCTTGTTTGGTCGGATGGGTCGTTTAGCCGAAAGGGTCATTAGGCCGAAAGGGTCATTCGGCCGAATAGGTCATTTTAAAAGTGAGAAATTAGGAATGAGAAACTGTAAAAAGTGAGTAGTGCGTAGTGGGTAGTGAGACGTCTCACTACTAACTTTTTACAGCAAGAAGTGGAAGCCATAGATGAAGAGTGAGAAGTAAGACGCCTTTCTTCTTATTCCTAATTTAACACTTTTCAAATGACCTATTCGGCCTAATGTCTTTTTCGGCCAAATGCCCTATTCAGCCAAATGACCCTGTTAAGGCCATCAGCAAGCCACCGGGGTGTTTTTATCACACCGCGCCGGTGGACGACATGCCTCATGCTGAGGCCCCAACAAATCACTTTTTCGCCACTTTAAATGTCATTGAATACTTACCCCTTTTTTCATACCTTACTCCACCTTTGGAGCATTACATATCATACCTGAAACGATACAAAACATTATTATTATCACATAGAAAACACAATAATTAATGTGAATTACTTACCTTACAATCTTTCTGAAGATCAACAACATTTGTTTGTGTACAATGCATTGTTATTGACACTTCCAGAACAGTCAGGCAAGCAAACACTAGACACAATATCTTTAGTACAATAATAGAGCTCGCATACAATAGGTTAGACAGATAACAGTTGTATACAATTCTGCAACATTTCATAGGGTAGAGCTACTATAAATAAGACACCGTACTATGTAGGAAAAGTTAGTTCGTAATAAATCATCAAGTGGATCGGATCGTTTTCCTTATACCCCGGCCAGTTGGCCGGGTTCGGATTCCTTAATCCTGTAGCCTGTGTACCAGGCACTACTAAAGCGTTAACAGACCCTTTAGGTCAAATGACCATTTCGGCTAAATGACCCGTTCGGCCAAATGACCCTTTCGGCCAAATGACCCTTTCGACCAAACGACCCTTTCGACCAAATGACCCTTTCGGCCTAATGACTCTTCGGCCAAACGACCCTTTCGACCAATACACCCTATCGGCCAAACGACCCTTTCGCCCAAATAACTTTCGGCCTAGTGGTCTGTTCGGCCAAATGGCTTTCGGACGAATAGGTTTCGGCCAAACGATCCTTCCCCCATGTCTCAACATCATGGTTTAAATACCAGCACAATGATTAAGCACATGTGCTCCCAAACTGTGGGTCGCGAGAGATAAAACGTGATTCATACTTTCGTTCCTATTCCGTGCCACAAATTTATACAAGCTTTAAAATTGAAATCTAAGTGATGAATGGATGATTAGTGAACAACAAATTTACAAAGCCAATGACCTTCTTTTGTTATCCTATTTGACCCTATTTGTTATTTTGTTAATGTTTAGCAAATAAAATGATGTTCCAATTTCTATCAAAAATATTCTAAATTTTACCCAAATGCAATCTAAAACTAAGCGGCGTTTATCTTAATTACTAATAAGATTTAAGAACAACCTAATGAAGACAAGAAAACCCAAGTTCACCCAGATTCAATTCCAATTCAAATCCAATCTTTATCCAATACGCATCCAAATCCAATCGGAGATCAATCCAAATCCAATCCAAATCCAATCCAAATCCAATCCAAATCCAATCCAAATCCAATCCAAATAAAATCCAAATCCAATCCAAATGCAATCCAAATCCAATCCAAATCCAATCCAAATCCAATCCAAATCCAATCCAAATCCAATCCAAATCCAATCCAAATCCAATCCAAACCAATCCAAACCAATCCAAACCAATCCAAACCAATCCAAATCAATCCAAACCAATCAAACCAATCCAAACCAATCCAAATCAATCCAACCAATCCAAACCAAATCCAATCCAAACCAATCCAAACCAATCCAAACCAATCCAAACCAATCCAAACCAATCCAAATCAATCCAAACCAATCCAAACCAATCCAAACCAATCCAAATCCAATCCAAACCAATCCAAACCAATCCAAATCAATCCAAATCAATCCAAACCAATCCAAATCAATCAAATCAATCCAAATTCAATCCAAATCAAATCCAATCTCAAACCAATCCAAATCCAATCCACACCCAATCCAAATACAATCCAAATCCAATCCAATCAAAATCCAATCCAAAACCAATCGAAATCCAATCCACAATCCAAATCAACACAAACCTAAATCCAATCCAAATCAAATCCAAATTCAATCCAATCCAAATCCATCCAAATCAATCCAAATCAATCCAAATCAATCCAAATCCAATCCAAATCAATCCAAATCAATCCAAACCAAATCCAATCCAAATCAATCCAAATCAATCCAAATCAATCCAAACCAATCCAAACCAATCCAAATCAATCCAAATCCAATCCAAACCAATCCAAACCAATCCAAACCAATCCAAACCAATCCAAATCAATCCAAACCAATCCAAATCCAATCCAAATCAATCCAAATCCAATCCAAAGTCAATCCATATCCAAATCCAAATCCAATCCAAATCCAATCAAAATCCAATCCAAATCAATCCAAATCCAATCCATAACCAATCCAAATCAATCCAAATCCAATCCAAATCCAATCCAAATCCAATCCAAATCCAATCCAAATCCAATCCAAATCCAATCCAAATCCAATCCAAATCCAATCCAAATCCAATCCAAATCCAGTCCAAATCCAATCCAAATCCAATCCAAATCCAGCTTTTAGTTATGCGTATAGTACATCATGAATTGAATTGAATTATCTTTACCTACGAGATTTTCGGCCCTAGGCCGGAAATTACATCATCAATCTGAACTTCAGCATATTGATGTTAACATTCTGCCTTGCCTTGTAAATAACAGCCCAACCTTACATTTCCCAAAATCTGAGATATTAAACCTAAATGAGAGACGTGTAAACTAGTACTGCTAGCCAATAACTCCAATAACAAATAACAAGCCTTACGCATAATAAATTTGAACTTCCGAATAGCTTTGTAAAATCCGACAACCTTATAAGTTTTACAAATTCCAAGATATCTGATCCAAGCCGCCAAGTGGCTACATGAAATCTAAATTTGTTTTAACCAAAATCAATGCTCGCAGGAATTTGAGATTTTCTAGATCGTAAACCATTTTCCATTGGTCTTCCATACGCACCTTGTAGTTTCACAAATTGCAATGCATTTTTTCGGCAACCTTTCAGACGGCGTATAGTTTTCTAAACCACAAACAATTTTTCACCGGTCTTCAAAACGAAGCTTTGATGTTCTTCAAACCACAAATCATTTTTCCAACGGTATTTCTGACGCGCCACCACAAACCATTTTCTGACGGTCTTCGAGACGCGTTTTGTCATTTTGCAAACTAAAATATATCACTCTTCACAATTCAACCACTTCAATTCAACTCACCTCATGAAATCAGCCACAGGATCCAAAAAAATAGTCTGACAGGATCGCCAAAATGTGTGGCACTCAATGGCTGGAACGAAATTATGACAGCAACTCTCCGTGGATGCGTGTGCATGCCGCGGAGATCTGACTAGAAGAGGCAGAGTCATGACATGCTGAGGTGTGATTCTACACACGCTGAAGGCATTTTACTCAAAGCCCACAACGTATACTCTAATCTATTTACTTTGTTCTGTACCGTTTGACTTACATTTTTAAGCAAAATTTACACATATTTGTCTTACTCACAAAGTGAACCGAAATATCTCAAAATTATAGCATGGTTTTGTCAACAATGTCTTAATTTTTTTAATTTAAAATATTTACTTGATACTTGATGGGCTACAGCTCCTCCTCGATGAGTCTACGCTCCACTAGACTCGATCATGGGCCAATCGCTTACAGTAGCCCAGAACGTTTGGCGCCCTTTTGGT